>NC_084839.1:95179666-95929041 GCF_033115175.1 Lepus europaeus
TAAAACTCAGGCACTAGAAAATGGCATGCAGCATTTTGGCCACTATGTTAAATGCTCGCCCCACTGGTAGCCTCTGCAGACGGGGCATTAATGTAAGGCATCTTACCTGCTCAGTTATTCCACGTGATGCTGTGTGCCCCAGCTAAGATGATCTGTGCAAAGCAATTAAGCAAAAGGAATGATGATAACTGCTCTGGTGTTATGCACTGACTTCAAAATGCAATTTTGAAAGTTTTACACCAGTTCGTTGTCTTAAATAGGGAGAACCAATAGAAAAGGTTATCAGCTTGAGTCTTTTAAGTTTTAATTCTTTAATTACTTGACCTCAGGTCTCCTTGGTCTATTATATTCTCACTTTCCCTTCAGGAAAAGAAAACGTGTTTGGAACTACAAATATATATGAACTGCACACAAATTTTATTCCTAGCAGTTGTCTAGGTCCTGTAGAAAAAAAAGATGGAATCACAGCTTCCAGAAAAAGATATTATTATAATTCAGTGCAACCAGGATGGATTGCGTCTCTTATAGGATGGTCATGTTGCAGGCCCTGGGGCTAGAAAAATGAATGAAATGTGACACTTCCATCAAAAGCCTCATAGATATTTAACCACAATAATATCTCAGCTACAAAGAAAGTGAGCCTTAACAGTGCTTGCCTTGGCCAGCACCGAGGCTCAGTAGGCTAATGCTCCACCTGCGGTGCCGGCACCCCAGGTTCTAGTCCCGGTTGGGGTGCTGGATTCTGTCCCAGTTGCTCCTCTTCCAGTCCAGCTCTCTGCTGTGGTCTGGGAAGGCAGTGGAGGATGGCCCAAGTGCTTGGGCCCTGCACCCGCATAGGAGTCCAGGAGAAGCACCTGGCTCCTGGCTTCTGATCAGCGCGGTGCGCCGGCCGCAGCGGCCATTGGAGGGTGAACCAACGGTAAAAGGAAGACCTTTCTCCCTGTCTCTCTCTCTCATTGCCTAACTCTGCCTGTCAAAAATTAAAAAAACAAAACAAAACAAACAAACAAAAAAAAACAGTGCTTGCCTTAATTACCTTAGCATCTCACAGCAGTGTTTCATCTCTTGCAGAGAATTCTAGGGAGGTGGCAGGAGAAGCTTGGTAAGTTTAGAATTTCCTGGATCTGCCCATAAAGGCAAACAACGCACTGAGGACAGCACATCCAAAGACACACAGATAGCCTCACCAAGAGAACTGGGTGAGTGGTGAGGAATCCCCACACTCTCAAAATGCAAGCAGCCTTGCAGTGTTTGTGGAAAATGGAATGAAAAGATAAGCGAAGCTCCTAGAAAACGTGTCTCAGCAGAAGAACTGTATGGATTTCAAATTTTTTTTGCACCAAAATAAACTTATTTTTTAATTCTATCTTCCTCAAACTTCAAAAAACTATTTTTAAATTAATTTCAGAGGCAAATAGACAGAGATGAAGAGACACACAGAAAGAGCTCTTATCCACTAGTTCATTCTCTAAATGCCTGTAACAGTGGTGGGTATGGTGTGAGCAGAGCAGGCTTTGAAGCCAGGAACCAGGGACTCAATCCAGGTCTCACATGAGCAGCAGGACCTAAATCACTCGAGCTGTTTCTGCTGCCTCCACGGTCTCCATTAGCAGGAAGCTGGAGTTAGGAGCTGAGCCCAGGTACTCTGATCTGTGATGGGTGACTTAACAGGTGGCTAAATCTAGGTCAAATGTTGGCTCCCCCTAGGAACTTTTTGAAGTACCCTGTCATATGCACTTAGGATGGAACCAACAACGCTCCAGTCACCAGTGTGGTGTCAGCACCATGCAGAGGAAGCAGATAGAAAGGGTGTGGACACTGACGCCCTGAGTCCAGAGCCCCTGTCTCCAGCAGTAGCCAGGGAAGGGGTTGGCAAGCAGACACTGGAAATGGTGTTCGCAGACCAAAGAAGACTGTGGTGAGGCAGAGCTGTAGGTGCTGGAGAGGCTGGGTCACTCCAAACCAATATGCCAGCTCCCTTCTGGAACAGAGACCCTGATGGCGGGAAGAACCATGAGTAGAACCCAATTAGAGAGAGGCAGAGCCAGTGAGAACAAAGGAAAGAGAAGGTCCAGAAAAAGCAGAGGGTCCCAGGTGATAAAAATGTGTCGTGATGATGGACAGCTGACGTAAGAGCAGCTATCAAACCCACGGGCTCTGCTGTGGGACACAGGCATCTCAATCAGCAGCGTAAGTGCCGGCCTAAAGGCCCCCTCCCTGCTTTTTATTTTATTTCTTAATTGGCAAATAAGAATTGTGTATATGCATGGGATGTTTTGATCTGTGTATACCTTGTAGAAAGACTCAATCAAGCTATTTAACACGCCCATCATCATGACACATTTTGATCACCTGGGACCCTCTGCCTCACCGAGTCTGTTGTTAAGGCTTTCCACCATATTATTTATTTGATCTAAGGAACTCTTCACTTCTGATATTTCACTTTGATTTTTTTTTAAATCTCAATTTCATGGGAAAATTTTCATTCTTGTCTTGTATGGATTTCTTCAATTCATGGATTTGCTTCTGATTACTTTTAAGTAATCCTATGATCAATTTTTTGATTTCCATTTCTGATATGCCTTCAATCTCTTCATTTTCACATTCTAGTATTGAAGTGTTGTTGTGTTCCTTTGGGGGCATGATGTTGTTTTCCTTATTATTGTTTCTTAAATTGCTGAGTTTATTTTTGGCGTTTGTGGAGATATTTGTTGGTTTTTATTTTCTCATGTGATGGCTTTTATCTTTGGATTATGTCTCTTCGGCTCAGTGGAATGTCTGCTCTTTCAGTGAATACCCTGAGGCATGTTCTGGGTGTGGCCAGGGAGCTCTGTTTAGTATTCTAGCGTGAGGGGAGTGTCCAAGGTGACACAAGTTGGGTGTGCTAAATCCCCCCCCTTAGAGAGGAGGTTTTATCTGCTCTTTTGGCATAGTTTTACATTCGCCTCCTCTCCTCCAAGGAGCCCAATGCCTGGGTACTAGCCCAAAGTGGGTTCAACATTCACCCATGCTGTCATAAGCACAACACAAAGGATCCATGCAGTCCTTGCTGTGAGCAGAGATCCTGCAGCAATGACCCTCACCAGAGAATCAGGGAGCCCTGAGTGTGTGGAGCCACCCACAGTGACTGCCCAAAGACCTAGCCACACCCTGCACCCTCCCACACAGCCACAGTGATTTCACAGTCCCAGCACACAAGGCTCCCACAGTCACAAGCACCCAGATCCCTGTCAATTCTCCCAGCCAGACTCAGTCATCTCCTCTTGGCTGGTTGCCAGGCGTGGGACACCAACTGGTGCAGCTGTTACATATGTCCAAAATGGTGCCCACCCTCTCTCGGCTACTTACGGATGTCAGCGCCGGGTAGTCAGGAGAGAGGGATGTGCCTCCCTATTTTTCCCTCTAGGTTGGCAGGTACACTGTACCCCACAAGGCTCCAAGCCGGACTCATGCCAGGCTCTTCCCGCAGCTTTTTTGCCAGTGGCTTGGGGTGCCACAGTCTGGTCTCACTTCACTCTCCAAAGCTGGTGCTGAGGCTCTTGGCTGCTGGGGTCCTGAGTTATATGTGTCCACACTCTCCACATAGATCCACAGTGTCCCTGTAATTTGCATGGAGTTTCCTCTGTAGGTTTCTCCCTAACTCTTCCCTGAGATTGCACTCTCTCCACTTCTTTTTAACTGTCTTCCCCTAGACTAGGGCAGTAAGCTCCCTTCCTATTCTGCCATCTTAAGTTCCTCTCCAGATTTCCTTTTAATTCCATCCTCCTATAAACCTTTTGATGTATTCTTATAGATAATTAGGGTAAAAGAATGTTCCTGAGCAATGAAAGCAGGACAAATGCCCTCCAGACAGAGGGAAAACAAGGTTATGTTTTTACTTCATTGGCCTAAATTGGGCTGTGCTGAAGCTAGAAGCTTGGCACTTCATCCAGGCCTCCCAGGTGAGTGACAGAGTCCCAGCTCTTTGAGCCATTTATTGCTGCCTTCAGGGTCTTCATTGGCATGAATCTGGAATGGGGAGCAAATCCAGGACTTGAACCCAGGTACTCCAGTGTGGGGCATTTTACCTGTGAGTCTGAACGCCCATTCCTGTCCAAATGCCCTGTCTTCTGGGATGCGTGCTCTCATGTGTGGAGATGGGGTGCACTGATGTCTGAGATTTGTTCCCAAAGAATTAATGGGAGAAGATGTGCTGAGTGACAGCAATAAGGTTGGTCTATTTCTGGATGACTGTTGGAACCTGGTGGAGGACACATTGTGTTTGCAACGTTAACTCCTTGTAAACTTGACACCCTTATGTCCTGCTCTCCCTCTGGGAGCCCTTGTTCAGTCTCCTTTGTAGGGAGCTGTGAATGGTGGACTCCATCTTCAGCCTTCTTTCCTGACCTTGTGTTGTGGAATGGGGTAGATTTCATTCACATGATGACTTCAAATTCTGCTCCCATGGTCACGACTGCCATCTGACTTCTAACATGCATGTTTACTTGTAAGCCCCTTGGTCAGTACACACACACACACACACACACGGGTGCCTCTGGCTAAACACCTTGTCAACCCAACCCACTCTTCTTGTCAACCCAACCCGCTCTCCCCTGGCTCCCAGTTCTATGAAACGCCCCACCCTCATCCACCTCTTGCCGGTGTTATCCTGGATTTGGCTCTTTCTATAACAAGCCTCACCGTTCTCCCCATCCTCACTCTGTCCCATAAGTGGTCCCCATGTCTGCTTCCTTCTGTCCATCTCTCCTTTGGATCGTGGCAATGCTCTTTATCCTGAGCATCTTGTGTCTAGCTCTACCCTCCACACTGCAGCCAGAGGGATCCTTCTCACTTCCATTGCTGGTCACACACATACCCACAATCCTCTGGCCCTCTTGACTGAGAGCAGATCAGCAGGCTTGTCTGATGGTGCACAGGATTGATGCTTCCTATCGCTTGCCCACCTGCTTTGCCTCTTCTCCATCATTCCTGTCCTCTTTGTCATGCCACAGCAGAGAGGGAGTGCTTGAGGATCTCCAGTTCACTGATTTCATGCACGTGGGCCTTTGCATCTGCCGTCCTCTTTCCGGAACATTCTCCCTCGCTAAAGGCAAACTCTATTACATTTTGTCTTTGTCTTCTCAACATTCAGCAAGTGCCTAATACATATCTGAGACTTCATAAATATTTGAAAATATTTTCAAAAACGTGACTGTAGACACTGCGTAAAACCTCACTTTTATTTTGATGCATGTCTCTGTCATCCTGTCTCATGAATTAGTTAGCTCCTACTTTGAAAGTAAGATTCTTGGATTCCAGACCCAAATCAAGAAACAGCACTCACATAAAAACTCACTCCACACCCAGCTCTGAAACTTTCTTAGACTTCTATGTCTGTTTGAAACCAGGAGGAGTCAGCGGTCATCAATCAGACACATGGTTGGAAGCTTTCTAATCTTCTGATGAAAGTATCTATCAGCTGAGAAGCTGAAATAGTATAGCATTTTTTATGGGCAATATATGAGACACTGGTGTAATTGGCTCTAGGTTTATGGCAAATGTTTTGAATGATAAGGCAATAAATACAGCAAAATCGACGGGTCTTTGGGGCAGCAGCTGTTGTGTAACAAAATATGAGATTGATATTTTAATCTCAAGCTTATTATGTTATAAAAACCCTGTTTACAAATCATGCATTAGCAGACCCTAGGAAGGCAAACAATCAGAGAAAGATGTCTTGGATTTTCAAAGGTGGTTGAGACGTGGACTCCAATGGGACCAGGTGGCAAGAATTCATAAGATCACACCTGCTGTTTATAAATGTAGACATTTAAGTTTTGCTAAGCTTGACTGGGGCACAAGCATATGGGCAGATCTGAACGCACATTAAGTAAGGGATGTGCAAATATGTGTCTAAGCCATGAATTATGTTATCAATATATTTTGTAAAAGATTCTGCAAAGGATTTCCAGCTAGCTCACCCTGATGTAAACTCTCAGGCAGTATGAGAAAGAGGAAGGGAACAAGAGAACCCTCTCATTGCCACTGAGTCACCTCTCACCAACCTCCAGGGTCAAAGCTCATGGGAATGGCTGGCATTTTCCCACTTTTCATTTTGGTGAGTTCTAAGCTTGATGACCCAGGGTCCCAACTGTAGCTAACAATCTTGGCTGATGAAAGAGCAGGGTAGGGATTCCCCAAGTGATTGCACCCAGCCTTATAGAAGCAGAGCACCTCTGCTTCCCAGAAGGGAACAGAGGCCAGGTGGTCAGCTCTATTTTCCTGGGTTTGGGGCTAGCTCTAAATGCAGCCAAACCAATGCATTTCACCAAGGGGAACGAGCCATTCCAGGGTGACTTGGTTGCTGGAGCATCACCTCTTATATTAATAAACCGGGGTGATGAGGGCACTCGATGATGACCAGATGTATAGCCTGCTTTCTCACAAAGGCTAGGGCAGATGCCGCTAATGATCAGATCTCCTGGAGTGGCCATTCCCAACTCTCTGTAGGCGTTGAGCTCTGAGTACTGAGGTCCCTATTGCAGGGCTTTCTCTGTTTGCTCAGAACATTCCAGAAATATACATACTTAGTAAAAATGCCCCTTCAATACTTAGCTCTGCTTTTTGTCCCCAGTATTTGGACACAATGTAACAACCTGTTTGGACACAATGTAACAACCTGTTCTGGATGCCTACAGTCCGCCAGGGAAGGTAAGCAAGATTCACCTTGCATGCAGCAGCTTGGATGGTGCATAAGTTCTCTTCCCCCTAAGGGCTCCCCCACCTACTTGAAGGGCTCTTCCAGTTTTGCTTCCATCAGGATTTTTTGCTTAAATTTTCACACTACTGGGAGCAGCCATCAATCAAAGCTAGGAAGAGGCAGACATGAAAATGCCTATAGTCCCTGCCCTCGGGAATGGCAGTTTCACAGCTCTCCCAGCATGCCCACGCCAGTGCACAGAATCCCAGCTGCCCACAGAGGAGACTGCTCATCAACGTGCATTCTCTCAGCTTCTTCAAATGCCTTCATTGCAAGCCTTGTTTTAAGAATTTCATACAGAAATTCACAAGTCAGAAAAAAAAATTGTTGGAACGTATTTCCTTTTTGTTCACTAAAATGAAAAATCTGCAATATTAGTCTGAATTATTCTCATAAAAGTGCTATTTAAGCGTAAATCCTCACAATCTTAGTGTCCAATTTCTCCCAAATAACTGAAATTTTACTAGAAGTCTTTCCAGCTGGAGTTTCCCTAGCCTGTTTTTCCTTCACTATTTACACCCGAGGATGCTATAGCTACAGAACAATCCTTGTGTAGACTTAAGGATTAAGGAAGAAAACTGGATGCAATTCCCAGCCCTGCTGAGGGCCACATCTCACAGGTGCTGAGGGGGGGCAAGAAGGACCACAGGCATCGAATTCAGAGCTCTGACCTGAACTTACCTTCTGTGCCCTGAGTTGGTTGCTAAAGTTATATTTTCTTAATGCATTTAAGCTTCTCTCCAGAGAGGGAATGTCCAGGGATTCATCTCAATCCCATGATGAGTAGCTTAGAAGTTGCTAGCATTATGAAGACCCTGCAGATCTGTGCCCTGATGTATGCAGAGAGAAGTATTGGGGTAATTTCTTATCTATTTTGCATTTTTATTGCAGCTTAAACCCAAATCCTTGAGTGTGTTAAACACATTCTTCTACTTTGTAGATACTTCATTTTCCCAGCCCTCAATAAAAACCTTTAGAAGCATTTCTTTCCATCTGGTGCCTTCTTCCACTTGTGCCTTTGCTCGGTTCCTAACCGTGTTTCTTCAATTACCCTCTGCAGAACAGCACCGAGCCAGTCCCCCAGAGCAGCAACGCTGCCGTCCACAGCCAGCACAGCCGCGAGCCTTCTGTTCCTTCTCCCCTTTAATAAGATGCTAACTCTCAAGTGGCAGATTGCTGGCGAGAAGGGATGGCAGGGTTTCTTTTTTAGCCACTCCTGTCTGTCAACCAATCTGCCTCCTCCCCTCCAGCATTTGGGCAGTAATTTTATCCAACTCTGTTCTCACATTTTGGAGTGAGTAATGTGTGTGTGTGTGTGTGTGTGTGAAGGGTGGGGGAGAGCGATGTATAGAAAGAGTGGGAACAACAAAGAGACTGAGATCCAGAGAGATGGGGATAGTGAGAGAGACAGAGACAGAGACAGAGATGCAGACAGGGAGAGAGGAAGCGTAAGGGAGCCCACTCTTAACCAGTTCCTTTGGGTCCCATGAGTTTTATGCTTACAGGGAAGTTCCTGTTTTATTCCAAACACCCTGGTTTTTCAAATCTCTAGTCTAAACTGCTTCTGTGGGCATTATAGATCTCCTTTGTTTCCACCACCTGGATTTTAGTCTTAGACTTTTTTCCTCTTGTCATTGCCTTCTCCTCCATCCAGTACCAAGTGTATTTGCAAGCAGTGGGTTTGGCTGCACAGGAAGAGGAGTGTGGGCACAGCGCTGCACCTGCTGCCCCATGTGGAGTGGGAGGCTGCAGAGAAGCCAGGCTTCCGTGCTTTTGTCAGGTGTGTCCAGGTGGCTCTTCCAGATACCCCCTTACGCGGGTGCAGGGGTTTGAGCTTCTGCGTCTCTCTTGGGCCAGGGCAGTGCTTCTGGAAGGCAGCACTGTGCAGAACTTGGTCAGTGTCTGGCATTTTTTTTCTGGCCCACTTGGCCAGGATGAGCCTCATAGCCACACAAACCATGGCTCTGTCCCCCACCTCAAGAATAAAGGCTCTCGCTGGCGCCACAGCTCAATAGGCTAATCCTCCGCCTGCTGTGCAGGCACCCAGGGTTCTAGTCCCGGTTGGGGCGCTGGTTCTGTCCCGGTTGCTCCTCTTCCAGTCCAGCTCTCTGCTGTGGCCTGGGAGTGCAGTGGAGGATAGCCCAAGTGCTTGGGCCCTGCACCCGCATGGAAGACCAGGAGAAGCACCTGGCTCCTGGCTTTGGATCAGTGCGGTGCGCCGGCCGTAGCGGCCATCGGGGGCTGAACCAATGGAAAGGGAAGACCTTTCTCTCTGTCTCTCTCTCTCACTGTCCACTCTGCCTGTCAAAAAAAAAAAAAGAAAGAAAAGAAAATAAAGGCTCTCACCCTGGTTTATGCAGGTGAAGTAAATAGAGGGATTCTCTGGGAGTTTCTTCAAGTAGAGAAATTTCCTCTCACCGCTCCTGGGACCTCAGTGGACGGAGTCTTCTAGTCGCAAAGCCACTCTGATGGGAGTCGCCTCCAGCGGCACGCAGCTCCCCAGCCTGGGGAAAGACGGAGATGCTGCCATCTGCAGTCTAGAGAAGGTAAGGAGACCGAACGCAGTGCCTTAGGCTGGTTTCTCATTTCCTTTTGTGTGTGTGTGTGTGTGTGTGTTTAAAAAGATTTATTTTATTTATTTGAAAGTCAGAATTACACACAGAGAGAAGGAGAGACAGAGAGAGAGGGAGGTCTTCCAAGCACTGGTTCACTCCCCAGATGGCTGCAATAGCTGGAGCTGCACCGATCTGAAGCCAGGAGCTTCCTCCGGGTCTTCCCACATGGGTACTGGGGCCCAAGGACTTGGGCCATCTTCTACTGCTTTCCCAGGCCACAGAGAGAGCTGGATTGGAAGTGGAGCAGCTGAGACTCGACCAGCACCCATATGGGGTGCCAGTACTACAGGTGGCAGCTTTACCCGCTACACCACAGTGCCAGCCCCATCCTTTCTTGTTTGAGAAGAGCCTGAGCCTCCCTCACCCCGATTTGTCATCTTGTGTCCCACTAAACTATAACTGGAGGAAAGAATCCCAGGGGGAAGGCCTCAGGTGCTAATTATGAACCCAATGCAGATGGCTTCACCTGAACCAGGTTCCTAACTGTAAGTGTAGAATCAATAGTCTGGGGTCAAATGAACCATGACCCCAGGAGACCCAACAAATCAATTATTTAAAAGAGATGAGCCTACCTATGAAGCAAATTTTAAGAAGTGTAATAGCTGCATTGTTGGTTACTTGGATTTAAAATGCTTCTGCATATCGATAACTTAGATTCAAAAAATTGTTTTAACTTTTATCAGTCTGGCTGCTTAACTTCATCCTGATGAACATCACGTAGAATCCAACACTTAAAATTTTTTACCTGGGGACCGGCGCTGTGGCATAGTGGGTAAAGCCACCACCTGCAATGCCGGTATCCCATATGGACACCAGTTCTAGTCCCGGTTGCTCCACTCCTAATCCAGCTCTCTGCTGTGGCCTGGGAAAGCAGTAGAAGATGGCCCATGTCCATGGGCCCCTGCACCCACATGGGAGACCCGGAAGAAGCTCCTGACTCCTGGCTTCGGATCAGCGCAGCTCCAGCCGTCGCGGCCATCTGGGAAGTGAACCAGCGGTTGGGAGACCTCTCTCTCTCTCTGTGTCTCTGTCTCTCTATCTCTCTCTGCCTCTCTCTGTCTCTCTGCCTCTCTGCCTCTCCTTCTCTCTCTTTGTAACTCTGCCATTCAAATAAATAAATAAACCTTTAATTTTTTTTTTTTTTACCAGGATAGGTGCAATGGGTTCATAATAGTTCACTTATCTGAAATTGTGAAGTTGAAATGGCTTTCGACTGAAGAGCAGTTCTGTGGAGTATCTTAGTCAATTGTTTTCTGCAGGCCCTGTGATGGTAGATGTCGCAGGTTGGGGTGCAGAAAGCAGTGCCCCGAAGCAAAGGCCCCAGGACAAAGCTGCTCTCTGGCTTTCTTCCCTGCTGACTCTCGCAGTCCATTCTCCCGTGGCCACTATTGAAGCCAAGATTCCTCTTGTCCAGAATCCCTTTCCCCCAAAGCTGCCATAAGACATAAACACAGCACTCTACACTGTCTCCTACCTTGCTGTGTGAGAGCTGGCCACAAGGAAATTGACCTGCCTCGCCTGACAGCGAACCACAGGACCCGGAGGCTCCCACCCCCTGCCCGAGAGGATGGAAAGCCACAGAGAGAGGCCAGGGAGCATCTGAGCACCCAGGCCTTGGTGGGTCTCCCATCTCCATCTGCTCTATAAGCTCACACCCATTGCCCAACCACATTTCTACACAGCTGACCCTGCTCCATTGATCCTGAGCGTAAGAATGGACCACCCACTCCGGGGCTTTGGGTCTTCTATTTGAAGGCTCCCGTGTCCTCAAAAACTGTGGTCAAACTGATTTGTTATGGTTTTGTCTTGGTTACCCATCTTTTAAAGCAGAATTGACCATCCTCCCCTCCCCCACCCCCACTTTCCTGCCCCTTTGCCTGTTGGGTCCTTTGCTTATGTCCTAGTAGTTTGCTTGTTTTCTGATAACTGCTTTGATCAAGTTTTTAAAAAGACAGTGAGAAAATCAGGCTTCATCTAATTCTTTGCAAATACAGTTTCCCCAGCTCTCACCTGAACTTGTGGAATTGCTTATCTGTTTAAAACTTTTTTGTATGATGTGGTCACCTAGATCCGTCCTTTTCCTTTGTGGCTTTGGCCTTGCTAGTCTTATCCATCTAGATAAAGGGGTAAGCAGAATACTTGGCACCTGGTTAATGATAAATAACTTGCTGAGTCAATATGCCAATGAATGAAGCTTTTGTGCAGTAGCCCCGATTTATCATCATTCAGGGAACCAGCCAGGCTGCTTTCAGCATCCAGTGGTAGGTGCCTCTGCCTAGGCTGGAAGGCATTGGCCAATCCCACGACAAGCAGATGAGTGGTGGGGCAGGTGCAGATGAAGGGCCGGGCGGTGGCTCTCCTCCCCTGAGACTGCATTACCCGAGGCTCCCTCCTTCCTCGTTCCAGGACCTGGGTGGCTAGGGCTCACACAGGATGTGACATAGTCCAGACAGAAGAAGAGGCCGTTTCTTCACGTCTGTGCTGTTTAAGAGCTGCGAGACCTCTCTAAACCTGTGTCCTGCCTCTCTGTGTCAGATCCTGTAGCCGAGACAAATGCTAGCTGGGGAGGCCTTGTCGTCTTGGCTTGGAGTGAACCCCAGTGCTTCAAAGGCAATTACATGTCACAAGTCCAGGCCAGCGGGTTGCAGAGTAGCCCTAAGACTAGACTGGGATACCTTTTAAGTGAGAAGGACCAACAGATGTGCTGGCACCAGGCCCTGATTGGCAAAAAGAGGCCCTGAGTTTTTCAACTAAGAGGCTTGGTTCAGAGACATGGGGTGTGGGTGGAGGTTTGGAAAGGAGTGCTAATAAAAGACACAGTCGAATCCTGGGGCAGAGGCCAGGGAGGGCAAACGTCACTCCTGGCTCTGGTCAGCACTGTCACGCACCACTCCTCTTGCTGAGATTACATTTATTTGCTTGGCAGAGAGATAGAAGACAGAGCTTCTATCCCATGGTTCATTCCCCAAATGCCTACTGTGGCCCGGTCTAGCCTAGGCTAAAGTCGGGAGCCAGGAATTCAATTCTATTCTCCTACAGGGGTGGCAGGAACCAAATTCCTTGAGCCATCTCTGCTATTGGAGCTGGAAATTGAACCCGTGCACTTGGTTATGAGATGAGTGCATTTAAACTAGCATCGTAACTTGCCAGGCCAAACAAATGCCCCTGAAAACATTTTGAGAGAAGACTCACAAAAATCATTTGCAATGGTGGAAAAATTTTATACACAGCAATAAAATGTAAGGAAAAAAAAAACAAAAGAAGGAACTGACAGAGTGCACAAGGAGATGAGAGGAGAAACCTGGAATTTAACTGAGAGCCAAAAGATGTCAGTAACTAGAAAGACTCATTATTCCTGCTGGGAAAAGTGGATTATTGCAAGGTTGCCAGTTCTTTTGAGATTACTTTACATTATTTGGAGTGACAGGTGGGTGGTGCATGGGTGTGGACATGGCACTGAGAAGGTTAGCAGTGTGGACCATGAGCGGAGTAGGGTAGGGTGCATGTGGGAAATGGGATTACAGTGGGGTGGTTTGGAGTAGGGTGGATAATTTGGGGGGAGGGAGCAAACACTGAATCAGGGGAGGGCTGTGGGCTGGGGGTGGGCAGGGAGTATGGCCACTATTATATAGTTTGGGATTATGATGTAAAAAATATTCCACTTTGTCCAGGCATGCTGTGAACCTAGCTGTGTTGTGTACAGTAGCAATTTTCTTTTAAAATCGTTCAGATTCAGATTGCATGTATTACTTTTTCACATGACTGCTGGTCCTTTCATCTAAGGTATTCTGTCCCATTTTTCTTATGGCCACACTAACACATGTTCTCATGGGGATAACAAGTTCCCTCTTCCCAGGAAGCTTGCTGTGGCGCAGAATCTGCCTGCCAGGAGCTGTGGTCCACTTGTCTTTTCCTGTGCTCCGCTGCCCCCTGCTGTCCAGTCAGGGTGTATGCAGGGAGAATGGACCGGAATGTTTCTTGTGCGAGGAAATGAGGCTTGCATTTTCTTTGCTTCTGTTCACTGCAGAATGGGCATAGAGAATGCACCATTCTTTAACCTAAATTAAAAACAAACCAAGATTTCTAACAAGAAAAGGATTCTTTTCTTTAAATATTTACTTTATTTATTTGAAAGGCAGATTTACAGATATAGAGAGGGAGAGGGAGAGGGAGAGGGAGAGAGAGTGAGAGAGAGAGAGAGAGCCTCCATCTGCTGCTTCACTCCCCCAAATGGCCACAACAGCTGGGCTGAGCCTATCCGAGGCCAGGATCCAGGAGCTTCTTCCAGGTCTCCCACATGGGTGCAAGGGCCCAAGCACTTGGGCCATTTTGCACTGCTTTCCCAGGCCATAGCAGAGAGCTGGGTTGGAAGTGGAGCAGCTGGGATT
This sequence comes from Lepus europaeus, assembly GCF_033115175.1. Lineage (NCBI taxonomy): Eukaryota > Metazoa > Chordata > Mammalia > Lagomorpha > Leporidae > Lepus > Lepus europaeus. Next base: position 95,193,409 of record NC_084839.1, read on the forward strand.
TGAACCGGTGTCCATATGAAATGCCAGCACTGCAGGCTGGGGCTTTAACCCGCTGCGCCAAAGTGCTGCCCCCAAGAAAAGGATTGCAATCTTGTAGAAAGTGGGACCCTTTAAAGACACATGTGTGGAATCTTGTGGTTGTTAGCATAAATATGTATTTATTTAAAACTTCAAAGAATTTTCTAGGGGAAGTGCCCAAAGCTTTTGCTAGGTTTATAGTCCTCCAATTTAATATACATTGCGGTTGTAACAGTGGTATTTAAACCTTTTTGCACTGTACACTGTCAAATATGTTTCTTAAATTTATATTTAGGCAAAGCAAGAGAGACAGAAGGGGAGAAAGAGGGAGGGGGAGAGGGAGGGGAGAGAGAGAGAGAGAGAGAGAGAGAGAGAGAGAGAGAGAGAGAGAGAGAGAGAGAAAGACATCTTCCATTTGCTGATTGAATCCACACATGAATGCAACAGCTGGGCCCTGGGCAGACTGAAGCTCCATCCTGGTCTCCCATGTGGGATGGGCCATCCTCCACTGCTTCCCAGGCACATCAGCAGGGAACTGGATCAGAAGTGAAGCAGCTGGGACTCGAATCCTTTATGGATTGCAGGTGCCCCAGTCAGCAGCTTAACTGGCTGCATGGCGGTGCTCATCCCAGTTTATTTGTTCTTCGCAAGTGTATTAAATGAGGAGCTGAAGATGACGTAAGTATTTAGAATGGCTTTCAAATGATGATGGGCCCTCGGACTGTTAGCTGATATGCCAAGTTGAGTTGCACAGGAGTCTTTGTCACCAGTGGAGGAAGCATAACCGTATTTCTTCCTGACAATTTTTGTACAGCTTTTTTCCAGTCATTGTTTCTATCTTGAAATGTGACTGCTGAAAAACTAATATAAGGAGGAAAAGGGTCCAGTTTGGGTTTTTTTTTTTTGGGGGGGGGCTTGCATTACTAGTGTCACATTGAATCTATCATGAATATGTAGTAATTTGTATGGCATTTTTCAGCTTCCTGAAGTTGTTTTGTTATAAACTAATATCACAATCCATAACCCAGTCAATATGCCAGCTCCGGTGAAAGCCAGTGTTTTAAAGATATTGTTTAGCATGAATTTTTTTTAGTCTCCTTTCGTGTTGAATGTTCCTGCCACTTACAAAGCAGCTGGATCAGTCTGGGAGGTATCGCCTCCAGGAAGGACTGTTTTGATATGTTTGCATGAGCATCCATGTTGGAAAAACCTGAGTCGGCTAAGTAGCTCGTAGAGTTGGTGAAGCTGGCCAGATCCTGCTGCTGCTTGGCACACACGTGTGCCGCTGTGCTTGTGGACAGCACCATCTCTCCGCAGGAGCAGAAACTGCCTGGGAAATAGAATTCATTCAACAACCATTTCCTAAGCACAGATTTCCCTCCAGCCCTTTCTAGGTCCTGGGGATACGGTTGTGATCAAAGCAGGTGGAAATCCTTTCTTTCAATGGCTCTGCTATTCTGGTGGTGGTGGAGGGGCAGATAGTTAGCATAACAAATAGGCGAGAGATGGAGTTGCTGAAACAGGGATGGGGAGCAGATTGTAGGTGTGGGGCTACAACTTTTTTTTCAATTACATATTTATTTTTAAGATTCATTTATTGTTATGAAAGGCAGAGTTACAGAGAGCACGCGAGAGAGACAGAGACAGAGAGAACAAGAGAGATATCTACCATCCCTTGGCTCCCTCCCCAAATGACCAAAATGGCCAGAGCTGGGCCTGTCAGAAGCCAGGAGCCAGGAGCTTTCTCCAGGTCTCCCACCCGGGTGCAGCGGCCCAAGCACTTGGGCCATCCTCTCCTGCTTTCCTAGGAGCACTGGAACAGGATCTGACACCAATATGGGATGCTGGCACTGCAGGCAGCATCTTTACCTCCTACTCCACAGTACCGGCCCCAGATTTTGGATATTTTAACAATAAAAAGACATCATTCTTGGGCGACTCTAAGCCTGAGCCTTGAGTCCTGTGGGCAGTCAGGGGAAATATCATATCTCCAGTTCTTGTAGCTCACTTGTCAATCTGCTTGCTTTGAGAATCTCACAAAATCTCCCATCATTTGAACCGCATCAGTGCCCCTCCAATGCTTCTGCGTTCACTAAGCATTGTGCCTGAAGCACCTTGCCTGGAAATCTGCCTCTGGCTGGCAGATTCTGAGAAGAGTCTGGTATTTGCCTAAAGCCTGCTGGGTGGTTGGGTTGGAACACAGCTCTTTCTGCCTTCAGCATTAGATGTGATGACTGAGTGGAAACTGGGTTAGGCAGCGGTGCGGTTGGAGAGGAGCAGAATCTCTGTAGCCAGCTCTGGTGTCATTACGTCTCTTTACTCTGCAGCCTGACAGCTTCAAGTGTGGCTAGGATATTGACCCAGGGCTAGCGCTGCACTGAGCAAAGCTGCACTAGGATGGCTGGCTGTCTGGACCAAACTAAGTAGAGCAGATCACTGCGTATCGGTGGCACTAATTGCCAGTCCCAGCAGCAGTGTGAAAGACTTCTCTTTTGTCCACATCTGCACCAGTCACTTATTGTCTTTTTGATAAGAACCACTCTAATTGGAGTGAAACGACACCTCATCTGTGCTTTGATTCGCATTTCCTTGATGAGGATATTGAGCATATTCTCATGTACTGATTGACCGTTTGTATTTCTTCTTCTGAGTAAGGACTATTCATATCTTTGACAGTTTCTGACTGAATTGTTTGTTTCTTGATGTTAAGTTTCTTGTCTCTTGTGACTTTTTTTTTTTTTGTGGACAGTAGAGGGAGACAGAGAGAAAGGTCTTCCTTTTTGCCGTTGGTTCACCCTCCAATGGCCGCCACGGTAGGCGCGCTGCGGCCGGCGCACTGCGCTGTTCTGATGGCAGGAGCCAGGTGCTTCTCCTGGTCTCCCATGGGGTGCAGAGCCCAAGCACTTGGGCCATCCTCCACTGCACTCCCTGGCCACAGCAGAGAGCTGGCCTGGAAGAGGGGCAACTGGGACAGGATCGGTGCCCCGACCGGGACTAGAACTCGGTGTGCCAGTGCCGCAAGGCGGAGGATTAGCCTGTTAAGCCATGGCGCCGGCTCTCTTGTGACTTTTTATATTCTAGACATTAATCCTTTGTCAGATACATGGCTGGAAAACAGTTTCTCCCATTCTGTTGGTTGTCTCTTCACTTAGGATTATTTCCTTTGCTGTGCAGAAGTTTCTTAGTTGGAGATAATCCCGTTTGTCTATTTTTGCTTTTGTTGCCTGAGCCTTTGGAATCTTATCAAAAAGTCATTGCCTGTGCCATTTCCTTAGAGAGTTTGATCAAGGTCTTGATCCCTATGTTTTTTTCTAGTAGTTTTGTAGTTTCAATGCTTGTATTTAAATCTTTGATCCATGTTGTATTTTTGAGTAGGGTTTGAGATAGGAGCCACATTTAAATATTCTGCATATGGATATCAAGTTTTCCCAGCATCATGTATTGAAGAGACTGTCCTTTCTCTGGTGTGTTTTGGGCCTTGCTGAAGATCAGTTGACGGTAGATGCGTGGATTAATTTCTGGAGTCTTTCCTCTGTTCCAACAGTGCATGTGCCTGTTTTTATGCCAGTACCATATGTTTTGGTTGCTATAGCTCTGTGGTACGTCTTGAAATCTAGTATTGTGATACCTTCAGCTTCTTTTTGTCATTGTTGTTGTTCAGCATTGCTTTGGCTACTCAGAAATTTCAAGATTGTTTTATGGTTCTATGAAGAATGCCCTCTGGGAGTTCTGATTCAGATTGCACTGAATCTATAAATTGTTTTAAGTAATATGGACATTTTAACAGTAGTAATTATTCCAATCCATGAACATGGAAGACCTTTCCAGTTTTTGGTTTCTTTTTCTAATTTATTTCATTAGTGTTTCTAAATTTTCGTCATTGGACCGATGTTGTGGTGCAGTGGGTTAAGCCACTGCCTACAATACTGGCATCCCCTACTGGAGTGCTGGTTTGAGTCCAGTTGCTCTGCTTTGATCCAACTCCCTCCTAATGCAGCTGGAAGGAAGCAGAAGGTGGCCCAAGTCCTTGTGCTCCTGCCACCAGCGAGGGAGACCCAGGTGAAGCTCTTGGCTCCTGGCTTCAGCCTGGCCTAGTCCTGGCCATTGTAGCCATTTGGGGAGAGAACCAGCAGATGGAAGATCTCTCTCCTCTCTCTCTTTGTCTCTGTCTATCTCTGTGTCACTCTTATAAGCCTTTAAAAAGCTAAAAATAAAAGTCCTCATAGAGGTATTTTCCTTCCTTAGTTAATTTTATTCCAAGGTATTTTATCTTTTGTAACTATTGTGAATGGACTGCTCTTATAATTTCTTTCTCAGTGAGATTGTTATCGATTATGTTAAGGAATGTTCCTTCTGTACCTAATTTGCTCAAGGTTTTTGTTGAATTTTATCAAAGGCTGTTTCTGCATCTATTTGAGATGGTCATATGATTTTTAGCTTTCGTTCTTTTTTAAAAGATTTATTTTATTTGTTTGAAGGGCAGAGCTACAAAGAGAGAGAGAGGGAGAGATAGAAAGAGAGGTCTTGTATCTGCTGGTTCACTCCATAAATAGCCCCCACTATGGCCGGGACTGGGTGGCAATGAAGCCAGGATCCAGGAGCTTCCTCCAGGTCTGCCACATGGATTCAGGGGCCCAAGTACTTGGGCCATCTTCCACTTCTTTCCCAGCACGTCAGCAGGGAGATAGATTGGAAGTGGAGCAGCTGGAACTCGAACTGGTGCCCATGAAGTAGGCAAGCATCGTAGGTGGTAGCTTTACCCACTACGCCACAACACTGGCCCCATATTCTCATTCTTGAACTCATTTTGATCTGCATTTGTTGTACCATGTCTGCATCCTTAAATGACTATCTATTGATTGGGGTGAATGATCTCTTTGAAGTGTTGTTGGATTTTATTTGCTAGTATTTTTTAAAAATCATTTTTTATTTTATATAATTTTTATTAAAAATTAAAATTTTCATTAAAGAGAACATATTTTATGCATTTCATAGGTACTCTTCTCTCACTCCTCTATGTCCCCCTATCTCCCCTCCTCCCTCCATCCCCTCTCTTCATCAGTTTTTGCAAGGGCATAAGTTGAATCCACTCTATCTTCAGACATAATTTGCCGCTAACCACAATATTCAGCAAGAAGAAAACAGGAAGACCACAGTTCCACAAGAGTATAAACAAGAGCTAAAACTGACAATTATAAGAATTTTAGCGTAATGATCTATAGTTTTCTGTTTGTTGTATCCTTGCCTAATTTTAGAATGAAAGTGATTCTGGCCTCCTAGAATTGGAGGTTTGAAAGAAAGAACTCTCTTTCAATTTTTTAAACAGTTGAAGAAGAATTGCCATTGCTGTTAGTTCTTCCTTTTAAGTTTGGGAGAATTCAGTAGTAGTCATATAGTCCTGGGCCTTTCTTGTTGGGAGACTGTTACCAATTCAAACTCATCACCCATTATTGATCTTTTCAGGGTTTCTATGTCTTTCTGGTTGAATCTTGGTAAATTATATGTATCTAGAAATTATCAATTTCTTCAAGTTTTTCCAATTTGTTGTCATGTAGTTTATTCATAATAGGCCCTAATGATCCTTTGCATTTCTATGATATCAGTTGTAACATCTCTTTTTTAATCTTTGATTTTATTTATTTGATATTTTCCCTTTTTTTTTCTTAGTCTAAAGATTTATCAGTGTTGTTTATCTTTCCAAAAACTCAGTTCTCCTTTCATTAATCTTTTGTGTTATTTCCTTAGTTTCTATTTAATTTAATTCTGTTCTAATTTTATTGTTTCTTTCCTTCCCCGGACTTTTTGTTGGTTTGTTTTCTAGTCCTTGAGATAGATTGTTGCTTATTTGATCTCTTTCTATTTTTTTTTTGATGCAGCCATTTATGGCTATCAGCTTCTCTGTAGTACTGCTTTTGTGATAGCCCATAATTTTGGTATGTTGTGCTTCAATTTTTCTGCTTTCAAATACTTTTTAAATTTCCCGTGTCTTCAATGACCCAGTGTTCACTCAGGAGCATTTTGTTCACTCTCCATGTATTAGGATAATTTCTAAATCTCTTTTGTTGTTGACTTCCAGTTTTATTCCACGGTGGTTGGGAAAAACACATGTTTGATTTTCAATTTTGTTCTAATTTGCTGAGACATGGATTGTGGCCTTGTATGTGGACTAATCAAGAGAAAACTCCATGTGTTGATGAAAAAAATGCGTGCTCTGCAGTTGCTGGCTGGCACGTTCTGTCAATGTCTGTTAGATCTGTTTGGTCTATGGTGTGGTTTGACTTGGATATTTCCTTGTTGGTTTGTTTGGACAGTCTGTTCATCCATGCTAGTGAGATGTTGAAGCTCCCTGCCATTATTGTATGAAAACTTATCTCCTCCTTTGGATCAAATAATTTGTTTTATAAAACTAGGTGTTCCAGAATTAGGCACATAGACATTTATGGTTATCATATCTCCTTGTTGAATAGATTCCTTGTTCTTCATGTAATGACCTTCTTTGTCTCTTTTTATAGTTTTTGTCTTCAGACCTATTTGGTCTCAGTGTAGTTACTCCTGCTTGGTTTTGGTTTTCATTTGTGTGGAATTCTTTTCTCCATCCTTTTCCTTTCATCCAGTCTCCTTACTGGTAAAATGAGTTTCTTGTTGGCAGCATATTGTTGGGTCTTGTTTTTTAATCCATTCAGCCAGCCTATACTTTTTAATCTGGGGACTTAGTATATTTACATTGAAGGTTATTATTAATAAGTTATGACTTAACCTTGTCATTTAAAATATTCTTCTGTTGGGGGTGGGGCTGTGATGTAGTGGGTTAAGCTGCCGCCTGCAATGCTGGCATCCCATATGGGCACTGGTTTAATTCTCATTTGCTCCACTTACAATCCAGCTCCCAACTAATGTGCCAGAAAGCAGCAGAAGATAGCCCAACATGGGAGAGCTGGAAGAAGCTCCTGGCTCCTGGCTTCAGCTTGGCCCAGCCCTGACTGTTGTGGCCATTTGGGGAGTGAACCAGCAGATGGAGGACCTCTGTCTCTCTCTTTGTCTTTCTCTCTCTCTGAAATTCTAGCTTTCAAATGAAACAAATGACTCTTAAAAAATTCTGTTTATTTTAAATTCCCTTTTGTTCTTTTCCCAATGGCTTTATGCTGTCAGATGTTTTCATGGTGGTAGATATCTTTCTTTTGCTTCTGTTTAAGACTCCTTTATGCATCCTTTGTAAGGCTGGTGTGGTGGTGATGAAATCCTTTAGCTTTGGCTTATTCCTGGGAAGTCTTTATTTCTCCTTCCCTTATGAATGATAGCTTCACAGAGTAAAGTAGTCTTGGTTGGTAGCTATTTTGTTTCAGAACTTAGACTCTAGTGTTCCATCCCCTCCACTCCTGCCCTGAAAGATCTGCTGTTCATCTAATGGAGGGCCCCTTAAAAGTAACCTGGGAAATTTTAGGATTCCCTTTTTGTTGTACTTTTGAGAGTTTGATTTTAGTTTACAACGAGGATGTTTCCTGGTCATGTCTATTTGGAATCCCATGAGACTCCTACATTTAAATGTCCACATTTTTCTCCATACTGGGGGAGGTTTCAGCTATGATGTCATTCAGTCGTTTTTCTAAGCCTTTTCCTCTCTTTACTCTTAGGCATCAAATATGATTCAAATATTTATTTGCCTAATGGTGTCCCGGATGTCTCAGAAGCTGTTTTCATACTCTAAATATTTTTTTTTGTTTTCAAAAATCTGTCATATTTCAAAAGACCTGATGTCAAGTTCAGATATTCTTTCTTTTATGTGATTTATTTTGTTGTTGAGACTTTGAGTTGTGTTTTTTATTTGGCGTATTGCGTTCTTCATTTCTAAGATGTCTGGTTCTTTTTTTTTTTAAAGACTTATTTATTTGAAAGTCAGAGTTACACACAGAGAGAAGGAAAGGCAGAGAGAGAGAGAGAGAGAGAGAGAGAGAGATGGAGAGAGGTCTTCCATCTGCTGGTTCACTCCGCAATTGGCTGCAACGGCTGGAGCTGCACTGATCTGAAGCCAGGAGCCAGGAGCCTCTTCCAGGTCTCCCACGTGGGTCGGGGGCCCAAGCATTTGGCCCATCTTCTACTGCTTTCCCAGGCTGTTAGCAGAGAGCTGGATTGGAAGTAGAGCACCTGGGACTTGAAACAGTGCCCATATGGGATGCTGGCACTGCAGGTGGTGGCTTTACCCATATGCCACAGCGCCAGCCCTCTGTTCAGTTCTTTATCCAGATTTCATTTAATTTCTCATTTATCTGATACACTGTTTTCCTGATTTTGTTTGACTCTCTGAGTTCTCTTGTATCTCTTTGAGCAACCTTATACTCATTCTCCTGAATTCTTTGTCAGGCATTTCATCAACCTCCTTGTGTATGGAGTCTGTAACTTAAGCATTTCTGTGTTCCTTTCAGAGACTCTAATTTCCTTGATTTTTATACTCCCCGTGTCCTTGCACTGGTACCTGCACATCTAGTTTGTTGTTTCTATCTCTTTTAATGAATGGCTTTGGTAGCAAAAGGCTTTTTCCTGAAGATGTGTCTGCAGGTGCCAGCTTGGTAGACTCCTTTGGCTTTATCTCCAGTTGGAGGCTGGGGTCTAGTCTCATTATATCGTCTTACATGGTCATTGATGGCTGCAGCAGCTGTGGTGTGGGGTGTTCCTGTTAGACCCAGTAGAGGCACGTGTGTCTAGGCAGCAGGGCAAGGGGCAGGGTTTGTGTTCCTAGGGCACTGTGGCTATGGTTGTAGAACCACTGGCCCAGAGTCATGGAGGGTTTGTTTGGATACCTGAGCTGTCAAAGGCATTGTCAAGATCACAGTAGCACTGGCCCAAAGTCTGAAAAGGGCACACAGGTCCCTACAACACCAATCCCAGGTTTCTATTTAGTGTCTTGGCACCCACCTGCCTTGTCTTCCTTCAGGCAGACAATTACTCTCTGCTGCCTCTGGTCGAGGGAGGGGATGGAGCGAGCAGTCCTGTGACAACCTAGGCTGCAAAGCTAGATCACACCTGGAGCCCTAAGCCTGCCAAGAACAGCATGAGTAGGGAAAAGATCTACTTTGCCAAGGGCCAGCTGCTGCTGAGGTGGCTTGCAGCCTGAAGCCACTGTAACCCATCAGAGGTGATGCTGCCAAGGATATAAGTTTAATTACCTGGAGCCATGAGTCTCCACTTGGGACCAAGGCAGGTCCAGGAGCTCCATGCACAAACCCTGACCTAAGGACAGTGCCTGTCAATGTCTGACTATTGATGATTGTATCAGAGCCAGCATGTAGTCTTGAGCTCAATTTGGTGCCCCACTTCCCACTACCTTGCTCCTTCCTGTCTGTCCTTAAGGCAGTCTCTTGGCTGTTCAGAATGATGCTGAGCTGGCTTCCATTGGAGTCTCGAAGTTACAGGGCCCTGCACTGTTTTTTTTTTTTTTTAAGATTTATTTGAAAGTCAGAGTTACAGACAAGGGGAAGACAGAGAGAGCTATCTTCCATTTGCTTGTTTACTTGTCAGATGGCTGCAATTGCCAAGGTGGGGCCGGGCTGAAGCCAGAAGCCAAGAGCTTCAGCTGAGTCTCCCTGTGGGTGCAGAGGCCCAAACATTTGGGCCATCTTCCACTTCTTTTCCTAGGCCATTAGCAGAGAGCTGGATCAGAAGTGGAACAGCCGGGATGTGAACTGGCTTCCACTTGGAATGCTGCAATGCAGGTGGTTAACCCAATGTATTGCAGCTTAACTCACTACACCACAATGCCAGCCCCTCTGCACTGTCTTAAGACACACACCCAAGTCAACAAGAGGCCGGGAATGATGCAGGCTAAAGCACTCATCCATTCCTCCAGGGTGCAGCTCTCACCCTAGTGCTGGGGCATGTCTAGAGGGTGTGTGTGAGTGTTAGTCTGGGGATGGAGGCCTTTGGGCTTTATCTTGGTGCTGGGTCTCACTGCAGCAGGCCCAGCTCTGAGCCTCAAGGCTACATCCTAAGTTCACTTTCAGACTTGTACAGATGTCAACCAGAGATTGGGAGAGGGGTAGTGAAGATGGGCCCTTGGCCAAGGGCTCTATCCACAGACACTGGCTTGGGGACAGAGGCCTTGGGATCCTGTTTGTTCAATGCCTTAGCCAAGCAGTCCCAGTGCTGGGTTTCAAGTCTAAGGTCTGAACTTCATTCTCTTTCCTTCCATAAGTAGGAGGCATCTCTCTCCATGCTGTGCTACTTTGACTTGGAGGAAGGGTGTGACCACACTTTTCTTCCTGCTTGCTTTATTGCATCTTTTCTTGTTATTCTACTAAACAACTTTTCTTTATTGTCTCACCCACTTCCTTGGAGCCTGGGAAGGTGACTTGAGGCTTGAAGCTGCGCAAGTCGGTATCACTGGAGCATCTTCCTCAGCTGCCTTCTTACTCTGTCTCCTTGCCTGTTTGTCTTACCCTTGGGTTTCTGTGGACATTTTAGGGATTTTAGAAGAGGGCCTCTTCAAGTTGGAGATTTTACTGCTTCTGGCTTGCTCTGTTCTGTTCTTTGTTTTTCCCTAAGTCTCCTTTCTTACCTGTTGATTTTCCAGTCTTGCTGTTGCTTGCATCCAGTCCTCTAAGCTCCAGTCATTTGGAAAAGGTTGACATGGATTTGATAGACTCCTGTCCCATTGTGCTGTTGGGATGGTTATTTAAAACAACTTGCAGGAGCTTTGTTTCGTTCGCCATCATTGCCTGAAGCTTGCTTCTTTGCAAGACCCACAGTGAAGGTGGTTAGCTGGGTTGTTCAGACTCCATTTTTTTTTTTTTTTTTTTTTTTTTTTAATTTTTTTTTTTTTTTTTTTTTTTATTTTTGACAGGCAGAGTGGACAGTGAGAGAGAGAGACAGAGAGAAAGGTCTTCCTTTGCCGTTGGTTCACCCTCCAATGGCCGCCGCGGTAGTGCGCTGCGGCCGGCGCAGATGGCAGGAGCCAGGTGCTTCTCCTGGTCTCCCATGGGGTGCAGAGCCCAAACACTTGGGCCATCCTCCACTGCACTCCCTGGCCACAGCAGAGAGCTGGCCTGGAAGAGGGGCAACCGGGACAGGATCGGTGCCCTGACCGGGACTAGAACCCGGTGTGCCGGCGCCGCAAGGCGGAGGATTAGCCTGTTGAGCCACGGCGCCGGCCCAGACTCCATTTTTGAGCTGGCTCCAAGAGACGCTTTTGCTAAGAGGACATTGAGTACCTGTTCCCTGTAGGAACCCGCCACCTGTTCCCCTGCCTCTTCTGACCTGGAGGTCCCATGTGTCTGCTTCTCTTGCTACCTTGAATTTCTCCTGATTTGGTCCCTAAAGCTGTTTTCTTGTTTTTGAGTTCAGCTGTATTCTCTGAGTTAGCTCCTGCATTTTGCCATATTCATGTAAGTTTGGAACATAGAGCGTATTTTTAGCAAGGCTAAATTCACCTCTGGGTAAATTTGAAAAACTGGGGTAATACTAAATGTATTTACTTTGTAGGATTGTGATTAGAATTAAATCAGTTAGTGCATTTAAAATACCTGATGCATAGCTATTTTTACCATAGTATAAATAGTAGATAGTCGAGAGTACATGCTTGACAAATTTTTGTAGAGTAAAATGGGTTGATTTGATGCAAATAAGCACAGAATTCTCTTCTGGTTGCATCTGAAACCGGTTGTGTTGGTCAGGATAGGCTAAGTTATACTGCAGCCACCAAAAACTTCTTTGTAGTTTAAAACAACAAAGGTCGACTTCCCTTTCCCAATATCTGCCCATCCCAGGCCAGGCAGACTCTACTGTGCTTTAGTGTTCTCCACACTCTAGATCCATGGTAATCAGAGCAGACAACATGAGATAAAGAAAACACTGGACCTTATAACTTCCTCCTCCATGTAACAGATGTCTATCCTGCTCATATTTTGAGAAAAACAAGTAATGTGTAATCAGTCAGGGTGCAGTTCTACCAGATGTCCACAAAGAAAGAGGCAAATATTTGCCAACATTCTAATGACTTCTATAGTGCTCACCAGGGAGAAATGTCTACTGTAGCCTTACTTGAGGAAAGAACTTCACTAGTTAGATTACAAAGGGCCAGCGCTGCGGCTCAATAGGCTAATCCTCTGCCTGCGGCCCTTGCACACCGGGTTCTAGTACTGGTCAGGGCACTGGATTCTGTTCCGGTTGCTCCTCTTCCAGTCCAGCTCTCTGCTGTGGCCTGGGAGTGCAGTGGAGGATGGCCCAAGTCCTTGGGCCCTGCACCCACATAGGAGACCAGGAGGAAGTACCTGGCTCCTGGCTTCAGATCAGTGCAGTGCGCCGGCTGTAGCATGCCGGCTGCAGCGGCCATTGTGGGGTGAACCAACAAAAAAAAAAGATTAAAAAAAGATCATAAAGGTATTGAACAGACTTTTTAAAGCAGGCTTATTTGAGAGAGAGAGAATATCTTCCATCCATTGGTTCATCTCCCAAATAGTTGTAACAACAAGGTGTGGGCCAGGCTGAAGCCAGAAGCCTGGAACTCCATCTGGGTCTCCCATGTGGATGGCAGGGGTCTGAGCACTTAGGCCACCCTCCACTGGCTTCCCAGGTGCGTTTGCAGGAAGCTGGATCAGAAGTGGCACAGCCAGGATGAAGTGACTTTTAATAACAGGACTCTTTTCATAGTAATTTAATATTTGCTCAAAGGTAAAATTATCTTTGTGGTTGGTGACTATTTTTGTGATTGGTTGCTATTAAAAGGCAAGCGTGGTTGTGATCCTGCCAAAGCATAATCCCAGAGTAATGACACATTCATTGCTCAGTTCTGGAGATAAACGATCTATTGAAATATTTATGGCTGCTACTGTTAATGCCCTGAAATAAGGATGGATCTTACACAACATCAGCTGCAAGGCATGGCCATAAATAGGGTCTTTAGGAAGACAATGCTCACGATGAAAAATGATTAGATACACATGGTAATTGCCATAAACACACCTATTCCACATTTCCCTGTACATGACCTCCAACTGTTGCTACAAACTAAGGCCATTACCAATTCGGCAGAAGAATGATTAGTTGTTGTTGGTTTGTTTTTTTTTGTGTGTGTGAAGTGCCTTTTGTCATACCTTTAGCCCTTCTGCAGTGCTCTTGTAGCCTTGCTTTAAGGTGAGGAAAGAGAACTGTTGATGTATTCAGTTAAATGTTTCTATTATAAAATCTAATTTTCTCTTCAAAGACAGCTCTTAGACACATCCCCTGCATGCTTTCAAGCTGCAGGCCTGTGAAGTGTCCTCATTCTTACACTGAAAGGTTTTCAAATCTAATAAATTAAGCCCCAAGAAATGAAATGAGAGCCAAGTTAATAAGCTGACATTTGCCCATTGAAATTGCTGGAGGCTTTTAAGTTCTAATGTACGGACTTTATTTCCTTACTTGTTTTGCAAATTGGCTGGGCTTGGGAGTAGATGTGGTTTAACCTGAAGGTGATAAAGAAGGACATGAGAGTCTAAAATAATAAGAGCATCCACTTGTCATTCCACGTTTGTATTTTTTTTTTTTGTTTTGGATTTTTAATTTACATTTTGGTCTTAATTTGTAAGTAAATACCTTGGAGAACACAATTGAACAATGACATATGAGCCACTGCCTTTAAGGAAATAAATATTAGTAGCCAGAGAGATGACTGTAGGAGGGGAACAGTAGATGGGCTGCTGGGTTTATGAATGTGTGTGTGCATGAAATGCACGTGTGCATGTAACAATGCATGCATCTGTATGTGCGCTCATATGTGTAGGTGTGCACAAGTGCAGTGTAAGGGTGTCCAGTGTGTAACACATGTCCATTACTGTGTGCTCCTATGCATGCATGAGTATAATGGAAGTGCTGGGTATACACGCACTTAATGTGTCTTGTGTGTGTAAATATACATGTATAGGATGTACATGTATGTGTACATATATGTACGTGCATAAGTGCTTGGATTGGTGGATCCCTTTGAAGCTCTACTTACACGAGATGTTATCTTGTTTAGCAGTCAACATCAGATGTCTCCTTCACTCTTTCAGGACTGTTTCTGATGTCCTAATTCCTTTGTACTTCCTCATAACTTTTAGAAGCAATTTGCCAGTTGCTACATAATAGCTTATTGGAGCAGAGTGGAATTGCACTGAAGATCACTTTGAGGAAAACTGAAACCTTACCGACTTGACTCTCCTGACCCATACGTGTGGTACCTCTCCATTTACAACGCTGAGATCTTTAATCCTGCCAGCAGTCTTCCAGCCTTTTCAATATAAACATCTTACCATATTTTGTTAAATTTATTCCTAAGTATTTTACATTTTTATCCTGTTTTGTGCTATCATTTACATTTCAATTTCTAACAGTTTATTGCTAATACATTAAAATAAAACTGGTTTTTACTAGCTGACCTTATATGATGTTCTGAAATGTACTGGTCGGGGTAGGTGTTATGGAGCAGCAGGTTAAGCCAGCACTTAGGATGCCTGCATTCCATGTCAGAGTCCTGGCTGATCCACTTCCAACCCAGCTCCCTGCTTACGGGCTTGGGAAGCAGCAGATGATGGATCTAGTACTTGAGTTCTCCACATGGGACACCAGATGGCTCCTGGCTTCAGCCAGGTCCAGCCTGCTCCCCAAATGGCTGTTGTGGCTAGTTAACCAATAGATGATAGATCTTTCTTTCTCTGTCTCTCTCTGTCCCTGATTAGATATGGTAGCTTTAATACAGATTCTTTGCAATGGCCTACATAAATATTTATGACATCTGCAAGACATAAGGGCAGTTTTATGTCTTCCTTTTCAATTTTTTCCCTCCATCCCTTCCTTCTTTTTCTCTTTTGTCTTATTGCACTTGTGTACTGTAATGTTTACTACAAAGGTGAGGCACACTTCCTTGCACTCCTCCCAGTCTCAGGGTGAAAGCACTAATGAGTTAAAATTGATGTCACTTGTATGCTGTATTTTTTGTCTTATTTTTGAAGCTGCTTTTCATCAGGTTGAGGGAGTTTTCTACCGGTAGGTCTCTTAGTCTTTGTTATAAACAGATGTTGAGTTTTGTCAAGTAGTTTTACTCCATCTGTGAGACATTTCTTTCTCAGTTTGTTGATATGGATATGTTTGTTTTTGAGGGGTCGTTGCTGTGGTGTAGCAGGCTGAGCCTCCGCCAGCAGTGCTGGCATCCCATATGGGCGCTGGTTTGTGTCCCGGCTGCTCCTCTTCCGATCCAGCTCTCTGCTGTGGCCTGGGAAAGCAGTGGAAGATGGCCCAAGTGCTTGCATTCCTGCACCCATGTGGGAGACCCGGAAGAAGCTCCTGGCTCCTGACTTCAGATCGGCCCAGCTCTAGCCGTTGCAACCATCTGGAGTGTGAACCAGTAGATGGAAGACCTCTCTCTCTCTCTCTCTCTCTCTCTCTCTCTCTCTCCTTTTCTCTGTCTATAACTCTACCTCATAAATAAATAAGTAAATAATTTTTTTTTGACAGGCAGAGTGGACAGTGAGAGAGAGAGAGAGAGAGAGAGACAGAGGAAGGTCTTCCTTTCCGTCGGTTCACCCCACAATGGCTGCTGCGGCCGGCGCACCGCACTGATCCGAAGCCAGGAGCCAGGTGCTTCTCCTGGTCTCCCATGCAGATGCAGGGCCCAAGGACTTCGGCCACCCTCCACTGCACTCCCGGGCCAGAGCAGAGAGCTGGACAGGAAGAGGAGCGACCGGGACAGAATCTGGCACCCTGACTGGGACTAGAACCTGGTGTGCCAGCGCCGCAGGCGGAGCATTAGCCTATTGAGCCGTGGCACTGGCCTAAATAAATAATTTTTTTTGGACATTAAACCAAGCTGCCATTCCGCAGAAGAAATTCAGTTAGTGATAAAGTATTACAGTTTATCTATCCCTAGATTCAATTTGCTGAAATTTTGGTTGTTTTTTTTTTATCTATGTTTATGGGAGATATTGGTCTAGAATTTTTTCATAGTAATGTCTTTGCATAGTTTGATATCTCAGTTATGATGACCTTATAAAATTAGTAGGGATATCTTCCATCTTCTATGATTTTTTAGAAAGTTTATGTGGAGTTGGTGTTATTTCTCCTTTAAAAATTTGGTAAAATTCATGGATGAAGCCAACTGGATCAAGATTGCTCTTCACTGGAAGGTTTTAACTGTAAATTCAATTTCTTTAAAAGATGCATACCTATTCAGGTTATGTATTTTCTCTTCAGTCATATATTTGGTGCCTTTACCCTTTCAAGAAATTTGTCAAGTTTGTTGATATACATTTTAATAATATCTTCATTCCTTCTTAAAAACAATTTAAACGATATAATTTGTATATGATGCAGCTCACACAGTTCAAGTGAATAATTTGATGATTTTTAATAAACTTACTGATGTTGACTAACTTGAGTTAATTGTAGAACATTTTTAGACTTTAAAAATAGATTCCGCTGGGGCCTGTGCTGTGGCGAAGCAGGTTGAACTGCTGCCTGCAGCTCTGGCATCCAATATGGGCGCTGGTTCGAGTCCCAGCTGTTCCTCTTCCAATCCAGCTCCCTGCTGATGCACCTGAGAAGGCAGTAGAGGATGGCCCAAGTGCTTGTGCTCCTGTACCCACGTGGAAGACCAGAAGAAGCTCCTGGCCGCTGGCTCCAGTGTGGCCCAGCACTAGTCACTTTGGCCATTTGGGGAGTGAGCCAGCAGATGGAAGACGTCTCTCTCTCCCTTTCTCTTTCTGTGTATCTCTGTATTTCAAACTAAAAAAAATAGTCTTTACTAAAAAAAATAGTCTTTAAAAAAAATAAACTCTGTGCCTGTTACCCGTCAGCAGTCTGATCTGCCACCCAACACCAGCACTAAACAAGTATTTACTTTTTTTCTCTACAGCTCTCCCTACATGAGACTTTAAATAAATGGAATCATGTGGTATGCTTGCTTTTGTGTCTGGCTTCTTTCAGTTAATGTAAAACATTTTCAAGGTTTATCCATGTTTTAGCACATATCAGTATCCATTCTTTTTTACAAGCAATTCATATTCCATTTATACATTTACCACTTCTGTTTATCCATTCATCAATTGATGGACACAATTTGTTTTGCCCCTGGCTACCATGAGTAAAGGTGAGAAAAACTTTCCAAGCATTCGTGTGGACGTATGTGTTTATTTCTTTGGGCACACGCCTAGGAGTGGAATTGCTAGGTCGTATGGTAACTCTGTTTAATCACTTGAGGAAACACTGGACTGTTACAAAGTGCACCATTTTATACTCTCACTGGAAGTATGTAAGGTTTTCAATTTCTCCATCATCTGTTCAGCACCTGTTATCATCTGATTTTTGGATTGAAGTCATCCTAGTGGTATTATAGTTTTGGTTTGCATTTTTCTGGTGTCTAATCACTCTGAGCATCTGCTAAAAATGATTTAGTTATTTATTTGGGAGTAAGAGTGACAGAGAGAAGTAAATGTACACACACACACACACATAGATAAATGTACACACACACACACACACATATATATATATATAGAGAGAGAGAGAGAGAGAGAGAGAGCGAGAGAGAGAGAGAGAGTAAGGCCAGGCTGAAGTCAGAAACCCAGAGCTCCATCCTGGTCTCTCTCCATATAGGTGGGAGGAAGCCAAGTACTTGGACCGATGTCTACTGCCAGGCAATTGGATGTGGGGTGTGGGTGTCCCAAGTGGTGGCTTAACCCACTGTGCCACAACACCCACCCTGGTGTATATATATATCCTCATTTTGCATTTGCATATCTTCCTTGGAGAAATGTCTGTCTAGGTACTTTGTTCATTTTTAAATCATGGTATTGTTCTTAATATTGTGAACTGTTTCTTACTGATATAGAACAATATCATTATTTAATGGTATTTTTCATTATTGTACTATTCTTTTGAGTCTTATATAAACCATATATGTTCTTCTTCAGATATATGATTTCAAATATTTTCTCCAATTTTCTGAAGTATCTTTTTTACTTTCTTGATCATATCCTTTTAAGTAAAATGTTTTAAATTTTGGTGAAGTCCAATTTGTAAACTTTATCTTTTGTTGCCTGTGCTTTTGGTTCACATCCCATAAATCATTATTGAATCTAATATCATGAATATTTCTTCCTACATTTTCTTCTAAGAATTCTTATAGGTCTGGCCGAATCAGAAGTGGAGCAGTCAGTACTCAAACAAATGCTCCAATATGGGGTGCCAGCAGCAGTGTTGTGCTACAATGCTATCTTTAAACTCATACTTTTAACTCCATTAACTTTTTGAAATACCTTAGTAGATGTTAAACCCAATATACCCAATGAATAAGCAGATAGTTAATTTGTAAGTGAATTTCAAATTTTTGCTTACAAATGTTTTTACCTACTGTGAGAGAAATTAAAAAAACACTGAAGTATATGTATGGATGATTATTATGCTTAGTGTTGTTTCTAATATTGCTAACACATTTTTTCAGAATTCATTTGCAAAATACTAAAAGCAACCAATGGCCTTAAGTAAGATGAGCTTATCTTAATTTCCATTACATATTGTTCATCATTATATTTACTGGGGTTTAATTCCTGTCTCCAGCCACTGATTCCAGCTTCCTGCTGGTGCAGACCCTGGGAGGCAGCAGATGATGGCTCAGGTAATTGGGTTCCTGCCACCCACATGGGAGCCCTGGATTGTCTTCCCAGCTCCTGGTTTTGGCCTGGCCCAACCCAGGCCACTGGGGACAATTGGAGAGTCTACCAGGAGAAGGGAGCTCGCTCTCTCTCTCTCTCTCTCTCTCTCTCTCCAACTGTCTGCTTCTCTTTCTCTGTTCCATCAAATAAATTAAATAATTCATTTCACTAAAATGGGTCATTCATTTTGTGACAGGTGCGAAAGTGTAAACAATATGGTTCATTTAAGGAACTCTGCTATTGATTATTTCTGTGCTCGTGATGATACAAAAATATCTCTTGTTTACTCCCCTCTGTCTCTCAAGAAATCCAATACAATCTTTGTGAGTACAGACAGGACAGGGGAGTGTGAGGGTATCAGAGGGAAAGTGGAGAGAAACGGGAAGAGACACGAATGGGAGAACAGGTGTGCAGGGTGAGATACGGCTAATGGAGCGTGGCAAAGTGAAGAAACAAATTACTTATGGACCAACAGGGTTTTACGGTTTGAGTTTAATGTGGCCTGACATCCATCACGAAGGAGTTCGGGGCGTAAATGGATTCTGGGCAGATCTGAAGCGTCTGGAGCAGCAAGGGGAACTCCTGTACACATTTCTTTCAAACTTGCACTTGGAAACCTTTATATCAAAGCGAGTGTGCAGGACAGAGCCAGATTACATACGGTATTTTTTGCAGTTCAGAAAAAAATATCAAACGTGGCAGAAAATGGCTTTGTCCATATTCTGTTTTTAGGTCCCTTTTAATAAAATGTTGGCACAAAGAAGAAAGAAAAAGTCCCTTTAAATAATATAACAATTAAGATAATTTTTCTCCTATAAAATCCAAAAATGTAATAATGGTGAATGGCGCCTGCCAGGGATGGGAAGGCAGAACTGTCTGGAAGGGGAGAGGGGACAGGCTTACGTGGTCTGTAGAGAAAAAAAAAATCACTCCTAACCGAAGCTTGTCTGCTCTCTGTCATCGCTGGGCTCTGGATTCTGGTGGTCTACCTTCCAGCCTCCGCAAAGGTTTCCTGGCCACCTCCACCATATCTTACTTTGGCAAGCCCTGCGTGCCTGTTGCAGTGACTCTGCCTGGTGTGTGGAAAGCTGTCGTGGGCATAAGGGCACGTGTGGGCCTGGCTGTGCTCCCACCACACTCCATTGGCTTCTGTCTTCCCTACTGAAGGCTTGCATAGCCCCGTCGGTCCCCGTGGGAGAGGCTTCCCCTCTCCTGGGCGTTGTCTGACATTGAATCTTGGATGCCAAAGTAGCTGCATCACAGCTCGCCTCCTGCTGCCCCTGTTCCCATCCCCGTCCCTGAGAGGGACTTACAGACAGGGCTGTGCCCCCCTTGCATTTTCTTGGTGGATGAGAAGGAGCCACCAGAGCAGGTGCAGATGTGCCAGCAACGTGCAGCCGGCTGTTGCAAGGCCTCATTGTAATGCACTTCGGGAGTCGGGTGCCTGCAAAGCCCTGGGGAAGCTCTCGGATACCTTTTCACCCTCTCAATATCAGTCTTAACTCACTCTGGGGGAGGTGGTCGTGCTGGTGAAACTTGAAGGCAGTTCCAGAAACTCTTTTCACCTCTTAGATGAGCTTTGTGAAGAGTAAGATTGTTTTCTGTTTGAGAGTCATTTATTTGAAATGGGAGAGAGAGAGAGAGAGAGAGAGAGAGAGAGAGAGAATGAATCTTCCATCTGCTTGTTTGCTCCCCAAATGGCCTCAATAGCCATGGCTGGGGTCAGGATGGAGCAAGAGTCAAGAATTCCATCCCAGTCTCCTATTTGGGCACCAGGGGCCTCTGTACTTGGGCCATCTTCCACTGCCTTCCCAGGTAAATTAGCTGGGAGCTGGATCAGAAGCAGAGAAGCTAGGACTTAAACCAGCACCCTTATATAGGATGCCAGGGCTGCAACCTACAGCTTAACTCTAGCCCCAAGAAAAGTATATTTTTTAAAAAAATATTTATTTGAGAGGCAGAGAAGACTCCCATCCTCTGGTTTACTCCCCAAATACCCAGAGCACTTGGATCTGGCTGGGAACTCAGTTCAGGTCTCCCACCTGGATGGCTGGAGCCCAATGACTTGAGCCATCACCACTGCCTCCCAGGGTGCATATTAGCAAGAAGCTAGAATTGGGAGCAGAGCTGAGACTCAAACCCAGGCAATTCAATATGGGATACGGATGCCGAGCAGCATCTAAACTGCTAGGCTAAACACCTGCTACCCCTAAAAAGGGCAGAGTTAAAGCAATGGAACTTCTGTGGAATATTCAGAGCTTCTGCCCTACATATCCATCCCCATCTACTGAAACAGAAAGCAAATGAACAAAAAAATTAAACCAGCCACTTATTATGTAGGTTAGATGATATAGTCTAAAACCTTTACTTCTCATAATTGATCTCAATATAAATCTCTCTGATACTGTGATAGAAACTCTGATGTTGCACCATCTGAGCAGGCTCTTACAGCTTTTTTAAAATATTTATTTATTTGAAAGTCAGAGTTACACAGAGAGAGAAGGAGAGGCAGAGAGAGAGAGGTCTTCCATCCTCTGGTTCACTCCCCAGTTGGCCACAACGGCCAGAGCTGCACTGATCCGAAGCCAGGAACCAGGAGCTTCTTCTGGGTCTCCCATGTGGGTGCAGGGGCCCAAGGAATTGGGCCATCTTCTACTGCTTTCCCAGGCCATAGTAGAGAGCTGGATCAGAAGTGGAGCAGCCGGGTCTCGAACTGGCGCCCATATGGGATGACGGCACTGCAGGAGGCAACTTTACCCGTTGCTATGCCACAGCACTGGCCCCTATTATAGAATCTTGAGCAGTACTTAATAAACTTAATTCCTTCTCTTGGCTTCTCTGTAGGTGGCCCAGGTCCTTAGGATTGCTTTAAGATAATCAGCCTTTCACAAATCAACGCTAGTTATCGCAGTCCACTGTGTTTTAATTATGAAGGAGAAACTACACGGTAATAACTATTGATGTAAAGGTGCTTAAAAATGATGTAATTTCAGATCATTTCCAATTTAATTGTGCAGTTCCCATTTTGTCCCAACCAATGCGAAATCAAGATGCAGATTAGGTTTCTGCTGTACATGGCTTGGAGGGTATCCCTGCCTCAGTCAAGTTGGGGCTGCTCCAAGAGAGGACCACAGGGGGGCAGGTTAGGAACCACGCATTTATTTCTTGCAGTTCTGAAGGCTGGAAATGCAGGGTGATGGTGCCTACAGGGCTGAAGTCTGGTGCAGGCCCCCTTCTGGGCTGCAAACTCCTTATTTCACACTGGGTCCTCACGTCTGGGAGGAGGGCCAGAGAGCTTCAGAGGCCCCTTTCAAACAGGCACTGATCCAGTTATGAAGGCCCCACCCTCACGACCTATTCACCTCGCAAAGCCCTAACGCCTAATGCCATCCTACTTGGGCTTAGGGTTTTAGTGAAGAATGTCATGAAAATTCTCTAGAAAAAGAGTTTAGGATAAAAGGGAGGCTTTATATGGGCAGCCATTGGGCCCGGCAGTTCAGACACCTGCTTCTTGTTATCACAGTGTCCAGGTTTGACTCTCCACTCCATTCTAGATTCTAGCTTTCTGCTAATGGGTACCGCTTGGGAAAGCAGGTGATAGTTCAAGCAGCTGGGACCCTGCCATCCTTATGGGAGACCTGGGTTGAGTTCCTAGCTGCCAGATTTGACCTGGTCCAGCCCTGGTCATTGTGGGCATTTGGGGGAGTAAAGCAGAGGATGGGCGCATTATCTGCCTCTCCTTCTGTTTCTCTGCCTCTCCAATAAATCCAGATAATTCCAAGGGGGGAGGGGTGGTGGCTTCATTTGCAAACTGGGAAGTTACAGCCTTCAGCACAAAATGAAAAGTGTGCTCCCAAGGAACAAAGGAAAAGAAAGCTCCTTCCCAGGTACCCACTCCATTCTGCTCTGTGGATGAGGGATGGAAGCTGGCAGGAAAGTGTTTGGTCCCGGACCTGATTGGTTGATCATTAAAACTGACAGCATCCCACAGCCCATTGGTTGGGTCTTGGTGGCACAATGGGAGTTTTTGGAGGCTGTGGCTCTCGGCAACAGGAACATGCCAGGGCAGGTGCCGCCAAGTGATTTCCCCAGGAACACAGAATGCCACTGAGTATGTGTGAGACCTCTGGCTGCTCGGCTCCATTTTCAATTTCAGGCCCATTTGGCCTCTCGGGATCCATCTTGAAGGTTTAGCTTTTCCTGGGGTTTCCAAAATCAATTTGAGGGGGCAGACATTCAACCCATCACAGTTCTCAATAAAATTGAAGTCACGCACCAGTGATTTTCCTGGACTGGGTGATGAACAGAGAAGGCACGAATTCTGCTAAGATGGGACTCGGGAGTGCCATAGGAGGTAGACTAGAATCCATTTGTCTCACAGACACAACTCGTATTGCAATCTTCTTCAGGGCTATGAGGAAGAATCAGTGCTTAAAGAATGCATTGCAGGGGCCCATGCTATGGTATAGTGGATAAAGCTTCCACCTGCAGTGTTGGCATCCCACATGAATGCCGGTTCAAGTCCCGGCTGCTCCACTTCTGATCCAGCTCTCTGCTATGGCCTGGGAAAGCAGTAGAAGATGGCCCAAGTCCTTGGGCTCCTGCACCTGTGTGGGAGATCCGGAGGAGGCTCTTAGCTTCTGGCTTTGGATTGGTGCAGCTCTGGCCGTTGCAGGCATCTGGGGAGTGAACCAGTGGATGGAAGACCCCCCCCCCCCCGCCTTTCTCTCTGCTTCTGCCTCTCTGTAACTCTGCTTTTCAAATAAATAAATAAATAAATAAGTCTTAAAAATATATTGCAGGGGACTCAAGGATCAGGAAAGGTTTTCCTAGAGAGTAGTCACTTGGGAAGAGTGGGAGTTATTATGCAGAGCTAGGTGGAGGATGTTCAAGGCAGAAGACACCATGTCTACAGAGAACCCGTGGTGAAGGAAGTGTGCTGAGGCAGGGCCAGTGTGGCTCACAGAGTGTGTGCACCATGTGCAGGAAAAAGCTAGAGAGAGGCACAGACCACACAATACTTGTAGGTCAAGTTAAGGGATTTTTATGTTGATTCAATGGCATTAATATTCCTCTCAGTAGAATGGAGGAGTGAGGGAGGCAAGGAAGATATGAACTCTGTTCTCTGACCCCGAGGTACCCAGAATGTGAGAAAATGTTTGGTCTCTGTTTAGGATTGGGCATCTGCAGGAAGGGCTCTTTGTAAAGGGACAGAGGTGCTGCCTTGGGTCATAGCTGATGGTTGTCGGAGGCAGGGGGCCTGGGTCAGGACCAAGATGCTAGGCTGAGGGTGCAACTGAAGACCTGAGGTTGCAGTAGGAGGGTGGCTGTGCTGTAGTCACAGGCTGAAGAATACTGGTGTCACTGGGTTGTGGGGCGCAGACTGAGAGAGGGGACATGGAGTCTAGTTACTGGAGGACCCGTCTCACATGCTTGTGGGAGGGGATCTGAGCAGAGATGGATCCCACACTTGCACAGGCTGCTGTTAGGAACCAGACCGCACTGCCTTGCTCCCTACTTGGTAAGAGACCAGAGTCTTCAAGCTCCATGGTGGGTGGACTGCAGTGCTTGGCAATGCAGCTCAGCTCACTTAAGATTCCTGCAGTGGAAGTGGCAGTTGATTAGGGTCCTCAGCTCCACTTGAGGAACGGAGGCCTCATGGAGCCACACTACCTGGAAACCATGTTAAAAAATGGTACCCTGGCTGGCGCTGTGGCATAGCGGGTAAAGCCACCACCTGCAGTGCCGGCATCCCATATGGGCGCCAGTCGAGTCCCAGCTACTCCACTTCTGATCCAGCTCTCTGGTATGGCCTGGGAAAGCAGTAGAAAATGACCCAATTCCTTGGGCCCCTGCACCCGCATGGGAGACCTGGAGGAAGCTCCTGGCTTCAGACTGGTGCAGCTCTGGCCACTGTGGCCGATTGGGGAGTGAACCAGTGGATGGAAGACCTCTCTCTCTCTCTGCCTCTCCTTCTCTCTCTGTGTAACTCTGAATTTCAAATAAATAAATAAATCTTAAAGAAAGTGTACCGTCTCCTTGAACCTTACCCATTGTAATGAGTAAATGACTATTTATTTATTCTTAGTCATTTGATTATACTTAGATTGGATTTTGTCACCTTCTTGGTTGTCTACAAGTTAATAGACTTTCTTTTTTTTAATAGTAGTTTTTGGTTCACAGAAAATTGGGCAGGAAGTACAGAGTTTCCCTAAATACTCCCTCCCCAACCCTACAGTGTTCGTTATTATTAATATTTTCCATTGGTGTGGCACATTTGTTATAATTAGTGACCCAATTACAGCATGTTACTATTGATTGAAGTCCATAGTTCATATTAGGGTTCACTTTTTGTGCTGTATGTTCTATAGGTTCAGACAAGTGCATATTGTCATGTTCCCGCCATTATAGTACCATACAGAGTAGTTTATCACAAATCCCTTGTGCTCCATTGTGTTATCCTTACCATTCTTTACCTACCCCTCAACCCCTGAAAATGGATCTACCATGGTTTGTTTATCCTTGCATCTGTTGAAACACATCTTGGTTCTTTCCAAGTTCTGGCAATTATGAATACAGCTACTAAAACCATTCATTGGAGGTTTTGGTGTGGACTTAAATTTTCAGTTCGTTCAGGTAAATACTGAGGTGTGCAGTTGCTGGATTATATGGCTGAGACTACATTTAATTTTATAGGAAACTACTAAACTCTCTTTTAAGAGGTTGTGCCATTTTGATTTCCTGTCAATAATGAATAAGAGTTCCTGTTGTTCCTTGAATTATGATGGGAATAACACATGAATCTATCACGAATTGAAATATTATGTCAAAAATGCATTTAATTAGCAAGTGCCATCATTTAGCTTGGCCCACCATGAATGTGCTCAGAAGATGTATACAAGTGTGTTGTTGAAGACAATAATCTATAACCAAACACAAAATCTATTTTATAAAAAATATTGACTATCGCATGTAACTTACTGAATACTGTGCTGACATGAAAAAGGATGGTCGTATGAATGGGCACACTTTCCCACTATTATAAAGGTAGAATTCATAATCTGAATAGTTGTTAGGCACACACACACACACACAATTCTGTTCAGCCTTAAAAAAATAAAAGAAAAACCAGAAATATTGTCATTTTGTGACAGCATAGATGAACCTGGAAAGCATTACCCTAAATGAAATAGGCCAGGCACGGAGAGACAAACACCCCATAATCTCCTGTGTGGACTCAGAATGGTTGATCTCACAGAAACAGAGTGGAGCAGTAGCTATCAGGGGCTGAGGGTGAAGGGACAGGGAAGAAATGAGGAGGCACTGGTCAGAGGAGGCACAGTCCCAGCTGGGAGGAATAGGTCTGGGCTCTGCACGTCTATTTACAACGTGGTGACTGTGGCCAGTAACAATGTCCTGAACACTTGAAAATTGCTAAGAGGGTCCTGTTTTTTGTTTATCTTTATTTTAACATCCATTTTTTTATTTGAAAGGCAGAATGACAGAAATAGATGGGGAAAGAGATCTTTAGGACCCATTAGTTCACTCCCCAAATGGCCACAACATCCAGGCCTCCCCAGAGTAAAGACGGGAACCTTGAACACAGAGGCCCAAGTACTGGGGCCATCGTTGCTGCCCTCCTGGGCACATCAGCAGGGAGCTGGATCTGAAGCAGAGCATCCAGGACTCGAACTGGTGTTCACAATAGGTGTCAGTGCTGCAGGTGGTGTCTCAACTCTCTGGGCCACAACACCAGCTCCAAGAAGGTCATCTCAAATGTTCTCATCACACATGAAAAGATAATTATGAGGGGTGAGAGATATGTTAATTGGCTTAAATTTAATTACCTGCAATGTATTCTTTGTGTATACGTTCTGTTAGTTATACTTTACTAAGGTTGGGGGGAAATAAAAACAAGGGTTTTATTTTTCAGGTATGGTGAGAACAACAGATCAGGAGGTAACTTTTGGAAAGGTAGAATATTACAGTTCTCAAGGAAGGGTCCGGACTCCACTATAGAACACCACACGAGGAAGCACTGGGGGCAACAAGAGTGGGAGGAAAACATGACATGAGGCTGGATTGTGGTTTCTGCAGGAAGGAGTGGGTGAGGCAGGCCAAGCAAGTTTAGGATTAGCAGTTTGAACGATTCAGCAGGTTCTGGAGCATAGGGGCTATCTCAAGGTTTTCTAGTAACTGGCATTGGGGTGATTTGGCAAAGGAATATTGGCCATGAGTATTGGAATTCCATTGAATAGGTAGAGGGTTGGAGTGTGGGCTTTTGGATTGACTGGTTTGGATATAAAACAAATGCTCCCAGGCAAGTTTATTATCTCTAGAAATGAGCTAACTTTGGGAGGAGTAGAAGTTCCCTGGTCAGCAAGGGCCTAGATGCTAGAGAATTAGAGTACAGAAAATAAGAAAATAAAGCTTATAGGATTTGTGCGTATTTTTTAGATTTAGACTTTAGTAGTTGATTTTTTTTGGAGGTGCTTATATAAATGATGTTGGTTTTGATTTTTAAATTCCAGCTATTCATTTCGGGTATATAGAAAGCAATTGGCTTTGTATATTAATCTTGTATGTCACAACCTTGCTATCATTGCTTATTCCAGTAGATTTGGGGGAATTTTTTTACATTGACAATCACGCCCCCTCCCTGCCCCAAATTCATATAGGTAGAGGAGGTGTTGGGAGGTGGGGATGCAGCCTTCATGAATAGGGTTGGTGTCTCCATAAAAGAGGCTTGAAGACACTTTCTCATTCCCTGGTCCATGTGAGAGTGGAGCTAGAGGGTGCCATCTTTGAAACAGAAAGAGTGCTCACCAAACACTAAACGTGTGCCGTCTTGGCGCTGGACTTTCCAGCCCCCAGCACTGTGAACAGTACATCTCTGCTGTTTGTAAATGCTGCATATACTTTATTGGAGCAGCTGAACACAGCAGGACTGTCCTTCAAATCAAGTCATTGCTTCCTTCTCCATCTATGTAGATTGAATTTCATTTTCTTGCTTTGTTGCCCTACCTTGGACTTTCAGCATACACTGAATAGTTGTGGTGAAAGAGGACATTCTTGCCTTATTCCTTATCTAAGTGGGAAAACACCTTGTTCTTCATCATGAAATTGATACCTGTAGGGGCAGTATTTACAATAGTATTTAAGACAGTGCATATCCCATAAAATAGTGCATGGGTTTGAGTCCCAGATTAACTCCTAATTCCAGCTTCTTGTTAATACAGATCCTGGGAGGCAGCAGACTATGGCTCAAGTGGTAAAGTCTCTGCCTCCCCTGTGGATTGAGTTCCCAGATCTTGACTCCATATATGTATATATTATTTTTTTTCAAGAAAGATTTACTTTATTTATTTGAAAGGCAGAGTGGCACAGAGGAAAGAGGAAGGACAGAAATCTTCCATTCGCTGGTTCACTTCCCAAATGACCTCAATGACTGACACTGAGCCAGGCTGAGGTCAGGAGCCAGGAATTCCATCCAGGTCTCCTGAGTGGGTGGAAGGGGCCCCACTACTTGGGCCACCTTCTGCTGCCTTGCCAGGCACATTAGCAAGGAGTTAGATCAGAAGCAGAGAAGCTAGGACTTGAACTGGTACTGCTGTGGGATGCTGGTATCACAATTGGCAGATTTTCTCTGCTCTGTAACTCTGGATCTCATCTCTGACTTTTACATTAAAAATAAATTAGCTGTATGATTTTTGTGTAATTATTTTTATATCAAATTGAAGGGGTTCATACCTACCTCAAAGCCAGCTGAGAATTATTTCCATGAACGCTTACTGGGATTTGTCAAGGTTTTTTTTTTTTTGTATCTATTGGTTACATGGCTTTTCTTTGCCTGTTGATGAATTTATTAGCTAAGTTGATTTTCAAATACTGCTTCATATCCCTGGAACAAATGTCACCTGTTCATGGTGTATAATTTTTTATACATTGTTATATTTAATTAGCTAATATTTTGTTGAAAGTTTTGCATCTGTTTCCATGGGAAAGATTGATCTGTTGTTTTCCTTTCTTGTTATGTCTTTCTGGTTTTAGTATTAGATTCAGTGTTGCATCATATTATGAATTAGGGTGTTTTTCCTATGCTTCTGTTTTCTGAATCAGAGGTTAGAGAATTGGCATAATTCCTTCTTTATACATTTGGTAGAATTCACCACTGAATCCATCTGGGCTTGGTGCTTTCAGTTTTAGATGGCTATTTGTTATTGATTCAAAAATCATTTTAAGGTTTATTTATTTACTTGAAAGAGTTACAGAGAGAGAGAGGGAGAGGCACAAAGAGAGGGATATTCCATTCACCAGGATCCTGAAGGGGGCATTAGTGGCTGGCACACTTCCTCTGGCTGCCATGGGATGCCACTGTGATGCTATGATGTAGCATGAAGGCCCTCACCACATGCCACGCAAGTGCCACTCTCATGTGCTTGGTTTCCCAACCTCCAGCCCTGTGAGCCAAACACCTTCGATTCTTCACAAACTTCTTAGTTTCAGGTGTTTTGTGACAACAACAGAAAATGGACTATTGTGGGGTTTATTTCATTTCACTCATTATCCCTGAACAACAATTGCTAATTTCACCTGCACTTTCTTATACTTTTCACATCAGATTGTTTTCTAGATTACTCTGTGTTTTTTTATTTTATTTTTATTTTCAAAAGATTTGTTTTTTATTTTTTTTAAAGATTTATTTTATTTATTTGAAAGAGTTACATAGAGGTAGAGACAGAGAGAGAGAGGTCTTCTATCTGTTGGTTCACTCCCCAAATAACTGCAAAGGCTGGAGCTGGGCTGATCTGAATGAAGCCAGGAGCCAGGTGATTCTTCCAGGTCTCCTACCCAGGTGCAGGGGCCCAAGCACTTGGGCCATCTTCCACTGCACTCCCAGGCCACAGCAGAGGGCTGGACCTAAAGAGGAACAGCTTGGACTTGAATCGGTGCCCATATGGGATTCCAGAGTCACAGGCAGAGGCTTAGCCCACTATGCCACAGCACCAACACCTAAAAATTTATTTATTTATTAGAAAGGCAGAGTTATAGAGAGGCAGAGGTAGAGAGAGAGAGAGAAAATCTTCCATCTACTGGTTCACTCCCCAAATGGCCTCAACAGCCAGAGCTGGGTTGATCTAAAGCCAGGAGCCAGGAGCTTCTTCCGGGTCTCCCACGTGGGTACAGAGGCCCAAGGACTTGGGCCATCTTCTACTGTTTTCCCAGGCCATAGCAGAGAGCTGGATCGGAAGTGGAGCAGCCAGGACTCGAATTGGTGCCCATTATAGGGTACCGGCACTGCAGGAGGCAGCTTTACCGCTACACCACAGCGCTGGCCTCTTGATGTCAGATTTTGAAATTCCATCTTTCCCCACCTCTAAAAGAGCCAGAGCTTACATATCAGCCCTGTATCTCTTATACTTGTTTAGTAATTATTAAAATTAAAACATTTTCAAACACACCTTGTGTTCCTTTCGCTGTGATGTATATACTTATGTGTATACACATTTTCAAATCAAAACCATTAGCTGATAACCTCAAGAATAAGGGAATATTCAATCAAATGTCATTGGTGTTTGTACCAGAGACAGCCAGCCTCTTCCCGGTGATGATCAAGGCTGTCCATCCTGCAGGGAGGAGGTGAAGCGAAGGCGAATACTGGGGGACTCAAAGGAGAGTACTTCGCAGACGCCACAAAGAGCGTGCATGTCTGCGTCCTGCACACCTGGTTTTATTTGTGCTTGCAAGGTCAAAGTGTACAGTGGGCCTTAGCAGTAGCAGGGACCAGATGCATAAGACACATTGTACTGTAGTCTCTGGCCGGTTCCTTAGGATTGGGAGTTGAAAAATGTCATTTTACAACATCAGGGGGAGGGAATAAAGAGCGAGTCTCGGAGCTGCTCTCCTACACCTGCACATTGACACTGGCATCTAGACAAACACGGCCAAATGCATATAGTAATCTGGGGGAATAGGCTTGGTAAGATTATTTTAGTGGTCACTCCAAACAGTGCCTTCCTTGGTGACTTATCTCCTTAAGCCTTATTGAAACTCTCGGGGTCAGGAAGAAACTTGGAAGACGGCCTTATTTAAATCCAGAGCTCTTGCTCTTTTTTAAAATCATTTTTTAAATTTGGGAGACAGGAATAGAGATACAGTTAAATATAAAAAGAGGAAGAGAAACAGAGATAGATATAGAAATGATGGAGATGGAGATGGAGATGGAGATGGAGATGGAGATGGAGATGGAGATGGAGATGGAGATGGAGATGGAGATGACAGAGATAGAGGTAGACAGCACTTCCATCTGCGGGTTTACTTCCCAAATACCTGTGGTGTCTAGTGCTGGGGCCTGAGTCTGTTGTAGTCTCAACCTACATCTTGCTGGCTAGGCCACCATTTGCTTTGTGTGTGTGTGTGTGTGCCAGGTGTCTCTCATCTCTCAAATAAGGCCCATGGCCAGCCTCTTACTTCCCTTGCTCTTTCCCTGAGGGCTGGGAAGTGCTGATGTAACTTTTGTGTGCTTTGTGATCTCCATCCAAAGGAATCCTTTTGCCCACTCAAAGGTGAAATCCAAGTGAAGGGTGAGATGCCCTGGACATGTGACTTTTCATTTTTGGGCCACATTTTTTTTTTACAGGCAGAATTAGACAGAGAGGGGGGGGGGGAGAGAGAAAGGTCTTCCTTCTGTTGGTTCACCCCCCAAATGGCTGCTATGGCCAGAACGCTGGGCCAATCTGAAGCCAGGAGCCAGGTGCTTTCTCTTGGTCTCCCATGTGGGTGCAGGGCCCAAGCACTTGGGCCATCCTCCACTGCCCTCCCAGGCCACAGCAGAGAGCTGGACTGGAAGAGGAGCAACTGGGACTAGATCCGGGGGTGCTGGCTCCGCAGGCGGAGGATTAGCCTAGTGAGCCGCAGCCCTGGCCTGGGGCCACATATGTTTAACTGATCAGGACAATGTGGTTTGGCAGTTCATCTCTGTATGTGAGAGGATCATTGGTCAACATCAGCGGGGATGCCCACTGGTGTATCTTTGGCTAAGATAGTGGGTTGTTTTCCTTCAGGTCTGCTCTTGGCCATGTAGCATCTATGGGCACATGGCCAGCCATACACCTTGCCCTGAGGGAATGTGCCTATTGTGCACACTCAGGGAGCAGGGTGATTGGGGTGGCTTCCACTGCAATGAAGATGATATCCTAGACACCTTGATCTTGTCATATAAAGATGGAGATGGTTTCTTTAGGAAAGAAAACAATAAGAATTTAGGGGAGAAAAAGTCAAGACTGTATCAAACTAGATGCTGGTTCTGGCGCTATCTTAACCTGTCCCTTGTTCTCTAAACTTTCTCAAGGTCTCACTTTTCTTATTTGAACAACATGGATAAGAACATTAACATGTTGCAAAGCTTTGTTACATTAAATGAGATAATAAACAGGAAATGTGTAAACTTTGCAAAATTAAAGTTATACACAGGGAGTTGTGCAGACACATGCTTTCTTAAAAGACATTCCTCTTCCCTGTGCCCTGTGAGCCTTCTTCCCCACCTCCCCTGTTCTGTGTGCATCACAGAGTTTGGCCAAAGTGTCAGGCTAAGGCTGTTTCCATCCAGAGAGCAGCTCGAGGTCATCTCCCTGCGGTAAACACTGCGGGTGTGAAATGCTCTCCATCCTATGGAGTGAGTGGTTGGTCCATGACAGCTCATGCCCTTAACTGCTTCCACCTCTGACTTTCTGGCCAGGAATTGCCTCTACCCTGGCCTCAGCTTATAAGAAGGAAATTGCTGTTGTGTGGTTATTTGCTTGGAATTAGGCAGCAGAAAAGAAAACATTGCTGCCCTGCTAGGCAAGCCATAAAATGGGATTTAACCCTTCAACCTATTGTAAAATTAGAAGGCCAGTAAAAGAGAGCACAGAGCATATTTTACCAAAGGAAAAGATAACAGAGCATATGGTAAATTGAGCAAATGGCAGGTGGCAGTGGTGTGATAGCCGTAGAGGAAATTGGAAGTACATAGACAATTCTGAGTTTTCTTAATTCAGGTCTCTGTGCACAGGAAACTTGTTTTCTTTAGACTACATGGTTCAAAGACAAGTTTTCAACCTAGATTTTAAAATGAGCAAGGCCGTAATGATCCTTGAATGAACACAGGGTAATTCATCCCAGCTTTCCACTCAACAGTGCTTGGACTTACTTTTTAAAAGACTTCTTATATTGAACTAAATGTAGCCATGCAAAAAAGTCAAAATTATACGGTTTCTGTATATTTTTCATCCAATTTTCCCTAGTGTGAATGTCTCATATAACTATAGTGCAATTATTATAGTCAGGGAATAAATGTTATTATTTAACAAAGTAAAGGCCTTATTTTTTTCCAATTCCATCAGTTTCTGACCAATATTGCAAAATGCTACCCAGAATCCACATTGCATTTTTTTTCTGTCCTTGTTCTGCAGTCTTCCATTTCTCATTTGTTCCTTATCACTTTTTTTGTTATCTTGACACTTTGGAAGGTTTCGGTCTGTTATTTTGCTCAGTGTTGCTCCAGCTGGGTGTGTGTGTGTGTGTGTGTGTGTGATGTGTTTTCTCTATTGGACTTAGGTTCCAGAATTTTGTGGATAATATCACCGGATTAACCTGTATCCTTCACAGTGCGTCATAACAGTTCCAGAGGTCAACAGGTCTTGTTACTGGTGAAGTGGACCTTCATCTCTTGGGGAAGGTGATTTCTGCTTGGGTTTCTCCACGGTAAAATTTCCATCATTGCTTTCGAATTTTGTAAATATCTTGGGGAAGATGCACAGGGACTACGAAAATCCTGCTTTTCCCGAAACTTTTGCTGATGAATTTTTAGCATCCATCAGTGACTCATTCCTAAAACAATGATTACTAAAGTGGTTGCCCAACAGTGATTTTCTGTATCCCTCTTTTCTTCCATATTTATTTACTGAAATTCCCCGGTAAGGAAAAGCTTGCTTTTTCCTTCAGTTACCTGTTTATTAGATCAGTTTTTAAATTTTATGTTGTCAGGGACTCATGGATATTTATTACATACCATGCATTAAAACCCAAGTCCCATGTCTACCCATTTTGTTCCTCAAACAGCTTCAGCTTTGGCACTAGGGTTTGCTGGCTCCGGTGGGCTCCTGCTCTTCCTACAAGCCTCCATTCTCTTTAAACACATCCTTGTTTTCTGGTGCCACAAGGTGCTTTATGTTTATGTTACATTTTCCTGCTCCAGTGCTTGAACCAACCATTTCTCAAAGAACCCTAGTTCCTTTTGTTGGTGATGAGCCTTTGGAAACAAGATCTGAGCATAAGTGTGCTCACCACTATTGGGTATCGTTGTTTCTCATCCTCTCAACAGTTGGAGCAATATGTGTGCATGCTAACCATGCTTATGCACACTTCTTTTTTTTTAACTTTTATTTAGTAAATATAAATTTCCAAAGTACAGTTTATGGATTACAATGGTTTCCCCGCATAACTTCCCTCCCACTCGCACCCCTCCCATCTCCCACTCCCTCTCCCCTTCCATTCACATCAAGATTCATTTTCAATTATCTTTATATACAGAAGATCAATTTAGTATATATTAAGTAAAGATTTCATCAGTTTGCACCCACACAGAACATAAAGTGTAAAATACTGTTTGAGTACTAGTTATAGCATTAATTCACATTGGACAACACATTAAGGACAGAGACCCCATATGAGGAGTAAGTACACAATGACTCCTGTTGTTGACTTAACAATTTGACACTCTTGTTTATGGCATCAGTAATCTCCCTAGGCTCTAGTCATGAATTGCCAAGGCTTTGGAAGCCTCTTGAGTTCGCTGACTTCGATCTTATTTAGACAGGCTCATAGTCAAAGTGAAAGTTCTCTCCTCCCTTCAAGAAAGGTACCTCCTTCTTTGATGGCCCCGTTCTTTCTACTGGGATCTCACTCGCAGAGATCTTTTATTTAGGTGTGTGTGTGTTTTTTTTTTTTTTTTTTGCCAGAGTGTCTTGGCTTTCCATACCTAAAATACTCTCATGGGCTCCTCAGCCATATCCGAATGCCTTAAGGGCTGATTCTGAGGTCAGAGTGCTGTTTAGGACATCTGCCATTCTATGAGTCTGCTGTGTATCCCGCTTCCCATGTTGGATCGTTCTCTCCCTTTTTGGTTCTATCAGTTAGTATTAGCAGACACTAGTTTATTTGTGTGATCCCTTTGACTCTTAGACCTATCAGTGTGATCACTTATGAACTGAAACTGATCACTTGAACTAGTGAGATGGCATTGGTACATGCCACCTTGATGGGATTGTATTGGCATCCCCTGGCACATTTCTAACTCCACCATTTGGGGCAAGCCCGATTAAGCATGTCCAAAATTGTACATCTCCTCCCTCTTATTCCCACTCTTATATTTAACAGGGATCACTTTTCAGTTAAATTTAAACACCTAAGAATAATTGTGTATTAATTACAGAGCACATTTCTTTTTTAAAATATTTATTTATTTATTTGAAAGTGAGAGAGAGAGAGGGAGGGAGGGACAAAGAGAAATCTCCCATCCGCTGGTTCATTTCCCAAGTGGCCATAATGGCTGGAGTTCAGCAGTCTGAAGCCAGGAGCCTGGAGCTTCTTTGGATCTCTCACATGAGTGCAGGGGCCCACGTATTCAGGCCATCCTCTGCTGCTTTTCCAGGTGCATTCATAGGGAGCTAATCAGAAGTGCAGCAGCTGGGATTCAAACCAGCGCTGGCCCCTTACGCACACTTCTATAATTCTCCATGTATCTGCTCATCTCTCTCTCTCAACCTGCTTGTCTATTGGTCTATCTATCATGTATTTATGAAAACCATTAATTTCTGCTGATAGTTCAGATTCCAGTCCAATACTGTGGAGTCCATTAACTTTCTACTTTTCCTGATATTTGTAATTTCTTTCTCTAGCAGAGAAATCTGGTTGCCATTTTCTACCAAGTTTTCCTTGTTTGTTAAGTTTTAGTGTATGCATGAATTGGTTTTCATTTGTTAAACCATATTCCTCTGAGAAACATACCCGCTGACAAGTTAGAGCATTAATATGTTCCTATATCTTTACTCCCACAGTATTCAGGTAAGGTTCTCCTTTCTTTTTTTTTTTAATTTATTTTATTTGTTGGAAAGGCAGAGAGAGAGAGAGAGAGAGAGAGAGAGAGAGAGAGAGAGAGAGAGAGAGAATCTTATGTGCCGGCCTGCAGCACAAAGAACCGGGTTTCCTGAAACAGAGAGTGGGAATGCGGGGACAAGGACGAAAAGAATGGAGAGGAGACAAATCCTGATCAAGGCTCGTTTATTCAACAAGTCCAGTAGTATTTAAACATGACCAGTTGTACACAAGAAGGCACACAGAGGATTTACATATCTAAAATTCTTTTGGGGTTACAAAGAGTTCCTGACAAGGTTCTTCCACTTAACAGATTGAAAATGTTATCAATCATTGATTACAAGGGTATAATAAAACACCTAGGTGAGAAATGCAGGTTTCAGGTGTGACTGATTATCTACATCCTCTCTTGTGAGAAGTTTAGCAGTGAGATATGGTTCTTCCTGCCTCTTCCTGGAATCTCCTTAGCCTTTTGTCTGTGCCAGGATGTCTGCATCCATATGTTTAAGTGTAAACAAAAGGGGCGACTGCCTGTGGCTGCCCACAATCTTACATCTGCTAGTTCACTCCCCAAATGGCAGCAACTGCCAGGGCCAGGCCAGGCTACAGCCAGGAGCCAGAAACTCATCCTAGTCTCCCATGAGGGTGGTAGGGGTCCAACTAATTAGGCCATCTTCTGCTGCTTTCCCAGGTGCATTAGCAAGGAGTAGGATTGGAAGCAGAGCAGCTGGGACTTGAATCAGTACTTCAATATGGGATGCCACCTGTGCAACGACAACAGCCCCCAAGGTTCTGCTTTTTAGTTTTTTATTAGTTATTTCCTTCTTTATTCCCTTCAGTGTGGTTATGTTACTTGTAGTACAGTATTTTTAAAAAATTTTTCATTTGAGAGAGAGAGAGAGAGAGATCCTCCATCTGCTGGTTCACACCCCAACCAAATGCTCACAATAGGTGAGTCTGGGCCAAGTCAAAGTTGGGAGCTGGTGACCCAATCCAGAGCTCCCATATAGGTGGCAGAGATCCAACTACTTCAGCCCCCACTGCTGCCCCCCCCCCCCCAGCACGCACATGAGCAGGAAGCTAGAATTAGTGTGGGGCCACAGCTTGAATCCAGGCACTGTGGTATGGAATATGTGCATCCCAAGCAGTGACTTAACCACTGTGCAACGTACCCTGTAACACACTTTTCAAACTACACACGCATTCAATCTACAGTCCAAGGTGAGTCTTCTCGTGACTGCATCTGTGTATGGTAATGAGCTTGCTTCCCAAGCCCAGACTATTTATCATAACCATGGCTTGTGGTGTTTTCCTTACTGGAAGAACAGTGTTAGGTCCAATGCTGCTGTGTGAGATACAAGCTCTCCCTCCTGCTTTTTTAGCACCCACTGTGACTCGGTGCTGGACTGGGACAGGAAGCAGACCCAGTGTGAAAGCCTTTCAGCCCTCCTCTAGCCTTTCCCCAGGGGTGTCTGCGTTAGTTGGTCTTGTGAGCCATCTGAAACAATCTACCTATGATTTTTTTTCAAGTTTATGAACCATTGTGCTGTCTTGGTAGGTTCTTGATTATCAGCTGTGGGGTGGGGTACCATGGGCTAACTTCATTTTTAAATATGATCTGACTGGTGATTTTTCTTTTTATTATTTATTTATTTAAAAAGCAAAGTTGTGCAGAGAGAGGGAAAGAGGGGGGAGAGAGAGAGGGAGGAAGAGAAAAAGAGAATCTTCCATTCACTGGATCACTTCCCAAATGGCTGCAATGGCCGGAGCTGGGCAGATCCAAAGCCAGGAGCCAAGAGCTTTTTCCAGGTCTCCCATGTGAGTGCAGGGACCCAAGCATGTGGGCCATCTTCTGCTGTTTCCCAGGCACATCAGCAGGGAGCTGGATCAGAAGCAGAGCAGCTGGGACTCA
The DNA here is from genome assembly GCF_033115175.1 of Lepus europaeus. NCBI lineage: Eukaryota > Metazoa > Chordata > Mammalia > Lagomorpha > Leporidae > Lepus > Lepus europaeus. Next base: position 95,231,131 of record NC_084839.1, read on the forward strand.
AACCAGTGCCCATATGGATGCTGGTGCCCTAAGTAGGGCTTTACCCACTACACCATAGCATCGGTCCAAGCCGACTTCTTGAGAGCCTTCCTCATGCTGGCTCTGCAGAAGAGTGAAGTTCCCACATGGATTCTTGAATGGTCCGTTCGCTGGAAACTGTCTCGCTGTAGCTTAGCACAGGGCCATACTGTGCTGGGAAGCTGACCTCAGACCTGAAGTTGTGGGCAAAGCCCGTGTAGACTAAATCAGAAACATAGGATAAAGCCAGGGAGAGGCAGCGTGGAGCTAGGCTTCTTGAAAACGTGATTTTTCTTCTCTTTTCCCAATACCTCTGCTTAGTCCCCAAATAATTAGTCCTCCCAAAGTCTTGTTGAAAGCCGGTAAAAGTTAATTAAAAGGTGTTCTTTACTCTGATGCTTAAAGGTAAAAAGTTGAGTGTTCCAAGCAGTCAGATGTTTTGTGCAGATGCAGGGTTGGGGAGAAGGTAGAGGTGTATTTCATTCCTTGCACCTAAGAACATAGGATCTCTGTGAGTGAGATCCCAGTGGAAAGAACGGGGCCATCAAAGAAGGAGGTACCTTTCTCTGAAGGGAGGAGAGAACTTCCACTTTGACTATGACCCTATCGGAATAAGATCGAAGTCAGCGAACTCTAAAGGCTTCCATAGCCCTGGCAACTCATGACTAGAGCCTAGGGAGATTACTGACGCCATGAACAGGAGTGTCAAATTGTTAAGTCAGCAACAGGAGTCACTGTGTACTTATACCCCATGTGGGATCTGTCCTTAATGTGTTGTCGAATGTGAAGTGATGCTATAACTAGTACTGAAACAGTATTTTTATACTTTGTGTTTCTGTGTGGGTACAAACTGATGAGGTCTTCACTAATTATATACTGAATTGATCTTCTGTATATAAAGAGAATTGGAAATGAAAAAAACAACCTGGTGTTAAATTGGAAATGGCATAGAAAATTAATTAATTTTTTTTAAAAAAACTATTATGTAGTATCTCTGTCTTTAATGTGCTGTACATTGTTATTTAATGCTATAATTAGTAATCCAATGGTAGTTTTTTCACTTTGTGTTGCTATATGGGCAAACTGTTGAAATCTTTACCTAATATGTACTAAACTGATCTTCTGTATATAAAGAGAATTGAAAATGAATCTTTATGTGAATGGAGGGGGAGGGGGATCGGGAGGGGGGAGGGTTGCGGGTGGGAGGGAAGTTATGGGAGGGGGGAAGCCATTGTAACCCATAAGCTGTACTTTGGAAATTTATATTCATTAAATAAAAGTTAAAAAAAAACAACAAATAAAGAAAAAAAAAAGAACATATGGTAAGATATCTCTAGGAAGTATTGGCGCTATGAAAAGGTACCCCAAAGAGAAGGCCTTAGGGGCAGAGTCTCTGTGACAAGATACCGCCGTCCTGTCTCTTGCTATCTTTTCTTCCCCAAGGCAGCTATAGGAACTAGAATTCCTTGGGCTGGCGCTGGGGACAGTGTTGTGTGATGTAGGCAGGCTGTGATGCCGGCTTCCTCTGCAGTGCTGGCTTCCCACAGGAGCATCGGTTTGTGTCTCAGGTGTCCCACCTCTGGTCCAGCTCCCTCCTGATGGGCCTGAGTAAGCAGCAGAGCATGGCCTCAGGACTTGGGCCCTTGCACCTCCATGGGACACCCCAATGGAGTTCCTAGCTCTTGCCTTCAGCCTGGCTCAGGTCCAGCCGTTGCAGCCATTTGGGGAGTGAACAAGAGGATGGAAGAATGCTCTCACCCCCCTCTCTCTTTCTCCTCTGTAACTCTGCCTTTCAAATAAATAGAACAAGTCTTTTAAAAAACAAACTAGAATTCTTCCTCAAAGCAGATCCTAGAAACTAGAAGCCAGCCATAAAGCCTCAAAAATGGCTCTAAGCTTCTGCTCACGTTTCTGTGCAACAGCTGACCATAAAGGAATTTTCTGACCTGCTTGTTTGGTTGTGGACCCTAATATCCTCCTTCCAGAAAGGATCCCACCTCAGCCCTGGGAGGAAGCAGTGCTATTACTGAGGGGCCAGGGAGGAGCTGAGCAGAGAGGCCCCCTCAGTACATCACAGCTTGCGCAGTCCTTTGTCCAGTTGCCATTGTGTGTGACTCTTCCTGCTGCACGTTATCTGAGCATGAAAACAGCTGGATCGCTGGGTCTTTGTGTCTTTCTCCTGAAGGCTCATAAAGCCATGTCGCATAAAACCATGCCCAGATGCGTGTGTTATGCTTCTCTCTCGTTAGCCCATTTTCTTGCTCTAGGGGTGCCTGCCATGACTCTTATGATGGGGAGGAAGGGGGGTCGTCCAGTCTTCTGCCCCTTAAAAAAGATACATGTGGATTTTCATGGAGAAGTGAAGGATTTGGTGAAACCTTACTGCTACAACAGTCAGAGAATAAAAACAAGACAATGGAACAGTATGAACAATGTGCCCCAGCAGAACAGGACGGGCCTGTGGATGTCTGACTGGCCGTGGAGAGGGTCTGGTGGTCTCCTGTGGAACAAGGCCCTGAGCACATCTTTTATTCAGCTTCCCCTGGCTTAGGTGCTCCCCCACACTGTCTGAGGAGCTCTGTGGAGCTCATTACCTGTCTCTTTCACAACCGTGAGGTATCTGTGTGAGTGAATTTACGCACACCTGCTATTCAGATAGCATTTTACCAGAGTGCATTTCTTATTTATTTATTCATGTTTTTTACTTTAAAGATTCTTCAAATAATGCAGCAAAGTGTGAGGAACAGTTCCAGGAGCTCACAGAGTTAACGATTTTTAATACTTTGCCATTTACACTTCCTATGTAATTATGTTATTTATCCACATACATAATATTTTTCTTGAAAGCAGGGATGGATGTGGTAATATCACATAACATGGGATTCATGGCAAAGATCACAGTGTGAGGAGAGAAGGCTGTATTATTAAGGAAAGGGTATGGTTCCGTGAAGACCACATAAATACCTGTATAGCAAATAATATGGCATCACACAGTCTATACCTGTGTGTGTGTGCGTGTGTGTGTGTGCTTCCGCATACTAAAGACAACATTGGAATTAGTTTTTCTGTGTCTGGCTTATTTCACATGGCTTAATGATCTCCAGTTCCACCCAGTTTGTTATAAATGTCAGGAGTAATAATACTCCATCGTGTATGTATACCACATTTTCTTCAGTCATGAGTTGAGGGACGCCTTAGTTGATTCCACATCTTTGGTATTCTGAATAGTGCTTGCGATAAACGTGGGAGTGCAGGTGTCTCTTCCATATGTTGATTTCATTTCCCTCGGGTAGATTCTGGGAAGTGAGATAGCTGAGTCATATGGTACATCTTTTTTAGTTTGTTGAGGAATCGCCATACTATTTTCTGAAATGGCTGTACTAAACTATGTCTACTCACAGTATGTTAGGGTTCCCTTTCTCCATATCCTCACTGGCATTTGCTATTTTTTGACTTTTGGATAATAGCTGTTCCAACAGCAGTGAGATGATATCTCAGGGTGGTTTTCATTTGCATTTTCCTAATGGCTAGTGATCCTGAGCACGTTTTAAAACGTGTTTCTTGGCTATTTGTATTTCCTCTTTTCGAAATGTCTGTTCAGTTTCTTTGCTCATTTATTAACTGGATTGCCTGTCTTGTTGAATTTCTTGTACTCCTCTGTATTCTGGATACAAATCCTTTATCAGATGCATAGTTTAAAATACTTTCCTCCATTCTGTCACTTGTCTCTTCATTCTGCTAATTGCTCTCTTTGCTGTGCAGAATCTTCTTAGTTTAATATAACCCCATTTGTCTATTTTTGCTCTTATTGCCCATGCTTTTGGGGTCTTATTCAGAAAGCCATTGCCTAGGCCAGTGTCTTGGAGTGTTTCCCTATGTTTTCCTCTAGTAGTTGCATGGTTGAGAATGCCTTTCTAAACTTAACTTTAACCTGTCCCACAGCTGCTGGAGGGAAATGTCACTTTCTGCTCCATTCGAATTTCAATTCCAATTCTCACTCTCATTCTAATTCTTCTCCTCCTCCCGTTCTTCTTCATTCTTCTCTCTTTCCCTTCAATTTCTTCCACTCGTTCATTTTTCCCCATCCTTTTCTTTTTCTTTGTTATCTTTAGAAATTAGAATATCTCACACAGATAAGTTACTTCTTATATGAGGGCTGATGTCTTAATTACAAGGAATTATCCTTTCTTACTGCCATATACCAGTCTCTTCTCTTGCAGTCATCTCTCCTTAGCATTTCAGTCTCACTAAATGTTATGGATTGAATGATGTGCCTCCCTAAGTTGTATGTTGATGTCTCAATCCATTGCTCTACAGAATTTGACCTTGTTTGGAAATAGTGTCATCCAAGACAGTTAGTTAGGATGCAGACATGCTGGAGTAGGTTGGGTTATGATTAGGATCCTTAACACAAAGGGAAATTGGGGCACAGACATGCATACAGAGAGAACATCATGTGAACTTGAAGGCAGACATTGAGGGGATGCATATACAAGCCGGGAAATGTCAAAGATCGAAAACCACCAGGATCCAGTGGGTGGTGTGGACTCCTCCTCACAGTCCTCAGAGTGCTCCAATCTTGCAGACACCTTGGTCTCCCAGTTTCCAGAACGAAGACAAACATCTCCCTGGCTTGACGCATGCAGTTTGTGGTACTTTGTTATGCCTTCTCTAGCCAATGAGTACGTTACCTTTTTATAAGTGTTCTTTATGTATGGTTGCATTTAACCCTATTGTTTCTAGAAATGACTTGAAATATCAGAACCAACAAGTTTGTAAAGCTTGAAAAAGAAGGAGGTACCTTTCTCTGAAGGGAGGAGAGAACTTCCACTTTGACTATGACCTTGTCTAAATAAGATCGGAGTTGGCGAACTCAAAAGGCTTCCATAGCCTTGGCAACTCATGACTAGAGCCTAGGGAGATTACTGACACCATAAACAAGAGTGTCAATTTGTTAAGTAAACATCAGGATTCACTGTGCACTTACTCCCCATGTAGGATCTCTGTCTTTAATGTGTTGTACAATGTGAATTAATTCTATAACTAGTACTCAAACAGTACTTTATACTTTGTGTTTCTGTGTGGGTGCAAACCGTTGAAATCTTTATTTAGTATATACTAAATTGATCTTCTGTATATAAAGATAATTGAAAATGAATCTTGATGTGAATGGAATGGGAGAGGGAGCGGGAGATGGGAGAGTTGTGGGTGGGAGGGAACTTATGGGGTGAAAAAGCCACTGTAATCCATAAACTGTACTTTGGAAATTTATATTTCTTAAATAAAAGTTAAAAAAAGAAAAAAGAATGCTGTTGAAGACAGTAAAGGTAAAAATTCTGAAAATGGGCCCATCTTTTCTCTTAACAAGTATTATGAATCAAATTAATTTGGAAGCAGGAAAAGATAATGTTGATGCTTAAATGTATGAAAAGCATCATGTCTTCAAGGCAATATTACCAAGGTTATGGTTCTGGTCTAGAGCTGTATTGGGAGCCTGTTGAGGACAGTGGCCCTGTTGCTTTGTATTCCCACTTCTTAGCATGTTACCTGACACATTGTATGTATGATGTATGATATATCATTATTGACTGACTGCTTGTCTGGGGAAATGGATTTATTCAAGTGTCACAATGGAAGGCAGATGCTGTCATTCAAGTGAGAACAGTGATTAGAAAACAATGTGGAACTTGGACTTCATTATGTACTCAGAAGGGCTCCCTCCCAGCTCATGTGCTGCTGCCACGTATTGAAATTCTTAATGACTTTTGGACAAGGCCCCCCCACCCCCATTTTCCTTTCTCCTGGACCTTGAAAACCATGCAGCTGCTCCTGCGTATACTTAAACATCACTCACGTTTCGTATGCATGTGTGTGGAGCCACATTGAAGGCAGTGGGTGGGTTCAGAGAGAGTGAAGTATGGGATCCATTTGCTTCATGGATGCAATTTGCTGTGGTGGCCCAATGTTTTAAATAAACATAATTTTGAATTCTGCTGTGAAAAGAACCTAAGCCAAGCTGGTGCTTGACATGTCTTCAGGTCTTCTTGGTGGACTGAAGTAGTCACTGAAGGTTTGTGTGGGTAAGGAGAGGTCGCCTCTCTGCTACACTGCCAGCCTTGCCTTGTCGCTAAGTGTTAATGACCAAACTTCAATAAGCAGCCACAGTGCCGGTGACACAACCTGTCCTGCAAGCTCGATGAAGTCTCTGAGCCTCTCCCTTTGGGGGCTCAGGTCACTGCATGCTATGACCAAGGTCAGCACATGGCATTTCAAGGCATTATACTTAGCAACCAATGGCCAAACATAGGGCTCCCTAAGGGCTAAAGTAGCTGTTGCTCTCTGAGGATAAAGGATATGAGTCTTTCTGGATACTTATACCCCATGATGCAAAGACAGATAGTGTGTACAACAGTTTAGCTCATCAACATATCTTGAGTACATTTATGTTTCCTAAAAGGAGCCCATTTCTAACTTCCATCATGTTACAGTAGGGATTCTTGTTCCAGTCCTGCCATCACTCATGTGTGGATTTGGTTGCTGCCTCGCCTCTTTGGGGCCGAGTGGCTTCATCTGTGAAGTCTTTTGTCAGTGCAAATGTCACCATCGTATATTCTACTCAGTGGCCATGGTAGGATGGTCTGTTTGTGGAGAGAAGATGGGCAGGAATCCAAGCTGGGAGACAGTAAACATATTTTAAAGTTCAGAAACCTCTGCAATAATTCTTTGCATGCTATGGAACAGCTCCAACCTACTGATCTCTAAAATCTCAACCTATATCTTTATTCAGTAGGAATGTTGCTACATGGCACGATTCCTCTGATTTATTTGTGCCTCATGTGTGCCTGGTTATAATGGGATTTTTTTTTAAGATTTATTTATTTAAAAGAGTTATACAGAGAAAGAGAGAGAGAGGAGAGAAAGAGAGAGAGAGGAGAGAAAGAGAGAGAGAGAGAGAGGTCTTCCATCCACTGGTTCACTCCCCAATTAGCCACAATGGCCGGAGCTATGCCCATCCGAAGCCAGGAGCCAGGAGCTCCTTCCGGGTCTCCCATGTGGGTACAGGGGCCCAAGGACTTGGGCCATCTTCTACTGCTTTCCTAGGCCACAGCAGAGAGCTGGATCGGAAGAGGAGCAACCAGGACTAGAACCAGCACCCATATGGGATGCCAGCGCTTCAGGCCAGGGCGTTAACCCACTGTGCCACAGAGCTGGCCCCTACAATGGGAGTTAAAACGGAATTTCTTCCATCCTTCCTGTTTCTAAAAATGATTCCATAATTTCTATGCCAAGCACTAGGTGGCGATATTGTGACTTCTAAAATCAGTTTTCTTTCTAAATTATTTTTTATTGAAAAAATTTTTATTAAACAACAATAAAAACAACATCATTTTTCCTTTAGAAGGGATAATTGATATATGAGACACAACTTAAAATAAAGATTACTTTTCAATTATTTTCTCATTTTAAAATCATATTTTCTAAAATTTGCTCATTGTTTAAAACACAAGGAATTTTAATTCTTAAGCTGAGAGGATTTGGATTTTTTCTGTTCTTTAAGGTGACAGTTTCAATAGTTAAGTTAAATGATAAAATAAAATCTATCTTATGATACAAAAGGAATTTGAAATTCTTCTTTATTTAAAGGGAATTTAAAATTCACCCTGACAACATTCAGAGAGTTGGCAGAGAGGTTTTTTCATTTGTGTTTTTTTTTTCTTTTTTTTTTTTTTATCATATACAGAATAAAGTTTCAAATCCAGCACTAACCTTCTGTATTATATTTACTTTCAGAGAAAGAAAAGAAAAGGCCATTGTAGGAGGCCAGAGTCATATTGGGTCATTATAAGCCATACTTTTAGGGAAGGAAGACGTTAATACATCTCAGAGATAACTCTTTTCAACAAAATAAAAGCCGGGGCAATACCTTCTAGAATGACGATGATTGCTTGGAAGAGAGAGACATGAGTGACGAAGGATTTAGAGAGAGAATTTGCTCCTATGTAACCGTGAAGAGTTCAGACTCGTCTCCGCAGATACTGGTCCTGGGAACCATCGATCTGGAGGAAAAGTTATTTGTGTGTTCAATTATCTGAGATTGGTTTTCTCCAAGAACTGTTATATTGACAGTGGGCAAGTGGGGTCAGCAAGAAGCACGGATAATACGGCACTGGTCTTATTTGCTCTGTCTGTCGTTAATGTCAGGTGCTCGCTACCTGACAGGCAGACACACGGGAGCAGAGTCTCAGAGGCCGTGTGATGGCGTGGCTGTGTGGGGGCTCTGGGGTTCAACTCTCTGGCCCACCCTAGCCCCACGGGTAGGCTCTCAACATCCTCATCTGTGGAACTGGCCTGTTTTAAGTGGGGCCTTTGGTTATGTAGGAATGTTAGGAAAATTTGGTAAGGATTTTATAAAAGGTAAGCACTTTATAAAAGGCAAGTTTTAAGTGCTTAAAACATAATAGCTATTATCATCATTCTTTCTTTCTTTCTAAAGTTTGACCCAAAGGAACCTATAATCTCCCAACCTGAATTACTGGGCAAACATGGAAAGCCAACTCATACCTTTAAATTGGCCATAAAGGATCTCTATTTTAACTTAATGGGTACATAAACCATTCTCTACTTGAAGTTATTTTCATAGCAAATTCATAAGCTGTTCCACATTCCAAATTAGTAACTGTCTTTTTTAAAACCACGAGTCTCTCTTCTACAAACAAAAATGCATACAAATAAAACCCCATTTATGAAGCTATAATCTCTATAAACAAATTAATTCTGTGAGCATTTTAAACACTACTCTCACTGAGAGGTTCAGAAGTTCCTAAAGGATAGGAAATTTTATTTTGGTTTTATTTCCAAGAGTTACTTTTTAGATTTTTAAAATTTTTGGCATAAACAATTTCCATTTGTTTCGTCTAATTGGATATGATTGAAGTGATGCCAGGAATTATTGTGCTACAATAAGATAATGATGTTGAAAATAGTTGACTATTTCAAAATAACTGATAGAAAAGATTTTGAATGCTCCTAACCCACACACATGCACACACACATACACACATAATGATGAATGTCTGAGTTGACAGATATGCCAATTACCTTCATCTGAACATTACACACTGTATATACATGTATTGACATATAACACTGTACCCTATCAATGTAAAGTTATCATGTAGTAATTAAAAATTTAAGAATTTTTAAGAGAAAGTACTTGCTAAATACCATTCTCTTTTGAAGTAATAAAACTTTCTTTATAAAAACTTTTTTCAAGTTTTTTTTTTTTTTTTTTTAAGACAGAAAGAGAGAGAAAGGAAAAGATGGAGAGGTGTTTTCCATCTGCTGGTTCACTACCCAGTGGCCTCAATAGCTAGGGCTGGATCAGATTGAAGTCAGGAGCTTAATCTGGGTCTCCCATATGAGTACAGGGGCCCAAGGATTTGGGTCATCTTTCACTGCTGTCCCGGACCATTAGCAGGGAGCTGGATTGGAAGCAGGGCAGTCAGAACTCAAATTGGCACCCTTATGGGATGCTAGTGTTGCAGGTGGTGGTTTAACCTGTCATGCCACAATGCCGGGTCCCAGAAAAAATATTTCTATGGAGATAGCATGCATATATATTTATTCCTTTAAATTGGTGGCTCCTAGAAGATGAGTCTGAACTCTTCGCTGTCGTACAGGAGAAAGCATACACTCTCCAATTCCTTTGTCTCACATAGTCCTCTTTCTTTTAAGCAGTCATTTTCATTCTAGAAAGCAATCCTCTGGATGCTCTTCCTTGTTTTCAGGGAGTATCTCTCTGTAATGAAATCTTGAGTTCATGGGCTGGCGCCATGGCTCACTTGGTTAATCCTCCACCTGTGGCGCCGGCATCCCACATGGGCGCTGGGTTCCAGTCCCGGTTGCTCCTCTTCCAGTCCAGCTCTCTGCTGTGGCATGGGAAGGTAGTGGAGGATGGCCCAAGTGCTTGGGCCCTGCACCCGCATGGGAGACCATGAGGAAGCACCTGGCTCCTGGCTTCGGATCAGTGTAGCTCTGGCCTTAGTGGCCACTTGGGGGGTGAACCAACAGAAGGAAGACCTTTCTTTCTGTCTCTCTCTCACTGTCTAACTCTATCTGTCAAAAAAAATAATAAAAAAAGGAGGTAGTAAGTGAACACTGTGCTTAAGAAAAAAAAAAAAGAAATCTCGAGTTCAGAAGGGGCTTTCTGATGATGGAACACAACACAATCACCGGAAGCTGTTGGATGGATGAGGAATGGGATTCTTTGCTATGGAGGGAGATGGGAACAATGCCATCAAGGTACATGTTGATGATGAAGATGAATGCCAACTGTTCTTTTGGAAGCCAGTCCAAGTCAAGGGCTGTTGGCCACTTCCCTGGTGCTGGGCGTGAGACTCTGTCAGTGCTTCTGGCCAGAATGGTGCTTGTCAACCAGCGCCAACCTCTGACAAGGTCTGTAAACATTTTTTGTTTTCATCACAAGGGAGGGCAAATATTGACAGCTAGTGAGAGAGGCCAGGAATGCTGTGAAACATCCTGTGCACCTGGCAGCCCCGTCACAAAGAATTCCCTGGCCCAAAGGGTAGTAGGACTGCAGGTGGGAAATCCTGGGCCAGAGGAGCTTCTCTTCTGTGGGGTTCGAGCCCTGCTGAATGGATTAAGATAATAATGGGATAGGTGAACTTCAAATAAGCACTTACAATGCCCTATACTGCCCTGTACTATTTGTTCATTGGTTTGTTTACTCCTTGTTTTTTTTTTTTGTTATTATGTCTACAGAAATCCAATCTATGTACGGGTTATTTTAGAAGACCTCAAAGATCTATTAAAGAAAATGAATAAACTGGAGGTTGTGTACTACTAATGTTATGTGATTGCTGAACATAATGTGAACTGTCATTCTGAATGAACTTGTTAGAAATAATCAAAGTTTTATTGGCATATAAAACAAGACAGAAGTGCTTTTCAGGACCAATATTCAATTGAGGATGTACAGATGGTCCCCAATGGATAATGGTTGACTTAGGATTTTTCAACTTCATAATGGTCTGAGAGCCTACCTGTACAACCAGTCTGTGTGTTACCTGCAGTGTTGTAATCAGGTATTACTTGAGATAGCCAATACTTTATTATAAAATGGGCTTTGTGTTAGCTGATTTTGCCCACCAGATGTAATGTAAGTGTTCTGAGCACATTTAAGGTAGGCTGAGTTAAGCTGTGATGTTTGGTAGGCTGCATGTATTAAATACATTTCCCACATATGACATTTTCAGTGCAGGATGATTACGTCTTGATTTGTTGAGGAGCTTCTGGCTTGTAGCAGGCACTGATGTTACACTGATGAGCAAAAATTTGCTCTTGTGGGTTTCAGGGAGCCAATAATTTCAGAGCAATGCCACTATAAATCAAATAATAACCCAAATCAAACAGAACCCAAATTGGTTTTAGGGAAACTGATTAGGGTGAAGTAATGTTAGTGTTGTTATTCCTATTATATTAGTAGTATCAGTGTCCCTTCTAATGAAGGAGAAGCCTTGCTGATAATGTGCTGGGATGTGAGCTAGGTTACTTAACTGTGTTCATTTGTGGAGCCAGTATGAGAGCTATCAACATGGGGTTGTGCATGTACAGCAAGGGCTGAGTTAGGATTAGTAAACATGCATGGGTTGGAAATGCAAGCCCAAGCCAACATGGTCACTAAGGTGAGAAACAAGTTATGGAGAAACACACAAGAGGGGAAGGGGGCAGGGGCGGTAGAGACCCCCAAATCATGACAGGCTCACTTGTTCTGTCCTAAAATGCACAAAGCAGAACAGGCAGGCTTCCCTTGGATGACTTGGGGGTTGAACCTCGAAGGGTTGTTAAGAAGATCCTGAAAATGTCTGATGTAGGATGTGAATGTCCCCAAGCACCATTCCAGTTGGCACATTCCCCTGGCTAACAGCGCTAGGGATAGACATGATTTCATGAGAATTGCAGCAGTTTTTGTTTCAGATTCTCTAGATTTCCTCCAGAGGCAGGTCAACTGTGAGGAGTTTGGTGCCTGGTCAACTATGGGTCTTAGCAGCATGGGGGAAGGCATTTGTTAAGGACAAATTGAATGCCCATTGAAGGGATAGTAGAGTCCAGAGACCATGGGGATGAATGACTTCTGTCTTCCAGGGGTGTTGACTTAAAAGTTGATACCATCAGAATGTATTTCTCTGCTACTGTAATTCAGCTTCATCCAAATTCCAGTGTTTGCATCTTTGTTCTCCATATAAGCCATTCTGCCTCTCTGGTAACCAGGTTCCAATACTCTTCTGAGAAGACCAGATGTCCTGGATTATCAGTAAGGGGCTCTGATAATGAGCATGGACACTGATAAGAAGCATCATGCACAAGATAGTCTGTGCACAAGATAGTCACTTGATGTTGCTATATGGGCAAAATGTTGAAATCTTTACCTAATATATACTAAACTGATCTTCTGTATACAAAGAGAATTGAAAATGAATCTTTACATGAATGGAAGGGGAAAGGGAGCGGGAAAGGGGAGGGTTGCGGGTGGGAGGGAAGTTATGGGAGGGGGGAAGCCATTGTAACCCATAAGCTATACTTTGGAAATTTATATTCATTAAATAAAAGTTTTAAAAAAAAAGCATCATGCACAAGATAGTCTGTGTGAATGATGCTCCCCGGAATTATTCTGTGTACAGAATACACACCATAGCACTACTCGAAGGGATATCCTAATAGTGCTTGGAAAAATTAGGAAGCTCATCAGGTGTCCTGCTGGATGGTCCCAAAATGTTGTTAGCAAGCCTTCCTGCTACATGCATGGGAAGAACACATGACTCTACTTTGAGTGATGTGCTTATTCTAATGGGAAGTTGGTCAGCATGCCTTGGCTTGTCCTCCTTTGGCTTCCTGGAAGGTGGAGGTTACATCATTTCTTCTGCACCTGCTCCCCCAGGATCAATCTTCCTATTTCAGCTCCTAACATCTGCACTCATTGCTCCTATTACCTTTTCTCTCACCACCTACCCTATAAAACACACATCTTGTCTTCCTGGGAATGAGGGGATCTTGCCTCTTGCTCTACTCTGTTCATATTATTTTTTATGGCTCATAATCTCTGCTTCTCTCATGTCTTCTAGACTATGATCAATATCCATCTTTGGAAGTCTGAACACAGAATATTAGCTGTTTGCTGTTCTTTTCATTTCTTCTATAATACAGTGCTTCTGACCAGTGCAGAAAATAGTCAGGAGCTATGAAAAAGAAAGAAAAATATAAAACTGAATATACCAGGAGCTGGTCTTTCTGAATGTATTGGCTAATTGCTTGGCTTTCATACCCTCAACATGAGGATGGGGGTATATGCCATGTTCTCTGGGGTTTTTTTGGCACAGTGTCCTACACAAAATGGATACTGCCTAAACACTTCGATATAAAAATAAAAAAGTGAGCTTTATTTTCCTGCACATTTCATGTACTAATTAGGGCTGTTTTCAGTTGTGTGTAACAGAATCATTATTGCAGAGAGTTAACCAAGTAGACAGGCTGTCTCATGCACGGTACGGAGGCAGACTACCCAGGATGGAGCAGGCGTGTAAGGTGGCCATCTAGGAAACAGTTGTATTTTCCCTCTCTGTTCTTTGGAACTCACGGTTGCGAGATAGTTGTAACACCTCAAAGCACATGATGAATCTTTATGATGAATTGGAATAATCTGAAGATTTTATTGGGAAAATAAGAGTTTTCCAAAAAGCCCACTAATATGTCACTAACTACACCATAGTAGAAAAGCAAGAAATGACATTGATTTTAATTTGAGTAGGAGGGCACCTGGACTCTCTTGGCATCTCCTACAATTGTAAGGGTTCCTTAGAAGTGATCATGTTGGGGCCAGCGCTGTGGCACAGAGGGTTAAAGCCTCTGTCTGCAGTGCTGGCATCCCATATGGGTGCCAGTTTGAATCCCAGCTGCTCCACTTCCAATTCAGCTCTCTGCTATGACTCGGGAAAGCAGTAGAAGATGTACCAAGTCCTTGGGCCTCTGCACCCACATGGGAGACCTGGAAGAAGCTCCTGGCTCCTGGCTTCAGATCAGCTCAGCTCCAGCTGTTGTGGACATCTGGGGAGTGATCCAATGGATGGAAGACCTTTCTCTCTCTCTGCCTCTGCCTCTCTGTAACTGTGCCTTTCAAATAAATAAATAAATCTTTAAAAAAGTGATCATGTGGTGTTTATATTTTGAGTCCACTTATTCACATAACATAAAAATAATTTATTAACAAGGATATTGTAAACATAATGCTTGCCATTATTTTCGATTTATTTAAAAGCGAGAGAGAGAGAGAGAGAGAGAGATTTTGCATCCATTGGTTCACTTCCTAAACATTCAGAACAGCCGCAGCTTGGCCAGGCCAAAACCATGAGCCAGGAACTCAGTTGGGTCTCTCATGTGGGTGACAGGGACCCAACTACTTGAGCCTCCCAAAGTGCACATTATCAGGAAGCATTCATATTATGGGATGTGGGTGTCCCAGCCGGTTGCTTAACTGCTGTGCCAAATGCCTGCCCACCTATCAGAATAATTTTTGAGAAGCTTTCTGGATAAGACCTAAAACCCTTTACTTGATAAGGTAAAGCCTGGAAATATTTATGAAGATGTCTTTTTAAAAAGCCTTTTTGTAATGGTGCTCATGAGAGTAATTCACACTGATTGTATGTGATCAGTAATTTAGACTTTAGATGACGCAAGAATGAGTTCAAAGATAAATGATCTCTTTAAGAAACATCCAGTCTGTGTGTTTTCACATATGTATTGCAAACATGGATTTATTCATCCTGTGACTCTGAACAAATGATCTACTAGGTTACAAGTGCTCTGGATAAACAGGAATGTCTTTGTTTAACAGGGAACCCCATCAGACTGGGTGGCCATGGATACCCACCCCCCAGACCTGTGGACAGGAAGGACACTTTCAAGGGCAAGGAGGGAATGTGGGCTCCAGGCAGAGGGGCCAGGCACACAGTTGTAGCTGCATTCTGATATGGATCAAATCCCAAGAGCTCTGGGGAGGTGGGTACAGAGACAAGATTCACCCTCTAGGACTGTGGGGATAGTTGGCAAACACCAATGGCCTGGTTCAGCGTTAGCTATGGCAGCTACTTCCTGTGTGCTTCAGAGTTGTGGTGATTCTAGAACAAGCCTTTCTCATAATGATAATACTTGTGTTGGGGGTCGCTGCTGTGGCGTAGTGGGTAAAACCACTGTCTGTAGTGCCTGTATCCCATATGGGTGCTGGTTGGAGACCTGCCTGCTCCACTTCTGATTCAGCTCTCTGCTATGGCCTGGGAAAGCACTGGAAGATGGTTCAAGTGCTTGAGGCCTGGAAGAAGTTTCTGGCTCCTGGCTTCGGATCAGCACAGCTCCGGCAGTTGCGGCCAACTGGGGAGTGAACCAGCAGATGGAAGCCCTCTCTCTCTCTCTCTCTGCCTCTCCTCTCTCTGTGGAACTCTGACTTTCACATAAATAAATACATCTTTAAAAAATACTTGTATTATGCACAGTCATGCAAGTGGCTCACATCTGTATAAGCTTTTTTATTTATGTTGGAGTGTATGTAAATATGGGTGTTCATGTACATATGTGCATCTATGTGCACACGTATGCACTGTGTAAGACTGTGCATACATGTGTGTGCACACCTCTGCTTCCTCTCCATCAGTGGCTGCTTGGTTTGTATCTTCATCTGTTTTCTCCAGGGATTTATGTCTATTTACCAACCCATCCTTATATGTGTGCTCAAATATGGGAGCGACTTTAGATTAATGTCGGTTTTACAAAAAAAAAAAAAAGCAAACAAAAAAAACATGATCCCAAATGGTTATATTCTCACGTGCAAGCATTCTCACATGCATTTTTCCTTATCTTTCTTTCTCATTTCCCTCTATTCTCATGAGTGTGCTGCCTCAAGAGTGCTAACAGCATGTCTGTATGGAACTCAATTTCCACACCTATGGAAAAGCTCTGTTTCACACACATCACTTCTGCTCACGCCAAATCCTTAGATCCACATCGCCCTGGCTCTCCTGGCTTCTTTTTCTTGCCACCTCTTCCCTGTGGAGTTGCAGGTGGATGGGTGATGTGATTAGATGATCCATTAGCCCTTACCTCAGTTGACTGTCTCAGCGCATGTTCTCTCTCTGTGCCTGTTCATGATGTCTAAAAGTCAGTGGGTCAGAGCACGCTACGCACACCACCACCATTGCTTGCTTTGCTCTCTGGCTTGCTATTGAAACTGTTCCTGGCCAGCACCGTGGCACACTAGGCTAATCCTCCGCCTGTGGCGCCAGCACACAGGGTTCTAGTCCTGGTCGGGGCGCCAGATTCTGTCCTGGTTGCTCCTCTTCCAGTCCAGCTCTTTGCTGTGGCCTGGGAGTGCAGTGGAGGATGGCCCAAGTGCTTGGGCCCTGCACCTGCATGGGAGACCAGGAGGAAGCGCCTGGCTCCTGGCTTTGGATTGGCGCAGCGTGCCGGCCATAGTGGCCATTTAGGGGGTGAACCAAAGGAAGGAAGACCTTTCTCTCTGTCTTTCTCTCTCTCACTGTCTAACTCTGCCTGTCAAAAAAAAAAAAAAAAAGAAAAAAAAAAAAAGAAAAACAAACCAAAAAAACAAAACAAAACAAAACAAAAACTGCTCCTGACCTGGGTTTGGAAACCCACAAAGTGCTTCTCAGACCTGAGTGTCATTGTCACTGTTTTTCAATGCTTTTCTCCTCACTGGAGACATAGGTTCACCCCCGAAGGCATAAATCCAATGTCTTCTGTTTCTTTTCCCATAGAGCCCCCCACTCCGCAGACCCCCACACCTGCTGCTGCTTCCAGGCCACCTCACTAATCTCCTGCAGAGAAGTGGTTGAACCTGCCCCGTAAGCCAAGGTGTCCTTCCTGTAGAAATCTCCTCCCCACCCTTAAATGAAACATCATTCTATTCAGGAATGCTCAGGTGGCAGACAAGAAAATTGGCCTATTTTTCTGATTACTGTGCTTTCCATAGCAGAAAATATTCTTAGCATAGCCCTGACCCCAGGGGAGTAAAATGATCTCTGGATTTAATTTTATGAAGTCTTTGCCCCCAAAGATAAAACCAGATATTATTGGTGTGTGTTCCTAATAGGGCACATCAAATGAGTTGCAATTTTGAACATAGATAAAATAAGGATTATTGGCAGTATATTATGCTATTATTTGAATTTAATGGAAACTAGTTAAAATTGTATGTCATATAGTGCAGGAAGGTGAGGTTATAATGAAATTGTACAAGGGGAGAGGTTGCAGAGTGATCAAGGCACAGACAAGTTGGCAGTGAGTGCTTGTGGCTCTTTCTTCAGTTGTCATTCGCAGGAGCTGGCAGCACCTGTTTCTAAATTCTGCAAGGGATTTAGGAATTATGACTTTGGCCTGAGACTTGGTGTTCTTCAGGGCTGCACCAAGGCTGGGATGAAGGAGACTGCAGCATCCTGTGACTAAGTCCCTTGTCTTCCAGTGCAGGGACTCTGAGCCCACAGGCCAAAGCAGCAGGTGCAGGATTGGAAGGAGACTGTGGTGGCAGCTGCCTGAGCGGTGAGCAGGTCTGTTGCTGTATCTCCTGGGAGTATGCTGCCACCAGAATCCGAGCTCTCCAGGGACTGTCAGAGAGACAGATGGGCCTACGCTCATCTCTGCTCTCGATACTTCCAGGAATGTGAAGAGAAAAATACTCTGTGCTCAGCAGTGGGGCAAGTCCATGGTCACAAACCTTCAAAGCTAAATATTGGAGTATTGGTCTGCTCTGTGTGTGTGTGCGTGTGTGTGTGTGTGTTCACATGTACAAATGACCTCATTTTAGCGGTTTTAGTGCAAGTTAAGTCCCTCCTGACAGAACTTAGTCAATCCCAAGCCAGGAACCAGGAGTCTCTTCTGGGTCTGTCATGAGCATGCAGGGGCCCAAGTACTTGGGCCGTTCCTCTGCTGCTCTCCCAAGCACATTAACAGGGAGCTGGTAAGGAAGTGGAGCTCCTGGGATTTGAACCAGTGTCCATATGAGATACTGGCACAGCAGGTTTGCTGGGATATGCTGTAACATCAGCCCAGAACTAAATCTGGGTGCCAGGGACATTCCATTGAATCTAAGAACATTTATCGCACTCTGTCTAAGGGACAGATGAGCTTCCTACGGGGAATGGAGCATGCAGGGGCTGTGTGGTGTTTCAGGACTGGGTGACAGCCCACAGGAGTCAAATGAACTTCACATTGGGAATTGTGAGGCCTGCACTCTCATCTGAACTCTCTTCTTATTTATCCCTTTGGGTCCAAGGAAATCACTTAACCCTCCTGGAAGTTTTAGGTCAAAGTGCGATCCATGGTGGAAGGACTAGTTTCTTTCAGCTTGAAAATTGTTATCCAAGAATGAAATCATGAAAGAGTTATTCTCTTCATCATCTGATGAATATATATACAAGATGCTTCAGACCTGGTAGCATTTGAAAAATCATCTAATAAGCAAAGGAATCCGATACCTTTGAGCATCAGTTATAAGTAGAGCATAAATTAGACACTATAAAAATTCCCTTCATAATAATGACATTACACAAATCACTGCCCTGATCATTTATTTATTCATCGAATGTTTTCAAGTTCACATTTTATGAGAGGCAGCTTCAAGGTGCTAGGGATGTGAAGGGAATGAGACAGAATCCTCATCCCTAGACAGCTTGTGGGAGGTGGATTTTGGAGGAAGGCAAAGAAACAGAAGGTGGAGAAACTAATTATCATACAGTATAATGAGCTCTACAACATAGGTGTGTTCCCCTAAATGACACCTCACAGCCAAGGAAGTGTCGATGTTACTGCATATTTCTATCCATATCAAAAAAATGTGAGATGGGGTGATTGCAAAATGTGAATGTACGCTCCTAACTCACCAGTGTTGCAGAAGCCGAAACCAATCACCATAAGCAAGAAAATGTATGTGTGAGTATAAAATAGATACTGCCTGGGGGAAATGATACAGGAAAACCTACTCGAAAGAACATTGGCTCTGTAATGAGGTAGCCACGAATTCAGTTTCTGATCCTTTGAATCTGTTCCTTTAGGAACTTAACTTCAAGTTCCAATGCTTTTGTTCAGATAAACAAAGCAATGCAGTGCCCCGGTCACGTAGTTACAGTGTCAGTGAAATACAGCCATGTGAAATATCTGATTTTCTGGTTATTTGGTCTTGGTGTTGTTCCAGGTTCTGTTGACCTACTGTTTCCCCTAAGAATCTGCAACATTTTCTTATATTTCTCAAATCCCCCATCACACAACTGACCTACGGCTTCCCCTGCCGTCTGACATAACTGAGGCACTTTGTTATCTGCCATTACCCGGTCCCCCTTTACACAGCAGTGGGACCCCATGCGGCCAGGGGCATCTGCTCAGGCCCCCAGGCTGTCTCCACTGAGCCTTGATTCCACTCCATTCCACTCTGCTGATGGGCCATTTTCATGGTTTCCCTCTGTGCCTGTGACGAGTTGCACGTCCCGAGTCTCACCAAGCCTGCCACCCTCTACCTCTTTTCCTTTGGCCAGCAGTGGCTTAGGGTGAGTCTAATACATTCCAGGTCTTGTCCATGCACCTTCTGCTGCTGGACCTTGCCAGTCTAGATGCTCTGTCCTTTCTCCTGCCTGCTGCGACTTACCCAGTTCTTGCTAACAGGGACATGGCATCGCCTCTGAACTTGGCATCGAGGGGCTTTGCTGCACGGTTGCTGCACACACAGGATTTTTTTTAAATAATTTATGTCATTTTACTTCCTGGTGCTATACTTGCCACAGAGTTGCTGGTTTGGGTCCCTGAAACCTAAGCTACCTTTTTGTTCCTTTTGTACCTGTTTCTGTCTGTTCCAATTTTCCCCTGAATGGTCTGAAAGCAAATATGGAATAAAGTATGAACTTCATCTCCTGGACATTCTTCAGCTCCCTCAAAAATTAGTGATAACCAACAGATACAAAGTGTTGCTCGACTTTACTCATGTATGTCTATATTCCAGCATCTATTATGCTGAGACATGCATGTTTAAGGTTTAAAACAGAACAGAATATAACTGTTTACAGAGCACTGGACTTGCAGCCAGTTGGTAGATTGAACATTACAAATCACCTTCTGCCACCCCAAAGACCTAGAAACTCTGGGTGAAATATTTCAAAATGCCTTTGAAGGTGCCAGAGGTGCTAGAAATAAGCAGAGGCTTAATTGAACTAACCCCAGGGCTATGGCTTAGACACCCCGACTTTGCCACCTGTCACCTCATGGGACTGGGAAAAAGTGTGTAGGATTGACACTATGGAGCAAGCATAAACTAGGCTGCTGCACAGACACAGAAGCTGGGAAGTGGCCACCTGTCCTTGAATAGGGACTGAGGTAGCTGCTTGTTAGCCTTGGTCACAGCAGAGAGCAAACTGACCACTCCTGCTTACAGCGCTAGAGAAGTATCTACAACATGAACATCAGGCCTGCTGGACTCACATTCCCCAGAGTTGGAGCAAGGGGCCTCCCAATAACATCTGGAAAGGGTGATCAAGAAACCACCACATGGAGAGGTCTCCATGGCCCAGAGCTAGAAAACTCAAGAACCTGTGATGTGAAATGACGTCACAGAGAAGATGGCTGAGACAGTTGGTTCCATGAAAATTGGACTACAGTCTCCTTTCCCCAGATTGGGGAATGCATGACTAGGGAAAAGAAGTAATATAAGAATATGGTGGTGGGCACTTGGCCCTGCAGTAAATGTGCCATTTGGCATGCCTGCAGCCCGTTTCAGAGTGCCTGAGTTAAAATCCCAGTTTTGCTTCTCATTCCAGCTTCCTGCTAGTGCAGACCATGGGAGGCAGAAGGTGATGACCCAAGTAGTTTCATCCTTGCCACTCATCTGGAGTATCTCAATTGAGTTCCAGGTTCTTGACTTTGGCCTGACCCAGTCCCAGATACTGCGTACATTTAGTGAGTGAACCAGCGAATGGGAGATTTCTGTCTGCCTCTGTGCCCTTCAAACAAATAAAAATAAATGTTTCTCTTAAAAGAAGAATATGAATGCCACTTATATAAACATTTTTGAAAGATTTATTTATTTACTTATTTGAAAGACAGAGTGATGGAGAGAGAGAGAGAGGGAGAGAGAAAGAGAGAGAGAGAGAGAGAGAGAGAGAGAGAGAGAGAATATCTTCCATCTGCTGTTTTTTCCCCCCAAATGCCTGCAATAGCTAGATATGTGCCTGGTTAAACCAGGAGCCAGAAACTCCATCCTGGTCTCCCGCATGGGTAGAAAGGCCCCAAGTACTTGTACCATCTGCTGCTGCCTTCCCAGGTACAGTAGCAGGAAGCAGATTGTAAGAGCAGCTGGGTCTTGAACCAGTACTCTGATACAGGATGAGAGTATAATGGGCCTTCGCTGAACCTACTGTGCCACAACATCAGCCCCAAATAAGTATGTTTTAAAAGCAGTCCAAATATGCAAAGGATAAATGAGCAAACAAGTTATAACAATAAGAGGCTGTGGGGCTGGCACTGTGTTGTGCAGGTTGAGCCACGGCCTGAAGCACCGGCATCCCTTAAGCTGGCCAATTTGAGTCCCAGCTGCTCCACTTCTGATCCAGCTCCATATTAATGTTCCTGGGAAAGCAGTGGAAGGTGGCCCAAGTCCTTGGGCCCTTATACCCATGTGGGAGACCCAGAAGAAGCTCCTGGCTCCTGGCTGTTTTGGCAATTTGGGGAGTTAACCCAGAGGATGTAAACTCTCTCTGTCTCTTCTCTCTGTAATGCTGCCTTTCAAACTGATAAATCTTAAAAAAAAATAAAAAAGAATAACAAGCTATGAAATGGAACAAGCAGATATGAAAAATACAATAAAGTACAATAAAACATATTCATTTTCAATTGTGTTAGATTGGTTAAATAACAATGTAGACAAAACCGAAGGGAGACTCAATGAAATAGAAGTTATACTGAATAAATCTTTGAGAACAAAGTGCTGAGAGATAATGAGATGAAAAATAGAAAAGAAAAATTAGGAGACAGGAAACACAAATGAGAAGGTCCAATACACTTCCTACTGGTGTTCCAAGAGATTACAGGGGGGCCGGCGTTGTGGCATAGTGGGTAAAGCTGCTGCCTGCACTGCCAGCATCCGATATAGGCTCAGGTTCAAGTCCCGGCTGCTCCACTTCTGATCCAGCTCTCTGCTATGGCCTGGGAAAGCAATAGAAGATGGCCCAAGTCCTTGGGCCCCTGTACCCACGTGGGAGACCCGGAAGAAGCTCTTGGTTCCTGGCTTCTGATCAGCGCAGCTCCTGCAGTTGCAGCCAATTGGGGAGTGAACGAGCAGATATAAGACCCTCCCCCCCCCGCCTTTCCTTCTCTCTCTGTGTAACTCTGATTTTCAAATAAACAAATATATCTTTAAAAACAGAGAGATTGGAGAGCGGCAAGATGGTGGAATAGGAAGGGAGCACACTGATAGCCCGGGAAGAGACAGTTTAATAACAGTGGAGATACTGCAGGTTCAAGGAAGAGTAGGGGAAGAAACAGCAGAGGAAACTCTTCTGGAACTAGTGATTCACAGTGGACCTGCGTGGAGAGCATGGGAGCCCAAGTTCGGGACACCAGCGGCAGACTCAACACACCAGTGCTGGAACACGAGGTGAGCCGAACCTCAATAGCCTGAGACATCAGCGGGAAAGTGGAAAGAGGAGACTAGAGGGAACGAGGCTTGAAACCCGTGGGGGAAAAGTTCACCAGGCGAACTAGAAGAGAAAGAGAGAGAGTGAGAGAGAGAGAGAGAAGTGACCGATATGGACACAAGTTTCTCTCTGTCTGCTCA
The DNA here is from genome assembly GCF_033115175.1 of Lepus europaeus. Classification (NCBI taxonomy): domain Eukaryota; kingdom Metazoa; phylum Chordata; class Mammalia; order Lagomorpha; family Leporidae; genus Lepus; species Lepus europaeus. The sequence goes on from NC_084839.1 coordinate 95,254,043, forward strand.
CCTCTCAAAGGACATACATCATAAGCAGGGTGACCTCAGGTCTGCACCAGCCCTGAGCCTAGCAGAAAAACCTGACTCTGGGGGGGTGAAATTACAGGAGATTAGGATCTAATTTGGCAACCCAGTGGGAGACTGCAGGACAATTTAAACCCATGCTGAGGGCAGCACAGATTCCCTGTGTGGTCCTTGGGAAAGAGCTTCTGATCTCTGGCTCCTGTGGGTATATCATTCGCCTGCTAACTACCTCCAATTCTGTTCAGCTGTGCGGAATTACTTCCCAAAAAAGAAAGAAAGAAAGAGAGATTTACCACACCTAACCTGGGAGTGTCACCTTTGGCACACCCTCAACCCTGAGGAACCAAACAGAGCGCTCAGGCCAAACCCATCTCAAGCCTCTAAGGCTCCATCGAAAGCAAACAGTCCACTTAATCTAGACTCATAGTGTAACAAGAAAAAACACCACAGTGAAGAAACCAAATATCTCCAATATGCCAAACAACAAATGCAAAAACCGAGGTAACAAGAATAAGGAAGACACTATGATGCCCCCAAATGAAAAAGACACACCAATTCAAGATTATGAAGATGATGAGATAGAAGAAATGCAAGAAGCGGATCTCAAAAAATTGATTAGAACATTAAGAAGTTCTCAAAAACAAATTCTTGAACTACAGAAATCCTTAATGGATAAGATAGAAAATCTCTCATGCGAAAATGAAATATTAAGGAGGAATCAAAATGAAATGAAACAACTAGTGGAACAAGAAACTGTGATAGTGACGAGAAATCATAATGAAATGAAGAATTCAATAGATCAAATGACAAACACATTAGAGAGCCTTAAAAACAGAATGGGCGAAGCAGAAGAGAGAATATCGGACTTAGAAGACAGAGAAGAGGAAAGGAAACAGGCAAACCAAAGAAAAGAAGAGGAAATTAGAAATCTAAAAAATATTGTCGGGAATCTACAGGATACTACTAAAAAACCCAACATTCGGGTTCTAGGAGTTCCTGAAGGCATGGCGAGGGAGAAAGGATTAGAAGGCCTTTTTAGTGAGATACTTGCAGAGAACTTCCCGGGTATGGAGAAGGACAGAGACATCCTAGTACAGGAAGCTCATAGAACCCCTAGTAAACATGACCAAAAGAAATCCTCACCACGACATGTTGTAATCAAACTCACCACAGTGGAACATAAAGAAAAGATCCTAAAATGTGCAAGAGAGAAACGTCAGATTACTCTCAGAGGATCTCCAATTAGACTCACAGCAGACTTCTCATCAGAAACCCTACAAGCTAGAAGGGAATGGCAAGACATAGCCCAGGTACTAAGAGAGAAAAACTGCCAGCCCAGAATACTATATCCTGAAAATCTCTCATTTGTGAATTAAGGTGAAATAAAGACCTTTCATAGCAAACAGAAATTGAAAGAATTTGTTGCCACTCGTCCTGCACTGCAAAAGATGCTTAAAGATGTGTTACACACAGACACACAGAAACATGGTCATCAATATGAAAGAAGGTAAATGAAGGAAACCTCACACCAAAAGATCACAGGAAACTCAACTTCTCTTTGACATAGAATTAAAATCTGATTCTCTGTTAAAGCAATGTGTTAAAGTAATCTACTATGTTCTCTTGATGTCTGTTAAATTCTAATTGTTCAAAAACAGCTGAATTTTTATTAAGAGCTATGGGTTATTTAAATATGTGCTTATTTTCAAAGATTTGAATAATCACCTTGTAACAATGATCAAATTTGGTCTATGTTATGTCATGATTTTAAGGAATCTTATTTCAACCAGATATTTTTGGATTTTGAGCCTTCTTGGCATTCTTGACAGGCATTCAAAAAATCAAAGTTTCAAACAATCTGGACTCTAAAATTTCCAGTAAATCTGGGACTTTGGTTTTTCCAGTTTGGGCCCAACTGAAAAAATCGAAGGACCTATGTCTCTCATCTTATAGAGACACCAACTAACCAGGCTATTTGGATTATATTAGAAGTACTGTCAAGATGTGACGTGGTACTAAATTTTATGTTTCTATAATGGAAAATGCTATTAATACAAATGTCTGAGAATTAAAAAGTCTAATGATCTTGTGTTACTAGACATGATAGTTATCTTAATGAGAAAGCCCCAGAGGCCTAAAGGGTTAAATAATTGTAAAATCCTACAGGTGCTTTCAAAAATGCTGTGAAGTAAGCAAGTGCCTCTTGTTGGCTGATGAGTTTATAATTTTAAACATGGCAACTTAAAGTCTTTTGTCATCCACAGTTATATATGATTTGCTGCTCATAAAACTAAAGCGTTGTTGGTTCTGTATTTAGCTGTCCTCCTATAGATTCCTATGGACTTTTTCAGCCACTTCTATTGTATTCAGTACTTTGGTACGGCTCTGTAAACAGATGAAGCCAATAATGTATTAACAGTACCAACTGAGAGAAAGTATGGTTAACCGAGGTTACTAAAAACAAAAAGCAATTCAAATCAATTGGCAATTTACAAAAAGAGTTAAAGATTTTAAAAGCTATTATTAAAATTGCTATGTTGGTCTATTATGTTATGTTATATATGTGTACATATTGTATGTCCACATGGGAAAATTTTATTAAGAATTTTATTTTAATTGGCTTATAGATAAGATTGTCCATAAATTTAAGCTGCTAAATTTAATCAAAGATACATTTTAATTCGTGTGACCTGAATCTCTGTATCACATGTTTTATACTTGTTGGTAGAAAGAAACTAAAAACATTTTAGATGGTTGTGCTTAAGTTTACTGGTTAAACAAACTACACCATGTTAGATATTTAAGAGGTGTTTCCAAATACATGATTCTTATTTTATAGAAGGCATTAGACCTTCTGGTAGATGTTTTCTTAAGTGGTTATCTAATGGTTGAAACTGTTTGCTAAGTATTCATGTGATATTGCTATTGTCAGCAAGCGATCTAGGACTTGCTCCCTCATTTCTCTATCCTAAGCCCAACTTGTTCTTTCATTTCTCTATTCTCTTCAAGGTAGGAAACTAATTCTATTATGAAGGAATCTGTAGGACGCACAATTTAATCTTTAGACCTTATAAAAGAGATGGCTAACATTTTTCTGTAATAGCATAGCCAAAATAAGAGCTTAAATTATAATCTCATAGCTAGATTTACTTCGCCATCAGCGAAGTAAACAGTAAGTAGAAAAAACCTCCCTTTCAGACCAAAGGGAAAGAAAGCTTTAAAGTGAGAATATAATTTTCCTCATGGGCATTGTCTACCTTAGAAAAACTACTACAGAACATGCCTGTGACTACAGACTTGTAGTTCAGGCCACCAAAGATTAAAGATGGGACATGGGCACTCCCTTGACTTGCATCCTCTGGTCTGCTTTATCAAAATCCAAGAGGAAAAGAAAGCTAGGCATCAGAAGCAATGGGTGGCAGGCCTATTAACGGGTTTTCTGTACAGTTACCTGCCCTCAAGGAGACCCAACAGGCCAGTCCACTGCAGTGGCTTTCAATGTGGTAAGCCTGGGCTTCAGCAGAAGTCAGCTTGTGAAGAGCCCTGGCAGCTCTGCCAAGAGTTGGATCACTGGAAATGGATCTGCCCTGGAGTCGAAGGATGCCCAGGTCAGAGCCACAGATCTTATTGGCTCTAAGCTGAAAAGCCCTTCGCTCAGCCCAATTTCCAAAGTGATCACTGCAGCTGAGGGGACGGCCAAGTAGGGTCAGCAACATTGCAGGCAGAACTGTAAATTTCTTGTTAGAGATGCCACCTGCCTTTACCTGGCCAGCTCTCCTCCCAGGCCAGCTAAGTAATGAAAGTCAACAGAGTGCCTTCCCCTAGGAGGTTCACACCTCCCTTAGGATGTACCCCATGTGAAGAGATAGATAGGTCTGGACCTCTTAACTCACAAGGCCTAAAGCCCACCAGATTATTATCAAGCCCCTTCTGTCAGGTTCTATTTGCCTCTCAATCAGAAAACTTAATTGTAGCTTAGACAGCACCTTTCTTAGCTCGTCTAATAATGACTCTGTCCTTTGTTCTAGGCCCTGTCTAGTGCACTTGGGCCTCATTCCTTCGTAATCATAACTTCTACTCTACCACCAATGGCTCTACTCCCAACCTGTGTGTACTGATGGTCCTCTTCCCCACTTAATGCTGTATAATTGTTCAAACCTGGTTAATGCCACTCTTAGGATCATTGGTTACTATCCTCACTCTGTCTTTTATGACCTTGTCTAAATATGATCAGAGTCGGCAAACTTGGAAGGCTTCCATAGCCTTGGCAACTCATGACGACAGCCTAGGGTGGTTACTGGCACCAAAAACTAGAGTGTCAATTTGTTGGGTCAACAACAGGAGTCACTGTGCACTTGCTCCTCATGTGGGATCTCTGTCCTTAATGTGCTGTTCCTTGTGATTTAATGCTATAACTAGTACTCAAACAGTATGTTTCACTTTGTGTTTCTATGTTGGTGCAAACTGTTGAAATCTTTACTTAATATATACTAAATTGATCTTCTGTATATAAAAAAAGAGAGAGATTATGGGAAGCACAATAGAGTCAGGATTTGAAAGATAATGCTGAGACTTTCCAGAAATTAAGAGACTCTCAGGTTGAAAAGGTAGAATAGAATAAACTAACAAAAGTACAAGTAGAAATGTGATGAAACTGCGAGGCTTCCAGAGAGAATTCTAAAGCATGCCATAGAGAAATCAGACTATCAGTGAAGAGGTCCTAGCTTGAGATACTCCTGTCTTTCATCAGCAATAAAAGACAGGGAGAATAGAAAAAAAAAAGCTTTAAAGCCTTGAAGGAACACATTGTGAATGTAGGATTTTCACCAGGTAAATGAATATTCTAGATGAGGCCAGAATGAAGATTTTCAGGAATACAAATGCCTATGTTATTATTTGGAATTCTGGTAGGAGGATATATGAAATGTATAAAATAATGTATTTAAGCAAGAACAGTGTATTCAAAAAAAGGAGTGGGATGTGAGATATAATAGTGAGCAAAATAAAGCATAGAACCTGGTGGTGTAATGAAATGAATATTCATTGTAAAACAAGATAATAGTGATGAGAACAACAATGAAAAGACATATGTTGGTGGTGGAGTTCACAGCCACATAGGAATAAAAGGCAGTATTAATCATATGAGTTGGAGTTTGTAAATGTGGGAAGTTTACAGACAAGTTATTATTAAAACTTTTGTCTTGTTCAAGAAGCGAATGGAGATGTTGGTTAATTTTATACTTGTTTGAACAGCAAAAATTTAAGTTTAAAACTTTAAGGCCAACAAATAATAAAAAAGTGATACATAATTTATAAACCAGCTAAGGAAAATATAGGAAATATCAGTAGCTTCATTAACCCAGTGGAAGCAGGAAAAGGAGAAAAAGGAGATAATCACACTTAGAAAACTCACACAGGAGTCTCCAAACACTCTATGGAAAATGCATATTAATAAATGAATTTCAAGAATTTTGCATCAAAATAAATGTGCTTTTTAATTCCATTTTCCATGAACTTTTGGAATTGTCCTTGGGTACATCCCAGAATAAGGTGGCGGAAGTAAGTCCACAGTTAAAATAAGAAGTCATAAAATATAAGAATAAAAAAACAGAAATTGAATTACAGATATTAATAGATTTGATTAATATCTATTTGATATTTTCAAGAAATTCACTTTAAATACAAGGATACAGAAATGTTGAAAAACATTTAGACAAGGTCATAGTCAAAGTGGACGTTCTCTCCTCCCTTCAGAGAAAGGTACCTCCTTCTTTGATGGCCCGTTCTTTCCACTGGGATCTCACTCACAGAGATCTTTCATTTAGGTCCCCCCCCCCTTTTTTTTCTTTTCTTTTTTTGCCAGAGTGTCTTTTCTTTCCATGCCTAAAATACTCTCAAGGGCTCTTCAGCCAGATCCGAATGCCTTAAGGGCTGATTCTGAGGCCAGAGTGCTATTTAGGACATCTGCCATTCTATGAGTCTGCTGTGTCTCCCGTTTCCCATGTTGGATTGTTCTCTCCATTTTTTATTCTACCAGTTAGTATTAGCAGACACTAGCTTATTTGTGTGATCCCTTTGACTCTTAGACCTATCAGTGTGATCACTTGTGAACTGAAACTGATCACTTGGACTAGTGAGATGGCATTGGTACATGCCACCTTGATGGGATTGTATTGGAATCCCCTGGGAATTTCTAACTCCACCATTTGGGGCAAGCCCGATTAAGCATGTCCAAAATTGTACATCTCCTCCCTCTTATTCCCACTCTTATATTTAATAGGGATCACTTTTCAGTTAAATTTAAACACCTAAGAATAATTGTGTGTTAATTACGGAGTTCAACCAATAGTATTAAGTAGAACAAAAAAATTACTAAAAGGGATAAAGTATTAAATTGTACATCAACAGTCAGGACAAGGGCAGATCAAGTTGCTGTTTCTCATAGTGTCCATTTTACTTCAACAGTGTTCCTTTCTGGTGCTCGGTTAGTTGTCACCAATCAGGGAGAACATATAATATTTGTCCCTTTGGGACTGGCTTAATTCACTCAGCATGATGTTTTTCAGATTCCTCCATTTTGTTGCAAATGACCGGATTTCATTGTTTTTGACTGCTGTATAGTATTCTATAGAGTACATGTCCCATAATTTCTTTATCCAGTCTACTGTTGATGGGCATTTGGGTTTATTCCAGGTCTTAGCTATTGTGAATTGAGCTGCAATAAACATTAAGGTGCATTTGTTTCCCAATTTAATTTCCTTTGGGTAAATTCCGAGGAGTGGGATGGCTGGGTTGTATGGTAGGGTTATATTCAGGTTTCTGAGGAATCTCCAGACTGACTTCCATAGTGGCTTTACCAGTTTGCATTTCCACCAACAGTGGGTTAGTGTCCCTTTTTCCCCACGTCCTTGCCAGTATCTGTTGTTCGTAGATTTCTGAATGTGAGCCATTCTAACTGGGGTGAGGTGAAACCTCCTTGGGGTTTTGATTTGAATTTCCCTGATTGCTAGTGATCCTGAACATTTTTTCATGTGACTGTTAGCCATTTGGATTTCCTCTTTCGAAAAATATCTATTGAGGTCCTTGGCCCATCTCTTAAATGGGTTGTTTGTTTTGATGTTGTGGAGTTTCTTGATCTCTTTGTAGATTCTGGTTATCAACCCTTTATCTGTAGCATAGTTTGCAAATATTTTTTTCCCATTCTGTCAGTTGCCTCTTCACTTTACTGACTGATTCTTTTGCAGTACAGAAACTTCTCAATTTGATGCAATCCCAAATGTTAATTTTGGCTTTACAAAGGACTATAAAGTGCATGCCAAATAAATACTCTAATAAAGAAGAAATATTAATAATAACCAAAAGAGATCATAGGATAAATATAGAAAAGGCAAAAGAACATGTTTCAAGGAAATGAAGGAAAAAAAAACTCCAAGAAGTCAGATCGATGATTATTGTATTTATCTGACACAATTTCTATACTTTTAAAGCAAGAAGTGACAAAATAATATAAGATATTGACAAAACCATGGCAATAGTAGGAGGCATAACACATTTCTTTCTGAAAATAATGTTTTAAATTTCAAAAAAAACCCAAAATCTTAGAAGTTTTGAAAAACACAATTGACATCTTTGATCTGATAATTTTACATAGAAACACTTGGCAAATATATAATTTTTATAAATGTGTATGGAACTTTCAAAAAATATATCATATATATATCAAAAAAGTCCCAAGAAATTCCAAAGAATTTTATATTATCTTACTGTCTTCTCTTATTATGATGTAAGAATTCTAGAAAATAATTAGCAAGAATTCAAAAAACCTCAAATATTTATGAAAATGTTTAGAAAAAGCACATTTCAAAAATTATTTATGAATTATAAAAGAAGTAATGAAGAAAATTAAGAAAATAAGAAAGAATAAAAATATGGACTACAGTAAACAGATACTCAGAATGAAATTTACAGTTCTCAATAGATTTATCAGAAAATAAAAGATTTTTGAATGCCAAGTAGCTAAGTAGCAATTTAAGAAGTGATCAACAAAGCGTACTAATAGTGAACTAATTTTTCAATTCTGAGAAACATTCAGACAAAGTCTCTTTAAACATTGCCTCTGTACTTTTCTCTATTTTGGATGTAAATTAAAAGTGTAATATAGACTCTTATGTGATTCTGTGTGGCTATTTCTATTCTTATGGCTCTTTCTTTTGTGTCTGTTCATACTGATTTTTTTTTTAGTTTCTTCTGACTTACTTTCCAATTCATTCTTCCTTCACTTATGTTTAATCTGGTGCCAAAGCCATAATTTGTCAACTTCTTTTTGACTTTCAGATCATTTAAATCCTATTTGATAGTTCTATGATCCCTAATAGTAGCAATTATAGTTGTATCTTTTAGCCATATGCAATAATATAGATATCAGATCTGTGTAGGTTTATTTCTTCTCCTGGATGTCTTATTTGTATCTCAAATCCAACATCTCTAAAGCAAAGCCCTTTTCTCACTACTTGCCCTCTACCTCCACATACAGCTACACATACCCACATATTCCCAACCCTCTGGAATTTTCCATTTCCCTTCCATGGTGGAATTTAAATGGAAATTTAAAGATTAATTTATTTATTTGAAAGGCAGAGTTACAGAGAGGCAGAGGCAAAGAGAGAGAGAGAGAGAGAGAGAGAGAGAAGAGAGATATCTTCCATCTGCTGGTTCACTCCTCAAATGGCCGCAATGGCTGGAGCTGGGCCAATCCAAAGTCAGGAGCCAGGAGCTTCTTCTGGGCCTGCCACGTGGGTGCAGGGGCCCAAGCACTTAGGCCATCTTCTACTGCTTTCCCAGACCATAGCAGAGAGCTGGATCAGAAAAGGAGCAGCCAAGACTTGAACCAGTGCCCATATGGGATGCCAGTGCTTCAGGCCAGGGCTTTAACCTGCTGCACCACAGCGCTGCCCCCCCACCCAGTTCATTTTTAAATCTATCTATCTATAGATCTATCTATCTGTCATCTATCATCTACCTATCTATACACAGAGAGGCAGAGGCAGAGGGGACTACAGGGAAGATACACTGAACAGCACTGGAATGGACTGTAGATCTGGGAGTACCAACAATTCCAATCACCTTTCTCAAGCCTGTTTTAAATTGCTGAGGGTACCAGAAATTTATGTCTGTTGACATAGTCTTTTTCTTTGCTTCTTGGTGAAAGCTGTGCTAGAAACTTTCTTGCTTTGGGAGGAAGTGAGAGGACACTTTCCGTTTTTTAAAAGTTTTATTTAAGTTATACAAGGTTCATCTGTTTCATACATGCTGATTTGGTAATATAGTGATACTTCTCACCCTACCTTCCCCCCTGCCCACGCTCTTTCTTCCTCCTCCCTCTCCCGTTCCCACTCTTAATTTTTACAAAGATCTATTTTCAGTTTACTTACTGATCATGAAGTTAACCCTACACTAAGGAAAAGAGTTCAACAAATAGCATGAAGAAAAAAAAATTCTATTCCTCAACAGAATAGACAAGGGCTGTAAACAATCTTGAAATTCAAAATGTCAGTTTCACTGCTATACATCACATTTTAGGTACTCCTATCTTGGATCAGGAAAAACATAGGTATCTGTCTTTTGGGGACTGGCTAATTTCACTAAATATAATGGCTTCTAGTTGCATCCATGTTGTTGCAAAAGACAGAATTTTAACTTTTTTTTAGCATATGAGTAGTACTCCATAGTATATATGTACCATAATTTCTTTATCCAGTCAACAGTTGATGGCTATCTGAGTTGATTCCATGTCTTAGCTATTGTGAATTGAGTTGCAATAAGCATGGGGTACAGATAACTCTTTCATATTCTGATTTCTTTGGTTTGGGTAAATTCTCAGGAGTGGGATATAGACCACATTGCAGGTTTATATTCAACTTTCTGAGGTAGCTCCACACTGTCTTCCAGTTTTCTGGAAGGTAGGGTAGCTTTCCCCCACGTCCTTGCCAGCATTTGTTGTTTGTTGATTCCTGTATGAGAGCCATTCTAACTGGGGTGAGGTGAAACCTCATTGTGATTTTGATTTGCATTTCCCTGATGGTTAGTGACTCTGAGCACTTTTTGAAGTATCTTTGGCCATTTGAATTTCCTCTTTTGAAAAATGTCTATTCAAGTCTTTTACCCACTTCTTAATTGGATGGTTTGTTTTGCTGTTGTTCAATTTCTTAAGCTCTTTATAGATCCTAGATATTAATCCTTCATCAATGCCTTAGTCTGAAATGTGTTTTCCATTCTGTTGGCTGCCTCTTCACTTTGCTGTGTGTTTCTTTTGCAGCACAGAAGCTTCTCAGCTTGAAATAATTCCATTTGCCAATTTTGGTTTTGATTGCCTGTGCTGCTGGGGTCTTTTCCAAAAGTCTCTACCTATGCCAATGTTTTGCATAGGTAAAGAGTTTCCCCAATGTTCTCTAGTAATTTGATGCTATCAGGTCAGAGATTTCGGTCTTGGATCCATTTTGAGTTGATTTTTGTATAAGATGTAAGGTAGGGGTCTTGTTTCATCTCTGCATGTGGAGATCCTATTTTCCCAGCACTGTTTGTTGAAGAGACTGTTCTTGCTCCAGGGACTGATTTTAACTTCTTTGTCAAGAATCATTGTAGATGCATGGATTGATTTCTGGAGATTCTATTCTGTTCTGTTGGTCTACATGTCTGTTTTTGGCCGGTACCGGGCTGTTTTGATTATAACTGCCCTGTAGTATGTCTTGAAATCTGGTATTATCTAGTATTGTGATGCCTTCAGATTTATTTTTGTTGTATAGGATTGCTTTACCAATTTGGCATCTCTTGTGTTTCCATATGAATTTTATTTTAAAGATTTATTTATTTATTTGAGAGGTAGAGTTACAGAAAGTGAGAGGGAGGGACAGAGAGGAAAATCTTCCCTCCATTGGTTCACTCCCCAGAAGCCACCAAGGCCAGAGCCATGCCCATCTGAAGCCAGGAGCCAAGGTGCCTCCTCCTGGTCTCCCACACGAGTGCAGGAGCCCAAGGACCTGGGTCATTTTCCACTGCTTTCCCAGGCCATAGCAGAGAACTGGATTGGAAGAGGGGCAGCTGGGACTAGAACCGGCACCCATATGGGATGCCAGTGCCACAGGCAGAGGATTAACCTACTGCGCCACGGAGCTGGCCCCTCCATATGAATTTTAGCATCATTTTTTCTTCATCTGAGAAGAATATGATTGTTATTTTGATTGGGATTGCATTTGATATAGAAATTTCTTTCAGTAGTATGGAAATTTTGATGATATTTATTCTTCCAATCCATGAACATCAAACATTTTTCCATTTATATGTCTTCTTCTACTTCTCTCTTTAATGTTTTTTTTTTAATTTTCATCATAGAGTTCATTGACATCCTTGATTAAGTTGATTTCAAGGTATTTAATTTTTTGTAGATATTGTGAATGGATTGATCTTGCAAGTTTTTTCTCAGCCATGGCATTGTCTGTGTATACAAAAGCTATTGATTTTTTTTTAAGATTTATTTATTCACTTGAAAAGCACAGTTACAGAGAGGTGGAGGTAGAAAGACAGGAAGAGAGAGGGAGAGAGAGGGAGAGAGAGAGAGAGAGAGAGAGAGAGAGAGAGGTGTTCCATACACTGATTCACTCCCCAGATGGCTGCATTGCCAGGGCTGTGCTGATCCAAAGCCAGAGCCAGGAGCTTCTTCCAGGTTTCCCACATAGGTGCAGGGGTTCAAGGACTTGGACCATCCTCTACTGCTTTACCAGCGTTAGCAGAGAGCTGGATTGGAAGTGGAGCAGTCAGGACTCGAACCGATGCCCATAAGGGATGCCAGCACTGCAGGCGGCAGCTACACCACAGCACTGGCCCACAAAGGCTATTGATTTTTATTTGTTGATTTTATGTCCTGCCTCTTTACCAAACTGTTTATGAGTTCTGTCAGTCTCTCAGTGGAGTCTTTTGGATCCCCTATGTATCGAATCATGTCATCTGCAAATAGAGATAGTTTGACTTCTTCCTTTCCAGCTTGTATACCTTTGGTCTTGCCTAATGACTTTGCTAAAACTTCCAGGACTATATCAAATAGCAATGATGATAGTGGGCATCCTTGTTTTGTTCCAGGTCTCAGGGGGAATGCTTCCAGCTTTTCCCCATTCAATAGGATGCTGGCCATGGGTTTGTCATTAACTGCCTTGACTGTGTTGAGGAATGTTCCTTCTATACCCAATTTGCTTAAGTTTTTCATGAAAGGATGTTGTATTTTAACAAATGCTTTCTCTGCATATGTTGAGATAATAATATGGTTTTTGTTCATCAGTTTGTTAATTTGATGTATCACATTTATGGATTTGTGAATGTTGAACCATTCCTGTATACCAGGGATAAATCCCAATTGATCTGTGTGAATGATCTTTCTGTTGTTTTGCTGTATTCAATTAGCTAATATTTTGTTGAGGAACTTTGCGTCTATGTTCATTAAGGATACTGGTATATAGTTATCTTTCTTTGTTGTATCTTTTTCTTATTTAGGAATTAAAGTGATGTAGGTTTCATAGAAGGAGTTTGAAAGAATTCCTTCCTTTTCAGTTGTTTTGAATAGCTTGAAAAGAATTGGAATTAGTTTATCTTTAAAAGTTTCATAAAATTTACTACTGATTCAATCTCTGTCTTGGTTATTGGTCTGTTTACATTTTCTATGTCTTCATGACTCAATTTTGGTAGATTGTATCTATCCATTTCTTTTAGCTTTCCCAATTTGTTGGCATACAGCTCTTTGTAGTAATTCTGATGATTCTTTTTATTTCTGTAGTGTCTGTTGTTACATTTCCTTTTTTTTTCTGATTTTGGTTTTATTCTTTCTTTTTTTTTTTTGGTTAGTTGGGCCAATGGTGTATCAATTTTGTTTATTTTTTTCAAAAACCAGCTCTTAATTTGACTGATCTATGGTATTTTTTTGTTTCAATTTTATTTCTTCTCTAATTTTAATTGTTTATTTCCTCCTGGTAATTTGTTGTTTGGATTGTTTTTTTTTTCTTCTATGTCCTTGAGATGCACTGATAGCTCATTTATTTGGTACCTTTCCAATATTTTCATGTACACACTAATTGCTAACAACTTTCCTCTTGATACTGATTTTACTGTATCCCATAAGTTTTTTTATTTTTATTTTTTTATTTTTTATTTTTATTTTTGGACAGGCAGAGTTAGTGAGAGAGAGAGAGACAGAGAGAAAGTTCTCCTTTTTCCGTTGGTTCACCCCCCAAATGGCCGCTATGGCTGGTGTGCTGCAACAGGCGCGCTGTGCCGTTCTGAAGCCAGGAGCCAGGTACTTCCTCCTGGTCTCCCATGCGGGTACAGGGCCCAAGGACCTGGGCCATCCTCCACTGCCTTCCTGGGCCACAGCAGAGAGCTGGACTGGAAGAGGAGCAACCGGGACAGAATCCGGCGCCCCAACCAGGACTAGAACCTGGGGTGCTGGTGCCACAGGCGGAGGATTAGCCTAGTGAGCTGCGGCGCCGGCCTATCCCATAAATTTTGATATGATGTGTCATCGTCTTCATTCTATACCAGAAATTTTTTTATTTATTCTGTGACCCACTGTTCATTCAGGAGCATTCTGTTCAGTCTCCATGTGTTTTTAAAATTATCTAGAGATTCTGGAGTTGTTGATTTCCAGCTTAAATCCATTGTGGTCAGAGAAGATACATGCTATGATTTTGATTTTTTTGAATTTGCTGAGACTTGCTTTATGGCCTAGAGTATGGTCCATCCTAGAGAAAGTTCCATGCACTGAAAAGAAGAATGTGTATTCTTCAACTGTTGGGGGGAAAGTTCTATAGATCTGTTAGGTCCATTTGGTACAAAGTGTCTACTAGCTCTGTTGTTTCTTTGTTTATTTTCTGTCTAGTTGATCTGTGCATTGATGAAAGTGGGGTGTTGAAGTCCCACATCATTATTGTATTTGAATCTATGTCTCCCTTTAGATCCATTAACATTTCTTATAAATAGCCAGGTGCCATGTAATTAGGTGCATATATGTTTATAATAGTCATATCTTACTGTTGATCACTACATACTGCCCTTCTTCATCTCTTTTAACAGTTTTTGGGTTAAAGTCTATTTTTTTTTGATATTAGGATGGCTATGCCTATCCTTTTTTGCTTCTCATTAGTATATAATATCTTTTTCCATCTTTTCACTTTCAGTCTTCATGAAATGTGTTTCCTATAGGTAGCAAATAGATGTGTCGTGTTTTTTAATCAATTCAGCCAGTCTCTGTCTTTTAACTATAGAGTTGAGGCCATTTGCATTCAAGGTGACTATTGATAACTAATGACTTGGTCCTGCCATTTTCCCATAAATATTCCTATTGTTTACTTTGGATTTCTTTTGTACTTTGACTGGGACATTTTCTGCCTTCACATTCTTTCATAATGATGGCTATCTTTCTGTGTTTCTGTGTGTAATGCATCTTTAAGCATCCTTTGTAAGACTGGGCAAATGGTGACAAATTCAATTTCTGTGTGTTATAGAAGGTCTTTATTTCACCTTCATTCATAAATGAGAGCTTTGCAAGGTACAGTATTCTGGGTTGACAGGTTTTTTTTTCTTTTAAGACTTGGGCTAAATATGACATTCTCTCCTAGCTACCATTTCTCTCATGCACATTTTAGAATCTTTTCTTTATGTGTTACTGTGGGGAGTTTGACTACAATGTGTTGTGGTGAATACCTTTACTGGTCATGTCTATTAGGAGTTTTACGTGCCTTCTATACTTGGACGTCCCTTTCTTTCTCAAACCGGGAAGTTTTCTGTAATTATTTCACTATAATGACTTCTAATCCATTCTCTCTTTCTGCACCTTCAGGAACTTCTAAGACTCACATATTGGGTCATTTGATAGTATCCCATAAATCTCCAACACTGTTATTATTTTTCTAATTTCTTTTTTTTTTTCTTTTTGGTCTGATTATAAAATTTCCAGAGATTGGTCTTCTAACTCAGATGTTCTTTCTCCTGCCATACAAAGTCTGTTGTAAAGGCTGTCCACCACATTTTTTATTTGATCTATTGAATTCTTCATTTCCAATATTTCATTTTGATTTCTCTTTATAATCACAATTTCTTGGGAAAAATTTTCATTCATGTCATGTGTGGTTTTCCTTATTTTTGTGGATATGCTTCTGATTGCTCTTGAGTAATCCTCTGATTAATCTTTTGAATTCTGTTTGTGGCATTTCATCAGTCTCTTTATCTTCACATTCTAATATTGAAATGTTGTTGTGTTCCTTGGGGAGGGGGTCATGATATCTTCCTTATTCTTGTTTCTTGAAAATCTGGGTTTATTTTTAGGCATTTGTGGAGTTACTTGTTGGTTTTTCCTCTGACAGTTTTTTTTTTTTCCTCTGTGACTTAGTGGAATGTCTACACTTTGAGTGAATACCAAGAGGTGTATGTTGGTGTGGCCTGGGGGCTCTGGCCAGTGCTCCAGTTTTGGAAGAGCATCCAGGGTAACATCCAAGTTGGATGTGGTAGCTCTCGTCTTGTTAACAGAAGGAGGGGAATGGTCACATCTGTTGGTGTGATCACCCCCTCACCTCCTCTTCTCCAAGCTAAGCAATGCCCGAGTGTTAGCTCCCAGTGGATTCAACACTCATTCGTGGCCATCTGAACCACACAAATTATCTGCACAGTCCTCACTCTGAGCACGGTTCCCCCTGCAATGACCCACCCCAGGCAACCAAAGAGGTCCAAGTGTGTAGAGCCACACCCAGTGATTGCCTACAGACCCAGCTACACCCTGTGCCCTCTCATGCAACCACGGAGTCCCCACAGTTTCAGCACACAAGGCTCCCACAGTCACTCGGTGCAGAGGGTCTTCTCTGCCCTGCCAGCCTGTCCAGTCCACAGAGAGGCAGATGTTCCCCTAACCAGCTCTGTCTAGGCGGCTTGAGCCCCAGAGCCTGCGGTAGGTTGGGAGGCTAGCGTGCCTCACAGTCCTGTGGTGGGTGTCTAGACTCCTGTCAATCTTCCCATCCAGGCTCAGGGTCAGTGGAGGCTGCGGCTTCTCCCCTCTGCTAGAATCTCTGGATCACACGCATACACTAGAGCCACTGGCCAGATGTTGCCCTCTTCCCACCACAGCTGCCAGTACTGCTGCAAAGATGGTGGAGGGGACACTTCTCAATGTAGGCTGGGACTACGGCTCTGACTGCTAAGGAGCAGGTAGCTCCCCATGTCTCTACAGTAATTTCTGTTTAGGAGCCTGACCATGTAGGAGTAAAGCTGTTGTGAGAATTATAAGACAAGAGACTCTAAAGGGACTTTGCTACAGTGAAGTGGTTTGAAAATATGAAGTCAGTGGGAAATAAAGTATGGAAGGGATTTCTAGAAGCAACTACTCATTTATTTATGAAGTAGAAGTCATTGCCAACGGGAAAGCCGCAGTGCTCACAGAATAAGGTACTTAAACCCAGACTCTCCTACTGCCTGTCTATTCACTAGAACGTCACAGTTGCATTACCATTTCTATTTTAGAATGCACAACTGCTGGTGTCATTAAATCTTATTAAATCAGTCTCAGACTATCGGGAGCTGTAATTGTCAGTTTTTATGCACTGTGTAAAGTCTTATCACACCATGGGCTTCCATAATTGTATCTGAGGCATTTCCTCCCAGAGCCCACACAAATAATTACCAGTATCAAGGTGCTTGGAGATTCCATGTCTTTTATGTTTGTTCTTATAGGGCCAAACATATGGTTGATTTGACCTTCCAGCAAAGCAATGAAATGAATTAATTTCTGGATGATTAGCTACATTTTATGGTGCCGATATTGGCTTAATAATGAAGAAAAGCCATATGTACTTGTGCTTCTGTGTGGATATAGATTAAAAGAAATGAGAGAAAGCAAATGCTTTGTTATGAGATTGGAATGTTGAATTTATATGATCTTTGTTCTACTCCAAACAACAGACTGCTGTTTGAATAACTCTGCTAATCAGCTTAGGTAATAAGTGTTATGAGTGCTTGTCTTACGTTTCATTCTTTCAAAGCAGAAGTAAGCAACGACTCTGCACGGTATCGTAATTACCCACAAGAGTCTATGCATCTGATAAAATTAAAATAAATAATTATTTTTATTTATTTATTTTTGACAGGCAGAGTTAGACAGTAAGAGAGAAAGAGAGAGAGACAGAGAGAAAGGTCTTCCTTTTTCCGTTGGTTCATCCCCCAAGTGGCTGCCGCGCTGTGGCCAGCACGCTGCGCTGATCTAAAGCCAGGAGCCAGGTGCCTCCTCCCGGTCTCTCATGCGGGTGCAGGGCCCAAGCACTAGGGCCATCCTCCACTGCCTTCCCAGGCCACAGCAGAGAGCTGGACTGGAAGAGGAACAACCGGGACAGAATCTGGTGCCCCTACTGGGACTAGAACCCCAGGGTGCAGGCGCCGCAGGTGGAGGATTAGCCTAGTGAGCCACTGCGCCGGCCAAAATAAATAAATGAATTAAATACAGCCTAGCTTTTCTGTTTTCAGCTGACATTTGGGGAAGGCCAAGTTTTCTGTCAACTTTCTTTAAAATTGTTATAGAAATATTATTGATGGCTGATAAACCCTGTTGTAACAGACCTTCTACCTTTCTGATATGTTGTAAGTTTGATTCCTTTTTTTTTAGGCAGAACTTATACATATAGAGAGGGAGACACACAGGAAGAGATATATCTTCCATCCTCTGGGTCACTCCTCAAATGACTGCAATGGCTAGAGCTTGGTTGTTCTGAAGTCAGGAGCCAGAAGCTTCTTCAGGTCTCTCACATGGGTGCAGGGGCCCAAGGAATTGGACCATCCTCTGCTGCTTTCCCAGGCATATTAGCAGGGAGCTGCATCAGAAGTGGAGCAGCCAGGACTTGAACTGATGCCCATATGGGATGCTGGCATCACGGGCAGTGATTTTATGTAGGCCCCAATTTGATTTTTTTATCACCAAGTTACCCTGGATTTTTTGAAATCTCAGGTGTGGATGGGGAGTTGGTTAAAATGTAGGAGTCTCCAAGCTCTTGAGATAAAATGGAGTCCCTGGTGTTTTGTCATATTCTCAAATACTATTTCTAGCTTGTGTTTTCATTCTTTTTACTATACATTCTTATTTGCACATTTTATTTGTGTGATGGGTATTTGAAAGAAAACAAAGGCATCTAATTGACTCTATGCACAGCATCTGTTTTCTGTAAGCAAAGAGATTTTCTTCATTTCCTAGCATTTGGTTTCCCTTCTTGTCTGAAGTGCCTCTACCTGTGCCAAGGCCTTGTGGAGCAACCATCTTCCAGAACTTGATGATATTCAGGTGTTTGTGTTATAGTTTGCCTGTTCGTCTTGGGATGGGGTAAGCAGTTGTTGAGTTAGGCTTGCTGGATTATGCCAATGATGCAAGCTGTGTTTTAAATCTATTACATTGCACTACATTTTTGCGATATATCAAATCCCTAGTACATTTTGACATTAAAATGGTTAAGCTGTGGTCTGGAGTCTGAAGCCAAGGGATG
This sequence comes from Lepus europaeus, assembly GCF_033115175.1. Classification (NCBI taxonomy): domain Eukaryota; kingdom Metazoa; phylum Chordata; class Mammalia; order Lagomorpha; family Leporidae; genus Lepus; species Lepus europaeus. Next base: position 95,272,609 of record NC_084839.1, read on the forward strand.
CTCTATGTGGAGAAACGAGGCAGCAAATATTCATGACAAGGAATGGAGCACCCACCTATTCTTCCCCCAGCCCACATGAATTTTACCTCTCACAGTACCCCTCAAGGTTGGAGGTGACCTTGAATTTTATGGTAAATTTTTCTTGCTTTTATTTATAACTGTACCAGCTATGTATCAATCTTAAAATTATTTTCACTTGTGGACAGTTATGTAAAAGTAATCATACTCCATGTGACCCTTTGTGATTGTCTTTTTTCACTGTCTCATGTCCCCAAGGTTCATCTATGTTCATCTGTGTTGTAGCATATATAGTGCTTTGTTCCTTTTGTTGTTGGATATCCTGTGTTAGCTAAGATGAATAACAATGCTGTGAACACTCTTGTACAAGTTCTTTTTTTTATAGAACTGTGTTTTCATTTCTCTTGCAAATGTACCTAGGAATGGAAATGCTGGGTGATACAGTAAATTCTGTGTTTAAAATTTTGAGGAACTGTGGGCTGTTTTCCACATGGTTGTTCCATTTTTACATTACCACCAGCAATGTATGTGGGATCCAATTACTCTACATCCTTGCTAATGCTTATTGTTTATTTACACATTATTATTATGTTAGCCATTCTGTTGGATGTGAAGTGGTATTTCATTATGGTCTTGATTTACATTACCTAAGGACTAATGATTTTAATGATCTTTTCACATAGTTAATGATCATTTGTGTATCTTCTTTAGAGAAATGTCCAAAACTTTTGTCCATATCTAAATTATTGCTTTTTGTTGAGTTTTCTTGAAGAAGAAACATACTTACAATAAACACTCTCATGCAAAAATGGGAACAATGAGAGGCATGATCCTGTTACTGAATGACAAAAACTCTTAAATTCTGTTGAAAAAATGTGGCTCAGTCTTTCTTTTCTGGGAGAGGGGTATATTGCTCAATTAGGCTCCAGTTCTTTTTTTAAAGATGTATTTATTTATCTGAAAGGCAGAGTTAGAGAGAGAGAGAGAGAGAGCGAGCAAGAGATGCACACAGACACACACATAATTACACACAGAGAGAGAGAGAGAGAGAGAGAGAGAGAGAGCAAGAGATGCACACAGAGACACACAAACAGAGAAAGAGAGAGAGAGAGAGACATACATACACACACACACACACACGGGTTGAGGGAGGAGAGAGAGATCGAGAGATCCTCCATTTGCTGCTCACTCCCCAAATGGTCACAATGGCCAGGGCTGGGTCAAGCCAAAGTCAAGAGCTGAGAGCTTCATCAGGGTCTCCCATGTGAGTTTTAGAGGCCCAAACACTCAGGCCATCTTCTCTGATTTCCCAGGTGAATTAACAAGGAGCTGGATCTGAGGTGGAATAGCTGGTACATGAACTGGCACCCATATGGGATGCTGGCATCACAGGCGACCACTTTACCTGCTTCAAAATGTCGGCTCCCAGGCTCCAGTTCTATTTCCAGGCAACTGAGTTGCTGTCCATGGCGCTTGGCTCTGCCCTCTGAGGTGACCTTCTTTTTCTATCACCTTTCTTGGCCACTTCTGATGAAGGTGCTAGAAAATAGGCCCCTGGAGTGATTTTTTTTCAGCTTGCTACCTGATTATAAAAAATGAAGACCTTGCAGTATTTTTCACCTTTTGTGCATTCTTAGTCTTTTTAGTCTGCAGGGGATAGTATTTTTATCTATATAGCTCTGTCAAAATTTTGGTGGATTTCCAGTGTATTTGGATATATTCCCCATCGTGTATCACAATCTCCTTCTACAATTCTTTTTTATTGCTCTCTCTCTAATTTCTGTTACGTGGGGCACATTGGGCTGCTGTAAGGACTTTGTCTTTGGGATTCCTAGGAGCCTATTTATTTACCTCTCACAGACTAAGTTAATTCTCTGTGAGATCCTTAGAAAGAGTATTTTAGTTACATCCTTCATTACATTTTTGTCTGAGTTCAAATTTTATTGACAGCACTCCTCCAATTGACCTAGGTTAAGGATAGTTTCCTAGCTGAAGGAGTGGATATGAGAACCATTTTATTTTCCAACCAGCAAGTCTTGAAACCTTGATATCCCACCTAAACTCTTGCAAATAAGGCCCCTTATTTTTAAAATTCTTCCCATTCTTGTAGTGCCCAGTCACACCCATCATGTGAGATACCAGCGATGCCTTCAGTGTTCTGCCTGGAGGTTTCCCTCCCCAAATTCAAAAGTTCTCCAGGTACATCCTCCACCTGTCAAGTTCTCCAGGTACATCCTCCACCTGTCAAGTTCTCCAGGTACATCCTCCACCTGCCAAGTTCTCCAGGTACATCCTCCACCTGGCAAGTTCTCACAGGCACAGTTTTACCAAGTGTTTCCTATCCATGTTTCTAGCCTCTGTCTGCCAACCACAACCAAAGCCAACTCACATTTTCTGGGTTTTTGCTTTGGCAAAAACCAATACCAACTTCCATACCAGTTAGCTGCTGCTGCATTATTACCACGCTAAACAACAGTGGCTCAAACTTTTCTCATTTATTTTTCTAGCCCACAAGTCGGGAGAATAGGCATTGTCCAATGTTGTCCAAGCCTGACTAGTTTTAGGAGCATCACGTTTGTGCACTTCCAGGTCACCTGGTGGCTCTGCTCCCAGGGGGGTTTGGGTGGGATGGCGTAATAGGAGAAACTGTTTCACGTGCATCCTTTCCTTCTCCTGTCCTAGTGGGCCATCCAGGTCTTTAAGGTAATCACCTCAGCACCTGATCACGAGTTGGAACCCTCTGTTTGCATGATGTCTGCTGACATCTCATCGGCTAAAGCAAACTCATGGCCACACTGAGAACTGGGGACCAGGGAAAGACTGTTCGATGGAGAAACTCTGCAGTCACGTGATAGTGGTGGGATTAAAAGTTGGATCCAATAATGCAATCAATCCTACATAAAGGATTATCGTGGTGACACATTACAAGTGACAAATATGGGAGCTGGTGCAGTGGCGTAGCGGGTAAAGCCACTGCTTGTGGTGCTGGCATCCCATATGAGTGCCAGTTCGAGACAGGGCTGCTCCACTTCCGATCCAGTTCTCTGCTATGATCTAGGAAAGCAGTGGAAGATGGTCCAAGCCCTTGGGCCCCTGCACCCTTGTGGGAGACCTGGAAGAGGCTCCTGGCTCCTTGCTTTGGATCAGTGCAGCTCCAGCCGGTGCAGTCATCTGGGGAGTGAACCAGCAGATGGAAGACCTCTCTCTCTCTCTCTCTCTCTCTCTGCCTCTCCCTGTCTCTGTGTGTAACTATGACTTTCAAGTAAATAAATATCTTTAAAAAAAAAGTGAGAAATGGGAAGGATTTCATCCATATCCTGCCCATAGTTAAAGCCTGACAAATATTGGCTATCGTTATTATTGCTACTGTCCAGCTACCTTACATGTATAGTAGTAATGAAACTTCACGTTGGCGTGGTTAGAACCAATGCCCTAGGGAGATAACCCAAGGATATTAGCTGCCTACACATTCTAATGAGAGCCAGACTACCTTGTGTGTCTTGCTAAGGAATAATCACCAACATGCTTCAACTGTTCTCCGCCTCAGGAATGTAGAAGTTGAGCTCATAAACCTTAATGGAAGTGAAGGTTTCTTTTTCTTGAAAGATTTATTTATTTATATGAGAAGTAGAGTTACAGACATGGAGAGGGAGAGACAGAGAGAAAGGTCTTTCATCCTCTGGTTCACTCCCTAGATGGCCTCAATGGCTGGAGCTGAGCTGATCTAAAGCCAGGAGCCAGGAGCTTCTTCTTGGTCTCCCACATGGGTGCATGGGCCCAAGCACTTGGGCCATCTTCTACTGCTTTTCTAAGCCATCAGCAGAGAGCTGGATCAGAAGAGAAGTAGCCATGACACAAACCGGTGTCCATATGGAATGCCGGCACCATAGGCAGAGGCTTGGCCTACTATCCTGGCCCTAAGAGTGGAGATTCCTGTGGGGCACTTATCAGTCTGCCATGAGAGGTTTTACTTTCATCTTTATCCAACTGAAAGCTCCTTTGAAAAAGTAATTGAGAGAGCTCGATAGTCATCTGCTGGAGTTTTGGTGATGATGTGATTCATTGAGTCACACTCAAAAGTCTAACAAATTCTGAAAAACCCACTAAAGGTGAAATATACACAGAGCTGCTGCTCTGACAAAAAAATGAGCTACAAAGCCTTGTGTCCACTTGGAAGGGCCAAAGGCATGCTCCTGCAGGGTAGCTGGGATCCTGCGGAAGGGGGCCAGGCTCGGATGTCCAAATGCTGCATAGTTGGACAAAGATGGCTTCTGCTGATGGGCCCTGAGTCAGAGAGGCAGAAATGTAGTAATGGTTCTCAGGGACCATACCAGGAAGTTGGACAGGAAGGGTTTTGAAGACTACCTGCCACTAGTCTCCCACTGAAGACAGTCCACCACACCCAGATGGCACCAATGGAGTGTTACGACTCTCAGCCTTTTAGGATTGATTCTGTCCCTCTCCTCTCCCAGTCATGCGACCTCAGAGAAGCCAGAGACAGCCTGAGGAGTCTGAGAGGAGAAATGGAAGAGGAATGGGAGAGAAGAGTGGTCAAGTTCCCCACATACTGCAGGCTGCCCATCCAGGCCAGGAGTGAGCTAGGACAGGGACAAGGTTTGAATCGGCTGTGAGTAGTTTTATTATTGAATTCTCCTGGATTTTTTTTTTTAACACCTGAAAAAGCAGACAGACTGTAACAGCCAGGAATGACCAGAATAGCTCTGTATCCTACCCAAGTCTAACTCAAGAGCTAGAGGTAAGAACTTTGACACAAAGAGCACAGGTCAACAAGTGAATTTGCTTTCTACTTGTCTGCTACAAAGTCCAATACATCGGATAAATCAGTTATGGATTAAGAAAAAAAAGTACTCATAAACAGTATCTGGATAAGCAGAATTCCTTGCTCAGTAATAATTTATTTATACCATTCTAAATACAGTTTGCTTCCACATACTTTGTTTTTGAGAAGTTTAACAAATTATAGCGTGTCCTATTTCCAAAGTTTGTCTCATAAAGCATCGCATGTCCCATCTATTTCTCAGCTGAGGACGGTTCAAACCGTTCTCTCAGTTCAAACCCATGCAACCTGTGTTCATGGGTTTTGTAGGTCATTCTACAACTAAAAAGAATGAGATGAGAATGTTCCTCAGTGGGTGTGCTACAAAACTCGCTTTCCTAGAAAATTCAGTGACTGACGACAGAGTGGCGTTACAGTGTATGCCTGACCTACATGGTTTGCCTTGTACCTATTCTGTACTGGGATGGGTATCCCCATGGTGAACAGTTTTGTACTTAGGGAAACACACATGTTTGTCTACCACTGGGGTACCAGCTGGATATAGTGGCCAGGGTGTTATGAGCACAGTGTTTATATCAACTACTAGCTCAAATTCAAAACCGGCTAGTCTTCCATTTTACTTCTTTTGGTGTTTGCTATGAAGTACATAACTGAATATCTTTTTAATTTTCTTTTGGCTTTTCTTCCCATGAAATATGTAACTGAAAAATCCACATGTCATGGACACAACTTTTTTTTTTTTAGATTTAATTTATTTATTTGAAAGACAGAGAGAGAGGTAGAGGTAGAGAGAGAGAGAGAGACAGACAGACAGAGAGAGATTGGTCTTCCATCCACTGGTTCACTCCCCAAATGGCCACAAGGACTGGAGGTGAGATGATCCAAAGCCAGGAGCCAACAGCTCCCAGGGACTCAAGGACTTGGGCTATCCTTTGCTGCTTTCCCTGGCACATTAGTAGGGAGCTGGATCAGAAGTGGAACAGCTGGGACTTGAACTGGTACCCATGTGGGATGCCAGCACTGCAGGCCAGGTCTTTAACCAGCTGTGCCACACCGGCCCTGGACACAATGCTTAAAAACTGAATACAAAGGCTCATATAGTTGCTCACCACTCATTGTAACACAGAGAACATTCTGCCTCCAGGCCTTTGAGTCCTCTCAAGTCATGAGTTCCTATCCTTACCAATGGCAACCCCTCCACTGAGTGTTGTGCTTGGTCCATCTTGTATTTGTCTTTGAGTTTTCTCCTAGATGTAGGTAGCACTAAAGAAAATATCATCACATTTTAATGTGATCCAACTCTACGGAAGTGTTGTGATCCTGTGTGTTTATTTTTGAGTTTTCATTCATTTACAATGTGTATGGTCATACATGATTTAAGTTCCTTGCTGTGCAATATTCTACCTTATGATCACACCACATTTTATTTTCCTCTCCAATGACATTTGGATTGTTTGTAATTTTTTGCTATTATAAATCCCTTTGTCATGATCCTTCCTGTGCATGAAGCCTGTGGCTTTCATGCAAAGAGCTCTTGCAGTACACAATTAGGGGGAAAATGACTTCACAACATAATGCTATACTTTTGTCACAGCACAGTAGAAGAGTTCCATTCATTGCACAGCCTCCATGCCACTCCTGGTAAGTGTAAAATTAGTGTGCCATTTTGGTTTTAATGTCTTTTTCCTGGTTTATAATAAGGTTCATCATCCTTTTATGCATTTTTTGGTCATTGATGGGTTCTCTTCTGTGAGTGCTTGTTGATGTTTGTTGTCCATTTTTCTAAGGGATTTCTCCTTCTTTCCTTAATGATTTTAGGAGTTCTTTATAAATACTGGATACAAAACTCCATTAGTTATGTGTGTCAGGAAGATCTTCTCTTTCCACCTTTTAAGAATGTCCTTTCAACAATAAAGATTTTAAATTTTAAAATTTCCAGGTCAACTAATACCTTTGGATTTTGTTCAAAAATATTCTTACATGATCATAAAAGTATTGTACTAAATATTCTTCTAAAAGTTCAGCATTTTTGCTTTACACATTTGATTGTTGATTCACATGGAACTGACTCTGTTAAAGTTGTGAGATGTGGATCTGATTCTTTCCTATATCTTGCCAACAGTGCAACCCTCCATAGAACACTTCTCTCCTTCCCCAAAGATCTGCAATGCCCCTGATATCTATCAAGTTCTTTTATATGCTGCATTGGTTTCTGATGCTTATTGTATGCCCCAATGTATTTTCCACCCAAAGGTGACACTGCATCATTTTGTCATTGCTTTCAGAAATCTTGATATTTGGCAACGTCTCTTCCATTATCCTCCCTTAGGAATGTCTTTGGCTGAAGGAGCATAAGGCTTCTTTGTGTCCCTTCCAGAACTGACTTGCCAAGTCCAGTAAAGAATTCCCTGTGTCGTATTTCGATATTGACATATCTGATACAATGATTCTACTCTCTTTTCTGGCTAAATCATACAACTGTTTATAGACTTTGAAATTACCCACCAGTGATTTCTCTTTTTTTTAACTTTATTTAGTAAATATAAATTTCCAAAGTACAGTTTATGGATTACAATGGCTCCCCCCGCCATAATTTCCCTCCCACTGGCACCCCTCCCATCTCCCGCTCCCTCTCCCTTTCCATTCACATCAAGATTTATTTTCAATTATCTTTATATACAGAAGATCGATTTAGTATATATTAAGTAAAGATTTCATCAGTTTGCACCCACGCAGAAACACAAAGTGTAAAGTACTGTTTGAGTACTAGTTATAGCATTAATTCACATTGGACAACACATTAAGGACAGATCCCACATGAGAAATAAGTACACAGTGAATCCTGTTGTTGCCTTAACAATTTTTTTTTAACTTTTATTTAATGAATATAAATTTCCAATGTACAGCTTATGGATTAAAATGGCTTCCCCCTCCCATAACTTCCCTCCCACCCGCAACCCTCCCCTCTCCCGCTCCCTATCCCCTTCCATTCACATCAAGATTCATTTTCAATTCTCTTTATATACAGAAGATCAATTTAGTATGTATTAAGTAAAGATTTCAACAGTTTGCACCCACATAGAAACACAAAGTGAAACATACTGTTGGAGTGCTAGTTATAGCATTAAATCACAATGTACAGCACATAAAGGACAGAGATCCCACATGAGGAGCAAGTGCACAGTGACTCCTGTTGTTGACCCAACAAATTGACACTCTAGTTTATGGAGCCAGTAACCACCCTAGGCTGTCGTCATGAGTTGTCAAGGCTATGGAAGCCTTCCAAGTTCGCCGACTCTGATCATATGTAGACAAGGTCATAAAAGACAGGGTGAGGATATTAACCAATAATCCTAAGAGTGACATTAACCAGGTCTGAACAATTATACAGCATTAAGTGGGGAAGAGGACCATCAGTACACACAGACTGGGAGTAGAGCCATTGGTGGTAGAGTAGAGGTTATGATTACAAAGGAATGAGGCCCAAGTGTGCTAGACAGGGCCTAGAACAAAGGACAGAGTCATTATTAGAGGAGCTAAGGAAGGTGCTGTCTAAGCTACAATTAAGTTTTCTGATTGAGAGGTAAATAGAACCTGACAGAAGGGGCCTGGTAATAATCTGGTGGGCTTTAGGCCTTGTGAGTTAAGAGGCCTAGACCTATCTACTTACTTAGCTGGCCTGGGAGGAGAGCTGGCCAGGTAAAGGCAGGTGGCATCTCTAACAAGAAATTTACAGTCTGCCTGCAATGTTGCTCACCCTATTTGGCCGTCCCCTCAGCTGCAGTGGTCACTTTGGAAGTTGGGCTGAGTGAAGGGCTTTTCAGCTTAGAGCCAATAAGATCCGTGGCTCTGACCTGGGCATCCTTCGACTCCAGGGCAGGTCCATTTCCAGTGATCCAACTTTTGGCAGAGCTGCCAGGGCTCTTCGCAAGTTGACTTCTGCTGAAGCCCAGGCTTACGACTTTGAAAGCCACTGCAGTGGACTGGCCTGTTGGGTCTCCTTGAGGGCAGATCACTGTACAGATCAGACATTAATAGGCCTACCACCCATTGCTTCTGATGCCTAGCTTTCTTTTCCTCCTGGTTTGTGTTAAAGCAGACCAGAGGATGCAAGTCAAGGGAGTGCCCATGTCCCATCTTTAATCTTCGGTGGCCTGAACTACAAGTCTATAGTCACAGGCATGTTCTGTAGTACTTTTTCTAAGGTAGACAATGCCCATGAGGAAAATTATATTCTCACTTTAGAACTTTCTTTCCCTTTGGTCTGAAAGGGAGGTTTTTTCTACTTACTGTATACTTCGCTGATGGCGAAGTGAATCTAGCTATGAGATTATAATTTAAGCTCTTATTTTGGCTATGCTATTACAGAAAAATGTTAGTCATCTCTTTTATAAGGTCTAAAGATTAAATTGTGCATCCTACAGATTCCTTCATAATAGAATTAGTTTCCTACCTTGAGGAGAATAGAGAAATGAAAGAACAAGTTGGGCTTAGGATAGAGAAATGAGGGAGCAAGTCCTAGATCGCTTGCTGACAATAGCAATATTACATGAATACTTAGCAAATAGTTTCAACCATTAGTTAACAACGTAAGAAAACATTTACCAGAAGGTCCAATGCCTTCTATAAATTTTAAGATTCATGTATTTGGAAACACCTCTTAAATATCTAACATGGTGTAGTTTGTTTAACCAGTAAACTTAAGCACAACCATATAAAATGTTTTTAGTTTCTTTCTACCAACAAGTATAAAACATGTGATACAGAGATTCAGGTCACATGAATTAAAATGTATCTTTGATTAAATTTAGCAGCTTAAATTTATGGACAATCTTATCTATAAGCCAATTAAAATAAAACTCTTAATAAAATTTTCCCATGTGGACATACAATATGTACACATATATAACATAACATAATAGACCGATATAGCAATTTTAATAATAGATTTTAAAATCTTTAACTCTTTTTGTAAATTGCCAATTGATTTGAATTGCTTTTTGTTTTTAGTAACCTCAGTTAACCATACTTTCTCTCATTGACACTCTTGTTTATGGCGTCAGTAATCTCCTTAGGCTCTAGTCATGAGTTGCCAAGGCTATGGAGCCTTTTGATTTTGCCAACTAGTGATTTCAAAGATACATCAACAAAAGTGCGAAGTTAACACTGAGATAACAAGTCATGTGGACATAATCTCCCAATATGATTGCTGTCCTTGGAGTGTTAGCCCTGGTGTTGCTGCATCCAAACTGTTCTCTGCTTGCTGCCAGAATGAGCTTTTGAAAATGCAAACATGGTCATGGCCTTTGTTTAAAACTTGCTGTGGTTTCTGATGGCCCCTGGAAATCCATCCAAAGTCCCTGGTACTTCCCCCAGGCCCTCCATAATCTGAATTGTTCTGATTTCTGTAGTCTTCTACTTCCTTTACTCTCTCTGCTGTAGCCACATACAGATTCTGAAAAGCATCATCTATCCCCACCATGTCTTAGAGCCGTGTCACAACCCTTTGGAGTAGTTGCAAAACCAATGACCTTCCTTTCCTTTTTTTTTTTTTAAGATTTATTTATTTATTTGAGAGGTAGAGTTACAGACAGAGGGAGAGACACAGAGAGAGCTCTTCCATCTGTTGTTCACTCCCCAAATGACTGCAATGGCTGGAGCTGGGCTGATTTGAAGCCAGGAGCCAGGAGCCAGGAGCCAGGAACTTCTTCTAAAGATCTCCCACATCGGGGCAGGGTCCCAAGCACTTGGGCCAGCTTCTACTGCTTTCTCAGGCTATTAGCAGAGAGCTGGATTGGAAGAGGAGCAGCCAGCAGATGAACCAGTGCCTATATGGTATGCCAATGCTGCAGGTGAAGGCTTAATCTATTACTCTACAGAACCACCCCCCTCCTTTTTAAAAAGATTTATCATTGACCTTTCTTTAAAACACTTCTCATGATTCCTCTGTCCCCCCTCACCCTCCGCAGTTACACAGTACTGTACTGCTGTGACATGACACATCCTTGCCTAGAGACAGGAATTTGAATGATCTCTATCAGATTGGAAGCTGGGGGTGGCAACCCATAAAACATTGACAAAAATTAGCTTAAGCTACAGAGATTTCAGAGCATTTTTCTCACCAATTGAGAAATCCGTGTTGATCATTCCCAGGTTCCTTCAGTGGCTGCAGGATGTCAGGGTAAGGTTCTTTCTCTTCACTATTTGCCTCAAGGACACAAGATGGCTACAACTGCTCCAATGTCTAAGAGAGGAAAACGCTCTTCTCATTTCTATTTTTTTTTTCTTTTACCAGTAACAAAATATGTCTTAGAAATTAACTGGGGGACTCTTTCATGGGTCATTGGAGGCTGCAAGTGTTTGGACTGGGATATGACAGCCCCTGAAGGAGGCTGCCTCCAGTGGCAAGGAGGAAAGACAAGCTGTTGGCTATTGGAAGGGTATAACTGAGGCACCCCCTTACGAATGGGTGCTGCACTTTTGTTTCTACAGAGACTGGTCGAGGAAAGCATCTTGAAAAGAAGAGATGAGTGTCTTCCAACATCTGATAACATCTTGAATTCTGCTGACCAAATATGGTAGCCATTAGCCACATACAACTATTAAAGGTTTAATTTAAAAATTCAGTGTGCTCATTACAAAAGTCGCATTCCAACTGTTCAGTGGCTGTGTGTGACTACCATATTGGATAGCACAGATCAAGATCTTTTGCAGGGGCTGGCGCTGTGGCACAGCAGGTTAAAGCCCTGGCCTGCCGTGCTGGCATCCCATATGGGCACCGGTTATAGTCCCAGTGGCTCCACTTCCTCTGCTATGGCCTGGGAAAGCAGTGGAAGATGGCCCAAGTCCTTGGGCCCCTGCACCCATGTGGGAGACCTGGAGGAAGCTCCTGGCTCCTGGCTTCAGATCGGCGCAGCTCTGGCCTTTGCGGCCATCTGGGGAGTGAACCAGCAGATGGAAGACCTCTTTCTCTGTCTCTACCTCTCTCTGTAACTCTGTCTTTCAAATAAATAAAATAAATCTTTTTTTTTTTAAAAAAAAGATCATTTGCAGCATTGTGGAAAATTCCATTAAATTATGTCAGTCTGAAACTTACATAAGAAAGCTCTTTGTGAATCGGTCTAGAGAATGCATGTGAGAACGCCTTGTGCACTGCTGGTTCTCAACAAATATCTGTGAGTTGAAGAAATTATAAAAATGACATAAAATACACTTGCTGCATCCAAGTTTGTTGTTCCTTGCTCTACTTGGTTGTGGTGAATTTTATTGTAGTAAATTCTCTTTAAGGTAATCATAAATCCCATCACACGGCACATTTTATATCTTTTTATACTTTGTAATTAATTGATAAAAAATTTAAAACCCATGCTCTTGAAAACCTGATGTGCAAAATTAAATTGTCACACAAATAGCAATGGCTTGCATAGCAAGCAGAATTACTGTAAATATTATAAATGTACAGATAAGCCAGTTAATTACTCAGACCATTTAATGGATTCCATTAATGTAAGTAATTTCAGTTCATTAATTACATTGCCAGCAGTTATCCTTATTAATGTTTAAGTATGGAAAAAAAAGAAAATTCAGTTACAATGTAACAAACTCAACAGTTCCTAAGGAGTGCTTTAGGCTCAGGAATACCTGAGATATACCTGCATACCTGCAGAGCTTGAAGGCACCAGGCTATCCCCCAGCCTGTGTCTTATCAAAAGGTGTTTAATATGCATACTCTGTGTTATCTTCATTCACTTGAATATTTTACTTTCTGATAAAATGTTTTTAATCTGAGAGGCAGAGAGAGAGAAGAGGTTAAGCACTTCCCTCTGCTGGCTCATTGCCCCAGATGTCCTCACCAGCTGGGACTGGGCCAGGCAGAAGCTGGGAACAGGTAATTCAATCCAGGTCTCCCATGTGGGTGGCAGGGATCCAAGTACTTCGGCCATCACCTGCTGCCTCCCAGGGTGCACTTCAGCAGGAAGCTGGAATTGGGAGCAGAGCTGGGACTCAAACCTGGGAACTCCAGTATGGGGTGTGGGCACCCCAAGTAGTGTCTCAACCACCAGGCTAAATGTCTGTCCCTAAATTTTTAGTTTCAAAACATTGTAAATTCATAGGAAATTTCAAAGATAATACAGATATGTCCTATGCTGCTGCTATAATTTGTCCCTGTGGGGGTCCATGTGTCAGAAACTTGGTCCCCAGGGTTGATGTGGAGGCACCTGTAATGGGTGGGAGAACGCTGGGAGCCTTTCGCTCAGGAGGGAATAGGAAGTTTGGGAGTTGTTTTATTCAGCTTTTCATTACTTTAACTAAATTACCTAAGAGGGACTCCTTTGGAAGGCAGATGGTTTCTTTTGGCTGACACCTTGGCTCACAGTCCCGATTGGTGCCTCCACTGCTGTGGCGGCCGATGGGGGTTGGCACAGGTGGAGCTCATGGAGGAGTTGTCACCTGGTGATCCAGACACAGCGAGAGAATTTCTCCTCCCTCTTGAGTCTTCACCTTAACGACTTAATCCAACCCATCACTTCCCAAAGGCCCCACCTTCCAGTGCCATAACTGATCACGCCTCCACCCTGACCCATCAACTCTTAGCGTTCATCCAGTAACCATGAACCTAAGACTTTGGAGTTCATGAGTTTGGGGAGTCAGATTCTGTTAAATCCATAAAAGTAGTTATTAAAAGTGGACTATTGGAAAATCCTGAGCCTAGCCTCACCCAGGCCTCTTTAGTTTCCTGTCTGACAATTGCCCCAACGGGCTCTTCTATTCTTGCCACACTCCATGACATGGCAAGTTGTGACAGCCCTCACCAAGCAAGGCTGGTGCCAGCACCATGTCTTTGAATCTCCAAAACTGTGAGCTAAATAAACCTTTCTCTTTATAAGTAGCCTGCCTCAGCTGTTTGTTTTAGCAATGAAAAACTAAGTGCCCTCCACCCAGATTTCTCCAGGGGTTGCTTCTTATGCGACAGTATCAGATGCTGATGCTATAGAACCCAATATAGTTTGGCATGGGTACAACATGTATTTTTAGTTCTGTCACTTTCTCACATGAAGAATCATGTAGTTACAACAATCAAGATATAGAACTCTTCCATTATCACAAGACTCCATTATGCTACCCATAAATTGTCCCATGCAGTCTTTATACTCCCTCACCCCTCCATCGTCTCTTACACTGACAACTACTAATTTATTCTCTATCTCTTCAATTTTGTCATTTTGAGAATGTTGCAGAAGTGGAATTGGAATGTGCAATCTTTGGTACTGGTTTTTTGTTTCACTCTGCACAATATCACTGAGATACATTCAGTTTGTATGAACTAATAGTTGGCTTTTTACTGTAGCTAGAGCTCATGATTGGGAATGTGTCACAGTTTGTTTAACCGTTCATTTGTTTATAGGACATTATCATTTTTTCCAGTTTGTGGCTATCGCAAATAAAGCTACTATGAAAGTTCTCAGAAGGAATTTGTGGGGACATCAGTTTTTCTTTCTTTGGGATAAACGCCACGCAGTGTGACTGCAACATTGAATGTTAAGTTTATGTTTAGTTTTTTAAGAAGATGTCAAACTATTGCCAATGTAGTTGTACCACTTTACATTTGCACCAGCAAACTATGAGAGATTCAGTTTCTCCACATCATTGGGAGTCTTTTTTATTTTCGCTATTTTTCTTTCAGCAGTTCTAATAGGTGTATAGGATAAGTCAGCATGGTGTTTGTTACAGTGTGGATGCTTTCCCTCCAAATTTCATGTTGAAACTTAATCCTCATTGTGGCTGTCAAAGGAGGAGGGCCCTTTGGGGAAGCTACGAGGGCTCTGTCCTCATGAATGGATCAAGGGCTTATAAAAGGGTTTGAGGGGGCAGCAGAGGCCCCCAGTGCCCTGGCATCATGGGAGCAGAGGGCATCGCTGGAGCCATCCTGGAAGCAGAGACTCTTTCTTCATCAGAAACCTGCTGCCACCAAGTGTCCAGAACCGGAGCAAACATTGCTTTTATTTATAAATTATGCTGTTGCAGCAACAACAACACCCCAAGACAGGCTTCAATTGCATTTCCCTCCAGGCTAGTGATTGGACCTTTCTCTATGTGCCCCTTTGCCATCTCTATGTTGTCTTGGGGGAAATATTTCTTCCTATTTCATACACTGTCTAATTTTATTGCTTTTGATTCTTCAACTTATAGACATCTTTGTATATTCTATACATAAGTCCTTTTTCAGATATGTAATTTGCAGATCTTTTTCCTTGCCTTTTCATTTCGCTAACTGGGTCTGGTATCTAGCAAAGGATTTTGATTCGGATGAAGGTTAGTCTACAGATTTTAAAAGTGTCTTAAGATAGCTCATGTTTTGTACCACATCCAAGAACTCTTTACCAAGCCCCGGATTCTTAAGATTTCAACTGTATTATCCTCTAGCTGTTACATATTTTGGGGCCTGCATTGTGGCACAGCAGGTTAAGCTGCTACTGGTGATGCCGGCATCTGGTTTGAGTCCGAACTCTTCAAGTTCTGTTCCAGCTCCTTGCTCATGTGCCTGGGAAAGCAGTGAAGATGTCCCAACTATTTGGGCCCCGGCCACCCATGTGGGAGACCTGGATGGAGTTCCTGGCTCCTGGCCTTGGCCTGCCCCTCCCCTGGCTATTGTGGATATTTAGGGAGTGAGCCAGCAGATGGAAGATCTCTCTGTCTCTCCCTCTCTGTAACTCTGCCTTTCAAATAAATAAATAAATCTTAAAAAAAAAAAAACAAGTTATATAGGTTAATGCTTTACATTTAAATTTGTTCCATTTTGAGTTAATTTTTTAAAAGATTTATTTATTTATTTAAAGATAGAGTTACAAAGAGGGAGAGGGAGTAGAGAGGGAAATCTTCTATATACTGGTTTTACTCCACAGATGGCTGCGATAACCAGGACTGGGCCAGGCTGGAGCCAGGAGCCAGGAGCTTCATCTGGGTTTCCCACATGGGTTTAGGGACCTAAGCGCTTGGGCTATTTTCTGCTGCTTTTCCCAGGCCATTAGCTGGGAGCTGAATTGGAAGTGGAGTAGCTGGGAGTTGAACTGGTGGCCCTATGGGATGCCAGTGCTGCAGGCAGCAGCTTAACTTATCAGCTGTCTTGATTATCAGATCAACTGTCAGGAAACTGCAGTGCACCTTCCTTTTTTTTTTTTTTTTTCCACTTAATAAAAGCCTCCAGAATGGAAGAGTAGTGGAGCTGGCAATTCAGATATGCCATTAGAGAAGCTGTGAAATGTTTTCTTTTAAGTGAAATGGTGAAAGTTCACCACTGGTATGTACTATAGGAAAAAGCATAGGATTTGTCGGGCTCAGCACTGTCTAGTTTTATGCATGTACTGGGTATCTTAGAAAGTGTTTCCTACGGGTAAAAGGAGCACCACTGTGTAATTCAGCAAGGGGGGGGGGGACACACCAGAAAACATTTTGCAATTGAGTATATAACATCAAAGCATAAACAAAGAAATGTTGCCCGCCAACTGTAACACAGAACCTTAGTCCTGTAATCTCCCAGCTGATCTTCAGTCTGCCTCTTGTCCCCTTGACAAGTCTCCTGTCCACTTGCAAGGATGTGGTTGTTTCTCCTTCCTTCTGTGCTTTGTTAAACATGTGCTCAGCAATTCTCCTTCATGTGTGACAGTTGTAGGATGTAACATGGTATCAATGACTTGAGGAAATTGTCCTTTCCCAAAGAAGGCCGGGTATTTATATATTGCCTTCCTACAATAAAGAAACACGAAAGTCTCCTTATGGTTTACATCCTCCTAATCTGTGGCTAGGCTATCTTGTATACTCAAAATATGGTTTGTTTTTAAAAATATATTTTAAAGAGGGAGGAAGAGAGAGAGAGACAGAGACAGAGGCAGAGAGAGAGATCTCCCATCCAATAGTTTATTCCCCAAATGCCCTATGCCTTTAATGGCCAGGGCTGGGCCAAGGCAAGAGTGAGGACTAAGGAGCTCAGTCCAGGTCTCCTACGTGGGCGGCAGGAATCCAATGACTTGAACCATCTCCACTGCCTCCCAGGGTCTGTAGTGGGAAGCTGTAATTAGGAGCCAGGGGTAGGTGTTGAACTCCAGAAACTCATTGAGGAATGAGGTAATCTTAGCTACTCAGCCAATCATCTACCTCCCAAATATTTTTGTTTTAAAACCAAATGATAATGTAACCTTTTTGAATATACTTGAATATAACTATATCCAACATGTGTAGTATCAATATTCGTTTACTTATATTCATGCCACAGCTCTCTGAGCAAGGAAGAAATCAATAACCTTACATGTGCCCACAGGAGCCCATCGTATAGATGACAGGGTGAATGCTGAGCCTGAAATGAGGTTAATAAAGATCTCCCTGAGAATACTGGAAAAACAACTTCAGTATCTCTCATTCTCTCACTGAACAATCAACATAATACTTCTGACACCAGTTGTAGGCAGGAAGTTTCCCCACACACGACACAAGCAATCAAGCAATCAGTTCTACAGTGCATACTGGCTGGGTGTCCTGTAATTCATTTCACTTCTGTTTACCTGGAGGTAGCATCTGATCTCACAGGTTGAGGGTCCAGTCCCACAAGACTGCCCTCTGCCCTCTGACACCAATCATAGACCCAGGCTTCTGACTGATGGACAGTAAGTTGGAGTTCCAGTGATCCCTGCCTCTGGAGAGGTTAATTTGCTCGATCAGCTGATGGAGCTCAGGAAAACACTTTGCTTATACAGAAGGATATTACAAAGGTTTCGGATGAAGAGATGCATGTGGGGAGGAGTCTGGGGCTCCCATGCCCTCTCCAGGCACCTTCACCTTCTCAACTACCTGCAAGCTCTGCTGAACTCCACCCCCTTTTTATACAGAGTGAACAAATTTCATGTATTTCACTGGTACAGATTTAGGAGCATAGTGATGCTTCCCACTCTACGCTCCCTCGAGCCCACGTTCCCCTCTCCCCTCCTCTTTCCTTTCTTATTCTTTTCTTAATGTTTACAATGACATACTTTCAGTTTATTTTATAATCGCAAGCTTAATCCTTCACTAAGTAAAGAACTCTAAAAACAGTAAGAAGAAAAAGACACTCTTCCTCAACAGTAGAAACAAGGGCTGTAAACAATCAATTTTGGTTTTTCTGGAGGCTTCATTGCATGGGCATGATTGATTACAACATTGCCTGTTGGTGACAAACTTAACTTTCAGCCCCGCCCCATTCTTGGAGGTTGCCTCAGTGTTTCCTGAGATCACTCCCCTTCTTCATGAGGCTACCTAGGGGCTCCCAGTCAGTCTTCTCCTACAAAAGACACTGGTTGCTGCAGAGCGTCCAAGGGTTTTAGAAATTATCTATCAAGAAACTGGGACACACCCAAGTATATAATTCAGAATACCACAGTCTTTAGTAGAGAACAGCCTGTTGGCAACTTAAGTCTCAACCAGACGTGCAACTTCTAAGCCAAATAAAGGAGCCAGATGATTGTATTCTAAAGAAATTAAACTCACTCTCTAGGGGGAAAGTGAGGGTTGCTTTCAGGAGAACCAGCTCTCTAAAATAACAGATTAAATATTCTTGCAATCTGCTCACTCAAGCATGCCCTGCTGGGGAGCCAGATTCAGAGCCCCCTTCCCCGGGATCCCATGAGCCTTCCTCCTGGGTGTTCTTCCATCTGAACAGAGAACCAAGGATCACCAGGCCCATGAGGAGGGTTTGAAAAATAAAACAGAAAAGCAGAAAACAAACAAGAACTTAAAGAAGGGATTAGTAGTGGTGGGAAACGTCAGGCTACTACATCCTCTCACTAAGAAGCAGACACTGGAAAGAGAGAACAAGAAACCACTGTTAGGGGTGGGTGCTCAGCCTAACAGTTAAGGCACCCCCACCCCTTTTGAAATGCCTGGGTTTGGATCCTGGCTTCTGATTGCAATTTCCTGTTGATGCACTCCCTGAGAGGTAGCAGGTGAGGTTCAAGGTAGTTGGGCCTGCCACCCATGTGGGAGACTTTGATTGAATTCCCAGCTTCTGGCTTTGACTTGACCCAACCCACACTACAGCAGTCATTTGGGGAGTGAAATAGAAGGTGGGAGTGCTTTCTCTCCCTCTGTGTATTTATGCCTCTCAAAAAAAATAATAAAAAAGACTTACAGGAAGAAAAAGTGAGCTCTTCGAACTTAAAAGTATAATGGTCCAGGCTGGCGCCGCGGCTCACTAGGCTAATCCTCCGCCAGCGGCACTGGTACCCTGGGTTCTAGTCCCAGTTGGGGCATCTGATTCTGTCCCGGTTGCTCCTCTTCCAGTCCAGCTCTCTGCTGTGGCCCGGGAGTGCAGTGGAGGATGACTCAAGTGCTTGGGCTCTGCACCCACATGGGAGACCAGGAGGAAGCACCTGGCTCCTGGCTACGGATTGGCGCAGAGCACTGGCCGTAGCGGCCATTTGGGGGGTGAACCAATGGAAGGAAGACCTTTCTCTCTCTCTCTCTCACTGTCTAACTCTGCCTGTCAGAGTTATGCTCCAAGTAACCAAATTCAGTGGAACTCTGGAAGATAACTTTATAGAACTCTCCCAGACCAAAAGATAAGGAAGTGCAAAATTTGAGAAGGTAGGTAAATATGGGGCAATATCATTGTAAAAAAAAAAACAACTAAAATTTTTAAAAATCAGAGAGATTCTCCAAAGAATAAGGGTATTGCTTTGGGGCAGTGTGTACCACAGTAAACTCTGAGTGTATTCAGAAGGGTTGAGCCAGGGGAAGTCTCTAAATGCAAAAGTGAGGAGATTATACTAGATGTTTTGAAATAACTTTTGGCCACAAGGATTAGTAACAAGAGTGGTGTCTGTCTGAAGTTGAATAGTTGCTGGGCAGATGTCCTTTCAAATGTTGTTTGTGTGTGTGTGTGTGTGTAAAGTGTGGAGGCTGTTGCACAATGTTATGGTCTTGTGATATTGCCGCACAATACCCTGAACTGGTTAGAGGCATTGCTGGAGAACCTCCAAACTGGGTCCACTTGCCCAGTGCACAGAAAGCCAATCACTGACATCGAGGTGCTGGAAGAAAGTACATGTTTATTGCAAAGCACAGAGCAAGGAGCCGGGCAGCTATTGCTTAATTTCTGGGCTCCCCGAGGAATTAGGGGTGAAGGCTTTTAAATATTGTAATAGGGGCTGAGAGGTGTGTGATCAGCTTGTGTCCAAGTTCCTGGTTGGTCAGTGGTGCCCATGACCTTCCTTTGATTGGTCAGTGATGCCGGGATCTTTAGGGAATTTTGATGGTCAGGTGGGCCCCAGTTGGTCTGGGGGTTACCTGAAGGTGTCTGGGTCCAACTTTTACATTGTGGGAGTTCGGTTTCAGTGGCAGTCAAGAACATTCCTTCATAACCTCCTACTGCTATTTATTTACATTTTTATTAAGGTTGACACAAGCAACCAGACTACTTGACAGGACTAGCACTGCAGATCAAACATCCACTGGAATTTCTGAAAAGAATAACAATGAAAAGGAGGAAAGAATCTTTTCTCCCAAGATAATACAAAAGGTCTTATATAATTAAAGATAGTCCCAGTCCTCCCATGGAAAACAGCTATCATGTAACAAATAAAATGAAGGAAAAAAGCCCTAGACCTAGACATAGCATTGTGGCATTTCAAAATTAGACAAAGGGCTTTTCCAGAAAAGTAAGTCACCTGAGGATGATATTGGCATATGATTTCTCATGAGAAATGTTAGACTGAAAAAAATGGAGGGTGCTTCCTTTGTGTTTGTTTCAAATTTTTTGCTATTGTTCATTGTTTTCTCTGTTGCTTCTAAACTCAAGGAGGAAAACCAATATATTTGCATTTATTGAGGGCTGAGTTGCTTTTTTTAAAAAGTTTTATTTGAAAGGTGGACAGAGAGAGAGGGGAAGATTGAAATTTCCTCCACTGGTTCACTCCCTAAATTACCACAACAGTCAACATGGCTGGGTCAAGGCCAAAGCTCAGAGCCAATACTTAATCCAGACCTCTCATGTGGGTGGTGGCAGGGGCCCAAGTACTTAAGCCATCACCTACTGTCTCCTGAGTGCACAGTAACAGGAAGCTGGATTGGAAGCAGAAGTGCTAGGATTCAAATTCAGGTACTCCAACTTGAGAGGAAGCCTCACAAGCAGTGTGTTAACTACTGAACAAAACACTCTCCCCAATTTTTTAAGATAAATAAATGAACATTAGAGTTGAATGAGAGTAGATGGTGTTAAATAAAGTTTATGAGAGGTCATTGATTTGGACTGTGTTTCTACATTGGGCCAAACAGACCAAACCAATATGGAGTTGAGCCACTGAACTTTGGTTGGTTACAAGAGACTCTGTAGTCAATTAACTAATTAAGCTGTAACCAATTCACTGATTGACCAAGCTGTAGCCAATTAAGTTGGTAGATGCCTCATTTCTGCTTTCTATAAACATGTTTGATGGTTTTGTGGGTTGGAGGTCTCAGAATCTGTTATGGTTCTGGGAACTGCTTGATTTGCAAATTATGGGGCTTTTTTTGTTTGTTTCTCTTTGCTCACATAAACTATTCTTGGTATAATTGGCTCAAGAAATTTTCCTGTTTTAACGGTGGATTGCAGGTTTTCCATCAGAATCAGTTAACTTGTAGAAAGAATATTGTTTAAGACATGCTGTTGACTTGCCTCCCCTGCATTCTCAGAGGGTTGTCCTGGCTGGGGGGTCAGGCTGCTGGGTGGCTGGACAGCTCCCAGGCACAGAACCAAGCCAGGGGTGTGAGGAGAGCACCCAAGGACACAGGTGAGAATGGCTTCTCAGTCCTGAACTGCCAAATAAGAAGCAGGCTTGGCAGGGAGGCAAGACTTAGCTCCGGTGAAGTTTCTGCAACTGGGTTCAGCAGAAAGGTGGGCTGTTTCTAGGGACAAACGGAAAGACGTAAAGGGCCTGAGAGTTTCCCCAGAGATTCCTCCAAGAGCTAAGAAAAAATATTCACAGGTGGGTTTCCTTTTCCAGGGCACCATACATTCAAAACACAGTAGAAGGGTGTTCTAAATCTTCACCCACAGCCAAAAGGAAAGTGTTATGGTAGCAGCAAAGACCGTGAGCCGATGCTGCTGGAGAGTAAAAATCAAATACAGCGTGTGACGGAATCTCCCCCTACTTACACACAGCCAACGCTGCAGAGAGCTCTGGGAAATCATTATAATTACACACAACAAACACGAATGCCTGTGACGTTCTGACAGTGACTTCTAACCCCTACTAAAGACCTAGTGGGATTTCTAGCAGATAATAACCTCCCTTTCACTTTGGTGCAGAGTTCTTTTATTATTATTATTATTATTATTATTTATTATTATTAGGCAGTCGAGTTTCTTTAACGTGGCCCAGGCTCATCAGGACTGGGATGGTCAGATTCTTATAATAGGGCTCATATTCATGTCTTGCAAAATTACACACCAACACCCACATGCCCACACACACGCATATGATGCCAAAACTCATATATATACATTTGGAGTACACTTGGATGGATCATTTTCTTTAAAAAAAGATTTTTATTTATTTGAAAGGCAGTGTGACAGAGAAAACAGATCTTTCACCCACCAGTTCAGTCCTCAAAAGGCTGCAACAGCCAAGGCTGGGCCAGGCCCTGGCCAGGAGCCAGGAGCCAGGAGCCGGGAGCCGGGAGCTGGGAGCCAGGAGCTTCTTCCAAGTCTCTCATGTGCATGCAGGGGCCATCCTCTGCTGCTTTCCCAGGCACATCAGCAGGAATCTGGACTGGAAGTGGAGCAGCCGGGACTCAAACTGGCTCCCATATGGGATGCTGGCCTCTCAGGTGGTGGCTTAACCTGCTGTGCTACCATGCTGGCTCCAGATGGTTCATTTTCAGGGAGAATTATGAAGAAAGCTTGCTTTTTCCCAGTAGTTCTATAGTGATTTTTCTGTACTGGTCCTGCTGTTTCATCAGCTAACCTTCTAAGCTTCTTCACTCATTTGTGAAACAATGAATAATATGACCCCAAATCACCTTCCACATGGAAGGAGGAGTGTTATGAGGAATAGATGGGATAAGGCTGGCGCCACAGCTCACTAGGCTAATCCTCTGCCTGCGGCGCCGGCACACCAGGTTCTAGTCCAGGTCGGGGCGCCGGTTCTGTCCCGGTTGCTCCTCTTCCAGTCCAGCTCTCTGCTGTGGCCCGGGAGTGCAGTGGAGGATGGCCCAAGTGCTTGGGCCCTGCACCCACCTGGGAGACCCGGAGGAAGCACCTGACTCCTGGCTTTGGATCGGCGCAGCGCGTCGGCTGCAGCAGCCATTGGGGAGTGAACCAACAGAAGGAAGACCTTTCTCTCTGTCTCTCTCTCTGACTGTCCACTCTACCTGTCCAAAAAAAAAAAATGTAGAACACTGAACACAATATTTGGGACACAGAAACCCTAAACAAAGTGAGCTGTGAGTGCCATCATCACCCTCTTCATTATCTTTATAATTCTTAAGTTTAACCAGCAGAAGGGCCAGTTTAAAAAAAAAAACTACAATTATTCCAATTTTACAAACATACTGATAGCTTTAAGAAGTAACTAAGAAAATCTAGCTGAGGATTGTACATTTAGGCAATGATATAGATCTCCCAATTGTTTCCTCCTAAATCAGACAATTTCCTGTGGACACTGAAACAATTAATAATTTAAATTTCACAAAAGGAAGATTGTTGATTTTAGAAATATAGACATTCCCCAACTGACAACCGTTCAACTTAACAATATTTAGACTTCCTGATACTATGAAAGCAGTGTTCATTCCACGAGTTGTTCTTAGGAATTTGAATTCAGATCTTTTCCCAGACCAGCATTGTGCAGTCTGGCCTTCTCTGGCAATGCCAGCCAGCACCAGCCAACGGCTTCCAGTTAGCACCATGAGGGGCACAATTCACACTCAACAATGCACCTTGTTACCAATGTATTTTTGGGTATGAACATTCAATGGACTGTCCAAGAAATTCAACATTTTATCATAAAATATGACTTGTGTTAGATGATTTTGTCCCCACTGTAGGTTAATGTACTTATTCTGAGCGTGTTTAAGGGAGGCGGGGGTCAGTTATGGCATTTGGCATGTTAGATGGGTTAAATGCATTTTTCAGCTTAACAGTATTTTCAGTTTATGATGGGATCATCCAAACATGACCCCATCATAAGTTGAAGAGTTTTATATTGGGACCAAAGCTGTCCCATCTCATCATGTCACATCTCACATGTCATGTGGGACGTGTGGGGTTTGCAGCTGGTGTGCCCATTGTGCCTTATGCATCCAAGTCACCAAGGGGATCTGAGGCAGGCATGGTGATTCAGTTTGAGTTCCAAGGTTGTTAGATTTCAAGTACAACAAATTCCATTAAAAAGTGTGATTATATTGATTTGTTCCCAAGAGGCCTTCTAGTCAAGTCAGGCTAATTAGAAAAGGAAAAAAAAATCTGAATTACCTGCAGTTGTGCCAGCCACCCCAGCTCAAATTTGCTCAGTGAAGTGACCTGGCAGGCCTGAGGTCCAAGATGAAAGCGCCTGATACGACATCAACACTTCTGGTCCTTCCAGCCTTCACTCTTCTGTATCAGAGCAAATCAAGGACACATCGGGAAAGCTTTCCAGACACTGGGCACTGAGCATTGTGTGTTTTGACTGCTAAAGAACATCAGCAACTGTCTTTAGAAAATAGGTTTGCAAACAGGGAGCAATTTTCTTCTGTCGGGGTGACCGTGTCTATTTGTGCCTCATTCAGTGGAAACCTGAGCCTCACAAATGGCTCTGTGTGATCTGAAGACCATCTGGGGGCGTGGTGAACGTCGGGAGACTTTTGTTTGGATTTTTCAAATATATAGAAAAGTACCTCCTTCTCACAACCTATTAGCAGTGAGTTCTCAGTGAAAGCAGATGTGTAGTCTGTTTTCATATTTTCCTCTCCCAGTGAAGCCCACATTTAGATTGCCAATTCTACCCTATTTTTTTTTACATCAATTTTTCTGTTGAAGGAATAAGGTAGTTTGTAGGGATTCCCACAGTGCGGGTTTTGTTTATTTTCTCCCCACGGAATTTTAAACACAGTCCCCTACTCCCTGTAGCTTCTACACATTGGTAGATAGGCTTGATTTTTCTTCCTCTCTTTTTTGCCTAGGCTACTTCATAGTGGCGTCCTCCCATCAAGAGGTGCACAATGTTTGCTTGTCTCTGTTTTTGGTGACGTTTGGCAGCCATCGACAAAAGTCCAGATCCATTAACTCAATAGTGTTTCAAATTGTGAAATTCTTTCTCACTTCAAGCCTTGAAAGCCAGGATAATTCAAGAAGCAAATTTCCTCTCATTAACTGCTTAGATCCTCTGATGTACAGATTTTATAGTTACTTAATCTCCTTGTACCACTTTTTAAAACCAGTTTTAAAATAATGAGTTAGCTCTCTGGCACATATCCACTGTTGATTCATGAGTTGGGAGTTTGCCTCCCTAAGTATCACTAACTACTGGGTTAAATCATGTATTTCAACCCGTTGCAATTACTCCCATTGTAGATACTCAGGTGGTTCCATTTTTGGCCATTGTGGGCCTATTCAAGTTAGGTCCTGAGTCCTTCTGCTAAGCTATTAGTTCCTTCTGCTAAGCTATTAGTAGCCTGGACAGATTCCATGCTTTTGGATATGACCAGGTATTCCAGGCTTGCCTTGCTGTTTGGAATCAGCCATCTCTCCAGGGCCTTCCTTCTAGCAGTGAGTAATGTTTTTGAAAGCTGGGTTCGAGATGTTGTTGCTACTGGGTTAGTCTTTGTTTCTAGGCTTTTCCTATGTTCAGCACCAGGACATATGTGATTATTTCAAAGATAAATTGGGAGTTGACACTGATGTTCCCAATCCAATCTCTAAATATATACAGGGTTTTCACTGGCCCTCACTCATCTGCATTCAAACATGTTGAAACGCTCAGATCACAGCGTTAGCCTAAGTTCTTACTTCATCTGTCCTACAAGCAACACAACAACACTATTAACACCACCACTTGCATGAAAATGGTGTAGAGTCTTGTGGGTTTTTCTTTTCTTTTTTGACAGGCAGAGTTAGTGAGAGAGAGAGAGACAGAGAGAAAGGTCTTCCTATTCCGTTGGTTCACCCCCGAAATGTGGCCGCTATGGCTGGTGCGCCACGCTGATCTGAAGCCAGGAGCCAGGTGCTTCTCCTGGTCTCCCATGTGGGTGCAGGGCCCAAGGACCTGGGCCATCCTCCACTGCCTTCCTGGGCCACAGCAGAGGGCTGGACAGAACCAGCGCCCCGACCGCGACTAGAACCTGGTGTGCCGGCGCCACAGGCAGAGGATTAGCCTAGTGAGCTGCAGCGCAGGCCCATGTGGAGTTTTTCTTATTGTCCTTCAGGTATGTTTTGTTAACGAGATATGGTGAAATTTTCGTGTTTTAAAATCACCCAGTGCCTGTGTGCGTGATTATGCTGTCAATAAGAGAACCAGGTTTATTGGTTTCAGTTGCTTTTGATTTTCAGGGCCTAGTTTAAAAATGTCTTTAAATTGGATTATTTAATGATATAAGACAATTGCATAAATCCAACATCAGATCTAGAAAATAAAATGTATTCAGGGAAATTTAGCTATCATCTGTCTCTACTACTTTATCTACTTTATATTCTCCCTCCTTTAGGTAATCATTGGTCTGTGGTAGGCATTAAAAAGTCAATAAATGATCATTAAGAATCTCGTTTTCCAGAAAACTCTAGTAGTTTTGCAAAGTGACCCCTTAATGTGCATTAGAACTACTTATTCTGGAAATAAATTGTAGAGGCAATGACAGGTCATCAAACAACAGTGATTTTTTTCACCTGCTCCCTCCACTCCGCTGTGCCTATTTAAAAGTCATTTGTTTGGGGCCAGCACTGTGGTGTAGCGAGTAAAGCTGCTGTGTGCAGCAATGGTATCCCATATGGGCACTGGCTCAAATTCCAGCTATTCCACTTCTGATCCAGCTCCCTGATGGTGCTCCTGGGAATGCCATGGAGGACAGCTCAAATCCTTGGGCCCCTGCACTCCCATGGGAGTCCTGAAAGAAGCTCCCAGCTCCTATGTCCTGGCTTAGAACTGGTGCAGTTCCAGCCACTGTGGCTATTTGGGGAGTGAACCAGTGGATGGAAGATCTCCCCCCCCCCTCTGTAAATCTGCCTTTCAAACAAAAAATAAACTTTTTTTAAAAAGGTCATTTGTTCCTTTTTTTAATCTGTAAATTCAGAATAAAGAGAAAGAAAAAAAGACAAAGTGTGTCTGTGATAGCCAACTAGCCAATTTTACTATTACTATTTAATATTTGGATAATTTTCTTCTAGCCTTCTTTTCTATCCAACCTGTATTTTAAAATGACATTTACAATTACATTTAAATTTTTTGTTGGTTTTTTGTTATGTGTAACATAGCGTATGTATCTTGAACAATTTATTTTGGGGTGGTGTTGTGATACACCAGAGTCAGGTGCCACTTGAGACACCTGCATCCCAAAGGAGGGCTGGTTCCTTCCCCAGATACTCTACTTCCAATGCAGCTCCCTGTTAACATGCTTGGGAAGCAGTGGCTAATGGCCCAGGGGTTCCATGTGGGAGACTAAGATGAATTTCTGGCTTGTGGCTGCCTTGGCTGTTGTGGCCATATGGGAGGAGGACAAGCAAATGGATGATACTTCTCTCTGTGTGTGTCTCTGTTTCTCTGTCTCAATCTCTCTTTCTTCCTCTCTCTTCCACTCTGTATTTAAAATAAATAAATAAATAAATAAATAAATCTTTTAAAACTGTTTTAAAGATGGAAAATTTTCATTCATTTATTCAACTCATATTTATAGAACCTCTTATTTTGAAAGAAGAAAAGATTTATTTATTTGAAAGACAGAGTTACAGAAGGAGAGGAAGGGACAGACACAGAGACAGTTTTCCATCTATTGGTTCACTCCCCAAAAAGGTGAAACAGCTGAGGCCGGGCCAGCCCAAGCTGAAGGCAGAAGCCAGGCGCTCCATCTGGATATCCCACAGGAGTGGCAGGGTTCCAAAGCACTTGGGGCATCTTCTGCTCCCCTTCCAGGTGCCTTAGCAGGGAGCTGGATTGGAAGTGGAGCAGCTACACTTCTGGTATTTGTCCTCATCAAATCTTTCATGGAAAATGTCATTTAATTATCATGAACATAATTTATTCCTAAGAAGTCCTGGACTCCTGGCTTGACTCTGTACACACTGTATAAGCTTAGGTAAGTTATTTAACCTAGCCAAGCCACAGTCCCTTTGTTGTAAAACAGTATGTACTCATCTCCAGAGGTTTAAGTGGAAAAAGCAACATAAACATTTAGTGAGATTCTAGGGACATACAAAATACTTAATAAATGCCAGGACACAAAACATTCTGGTGCTCAGGCCTTAAACACCAGCACTAACTTATTTTTAATTCATATAGTCAGAGAACAGTGCTCTGCAAACTAGAACATAGTCAAGGTTCTTAAGTAAAAATTTTCGGACTTGGCCATGTTGTTGTATCAGAACGCAAACTAAATTTGGCAGAAGATGCTTTGTCTTTGTTCATGGGACTTGCTTCAAGCTTACTGGAAGGGCCACACATTATTCCTTGCAAAACCACAGGAGAAGTGACATCCGTGACAATGATGGCTCATCCCTTCTCACAAGCACCGAAACCGCTCTCAAAATTCCAGCAAAATAAGCTTTGCTACTGCTTTGGAAGATAGGCAAAGATGACCTCAACCAGGCAAACCATCAGGGAAAAGGCAACTGAAACACAGCAGGGGAGCTGAGAGCCAGTTCTTGATACTACAACAAGACACCCGAGGCACCTAACTTTCTAAAAAGAATGGTTTATTCAGTTCATGGTTTGGGAGATTCAAGCCCAAGATTGGCTGGCCCCATCAGTGTGGTCTCTGTAAGGGCTGTGGGTGGCAGTGGAGGAGTGTGTGGGGAGGAAGGGTCACACCGTGAGCCAGGCAGCAGAGAGCCCGGTTGGGCCCAAGCTTTGGGCTTTATCTCCAACCCTCTTGTGAGAATCACCTTCTCAGGGCACAGAGCCAGTGACCTAAGGACACCTCTCAGGCCCCACTGCTGTTTACCCTCATTGGATCCTTTGTACCGTCTTGGTACCATTAACTTATGACTTTGAGGCTTAACATCTGCGTGAATTTGGGAGCCAGGACACATTTGAACCACATTACGATCCCTGTGGCATTTTAACTTGTCAAATATACAGCAGACTTGAAGATGGCAGCCCACATTCCCAGTGTGAGCTCTTGGTTCCAGGGGAAGAGGGAGCCACGTGCCCAGGAAGTGGTGTTTGTCTTGTTAGACCACTCTGGTGGCTCCCTGAAGGACAGGGGCAAAGGGCTTGCTTTTGTTTCACCTAAATTGGACCTTTCTTAGAGAGGACTAGTGGTTACAGAAACATGTTCCTCAAAGAAATTCAAAGACAAATGAAAAGCTACTGCTGCCGCAGACAAAATAGAACACTTGGGGTGAGCAAAAGCTGGAGAGTGAGATACTCTGCATAATCAAAGTTTTGAAAACCTCCCACATAGACTCAGGATCTTAAGGCGAAGCTCATGCACAGGGCAGGATGCCTACTTAGAAAATATCTGAGGCCGGCGCAGCGGCTCACTTGGCTAATCCTCTGCCATGCGGCGCCGACACCCCGGGTTCTAGTCCCGGTCGGGGCGCTGGATTCTGTCCCGGTTGCTCCTCCTCCAGTCCGGCTCTCTGGAAGGCAGTGGAGGATGGCCCAAGTGCTTGGGCCCTGCACCTGCATGGGAGACCAGGAGGAAGCACCTGGCTCCTGGCTTCAGATTGGGCGCAGTGCGCCAGCTGCAGTGCGCCAGCCACAGCGGCCACTTGGGGGTGAACCAATGGAAAAGGAAGACCTTTCTCTCTGTCTCTCTCTCTCTCTCACTGTCTAACTCTGCCTGTCAAAAAAAAAATATCTGAGAAGACGCTAATATTTCACTTCCGGCGGTGAAGACTAAGGCAGAGCTATAAAGGGCCCAGCGAAGTGTTGAAGGAGTGCCCAACCCTGAGCCCATCTGCATCCTGGGAGCTTATTCATTTTTCATTTTCTTGTCATCTTTTCTCCTCCTCCTCCTTTTCCTCCACTTCCTTCCTCTTCCTTCTCAGCCTCTTCCTCCTTCTTTTTTAATTCCAGACATTTCAGGAAATCTCTGGCAACCCACTGACTACTGACCTAAAGGAACAGACTTTGGAGACAACACATAACAAAGAACACAGTTTTTACTAAAGTAATTTAGAAAAGTCATTAAACAAGCACCTGGCTATGACCCACAGCAAGCCACAACAGCAAACCCTGGTGAGGGGGCAGAATGTGAAATCCTAGGTTACCCCATGATTATGTTAATCACTTCAGGCCGTCATAGCCAAATACCGCAGGCTGAGTGACTTAAAAGCAGAGCATGCTGTTCAGGAGTAGGGAAGCTAGAAAGGCTAAGATTGAGGTTCCTGCTGGTTCTGTGTCAGGCGAGGGCCTGCTTCCTGGCTTGCAGGTGGCTGGGTTTATGTGCTTTTCTCACATGACAGAAAGTGGGCGAGTGAATTCTCAGGTGTCCTTTATTTTAAAACAGTTGGCTGATTTGAAAGGCAGAGTAACAGAGCGAAAGGGAGACATACATGCACACACACACACACACAGATAGAGGGAGAGAGAGAGGTCTTCCCTCTGCTCGTTCATTTGCAAATAGCTGCAACAGTCAAGTCTGGGCCAGGCCAAAAAAAGCCAGGAGTCAGGAAATCTATCTGGAAATCCCACATGGGTGTCAGAGACCCAAGTATTTGGGCATCTTCTGCTGCTCAGGTACATTAACAGGAAGCTACATTAGAAGTGGAGCAGCTGGGAGTCAAACCCATTCAGTCCCATCCGATGATGGGATGGTCAGCATCACAAGTGGTGGCTAAACCCACTGCACTACAGTGCTGGGTCCTGGTGTCTCTTATAAGTATACTAATCCCCCCAGTGCTTATGAACTCACTTATTCTCAATTATCTCTTTATGTGCCCTCTATTGGCTTTCTGTCACTATAACAAATACCTGAGAGAAGTTGCTTATGAAGGGAGGTTTATTTTGGCTAGTGGCTTTGGAGGTTCACAGTCCAAGATCACATGGCCCCATTGGTCTAAAGTGTGAGGAAGATAGTGGGTGGAGGGATACATGCAAAGGAAGGGTCACATGCAAGCCACAAAGCAGAGAGACAGGGAGCATGCTCAATCTCCGTGTCCATGTAGTCTCTATAAAGTTACCATGATTTGGGTATGTTGAGGCTGTCCCAGCAACTTAATCCAATCTACTCACTTCTCAAAGGCCCTACCTTCAGACACAGAGCTTCCAGTCTACCAACTTATGACTCTTGGTTTTAAATATCTGCAGAAATCAGGAAGGCAGATCATGTTCAGTCTGTAGTATGTCTGTGTTTAAATATAGTCAGGTTGACTTCCACATGAATTTGGAGTTGGGAGGGATACAATTCAATCCATAGCGTTGAAATGTCCAAATACCAAGCTTTCAGCAAAATAGTTACAAGGCATTTGAGGAAACAAATGTAGTAGGAAACAAGTGTAGCTCATTTATAAGAAAAAAAATAAATGAATAGAGCCTGTCACTGAAGAAGCACAAAGAATCTCCAGGAAAGACTTCAAATCAACTGCCTTAAAAATGAAGCACTCTAGTTGCTAGCTACCAAGTAGTGGTTTTGGTTCTCATCATGTTGTTGTTTCTTTGCATTTTGAGTGTCTCCCACCCTCTGTGGTTTGACCATTACATTTTTAAACTGGAATTTCAGTTTGTCTAAGTTAAATGTGGTGTTTACAACATACAAGCTTCCTGAAGCTGACATTGTGGTGCAGCAGGTTAAGCCACCACCAGAGTTCCTGTTCAAGTCCCAGCTGCTCCACTTCCAATCTAGTTTTCTTCCTTAGACTGGGAGGCAGCAAAAAATGGCCCATGTCCTTGGGTTCCTGCACCCACATGGGAGTTCCAGAGGAAACTGCTGGCTCCTGGCTTCAACCCGGCCAGTCCTGGCCACTGCAGCCATCTGGGAGGAATGAACCAGCAGATGGAAGATATCTCTCTGTCTTTCCTCTCTCTCTGTCACTCTGCCTTGCAAATGGATAGATGGTTAGATAGATAGATAGATAGATAGATAGATAGATAGATAGATATACATAGATACATAGGTAGAGATAGATGATAGAGATAGAGATAGATGATAGAGATGGATATAGATAGATATAGATATAGATAGATAGATAGATAATAGATAAACAGACTTCCCTTTAAAGAATCTCCTCTCTCAGAGGCATGGCTGACTCTACAACTGGAAAAGTGAGTACGTAAGATGAGGCTGGAGCATCTTGTGCCTGAGAGGATGGAAATGGTACACATTCACACACCTATACTCTACATACTTTGGTATATGAAGGTACTTCCAAAAGTTTGTGGAAATGGAATTAAAAGGTAAGTTTATTTTGGGATAGGAGGAACTTGGAAGACACGAGAACTCAATGCTTTATGTTCCAGATAGCATCCTGGAACAGAAAGGGATATTAGTTGAAACCAAGGAAATCTGAATAAACTATGGACTTTACTTAATAATAATAGCATGTCATGTTGATTAACTGAAACAAATGTACCATACTAATTTAAGGTTTAACAATGTACTACCTTCACAGTTTCTCTGTAAATCTAAGACTATTCTAAAAAAGCAATTGATTTTCAGAGCCAGCTCCTCATTTTAGTGTAAAGAGAAATTGTTTGCTTCTCAATCCCCCTGCATTTTAGATAGCTCTACTCTCTCTGGGTCATTGGTCAGTTGATCACTTGAAAGTCAGCCAGGGCAGGAACTGACAGGAAATCCCCTTGGTTTTATTATGTACAATAAAACTCTTTATTGTACATAATAAACCACAGAGAACTGCTTCTCAGGATGTGCAAATGACCCTTGGGGTCCAACTAGTCATAGAAAAAACTGCTTTCCGTGGTGCCAATTTAGTTTGGCACTAATTCGCCCAATTTGTTCTCTTTGCATGGGCTAACTTCACACTGGAAGTAGTGTTTCTTTGAGGAAATGTTAAGCCTCACCATGAAAGAAAGAAAGAAAATTATGAATTCTATCAATCTTTCAGCAGTTGGTTAAGCCATCTACTATAGGAAAATTAGAATACATAAGAAGAGAATGTGTTAAATTAGATCTTAGTTGTTTCCCCATAGGAACAGAAAACATCCCCAGGAAAGGTTTAGAGACAGAGAGAGAGCGATGTGGGCAGGGTTAAGGGGGTGGGGAGAGATTTGTGCCAGCAGGAAGCTGCTAGCACAAGGCAGCTTGCAAGAAGGGCAAGGGGAGGAGAGGAGCTCACCAGATATATGGAGAATAGGGGTCGGCGCCTCAGCTCAATAGGCTAATCCTCCTCCTGCGGCACCAGCACCCTGGGTTCTAGTCCTGGTCGGGGTGCCGGATTCTGTCCTAGTTGCCCCTCTTCCAGTCCAGCTCTCTGCTGTGGCCCAGGAGTGCAGTGGAGGATGGCCCAAGTGCTTGGGCCCTGCACCCGCATGGGAGACCAGGAGAAACACCTGGCTCCTGGCTTCGGATCAGCGCGGTGCATCAGCCGCAGTGCGCTGGCTGCAGTGGCCATTGGAGGGTGAACCAACGGTAAAGGAAGACCTTTCTCTCTGTCTCTCTCTCTCACTGTCCAAAAAAAAGAATAGGACACCACAAGGTAGCACTGAAGCGAGGGTGCAGGGGTGTGTGTTTGACCTTAGTGGTTAAGACATCTATGTCCTATATCCCAGTGCTTGGATTCAATTCCTGCCTCCAGCTGCTGACTCCAGCTTCCTGCCCAGGTGTACCTGGGAGGCAGTAGCGATGGCTCAAGTAACTGGATCCCTGCCACCCACGAGGGAGACCTGGACTGAGTTTCTGGCCCCCAGATTCAAGTCTGCCCTGCCTTTGCCATTGTGGGCTTTTAGCAGTGAACCGCAGCAGGTGGGAGAGTCTCTCTCTCTCCTCTCTCTCTCTCTCTCTCTCTCTCTCCCCCATCTTCACAAATAAATTAAAAGTTTAAAGACTATGAAGGTGCATCCTCTTCCTGGAAGACAGCATGAAGGTGAGGGAAGGGAGGAAAGGTACACCCTGACTTTTCCCCGCTCTGCTTGCTGACCTCCCATGGGTCCCTCCCACTTGCGGGGTCCAGCTGGAAGCCCAAAGGTT
The DNA here is from genome assembly GCF_033115175.1 of Lepus europaeus. NCBI lineage: Eukaryota > Metazoa > Chordata > Mammalia > Lagomorpha > Leporidae > Lepus > Lepus europaeus. The sequence goes on from NC_084839.1 coordinate 95,306,705, forward strand.
TGGGAGCCCTGGTGACAACTTCTCTCACACTCAGCCTCTCAGGCACTGGGTGGAGCAGAGAAGGGTAGAGGATGGACACAGGGACAGATGGAGAATGTACATCAATAATGCCTGGAGGACTTAAAAAAGACGTATCCTTCCCAGCCTTGTCGTTACCAAATGCAATCCCAGTGTATCAGAGGGGGTTCTGCCATTCACTCCTCCAGTGCCCAGACGTGAGCTGTTCTCTGCAAAAAGGACCAGCAGTGGCTGAGTCCATGTCTGTAGCAGGGAGAAGCCAGGATGGATCTGGAAAATGCAGTGATCCAAAAGAAAGTGGCTGTGCTAAAAAGGCAAAGAAACAAAAAGGTGTGACCGTCTCATTGTGCTTCAGATGATATCATGTGTTTATGGTGAACAGGAAGAAGGTGGATTCTGGACAGCCATGGATTCATGAAGTCGCTCAGAAAGGTCAGTGCAGATGGCACAGACAGGCAGTACTAACACAAAGAAGGGTGACTATAGTGAAATGGTTTTCATTATTTTATAGATTTTAATAAGTAGGTGATGTTAACATGTAGGTGTTTCTTCCATTAATGCTATTTATAAAGAATGCGCTTGCTTTCAACCATGTACATAAGAAAGAACAAACATAAAGAATTGTAAGCAAGCTGAAGACTCAAAGAAAAAGTAGATACTGGAACCCCAAACAGAAAGGATTAGGTGTTTAGGGTCGCTTGCAAGTACCAAGTGCGCTGTGTTCCAAAAGGATGGATTATTTAAAGAGCCTAAGGAGAAATAATTCCATAGGTCAAACCTTCCACCAGAAATGGAACCTCTCTCTGGATCTCCTAATTAGCACACTGATGAGAAATGTGCAAGATCTACTTATCTGCCCAGACTGCAGAGAGCAGTGCGTCCTAAAGAATGGACCCTGGGCTCCATAAAGAAGCACAAGTGATCTTTTGAAAGTTCTCTTTGAGCTGTCTTAGTGTCCTGTGGCTGCTGTCACAAACTTCACAAACCTAGTGGTGCAAAGCAAGAGAAACCTATTCCCTGTAGATCTTGAGACTGGAAATCCGGGCGTCAGCAGGGCCTCTGTCTGTGTGAACACTGCAGGGAAGACTCCAAGTGCACTTCTGACCATTGCAGGCTTGGGACCGCAACGCTCCAGTGTCTGCCTCCATGGCATGGTTGCATGTTCTCCTCCTCCTCCTTCTCTTTTTTATGTTTTTTTTTTTTTTTTTTGTAAAATCTCCCTTGAGTGTTTCTTTTCTAAACATTTTTTCCACTTGAGAGTCAGACAGAGCCAGACATAGAGATAAACAGAGTCCCCTTCTGCTGGCTCAGTACTCAGGATTCCTGCCATGGCTGGGGCTGGGCAAGGGCCAAAGTCAGCAGCAAGGAACTCAGTCCAGGTCTCCCACATGAATGGCAGGGATCCAACTACTGGAGCCATCACCTAAGGTCTTCCAAGGTCTGCACTGGCACAAAGATGGAGTCAGGAGGCAGCCCTGGGAATCCAACCCAGGCAAACCAATACAGGACTTGGGCATTGTAACCATTAGGCTGAATACCTGCTCATCTATTAAAAGCATACTCCTCACTGCATTTAAGTCCTTTTTAAAAGAATCAAGATGAACTCTTCACCTCAAGACCTTTGATGACGTCTGTAGATGCTTCTGCCAGGTCAGTCCATATTTACAGCTTCCAGGAATAGGGCACCGGAGCCTCTTTCTGGGCTCACTATTCAATCCACTACCGGGTCAAGGGTGGGAGTAGCATTCATGATGGTAGAAAAAAGAAAGACCTAGGACCTAGGAAAGAGGTCTAGATTGTTAAAGCTCCATAGTGTAGCAACTCCCTGTTTCCCTGCTTGCCAATGGCCATAAAGTTTTTGTTCTTTGAGGCAAGTGAGCTCTGAAGATTTGCAGCACAACATTGTGCCTGTGGCTGACAATGCTGTGTGGTACATGAGAAAAAAACGGAAGAGGGCAGGACTCATGTGAAATACTCTTACCACACACACACACACACACACATACATCAGTCTTTTTGAAATTTAAGTCTGAGAAGGAAGTGCAGGTTGATGGTTTGCAGACCCAATTTGAATGCCCTTGGGGAAGAAATCATGTCTGGAAGCCAGTTATTTTGGCTTCCTGAGCAACAGCTGGCTTGTGAGAGAGCTGTGTTTCCCTAGGGTCTGGTAAGGTTACTGTAGTCCCAGGGAAGAATAAAAATACTACATGTTAACCCCTGGGAAGATATCAAAATAAGCACATCAATAAACCTAGGAATATATATTAAAAAGTACAAAAGTAATAAAGGAATGAAATAAATCCATGGTGTTGACAGTGAGAATAGTTTTGAATAAAAGTGGAGAAATATATTTTGTAGTCATTTATATGTATGTTTATTTTCCTGATGCTTCAGGGGTTTGAATGATTGAGATGAATATGCCTTGTTAAATTTATTGCCATTTAAAATGTGTTTGGATGTATAATTAATTAAATTTGCAATCAATGTTTAAATTCTCAAGAAACAGTGATTTTCTAAATTCTACCATATTAAACATATTAATTTATTAAATTGAGCATCAAATTCTAGGGAGTGGTGAATATCCACTTTACTTATGCAAATCCTTTAGGCTTTAAAGAATATATTGATTGTTTTAATTAATATTTGGAATATTTCTTTTGTAAAACATGTATTACTTATTTGAAAGGAAAACAAATAGAGGTAGAGACAGAGACAGAGACAGAGACAGAGATATAGATAGGTAGATAGATAGACAGACAGACAATCTTCCATCTGCTGGTTCACTCTACAAACGCCTACATCAACAGAGGCTGGCCAGGCTGAAGCTAGGAGCCAGGAACTCAATCAGGGTCTCCCACATGGGTGGCAGGGACCCAATTACTTGAGCACCTGCTGCCTCCCAGGGTGTACATTAACAGAAGCTGGAATCGGGAGCTAGGACTCAAACCTAGGCACTCCAATATGGGATGTGAATGTCCCAAGCAGTGTCGTAACCACTGCACCAAACATCCACCCCCTGAGATATTTCTTAAAGAGAAGCCTGCTGTAATTCCTCATTTCTCCTACCTGCTTGAGCTTACGGTGGCGGTGTGGGACACAACCTTCTTCCTTACTCTGCTTCTGAAAAGGTTGAGGAGCTTTGCTTGTGCACGATGTAGCTCTAGGGGCTGGCGCTGTGACATAATAGGCTAAGCCTCCACCTGCAGAGCTGGCATCCCATATAAGCACTGGTTCATGTCCCAGTTTTTCCTCTTCTGATGCAACTCTCTGCTTGTGACCTGGTAAAGCAGTGGAAAATGGCCCAAGTGCTTGTGCCCCTGTACTCCTGTGGGAGACCCAAGAGATTTCTGGCTCCTGGCTTTGGGTTGGCCCAGCTCCAGCCATTGTGGCCATTTGGGGAGTGAACCAGCAGATGGAAGACCTCTCTCTCTCTCTCTCTCCCACTCTGCCTCTCAAATAAATAAATAAATAAATCTTTAAAAAGCGAAGATGTAGCTCAGTTGGGGCCTCCTTCTCTGGCATGAAATGTCCCAAAGTAATACACATTGAATTCACAGTTAAGTCTAACATCCAGTTCTTACTAAGTTACATGCTCAATCATATAGTCATCCTAATGAGGAATCAATTTTAATAGGATAGGTATTTCACTACATTGCCTCATTTTCAACAGAAGTCTATTTTCATGCAGAAAAGAATAAATCCTGTTTCCCAAGGATTTTATGTGTAATATATATGGGATTCCCCCTTCTGACAATAATCCTAGGTCCTCTAGTCAACTAAAGATCACATCTTTATTTTTCCTTTTGTTCCTGATCTGCTCAACAATGGTTTTGAGATTCAACAGGCTTCAGCAGTGAATGGATGCAAAGGGGTGCTTTCCCAGCACATGGGTACACACAAAATGACAGAGCAAGTGGCCGGTGAGGATGAAATATTTGTTTTCTACTCCTAATTCATCAAGTTGACTCAGAGTTCAGTGAAAGAAACCTGAAATAAAACTTGAGTTCATGTTATTTTGGGAGATTTTTATTGCTGGGAAAAGGATCAGAAAGAGTCCATGTGGTCTCTTGCAACAAAAGAAAATGGAGCATAAAGATAGTGAATTCTTTCCAAACTGAGCAATTGAGGGACTGCTCATCACGTCACTTGCAGATTACTTGGGAAAATAAGTCGAGGCCTGGCATCCCAATCACTGTATTCATGTGTCTCCGTGTCTTCCACGATGGTTTAGAGACAGCATACACGTTTTCTCTTGGCCTTTGAAATTTCCTAGAGAGGTCCTCTCATTTCACAGATAGAAGATATGATGCATCAAGAGGTAAATAAGATTGAACAGCCTCTTGGAGAGAACTTCCTTCCGTCAATATCTGTTGAGCACTTTTCTCAAGGCTTAGAGCTAGGCACTGATTTTACTGAGATCACAGAGCCAGGGAAAGGCTGGAAGTATCTCTGAACACAGCAGCAGCCCCTCTGAGCCTTGGAAACTTGATGCTGTGTGTACAGCTCCCCTCTGACCTTGTGCCTCCTGATGTCTCCTCTACCTGTGATTAGTGCATGCGACCATTTTTCATGACTCAATCCACCAAGATGCTGGACTTCAATTTTCCAGGAATGGAGGAAGGCACCATCACACAAAACTTGTGTAAGACGATAGTTCCAGAGAGTGAGCTAGGGATATCCAAGGTGAAGGGACTCCCCCAGATGAGCAAAAGTTGTGCTGGATCGTCAGATTGGCATCTGAGGTCAGCTCTCTCCAAGATTTGGAAGGACCATGCTCAATCATGCTGTGGTGGTTGGCGTATATCCACATGTGCTGCTGGTCATGTGGACTTGGTCCTGTATGAAGCCAGGGCTGCTGTTGAGTTTCACTGGTGTTATGGACTATGCTTTCCCAGTACAGCTGGGGCCAGCTCTCTAAGAATTAAGTGGGGAGCAGGGCCAGTGATTCAGTTAGTCTCACTCTGACTCCACTCCTACCTCTTCTTCCTTGTATGGTGGTCACTGGCTTCCATCTGAGTGTTGACAACTTGGGGCAACTCCTGAATTACTTTCCTGGTTGTTAGAGACACAGTGCACCTGGTGAAATAGAAACTGCTCCATGGGATGCAACATGGTAGATTCAATGGATATGTTTTCTAAGAAGGTACAAGAAGGGTATTTGGAAAGGCTGCAGCTCCTGGGTGTGCGGCCTGGCTGGCTGGCATGAGACAGAGCCAAAACCTTAGCAGGTGCTCAATCACACTACTCCGTGGCTATTTGGCCCCTTTGATAAAGGTAGTAATGTCACCAAGCCTCCCTTTTAGCTAGATGGATGAAAAATACTCCCTGCTGTCCTTGTATAGCTCTTTTTTTTTTTTTTTTTTTGACAGGCGGAGTTAGACAGAGAGAGAGAGAGAGAGAGAAAGGTCTTCCTTCCGTTGGTTCACCCCACAAATGGCCGCTACGGCTGGCGTGCTGTGCTGATCCGAAGCCAGGAGCCAGGTGCTTCCTCCTGGTCTCCCATGCGAGTGCAGGGCCCAAGTCCTTGGGCCCTCCTCCACTGCCTTCCGCGGCCACAGCAGAGAGCTAGACTGGAAGAGGAACAACCGGGACAGAATCCGACACCTGAACCGGGACTAGAACCCAGGGTGCTGGCGCTGCAGGCGGAGGATTAGCCTAGTGAGCTGTGGCACCGGCCCACCTTGTATAGCTCTTTCAGAAGCTGCTCAATAGCTATAGTTCACAATAGGCTTCTCACCGCAGGGACAAGTCAGCACTTTCTGGCTGTGAATCACCACCCCCTGGTCCCACCTTTCCTCCTGTGTGGGGGATGAATGTTCTCCCTTTTAGACTTCCCTTGTACTTATGGTGTCTTGGTGTTAGTACCAGTTGACTTCCTCTGGCTGCAGGTACCTTAGACTCTAACCTCCATTGCATGTAGGTCCTGAGCTCTATGATACCTGTGCCCACCTGTCCTGAGCGGGACTGCTCTGGGTTAAACTTCACCCTGCAAGGAAGAGCTGATACCTCCGTTTCCCAAATGGCTAAGTGCCATCATGAAATGGAAAAGAAAAATCATTTCACAATTTAAAAATAAACATGAATATGAAAACGATGTTACTGATAGCAGGAAAAAGAAACTCGTCTGGGAAATTCACTCTGCAAGAACTTTTAAAAATCAATTAAGAACTACAAGACAGTAGCTAAGGAAGTTGCATGCCACAAATAAGACAAGAGGTAAAACACCACAGGCCGGCGCCGCGGCTCAATGGGCACACCGGGTTCTAGTCCCGGTCGGGGTGCCGGATTCTGTCCCTGTTGCCCCTCTTCCAGGCCAGCTCTCTGCTGTGGCCCGAGAGTGCAGTGGAGGATGGCCCAAGTGCTTGGGCCTTGCGCCCCATGGGAAACCAGGAGAAGCACCTGGCTCCTGGCTTCGGATCAGCGCGGTGCGCCGGCTGCAGCGCGGCGGCCATTGGAGGGTGAACCAATGGCAAAGGAAGACCTTTCTCTCTGTCTCTCTCTCTCTCTCACTGTCCACTCTAACTGTAAAAAAAAAAAGTGATACATATTACATGTAATTGTTGACTTGGTGAAGATGGCATGGTTTGGAATTTCAATGTTGTGTTTCCAGGGTCCACAGTTGTAGCTTGGTGTGCATTATTCTTTTTCAGACAAGTCCTACATTCTTATCTCATATACAAAACTTTTGCCATCTCACTTTTGAGCTAAAAGGTTGTCAATGTCCTTATGATGAATTGTGTTAGTTCCAGGCATGCCCAGTGAAGAGATCAGAGGCTCTGAGAATTACTGAACCTCCTGTTGGATGAAATGCACATTAGACAATAACTTGTATTTGCTTTCCATTTAGAACTGAAATTTTGTGTTGTCACTTTTACGTTTGGCGTTGCAATGTTAATAACTGGCAAATATAATCTACATTCTGTTGAAGTAAACACATACATGTTCTCTGTGAAACAAAGCTATTGAAGAAGCCAAGCACAGTGAATTCTTAGGCTGACTCTGTGTGGAGGTCACTGGCCTGCTGCGTTGTAGTACTAGCTGATTCTGAGTCATGGTCTGTGTGAATTTTACCTCCACATTAATGATGAGGCAAGATCAAGTAGACTTCAGAATTTAAATTGGAAATATGGTAATTTGTGTGATGAGGCTCAATTTGATACATGCAGTTCTTTGCTGAATTTCAAATTCAAAATTCCATATTTCACTGCTTGGAAGTGGGTGTTTAGCTTAGTAGCTAAGATGCGCATGTCCCACATTGGAGTGCCTGGGTTTGATCCCTGGCTTTGGTGCTTGACTCCAGCTTCCTGCTAAAGTAGACCCTGAGAGGCACCAGTGATGGCTCAAATAGTGGGATTCCTGCTACCCAAATGGGAATCCTGCATTGTATTCCTGGCTTCTGACTTCGGCCCTGGCCTAGCCTAGGCCAATTAGAGCTTTTGGGGAGTGAATATTAGTGGATAGGAGCTCTCTCTATACATCTGTCTGTCTGTCTGTCTGACTCTGTTTTTCTCTGTATGCTGAATGCTAACCACTAGACCACCAGGGAGCTCTGTCTCTCTGTCTATCAAATAATATTTCAAAAATAAAAACAAAAAGGTAAGATGATTTTTAAAAATAGTTTTACTGCTTGATTTCTACATATTATTTTCTGTTATCTCACATGAAATTTTAAGTGGTGATGTATAAACACTCCAGCCAAATGTCAGTTGTTTTGACTTTTCTCAAAAATATTCTAAAAATGGAAATGCCAGAAGTGATCAATGTTAACGTAAGAACCAGATGCAGTGAAGCCCAAAGCAGTCCAGCTAATTCAGATTCAATCCACTGTGGAAAACACTTGCAGTTCCATTTGTGTTATGCACACGCGTGTGGATTTACTGCAGTTTAAAAATCAGCCCCATCTTTTAAGCCTAGCTATGAATAGTCACATTAAATTGGAAAAACTGCATTGTTGGAAGAGTGTAACAAGTGGTGTCTGAAATACCTATAAGGGATATGGCTCTTCTAAAAGGCTAGTAAATATGTGAGAGCCAATAAGAAGGTGTGAAATGTTCCCTAATACAAATTACAAATGATCAATGATGGGCTGATGCATTTCCTTTTCATGTTAACTCAGTAGTCCATTGGTCTCAGTAAGAGGTTGCCTGGGAAGCAGCAGGTTCAAACAGAGAAATGATCAAATTCGTAGCCACGCTCTCCAAGTAAAGGCTTCTGACAGCATATACCAATGGGAATTCTCTGAGCTCATTCTTCTTCCAACCATAATAGATAACCTGTTTTTGGTTACTGTCTTAGTGAATTTTAAGGTGGATTTTTTTTTTGCTGTAGTATATGATTAACCTGTCAATAAGTCTTCACATATTTTTATTAAATTGTGCTCAGATTATAGTAGTTGGTGCCCATAAAATGATACAATCGAGTCTTCTCAGGTAACCTGACTTGTTCTGCAGAGTAAGAGTTCCAAAAAGTAAAGACGACATTCTTCAATTGCTTCCAAAAGCTCTGATGATTGTGCCTCGGCTTCTGTTTCTTGAAGGACTCCTTATTGTCCATTCTTGTGGCGATTTGCTGTTACACACCAGGACTCAGAAGCATTAATCTTGGCATCATTCAGTAAGATGAACCTGACCTTGACTATGAATCCCCATGCTACCTTTACAACATGACTTCTGTTCGCTCTTTGTCAGTGTTTCAAAAACCACTGAGGTTCACTCAACACGTGGTAGGGGTTGGTGTAATGAAAGACATGGAGGAAAGTGGGCAAGTTTGGCAAGAACCAAAATATCTTTTTGGGCATGAATGTCTGTGTTCTTCAAGACTGAGATTTGAGTCTAGAAAGCAGGAGGAGGAAAGCATTGCATTCTTAACTACAAGAATGTTTAGAGGGGTCCAGCAGAATGGGTCTACATTTAAAACAACCTCTAAAAACCTTCCAAATACCCTGGGGTGTGGACTTTGTGGCTCTTTTCAGAAACATTTTCATGTAAAGTAAATTTTCTGAGAATTGTGTCCCTTTGAAGAAAGAACTCCAAGTATTTTCTGAATAATGTGTGAGCAACTGAAATGAAAGGAACAGTTTTAGCACTTCCTGATTTCCAGGAAAAAGAGGCAAGTAGCTATCCCTTGAATGACTGGAAGAAATGCTTATTGCACTGCCCTTTGAAAACACGGGCTATTGCAGAAATGCTGAAGGACAAAGAAAACAGTGCCACTGGCGCTGGCTGTAGTCTTGTTATCACAACTTGACTTCCCCAGCCATCAGGGCTGGTGAGCAGTAAGCAGTCACAAAGGAATGAGGAAAACACACATGACCTCAAGAAACGTCATTTTAAAAATCCAAGAATTGAGCTTTGAAAGTGTAATTATGTTAACTGTATCATCTGAATAAAATTTCATGTCAAGAATCATGGTTGGAATTCATTTTCTTTAAGAAATATGAGCACCTGCATCATTTGAAAGTCTGCCTAGATATTGATGTTGCGTTTTCTCTTTACAAAATGTCTGAATGGTAGAATATAGGTGGTTGGCACATAAGTGCTCAAGGTAAAATTCTTTCCACTTGGTTATCGATTTGAGAATTTTCATGATAAAATTTTGTAAAATAATCTGTCTAAAGGCTTGAAAATAGTTACTGACCTGAGACATAAGCAGTTGACCAAGCTAAAAGCAGTAAGGACAACCCAGAGTTGGAAGAGATTTAGCAACAGTCCTTACCAAGCCTCTCTGTACCCCAGTACATCCCAGGCACAGCCCTGATGGCCGTTCCCTGTCTCTTCTGCACCATGCCCAAGCCTGGTTTTACAAGGAGTCTGTACCTTGCTGGGCATCTATGACAGTAAAAGCTGTTTCACACTCTCATGTTGAAAATGTCTTCCTTCTTGTTTCTGAATTTATTTCATATGTTAGGGAGGCTCCTTTCAGCCTTGGCACTCTAGACATTTGAGGACTGTCTTGGTTCATCTTTTGATGCTATCACAGACTACCTGGGCCTGGATAGTTGATAAAGAAGTTGATGCTGATTCACAGTTCTGGAGGCTAGACATCCAAGATCAAGTGTCTGTATCTACTTGGCTTCTGATAAGGGCCTCATATGGTGTAAACTCAGTGGCAAAAAGCAGAAGGGCAAATGGCATTGTACAAAGAGGAGTGGGGACAAAGGTGGGGACAAAAAACAAAATTTACAATAATGTGCAATTGGTGATAGCTAACCTAGTGTCATGAGAACTGCATAATCCATTCACAAGGATGCAACTCCCTTGGACCAAACACCTCTTAACATCCTTACCACCTCTCTATACTATTATACTGGCAATTAAATTTCAACACAAGTTTTGGCGGAAGTGAGCTACATCCAAACCACAGCTGTAGCAACTAATTCTTCATGGTATGGGGCTGTCCTGTGCATTTTAGAATGCTTGGCAGCATCCCCAAGTGTTCTCTAGAAGACAGCATTGAAGTGGAGGGCAGACAGCTCAGATCCCTTAGCACCTGCTGAGGTGGAGAGAGGAATCTCACGTTAAGCGGTGGCTTAAGGCAACACCTGAGTCTTTTCAAGGAGAATCAGGGTTGGGAAAAGAAGCATATACAAATTACTCATGTAGAGATATCCTGAATTGACTATAAGGCCCCCTGAGAACCTGCCCCAAACAGAATACCATCCTTGAACATATCCTCAAAAGCAGATGGCCCATCACATCCTGCAAGCTGGAGAAGTCGCATCTGCACGACAGTGTGGGTCTTCAAGACCAGCAAGGATGGAACAGTCTTCCCAGGTCTGTCTGTCCACATAGCTTCCGCTAAGTCCTACAACATCCTAATAGTGCTGGGATCCAAGTCCACATCCCAGGGCTTGTCCATTTTGTGGAAGGGTGGTTTGGGCTACTCATCTTTAAGCTTAATCAAGATAAATATTCAAGAATAAAGAAACGTAGAAAATAAGCAGTTCCTGGGGAGAAGATGAGGATGGCGTGGAAGGCAGAGGCCTCTCTCTGCTGTTCTCCCAAGGTGATCCCTGCACAGGTTCTTATTAGGCCCAGGGACTCCATGAATCATAGTGTGGGTGTCACAGGCGTCCCAGTCTGCTTGGGCTGCTGTCATAGAATGCCACAGATTGGACGGCTTAAGCAATAGACTCATATTTTGACTCATTATTGTCTCACAGTTTTGGAGGCTGGAGATTTCAGACCAAGGTGTGGGCAGGGCTGGCTTCTCCTGAGGCCTCTCTCCTTGTTTGGCTTATGGACCACCTTATCTCTGTGCTGGCTCTTCCTCTGTGAGGATGCATCCTTGTTGTTTTTTTCTGTTCTTGTAAGTCCTGGTGGATTAAGGCCCATCCGTATGACCTCATGGAACCTCATCTCTTTAAAGGCACTATCTGCAAATGAGTCACATTGGGGGTTAGGGCTTCAACCTGAAGATTTTGCTGTACAACAATCCAGTGCCTCTCCGTCCCACTTCCCTCCCGCCTTGGGCAGGTTGTTTCACCTCACAGTAATGAGACCATTGTCATCCTTACAGATGTTGCCAGGAACAACTCCAGGGAGAAGAGTCTATGGAGAGTGCCTAGCATTGGTTCTGACACACAGTAGGGCTTAACAGATGTAAATTATTTCCCCTTTCCCTCTGGTAACAAATAATTTCTAGTCTTTCCCTTATTCACTCACCTCCCCATAGCCTAATAGGCACAAAATCATTAGAATTTATCGTTCTTAAAAATTTATATGCTTTATCTTTTTAGAGAAGTTTAAAGCTTACAAGAAAATAGAAAGGAAAACAATCTCCAAAGGTCTTCTTCCCTCTTGCATCTCTGCATACAATTTCCCTTACTATTAACATCTTTTTTTTTTGACAGGTAGAGTTATAGACAGTGAGAGAGAGAGAGAGAGACATTGAGAAAGGTCTTCCTTCCATTGGTTCACTCCCCAAATGGCCGCTACAGCAGGTGCTGTGCCAATCCGAAGCCAGAAGCCAGGTGCTTCTTCCTGGTCTCCCATATGGGTGCAGGGGCCCAAGCACTTGGGCCATCCTCCACTGCCTTCCTGGGCCACAGCAGAGAGCTGGACTGGAAGAGGAGCAACCAGGACTAGAACCCGGCGCCCATATGGGATGCTGGCACTGCAGGTGGAGGATTAACCTAGTGAGCCACAGCGCCGGCCATTATTTGTTTATTTATTTGTTTTATTTTTTTGACAGGCAGAGAGGGCAGTGAGAGAGACAGAGAGAAAGGTCTTCCTTTTCTGTTGGTTCACCCCACAATGGCCGCTGCGGCCAGCATACCGCGCTGATCCGAAGCCAGGAGCCAGGTTCTTCTCCTGGTCTCCCATGCGGATGCAGGGCCCAAGGACTTGGGCCATCCTCCACTGTGCTCCTGGGCCACAGCAGAGAGCTGGATTGGAAGAGGAGCAACAGGGACAGAATCAGGCGCTCCGACCGGGACTAGAACCTGCAGGCAGAGGATTAGCCTAGTGAGCCGTGGCGCTGGCCAACGCCGGCTATTATTAACATCTTGTATTAGCATGTGGCATTTGTCACAACTGATGAACCAATATTGATATGTTATTGTTAACTCAAGCCCGGAGCTGTATTCATCATGGTTCTTCAGAGAAATAGAAGCAGATAACACAGATACACACAGGAAGAGGTCTACGTGGGAACTGCCTCGTGCAATTATAGAGACTGAGAAGTTCCACAGTAAATTGTCTGCATGCTGGGAAACCAGGAAAACCAGTGATATATATGTAACCTGAATCCAAATGTTGTGGGCCAGCGGATGCGGGTGTAAGCTGTGGAGTCTGAAGGTCTGAGAACCAAGATCTGTGAGGTCCCAGGGAAGAAGATAGATGTGCCAGCTCCAGAAGACAGAGAGAATCTGCCCTTCCTATGCTTTTTCCTTCAGGCCTGAGCAGGTTGGATGATGCCTGCCCATGTTGGCGAAGGGGCAGGTTCTTGACTGAGTTTGTTGATTCAAATTCCCACCTTCCAGAAAAAACCCTCATGGACACACAGGGAGATGATGTTGGACTAGGGCCTGGAAATCCCTTCGCCCAGTCATGCTGACACATAAGTTAACCATCACAATAATTTATATTAGGGTTCAGTCTTTGTTGTGAGCATTTTATGTGATTTAACCAATCTGGTATAATATAGAATAATTTCATTGCCTTAAAAAAAAAATCCCCTGTGCTGTGCCTATTCAGCCCTTTGTCCAGCCTAACCCTCCTACCCTAACCAAGCCTCTGCTAACCACTGATCTCTTTGCTTTTGCCTTTTCTAGAAAGTCATAGAATTGGAATCAGACTATATATGGCCTTTTCCTATTGATATCCTTACTACTTACTACGATGCATTTAAAGCTTATGAATCTTTTCATGGCTTGATAACTCATTTTTTTTTTCACTGAATAATATTCAATTCTCTAGATATAGCAAAGTTTATCTTGATTCCTTCTTGCTTTAGGCAACTATGAATAAAGCTGCCATAAACATTAATATGCAAATTTTCACATGTACGTTTGTCTTAAACTCATCCGGGTAAATAAAAAGGAGTACAAGTTCTGTATTTGTATGGTAAGATATGTTTAATTTTGTAAGAAACCACCGAATTATCTTCCAAAGTGACCAGACCTTTTTAATTTTCACCTGAAATGAAAATCCCTACTGTTCCACACCCTAACCAGCATTTGTTGTTGAGTTTAGATTTTAGTCATTCCAATAACATGTAATGGTGTATCACTGCTATTTTAACTTTGTAGTGCCCTACTAACATGATACTGAGCGTCTTTTCATGTGCTTATTTTCCATCTGTTTATCGCTGGTGAAATGTCTGTTCAGATCTTTTGCCAACTTTAAAATTGAGGTTTGTTATTGTCGTTGTTATTGTTGAGTTTCAAGAGTTGTATTTTGAATGCCAGTTTGTTTTCAGATATGTGGTTTGTAAATATTTTCTCTCTGTCTGTGCCTTAACTTTTCATTCTCATAGCAGTGCTTTTTGTAGAACAGAAGCTTTTAATTTTAATGAAATGTGGCATAATGATTTTTCTTTTTCAGTTTTTAAAAATCTGTCTAGGATTTTGCTTTTAATGTTGTAATTCAGAAGTTATTGGCAAACACAAGGTCACCTAGATTTTCTTGTATGTTACATTCTAGGAGTTTTATGATTCTCTATCTTACATTTAGGTCTTTGGTGCGTTTGGAGTTCATGTTCATGAATGGTAGAATATAGTACCTGCATTATTTTTTTTGAAATGAATATTTTCTCCATTGTACTTGTATTAACTTTGCTGTTTTGCCAAAGAGCAGTTGACTGTATTTGTGTGGCTGTATCTCTGGGCTCTTCATTGTGATCCATAAATCCATTGATGCTTTCACCAATCCATTGTCTTGATTACTACAGCTTTATAATAAGATTTAAAGTCAGGTGGAATCAGTCCTCTTGAGAAGCTCTTATCTCTTTTAAAATCTGAGCATATCACACAATTCTTGTTGCATTGCCTTCTTCTTAGGTTATTGCCCCCTCTTCTATCCTATGTGTATATTCTTAGCAGCAATAGTGTTGAGATTTTAATCTTGGGGCATCCCATTGTTCCTGGGCTGTTCTTCTTGTATTTTGAGTTAGCAGGCTAAGTCATACCAGAATGGGCATCTTAGCACAAGGCTCCAGTCAGTATGGTGGATTGCCTTACATAATTTCATATATCTGTGAAGGACTGGCTCAAATCTTGCAGTTCAGCATAACCAATGGTAAAATGACAAATTCCTGCAGATATGCTATGATATATACTACTACCTATCTGAAATTTGCATTTCATAATATAAAACACCAATATTGTTTACATGACACTCGTGTTAATAAAATGCTATTACTTACCTAAGGTTAATATAGACAAAAATCAATGGTGCATTTTGAAAGATAAAGGAATGACATACAAATATAGTTTCTGGAGCAATGACAAAAATTGAATCCATAAAAGCTTCCAAAGATGGTATCATTTAATTGATGCATTCCCTAATAGTCAAAATAATCCTCATAGTATTTGAGATACAGATTGGAAAAGCCTGCTAAGACTTACATTTTAGTTTTCCTTAAAGACTCAAGTACATGCAGCTATGGGTTGCAGAAAAACAGTTCTATTTGAGCCGTGATTTATCAAATGATCTGCAGGCTTCTGGTGTTAATAATTGTTTTGAATAGTGCTGTTCCTTCGGAAGTTGGCTTTTTAATCAGCTTTTGTGCAGCTGCGTCATCGTAGCAATTTGTTTATTGCTTTTCAAGCTGGAAAATTACAGGCCCTCTCTCTTTTACTTTATTTTTAAGAGTCAGCTTTGTCAAGATTTACATTTTGAGGAGACAGGCAGGGAAAAGAGAAAAACATAAACTGCTCCTCAGAGACCTCCTTGCCTTGGCCATGAATTCTGCAGTAGGAACAGTGCCGTGTTGTTGCTCTTTTTCCTCCTAGGAGATTTCAAGGACATGGTTTTAACAATTCCTTGCTTTTCTTCCTTTCTTCCTTTTTAAAAAATTTAGCATGAATGTATCTGATAGTAAGGTTAATTATTTCATTCTGTCAAGTAAACGTTCAAGACCATGCATGGATAAAATGTCATGGTGTTTCTTAACAGAGAAATCTTATGTATTCCAGCTGGTCAGGGTGACCACGTGTGCTTCAAAGGTTGTGTGGTGAATGACAAGGTTGCTTCTAAGGGATGCCATTTATACCAGTGGCAACATGGGTGTCTATTTTTAGTAAGTAGTTTTCTATCTAGTGGATACAATGCCTTGTCCTAACAAAATTAATATTTTATGAAAGTGTTCCCATAGATCAATGGAAGTCAGGTGCCATTGTTTGGATGTGTTTGTCCCCACAGGTTCATGTATTGGGAGCTTGCTACCCAATGTGGTGGTATTGAGAGAGAGTGGAAACTGTAAGAGGTGCGGCCTTGGGGAAAGTGGTCAGATCTTTAGGGAAACCCCCTCAGAAATGACTAATGTCGGCCTTGCAGAGTGAGTTAGTTCCTGTGAGAGTGGTTTGTCATGAAAGAGCAAGCCTGATCCATGCCTCTCTCTTATCACTATGGCTTCTTGTCTCACTGGGTGAGCTCCCCTGCAGGTGCTGTGCTCCTATCATGGTGAAGCCTTCTGCCATGAGGCCATCACCAGAGACCAAGCAGGCAGGACCACCCAATTTTAGACTTTCAGCTCCTCAAAACTGTGAGCTTAATAAATTCTCTTTCTTTAAGAAGAACCCAGCCTTAGGTATTTTATTATAGCAATAGAAAATAGACTAACACATCAAGTGGCATGTAGAAGGGGCACTGTTTTTCTAATCTGTGGAGCTAAGGAGATGACTCTGGCCACCAAAGGGAAGATTGATAGAGGCAGAGTAGATTTGAAGAAGAAAACTCGTAGGCTCTGTTTTTGATTTGTTAATATTGTACAGGAGGTGATTGAATCTATTCAATTCAAAAGGAAGATACAGAGTAGGGTATAAATAGAATAAATAAAAGAAGAGAGTCCAATAGCCCAATGGTGATAATGTAGTGATGAATAAAATGACCCAGGTATATAAAACTGTAAGACAAGTATTAGCATTAGAGGAAATCCAGTGTTTAATGTGGAGTGGAGGAAGAACAGCGAACAGATTAGGGAGAGGCGATGAGAGAGTCAACAAGAAAGATGGAGCTGTATAACTTGAGGCATGTCAGGGAAGAGAGATGTTGGAGACTGGAGTCACCATCAGTGTGGAAATTGCTGAAAGTACAGACTGGATAGAATGGCAAAGGGATCCATGGACTCTGGAGGAACAGGGAAAGGCAAAATACAACTGCCTGAGAAGCAACTGGAAGAGAAATAAATGGAAATTCTGAGACATTCAGCTGTGGAAGGAAGGGTAGTGGCAGGGGAGTAGCTGAGGAGAAAGAAGCCCAGAGGAGTCTGGGTCTCCTTGTGTGATGAGCAAGACTTACGTGTGTTGGGACACAATCCTCTGTGAGTCTCTTGCATGTCTACATGTCTTGTGAGCAGAAGCATTGACTGTCTTTGTTCAAAACGATCTTTTGGGGAATGTTTGTAGTGAGAATATCCTTCAGCTAGAAGCTGGAGGCAGATTTCACCTCTGAGTGATGGGAAGATTTCTTGACAGCCAGTAAACAATATAATGTCTCGTATGAGACAAAGTTCAGGTGGGCTTTGTGACCATGCTAAAAGATCTGGTTCCCTGAGTACAGGTTCCTGTAATGCACCCCATAGTGAGTGCAGGCATCCCTGGCCCTTCTCACATTTGTGGGCATGGGAGCCCAGCAAATCAATGTCAATCGGCTGGTACTTGCGCTTCTTGTTGAAATCCTGTCTCTGAGCCGGGGAGCTTGTATTTTCACCTGTCCTCTCTAAACTTGTTAAGCTACTTGTTTGCTAGCAAGCTGCCAAATCTCAAGCTATCATGGTTCTTCACAGCATTCATCAATGGTAAGAAATCTGTGAAAAGGGAGATAAGAGAAAATTACAGCTAAGTTTTCCGAGATTAGTGAAGGAATGTGACTGCGTATATAACTGGAGGTTTCAAGAGCAAGCTCAAAAGTCTAGAAGACTGCCCACAACTTAGCCAAATAGATTCCAGCTCTTTGATATGTTATCCTGTCCTATTTACCATGCCCTCAGCTTATGTGATGCTGATAATTTAGGAAGTTCCAAAGCCAGTGGAAGAAAAGTTAAAATCTTATGTGTTGGGGTTTATATTTGTAATATACCTTTTTGTCATCTGATTATGGACAAGATTTGCCATTGCATAACAATAATTTTACTTCAAAGTCTTATATGAAACATTCATGCATATGAAAAGTCTTGAAAAATTTCATGAAACTGTATATTATAAAAACAATATTCATGGATTTCAGACTTTTGGTGGCAACACAATAAGCTTATTTTTTAATTCCATTTTTTAAGATTCATTTCATTTATCTGAAAGGCAGAGCAACAGAGTGTGTGTGTGTGTGTGTGTTTGAGAGAGAGAGAGGGAGAGAGAGGGAGGGAAAGAGAGAGAGAGAGAGAGAGGAGAGAGAGAGAGAACCTGCTGGCTCACTCCCCAAGTGGGCACACCAGTCAGGGCTGGGCCAGGCCAATTCCAGGATCCCAGAACTTCATCCTCGTCTTCCACATGAGTGGCAAGGGTCCAACACCTGTGCCGTCTTCTGCTGCCTCCCAGGAGTGTCATCAGGGAGCTGGCTCAGAAGTAGGGCTACTCACAGAGCTAATGTGATCCCAATCAAAATACCGAAAACATTCTTCTCAGTTCTAGCAAAACGGATGCTAAAATTCATATGGAGAGGCTGGTGCCATGGCACACTAGGTTAATCCTCCACCTGTGGCACTGGCATCCCATATGGGCGCCGGTTCTAGTCCCAGTTGTTCCTCTCTGGTCCAGCTCTCTGCTGTGGCCTGGGAAAGCTGTGGAGGATGGCCCAAGTCCTTGGGCCCCTGCACCCACGTGGGAAACCAGGAAGAGGCACTTGGCTCCTGGCTTTAGACCGGCGCAGCTCTGTCCGTTGCAGCCATTTGGGGAGTGAACCGACGGAGGGAAGACCTTTGTGTCTCTCTCACTGTCTGTAATTCTACCTGTCAAATAAATAGATAAAATTATGCTTTGATTTTTTTTTCCTTTTTGTTTGTTTCCTAGGTACTAATTTTCATTTTTATTTGGAAGACAGCAGTAAAAAGCTTATTTGTATTAAGTAGTGTATCTCATAGATACAGTCAAGGCAAAAAGAGATAAGCTGTTTAAATAGTGTTTAATATTGATGGGGGGAGAAAGAAAAAGTGTATTACTTAAAGATATTATACTATATACATTTTGTATATCATTAAATCTTTAAAAGAAATTAAGTAAATTTATTCTTGTTTAAAAAAAAATTCTTATCCCAATAATAAAAAGAAATTCATGTGGAAACAAAAGAGATCCTGAATAGTTAAAGCAATTTAACACAACAAAAACAAAGCCAGAGGCATCACAATACCAGATTTCAAGGCGTACTACAGGGCAGTTGTAATTAAAACAGCTGGTACTGGCACACAAATTGACACATAGACCAATGGAACAGCATAGAAACTCCAGAAGTCAATCCACACCTTTATAACCAACTAATCTCTGACAAAGGAGCTAAACACAATCCCTGGAGAAAGGACAGGCTCTTAAAAAAATGGTGCTGGGAAAATTGGAGCTCTGCATTCAGAAGTGTGAAACAAGACTCCCATCTTATACCTTGTATAAAAATAAACTCAAAAGGGATTAAGGGACCGGAGCCGTGGCTCAACAGGCTAATCCTCCACCTTGTGGCGCCGGCACACCGGGTTCTAGTCCCGGTCAGGGCACCGGATTCTGTCCCGGTTGCCCCTCTTCCAGTCCAGCTCTCTGCTGTGGCCCGGGAAGGCAGTGGAGGATGGCCCAAGTGCTTGGGCCCTGCACCCCATGGGAGACCAGGATAAGCACCTGGCTCATGGCTTCGGATCAGCGCGGTGCGCCGGCTGCAGTGCGCCAGCCACGGTGGCCTTTGGAGGGTGAACCAAAGGCAAAAGGAAGACCTTTCTCTCTGTCTCTTTCTCTCTCACTGTCCACTCTGCCTGTCAAAAATAAAAAATAAAAATAAAAAGGGATTAAGGATCTAAATCTATGTGCTGATGTCATCAAATTACTAGCGGAGAACATTGGAGAAACTTTGCAAGATATTGGCATAGGCAAAGACTTCTTGGAAAAGACCCCAGAGCCAAAATTGACAAACAGGATTATCTCAAACTGAGAAGGTTCTGCACTGCAAAAGAAACAGCAAAGTGAAGAGGCAACCTACCAAATGGGAGAAAATATTTGCAGACTATGAAACTGATAAACAGGATTAATGACCAGAATCTATAAAGAGCTGAAAAACTCAACAACAAAACAAACAATCCAGTTAAGAAATAGGCAAAGGATTTGTACAGGCATTTTTCAAAAGAGGAGATTCAATTTTTAAAATCCAACAGACATGAAAACATGCTCAGGATCACCAACCATTAGGGAAATGCAAATCAAAATCACAATGTGGTTTCACCTCATCCCAATTAGAATGGCTTTCGTACAGAAATCAACAAATAACAAATGCTGGTGAGGATATGGGGGCAAAGGTACCCTAATCCACTGTTTGTGGAAATGTAAACTAATACAGCCATTGTGGAAGATAGTAAGAACATACCTCAGAAATCTGAAAATAGATCTACCATACGACTAGCAACCCCACTCCTGGGAAATTACCCAAACAAAATGAAATCAGCAAATGAAGAGTTATCTGTCCCTGGAATTATTGCAGCTGAATTTATAACAGTTAAGATATGGATTTAATCCAGGTTTCCAGGAACTGATGACTGTATAGAGAAATATATATATGGGTGGGGGGAGAGAGAGAGAGAGAATGGGATACAACTTAGACATAAAAAAGAATGAAATCCTGGTTTTTTGCAACAAAATTATGCAACTGTAAACCATTATATCTAGTGAAATAAGCCAGTCCCCAAAAGACAAATACCATATGTTTTCCCTGATCTGTGGAAACTAATGGTGTCAAAAATGTATATGAGTGGAATTGACAGTTTGCGATTCGATGATGATCATTAATAGCCTTGTGTCTACTGTTGAAGGACAGCTTTTTTTTTTTTTCCTTCTTACTATTTGTTGAACTGTTTTCTTAGTGTAGTATTAATCTTTTTTTTTTTTTTTGACAGGCAGAGTGGACAGTGAGGGAGAGAGAGACAGAGAGAAAGGTCTTCCTTTTCCGTTGGTTCACTACCCAATGGCCACTGCGGCCAGCGCGCTGCAGCAGGCACACCGCGCTGATCCGAAGCCAGGAGCCAGGTGCTTCTGGTCTCCCATGCAGGTGCAGGGCCCAAGGACCTGGACCATCCTCCACTGCCCTAACAGGCCACAGCAGAGAGCAGAACTGGAAGAGGAGCAACTGGGACAGAATCTGGCGCCCTGACTGGGACTAGAACCTAGGGTGCTGGTGCCGCAGGCGGAGGATTAGCCTATTGAGCCGTGGCACTGGCCCACATTAATCTTTTGAGTATAAAGTAAACTGATAGTAGATCATCATAAAAATTGAGAGAGAATAAGAGAGGAGGAAGAAGGAAGGGTGGGAGCATGGGCAGGAGGAAGGGTATGGTGGGAAGTATCACTACGTTCCTAAACTTGTATTTATGAATTATTGGAAGTTTGTTTACCTTAAATTAAAAAAAAAATACAGTCTCACACAGAGTATATCAGGCAATGTAGGTGCTTTTCCCAAGTTCACCTGCAGACTTTGTACTAATTCTGAGTTTCAATCCCTCAGGTTTCATGTGCTTTGTTTCTTGACCTACCTTTTGGATTTCTTTGGAGTACTGCCTTTGGCCAGTTGAAACAGTGCTCAGAGGAGGAAAGCTAGCAGTGCCTAGGGTATTTCTAACCTTTGGAGATTTCTAAGTGAACAATGGTTTCAGAGTTTGAAACCCTAGTTACATGGCCTCCATTTGGGGAATGCTCTCAGCTGTGATGCTCACTCTGGAGCTCCTCGTGGAAGGCTAAGGCTGGGACTTCACTGAGGTCTCACCCTGGCTCATCCTCTTCCTTTCCCTGTCCTGCTTCCCCAGTTCCTTGCCACTTTCTCCTTAGAATACTTCTTGCATAAATCCCTTGGACACTGTATTAGTCAGCTTTGTAATACTACATCTAAATACCATGCACAGTATACTTAGGAAAGAAAAAGATTTATTTTGACTTATGGTTTGGAGATTCACAGTCCAATATCAGGTCAGACCTATAGGATTTTGACATCTGATGAGGGTGGTGGATGGCAGAAGGCATGAAAAGGAAGGGTCCCATGACAAGCCAGGGAGCAGAGAGAGAGAGTGCTGCTAGTTTTGAAGATGTAATTAACTTCTTGCAAGAACTACTTTCTGAGTGCATCTTCCCCATGATCTAAGGGTGTTCCATTAAGGCCCACCTCCCTGACACCATAATTAGGTCAGGATTCCACCTCTAAGCCATGGACCACTAATATTAATCCATTAACCTAACACTGTGGGTACCCAGGCTTTAACACATGGGCCTTTGGGGGTTACCAAATTCAATATCCAAACCATAGTAGCCATGATTCTTCATCTCAAAGTCTTTTATTTGGAAAACAAGATCTATGATACAAAGGAAACTGGAAATCTGGTCATCAATGTGTTTGGACAATTATGAGGTTGTCTTCTTAACTGATGCCACACATACACGGAAATTCATTGGCAAGGCTGATGACTACAGTGATTTTCAAGTGACGATGAACATAATGGATATTGCATTATATCTGCCACAGCTGTACAATGGCATTCCTAGTACTATGGTGTTTTATTGTCCACGTTCTAGCAGACAAAAATGCAAAATTTCTGTTACCATTTATGAAAATTTTTCTACATGTAGTGTAATGATCCTCCTAAGTTTTCATCCCTAATAACTGAAATTTGTCAATTATGTGGAAAATGGTGGTTGGGTGATATGATTAAGTTAAAGATTTTGATACAGGGAGATTATTTGGGATCCAATGCAATGGCAGGGGTTCTCATAAGAAGGACACACAAGTGATGGAGTCAGGCTGTGATGATGGACATAGAGGTTGAGATGCCACAAGCCAAGGAAGGCCAGCAGGCCCCAGAGCTGGACAAAGGCAAAGAGATGGATATTCCTGGAGAGCTTCTCTGATAAATGCAGCCTTGTGGACACCTTGATTTCAGGCTTTTCACTGCCAGAGTCTTAAGACAGCAAATTGATGTTGTTTCAAGCCATGGACTTTGTAGTCCTTTGTAATAACAGCCATAGGAAAATAAAGCACAACCCAAGTTCATGCATCCCCGAATTCTATCCACTGCCTTTGTGGGGCATAGACCCCAGGTTAAGAACCCTTTTATAGATGTTAATTCTTTCAAAGAATTGCAATTCCTTTATCTACAAAATAACGATGGTTGATCTCGATGCTGGATATGGCCCTGCTCGCTATGTGATTGACTGATTTCACTGTCATTTACTGATCTTGTCTACTAGCCCAAGGGAAGTTTGACGTCTAGTACCAGAACTTTTCAAACAAACTCCCATGTTAACCCCAACCCCACCTCAAAACAGAGACATTACCATCTAAGAAGGCAGGATAGGCTAGAGGACTTGAAGCTAAATCTTAATGCACAGTAATTGAAGGAGCTGGAACTGGTTTAAGAGGCCAGGGATGGCCGGTCTATGCCTGAGCTTGGGCAGTTGACTGTCCCTAGTGTTGTAGGAAGGACCAACCAAACAGAAAATTATCTTCTACCCAAGAAATGTATGTTCAATCACTCAGTAATACTAACTTCTGTAATACAGTTAGAGAGAAAAGACACTCAAGTAGGCAAAGCACAGAATCACTCATGGAGAGTGAAACCATGGTTGGTATAATGAGTGCTGTAGGATTTTAGAGGGGGGATGAATCAATAAAGGGTAGTCATAAAGCATTTCATGGAGGTGGGAATCAAGCTTGTTCTTAATGGTTGGTTAGCATTTGGACAGCCAGAGAGGAGAACCAGGAAAGGGCATTGGAGATTACAAAATGAAATGAACCAAATCGTGGAGGTGGGAAGAGGATAGTTTGCTTGCTTCAGCTAGTCCTACTATACAAAAATGATCAGTTCAGAGTTCTTGCCAGTGCCTGTCCCTGGAGTTGCAGAGTGGTCTCTATCCTTGGGGAGTGCATGGTGGTGGCAGAGGACAGCGGTGTTCTGTGGGAAAGATTTATACCCAGCACATGGGGAGCAGAGGATGGGGACTGATTCAGTGGGTGCAAGGTGATGGAAACAGGAAAGGCTTTGTGCAGGGAGACCCGGGGAGGTGGGGCAGTACAGTGCACATGAAGAGAGTGGGCCTGGTGGCAATGGAACAGCACCTAGCAGAGAATCAACCACAAGCAACTCATCCCAGTGTGCAGAGGTCAGGCTTGGCTTGAACCTTTTCCAGAAGCATTGGCTGTTGGAAGGAGGGCAAGCCAGAAAAACCCAGAGCATTTTGGGGTGTGCCACTGTATGTTGTTACCCCTGTAGTGCTTTCCTTAAGTAGGTCATATCCTTCATAGCCTAGTCCATGAGGTGTATCGATTTTTATGGCACAGAATTTTGCTGCATTACTAAAAGTCCATTTCCAATTTATAAGACTCAAGATGAAACAGCTGTTATTTAGCTTTTCTTTATTGAATGAGAAGGTGAAGAAAAGTCCCCAGAAAACTGAGGAGAAAAGAGGAAATTGCATGAATTCTTCAAACCATGCCCCCTACAAACAAATCCTTTTTCCATTGGCAGCTCCCAAATAGTTGGTGGACGGTTTGAGATATTACGTTTTGCCTATCACCGATTCATTTTCTCCAAGTATGTGGCACTAGGTGGTAAAGATGTGTTGAAAAGAAAATTTGTGCTTGGAGGAATATCAAAAAGGCCACAGCTAGCTCTATTTCATTCTTGCTCTGAAAGAGCCAGTCCATTTAATTAGAATGGGCTTATTCTGTCTAAGTCAGGCATGTGAGGAAGCACATGCATTTTTTGATATATTTTTCTTAACGAGATCTAGGTTTTTTTTTTTTTTTTGACAGGCAGAGTTAGACAGTGAGAGAGACAGAGAGAAAGGTCTTCTTTTTTCCGTTGGTTCACCCCCAAAGTGGCTGCTAAGGCCGGCGTGCTGCACCCATTTGAACCAGGAGCCAGGTGCTTTCTCTTGGTCTCCCATGCGGATGCAGGGCCCAAGGACCTGGGCCATCCTCCACTGCACTCCCGGGCCACAGCAGAGAGCTGGACTGGAAGAGAAGCAACTGGGACAGAATCCAGTGCCCCAACTGGGACTAGAATCCAGGGTGCCAGCGCCGCAGGCAGAGGATTAGCCTAGTGAGCTGCGGCACCGGCCATAAAGAGAGCTAGTCAACAGTTATGCTATGAGTGATCCTGACCACTGTTATGGATGTCAGTGGTGACCTGAATATTTGTTCCCAATGCCCATTCCATCTCTAAAGTCCCTGATGGAGGAGAACTATGGGGAGGGAAGTGCATGCACAGAGTCTTTGACTATATTGGAATGACCTTGGGCCTGGAACAATTCCTTTCCAAGAGTCAGAGCCCACACAGCCTGTGCCAGACTTACAGCCTGGTGTGGAAATGTCTTTCTCTGTTGCAAGTTCAATGCATGCCTCTTTGTTTTGCCTAAGTGTGTGGGTCATACAGCTATATCTGTCCTGTAGGAAGAAGGTGTGGGGTTCTTGTACTGTGTCATGAGAGAGCTGTGTATAACCACCTCTATGTGAGCTGCAGGAAAGACACTCGCCATGGAGAACCAGTGTGTTCTATGAGGAGGCTCGATCTGAGGATACTGTAAATCTACATTGGAATGGGGGGGGCAGTACTGTCAACCTCCCAGCACACCTTGTGTATGTGTAGTATCTGCCTGGTCTTTCGGGCCCCAGAGCACTTATGGAGAGAAGTGTTGGAGGACTGAGGTCCTGGCCACTACGTACAGAACTGTATCGCATCCAAATTCATTTGTTGAAGACCTAATCCCCATGTGAGGCTGTTGGAACTAAGTCCTTTAAGGAAGTGATGAAGGTTAAATGAGGCCATATTAGTGGACTGTTAACCTCACAGAACTGGTACCCTTTTAAGAAGAGGGCATGTGGCATAGCAGGTAAAGCCGCTGCCTGCAGCACTGGCATCCCATATGAGCACTGGTTTGAGTCCTGGCTGCTCCACTTCTGATCCAGCTCTCTGCTATGGCCTGGGAAAGCAGTAGAAGATGGCCCAGGTTCTTGGGCCCCTGCATCCACATAGAAGAAGCTCCAGGCTCTTGGCTTCAGATTGGCACAGCTCCAGCTGCTGCGGCCAACTGGGAGTGAACCAGCGGATGGAAGACCTCTCTCTCTCTTTCTCTCCCTCTCCCTCTCTCTCCTCTCTATAACTCTTACTTTCAAATACATAAATAAATATTTAAAAATAAAAGAAGAGGGGGAAACACCAGAGCTCTATTTGTATCATGAGAGAACACGGAGGAAAGATGGCCATCTGTGAGAAGCAAGAAAGGACTCAACAGAACCCAGCCATGATGGCAAACCTGAGCTCAGAACTTCCACCTCCGAACTCTGAGAAAATAAGTGCCTATTGTTTAAGCCACCCTAGCCGTGGTATTTGGTAATGGCAGCCCAGGCTGACTGATACATGGTCAGTCTCTCAGGCAAGAGAAATGGGCACCTAAACACTTCTGCTCAGGCCCAAGCCTGGGGTGACATTGCTTGTGGACTAGCTCATCCGCTGGTGACTTAGAGGAGTGAAATTGTGCCCTGCCTTCAACACAGATTGATCTTCAAGAGGTAGCAGTAGCCCAGATTATTCTAAGTAGGGGACTGCATCCATCTGGGAATCACAGAAAATGAAGCTGGAGTGGCTTAGCCGGCTTAGGAGTTTAGTCTTTCCTCTGTAATGAGCAGTCCAGAGATAAAGGTTGGCCTGGCAGGTTCATGGCATCATCAGAGACTGGGACTCTTTCAGTGGTTCTGCTCCTCTACCCCAGCAGGTGATGTGCTTGTTGCATTGTGGACTTCAAGATGGACCTCCAGCATCCAATCCCTGCCCCTGGCTGTGAGAAGGACACCATTTATATCCCACTATCTGAAACTCTGTCCCTCCTGCATGAAGGTAAGCTTGAAATTTGCTGTAAAAAATGAGTGTTTCCTTGGTAAGAAAGATATGAGCATTCTCTCATATGGAGCATTGACAGAATGATGAGTGAGCAAAAGAAAAAACTCAAACCAAATGTCACTTACTTAGACCTGGCTAGCAGAGTTGGGAAGAAGAAAATAAAACAAATGGCAGAGGCCTCCACTGATAATAAGAGTGAAAACAATCTGCAGCAACTTTAGCATCAATAACAGAGACCAATAAAAGCAATCAAGGAAATTCAGTCTAGTCAAAACAGTGCTTTCTAGAGCTAAGATTTGTGACTCTTAGATTTAAAGAATGTGAGAAAATGAAGGAGAGAATACTTAGTCTTGAGAACCAAGTTAATTGCCTTGGTTCTTGTCATAGAGTAGAAAAAATAAAAAATAGAATAAAAATACAAAGAAATGGAAATCATGAGCAAATATAAGTTACTAGAAGGAGCTGGTTATAAGGTTTGACATGAGAAGCTCGAGCGTTCCACAGGGCAGAAAGGAAACACTGGATATGCAAGTCAAAGGGGCTTATCTAGTCCCGGGTAGGTTGAATTTCTCTGGGAAATCCTAAACTCCACAAAGTCAAAAGAAAGTCTTAGAAAACCATGATCTAGACAAAATAATTTACTAATAATGGAGTGGCCTTAAGATAGCACCAGGCTTTTCATTGGTATGACTCGGTTACCAGCTACACACTGCAGAGAAGAAACTATGGTTATTATCCACTGTGGAGACAAATGTATGACTATTACCCACCATCATGGCGAGTGTGAAAGACTGTTTGCAGCTGTGAGAGGGTTCTGAGAGGACACTGTGCTTTCATAGTCTCAGAAACTGTTTTTTATTATTTATTTATTTGAAAGTCTGAGTTACACAGAGAGAGGAGAGAGAGAGAGAGAGAGAGAGAGAGAGAGAGAGAGGTCTTCCATCCGCTGGTTCACTCCCCAGTTGGCCGCAATGGTTGGAGCTGCACCAATCCGAAGCCAGGAGCCAGGAGCTTCTTTCGGGTCTCCCATACGGGTGCAGGGGCCCAAGGACTTGGGCCATCTTCTACTGCTCTCCCAGGCCATAGCAGAGAGCTGGATCAGAAGTGGAGCAGCCAAGACTTGAACCGGCACCCATATGGGATGCCGTCACTGCAGGAGGCAGCTTTACCCGCAATACCCCAGAAATTGTTATGTTTTAAACAGGATTAGGCTCCCCAACCTTATGCAAGCATTCGCCCCTCAAAGTCTTATGTTAACAGTATAATGGGCTAATGTTAAGGATTGAAGGATTGAAGGTGGAAATTTGACCTGATTATAGCACCTGAGAAGTGGGTCTAGTGAAAGGCCTTTAGGTCTTTGAGGACTTGCCCTAGGAAAGCAGTTCTCAAGACAGGGCTGATTATATAACCCAAAGGGATTTCTGTCTGTCTCTGCTTCCTGGCTGCTATGTAATCATCCCTCTACAATCCCCGACCCAATGGAGCCACCTGACCTCGGGCTGTGAACCATAAGCCAGAATAACATTCCTCCTCCTTAATTAGTTCCTCTCCGGTACTCATTACAACAATGAGACACTGGCTAATACTGGAATGCATTTGAGAAAGCACACTACTCAGATCAACTCATTGTTTCATAATTATGAGAAATGAGAAATTGGAAAGATTGAGAGTTTAAAAAAGAAGTTGAAAGTAAACGCAGGAAAATCTTCAGACACTCTTGTTGAGTTAAGGGTCAATAAAGTGAAAACCTTACTACTGCTTCTGAAACATTTTACAGTGAATCTAAATGCAGGCCCCTCAACTAAATCCATGGAGCCTTATCTTCCTATGACCAGATAACAAATGCTGCACTAAACTTCCAAACAAATAAATACATTTTCCAATCTGTGCTGACTGAAAGAAGTGTTTGGGGGAAGATGCAAATGTAGAATTGATGGTTGGTAAAATATATGAGGTTAAAGATGTGGCCTCCTGGGGCCGGTGCCATGGCTCACTTGGTTAATCCTTCCGCCTGCGGCGCCAGCATCTCATATGGGCGCCGGGTTTTAGTCCTGGCTGCTCCTCTTCCAGTCCAGCTCTCTGCTGTGACCCAGGAGGGCAGTGGAGGATGGCCCAAGTGCTTGGGCCTCTGCACCCATATGGGAGATCAGGAAGAAACACCTGGCTCCTGGCTTCAGATCGGTGCAGCACCAGCCGTAGTGGACATTTGGGGTATGAACCAACGGAAGGAAGACCTTTCTGTCTCTCTCTCTCACTATCTATAACTCTACCTGTCAAATAAATTTTAAAAAAAAATTAAAAAAAAATGTGGCCTCCTGCTACAGGTGTATCTGCTAGTATTCCCCAGAGACCTGGGATCAGTAGGGCAGAAAGGGAGATGTGAAGGGTCGGGAAGTATGGGGGCTTGGTGGCAGGAAGGGAGACGTAGGGAGAGTGGGGCAGATGTAGGGGCTTGGTGGCTCTGGTGATCCTGAGTGGGAGACTTTGGAGGTCCCAACTGGGGGACCGTGTCTAGGAGTGGAGTTAATATGAAGCTATTTCTGTTGGGATTGTGGTTCTGAGAAGCTAACAAAGGGGAACAGAGAAGCACGGAAGGGAAAGGGAGGAAGGGAGAAGAAAGAAACCCTACTGGAGAAGTCAGAAAAGGCTGATTATGACTGGCGACTCAGATTAATGGGGCCTAGGGCACAATATGCCTACAACACTGACAGTGCTGGCCAGGCGTCTCCTATTGCAGGGGACCAGGCTGTGTGTCATTTTTGTGATTATGATGAACCTTTTATCTGAGGGCTGAGGAGGTGGACCTGAGAACTAGATGGAAAGGACCACGATTTGCCAGAGAATAAGTAATATTAAAAAAATCAATTTTGGGCTAAAGAATGATGGAGGGGCCGGTGTTGTGGTGTAGCATGCAAAAATGCTCCCTGAGATGCCAACAATCCCATATGGGTGCCAGTCCGTGTCCTGGCTGCTCCACTTCCAACCCAGCTCCTTGCTAATGACCTGGGAAAGTCAGAAGAAGATAGATCAAGTGCTTAGGCTCCTGCCACCCACGTGGGAGACCTGGATGCATCTCCTGGCTCCTGGCTTCAGTCATTGTGGCCATCTGGGGAGTGAACCAGTGGATGCAGGTTCTCTCTGTCTCTTTGTCCCTGTCTCTTGAGATGAAATGAAATAAGTAAATAAAAATAATGATGAGAAAGGATGAGATATCCAGAAATAATGGTTAACTGCAGAGGTGGGATCACAAGTGGGCTCTGTCTTCCAGGAGGAACAAAGATGAATGAGTCTGAACAGGATCTTTGGGCTGAACTGTGCCTTGGCTCCTGTCACTTCTGTTCACTGGGACACAGCAGGATTCCCTGACACTATCAAAAACTTCTAATATGGGGACACGTATTTGACCTACAGATTAGAGCACTCATATCCCAAATTGTAGGACCTGGATCAAAATTAAAAACGAAAAAAATTTAAAAAAAAAACTTCCAATGTGTCTTATTGAAGTGACTCTTGGCTCACGGCTCACATGCCTGGGCCAGTGTTGTGACATAGCAGGTTAAGCTGCTGCCTGCAGTGCCGGCATCCCATATGGGTGCTGGTTTGAGTCTCAGCTGCTCCACCACAGATCCAGCTTCCTGCTAATATATCTGGGAAAGCAATAGAAGATGGCCCAAGTCCTTGGGCCCCTGTACCCACATGGGAGACCCATATAAAGCTCTTGGCTCCTGACTTTGGCTTGACCCAGCCCTGGCCATTGTGGCCATTTGAGGAGTGAATAAGCAGATGGAAGATCTCTCTCTATCTCTCCCTCTCTTTCTCTGTAGCTCTGCCTTTCAAATTTATAAAATAATCTTTTTTTTTAAAGAGAAATGCTCACATGTTGGCAAGTGTCTTCTTCATCCAAATCAATTCCTCTTTTCATATACTAACAAACTGTAACCATACTTTCCTAGAAATAAAGATTAACTTCTGGATCTGGACTCAAACCAAACCTTACCTCCCAATGAATGACCTGCTGGCTGGAGGTGCCTCTCTCCCAGGATATACTCATGGCGACTGCATATACGTGCCATCTTGTTTATTTATTAGACAGTTACTGGTTTAAATGCCAGAGATTTTGAGCTGGCTGAGGCAAGTACCTTGACCATATAGGATTCAGTTTCTGGTGAGGGGAGACGGTCACAGGAGGAGATGACTGCAATGTAGTGTAGGAAGTACAATGACGGGGACAGGAGCGTGGTAGAATCAGAGTTGAGTAAGCATGTCTGCTGGCTTAGGGGAGGAGAGTGGGCATTAGAAGACACGCTGGCCTGAGTGTTAAGCAGGACAAGGGTTTTCTATTGACCAGAGTGGAAAGGAAAGCATTGCAGTAGAGCGGATGACATGACCAAAAGCAAGGATGTGAGATTCCACGTAGTACGTATTGTGGGCTGTCAGTATTTAATGTTGGCTGTAAGTAAAGCTTACAGGAACAGTAAAGGCGGAAGACAAGGCAGAAATCAGACATTAACCTAGAGATGGCTGATGGCAAGTACACTGTGACATCCCACCATGCCCCCTCTTGAGTCCAGGAAAATAAAATTAAAAGATCACTGCACTCTTTCCTGTTGAACCCTTTTTTGTTTTTAAAATTTCTTTTTTTTAAAGGATTTTTTAAAATAATTTATTTGAAAGGTAGAATTAGAGAGTGGCAGAGGCTGAGAGAGAGAGAGAGAGAGAGAGAGTACTTCCATTCGCTGGTTCATTCCCCTGATGGCCGCAAAGGCAAGAGCTGTGCCAATCTGAAGCCAGAAGACAGGAGCTTCTTCCGGGTCTCCCATGTGGGTGCAGGGGCCCAAGGACTTGGGTCATCTTCTACTGCTTTTCCAAGCTATAGCAGAGAGCTGGATTGAAAGTGGAGCATCTGGGCCTCTAACCAGCACCCATATTGGATGCTGGCACTGTAGGCGGAGGCTTTACCCACTATGCCACAGTGCCAGCCTCTAAAGTTTGAAAATTTTAGTTCCAGGTAGCCACTAGCAGTTGATCCAATTTGGCTCATGAAATGAAGCATTTCTGTAAGCAGCAGGGAGCCACTGAAGGTGAAATGTGCAAGGACACATCGTGGTTGTCAAGACATTGGCTCCACATGCACTGACACCAGTTCTCTATCAGACACGATGTGCTGGTCATTGGCCTGCTTTTACCTCCCCATACTCTGCTGTGTATTTCAGGGAACAATATTCCCAGGTTGCCTCGCCTTCTGGCTCTTAGGCAGGTTTGGCCAATAAGAGGCATGTGCCCAAGATGGCGGGTGAACATATGGGAGAAGCCAGGGTGCTTTTACCCCCTGGCACTGCCTGATGGCATTTCTGGCAGTAGCTGGGTCACTTTGATGTCCTGAACTCCCCTGAGCAAGCTCTCTCCAGACTGGCCTGCTCAGTGTTAGCTTCTGGGATCCAGGTGTACCACCTCATCCCCTCGTCCATCCAGCCATAGGAGGAACAAATTCCTGTGGTATAGATTCTCAGGTCTTTCACCACCTATGAAGCTGATTCATGGAATTAAATCTCTCTGTTTGAAGTACCTAAGGTACTTCACTGGTTCACCTAGTGTCATGGATCTACTCCACTTTCAGTAGCAGATGACAGTCTGCCATGCGTCCCTCCTGAGTTTATACGCCGTATGAAGGTATGGACCTCATGCAAGAGAAGGGGTCAGTGATGAGATGATGATGGGTATTGCCCTTTAGGAACAGAGTCATCTCCATCCACACTCTGAGAATATCCCTGGTAGTGGCTCTGCCCTCTGCACATAGATCCTCTTCCAAAGGTACAGGGCTGTCACCTCCTGTCACTTACCCAGCCAGTCCGAGTTTTAAGGAAGGCTCTGAATTAACAGAGCTGATGAAAATCTGGAACGTTCTGAGGAAAGCCTTTGTTATTCCTGTAACTGATCTTTCTATGGTCCACTATGTGCTATTAGAACAAAACACCTAAGGCAGACAAACTTGATAAAGAACAAAGGGTTTACTTAGCACAGTTTTGGAAGGTAAGAATCCAGTGTCATGTGGGGCCCTTGGTTCCTTCTCTGCCTAAGACCTCCTGGAAGGTGATAGGAGCATGTGCCAAATGGAGAGACTACATCTTTTTATTTGAAAGAGTTACAGAGAGAGGTAGAGACAGATAGAGAGAGGTCTTCCATCCACTGGTTCAGTTCCCAGATGGCCACAACAGGTGGAGCTGCACTGATCCAAAGCCAGGACCCAGGAGCTTCCTCCAGGTCTCCCAAGTGGGTGCAGGGGCCCAAGGACTTGGGCCATCTTCTACTGCTTTCCCAGGCCATAGCAGAGAGCTGAATAGGAAGTGGAACAGCCAAGTCTCAGACTGGCGCTATATGGGATGTTGGCACTGCAGGCGGCAGCTTAACCTGCTACACCACAGCGCCGGCCCCCAAAATAGTTTTTTGTTTCATTATAGGAATAGCAAGCATTCTCACTTAATAGAAACTTCCTGTTTAAAAGCTTTTTGTTAAATTCCTCTGGGAATTGGGATCGGTTGTGTGTGGGGATTGAATCCTTGCAGGGCTGCTGTGTAACTTTATTAGTAAAGCTATTTTATTAGTAAACTTGTCTCTTCGGTTCCTTTTCCTGCTGGCTGGGCATTAAAAGCCCAGCCTTGGCCGGCGCCGCGGCTCACTAGGCTAATCCTCCGCCTTGCGGCGCCGGCACACCGGGTTCTAGTCCCGGTCGGGGCACCGATCCTGTCCCGGTTGCCCCTCTTCCAGGCCAGCTCTCTGCTGTGGCCAGGGAGGGCAGTGGAGGATGGCCCAAGTCCTTGGGCCCTGCACCTGCATGGGAGACCAGGAGAAGCACCTGGCTCCTGCCATCGGATCAGCGCGGTGCGCCGGCCGCAGCGGCCATTGGAGGGTGAACCAACGGCAAAAAGGAAGACCTTTCTCTCTGTCTCTCTCTCTCACTATCCACTCTGCCTGTCAAAAAAAAAAAAAAAAAAAAAAAAAAAAAAAAAAAAAGCCCAGCCTTAATCATCTGTTATTCTTAAATTGTATCTAAGTGTAAAGTTTTCAAAATTTGAAAGAATAAAAGAGGGAGAAAAAAATAAAGCAGTGGCTTCCTGTGGTACTATAAATCAACAAACCTGTATCAAGTGAATAGTTTTTACTTCTTTCTTGACAAAGGAGTCCAACTGATTTTCTGTCATTTGGTGACTTAATTCTCCTAATAACTCCGGGATTCTCATGAGGTTCTGCGTCAGATTAACTTGTGGAATCCATGCTTCTTGCTGTGCTTCTATTAGAAGAGCTGACTGTCTTTTTGAATAGATGTTAGATTGTTCTTTTACATCGTCG
Source organism: Lepus europaeus (assembly GCF_033115175.1). Classification (NCBI taxonomy): domain Eukaryota; kingdom Metazoa; phylum Chordata; class Mammalia; order Lagomorpha; family Leporidae; genus Lepus; species Lepus europaeus. The sequence continues at coordinate 95,340,794 of NC_084839.1, forward strand.
CTTTATGAATGTGTTAAAAATGCCGCTCTGAAAGATAGGACAAGCAAATTGTTTTGTTAAATTGTGCGTGGCGGAAGCCTCTGAATTCTCCACACCCATTACCGTTTCCCTGTAATGTGCCATCATCCTGAGAGGTTACACTGAGATATTTGGAGTGTTTACCCCAAATGACGCAGCTCCATTGTGTGATCCACTTGGAAACCACTTCCCAGCCAACCCCAAACAATACTCGTGTGTTTGATGACATACTCCCGTGCACGCTCTGATGTTATCACTCTTTCATGGTCATGCACTGAGCACACTGGAAATTCAAGATGTGTCACATTGGTGTTTTCCTATGAGCATAGGAAGACTTAGTTTAAATGTCATCATTTTATTTGCCATGAGATTTTGCATTGAGGAATTTCCTGATTACATAAGCAAGTCTAATGACCAACCCTTATTCCAGAGAGAAGTTTGTCTCACACGCTCATGTCATCAGGCCCTATGATATCAGAGCTGGGACATACTTCCAAGTCTCTACAGGGCTGGCCAGGGGTTTTGTCCTTCCTCACAACATACAGATGACAGACCGCCATGTAATATGCTCCTTTGGGCAACCCCCACCTTCTAGCTCTCACTCTGCCACTCAAACACTATTATCTGCATTTAGGTTATAATCTTAAATTGGTTGTGACTCATTCTTTTTTTAGATTTTTAAAAACAGAGTTGAGCATTCAAAATTCTAACTTCCAATCTTTTAAAATAGAAAAATATGGAGTATATTAGCATTCTCTGTAGTCATCCCATTTTGCAATAGAACCCCAGAACTTCTCTTACTCCTTTATAGCTGTAACCTATTAGCTCTAAGTCAGCCTTTCCTACCCTCCTTCCCTACTTCTTGTCCCAGCCTCTAGTAACCATTATTATATTTTAAATTCTTTTTTTAGACTGACTTTTTTTTTTTAATTTGAAAGGCAGGGTGACAGAGAGAAAGGGAGAGACCAAGAGAAAGAGATCTTCCATCTGCTGGTTCACTCCCCAAATGGCCACAATGGTTGGAGCTGGGCCAGGCCAAAGCTGGGAGCCAGGAGCTCCGTCAGGATCTCCCATGTGGGTGGCACAGGTCCAAGTAATTGAGTCATCTCCCACTGCCTTTCCAAGCACGTTAGCAGGAAGCTGGATTAAAAACAACCAGGACTGGAACCTGTGCTTTGATTTGAGATGCTGGCATCACAGGTGGTGGCTTGTCCCACTTTGCCACAAAACTAGTCTCCTATTTTTAGCTTCTGTGAGATTACCAATTTTTTTTTTAAGCTCAGCTTCACATGAAATAGAATTAATCATTTAAAGTACACAATTCAGAGACATTTAATATAATGTTGGACAACTGCCATCTATGTCAACTTCCAAAACATTTTAATTATCACTCCCAAAGACACACATTAAGCAGCCACTTCCCATTCTCACCTCTTCCCAAGCCTTGACAGTCACCAATTTACTTTCAGTCTCTATGGACTTACTTATTTTAGATATTTCCCAATTATGGAATCACATAATATGTGGCTTGTTGTGTCTGGCTTCTTTTGCTTAGCAAAATGTTTTTGAAATTCCTCTCTGTTGTAGAACCTACCAGTACTTTATTTTATGGCTGAATAACATCCCATTTCTTTGTGCACCCTATTTTGTTTATCCACTCACTGTTGATAGATTCGAGACTGTTCACACTTTCTGGGCAGTTGTGAATAGTGCATTTTCTAATTGAAATGTTTCTGTATTTGATGTTAAGTTATGAGAGCTCTTTATATATTATAAATGCTAGACTTTCATCAGACACTTGCAAATATCTTCTCCCATTGCATCAGTTAGCACTTTCTCCATAATGTCCTTTAGTGCACAAACGTTTTTAATTTCGATAAAGTTCAATGTTTTGTTTTTTGTTTTTTTTTCCTTTGGTGCTACATCCAAGAATCCACTGTCAAATCCAGGGTCACGAAAATTTTCTGTCATGTTTTCTCTAAGAGATTTATAGTTTTACCTCTTATGTTTAAATCACTGATACATTTTGAACTAACTTTTTAAAATGGCATGAATTGAGAAGGGGTTCTAACTTTGTATGTGAATATCTAGTTGTACAATTCTATTTGGTGAAGAGGTGCTCTTCCATTTAATGTTCATGACACCTGTCTTAGTCTGTTTTCTGTTTCTCTGACAGAACAGACTCTTACGAAGTACAGAAGTTCATTTAGCTAATCATCGTGCATGCTGGGATACCCAAGGGCGTTTGGTGAGATGCCTTCTTGTTGTATCACAGAGATGGTGGAGAGTATCCTGTGGCAAGAGAGACCAGATGTGTCAGCTCAGGTCTCCTTTTCCTGTTATTACAAAGCCACTACCACTGTGATGGCAGGAGAGGGTCCCACCCTCAATGACCTTATTTGATCCTACTTACATCCCGAAGATTCTACCTCCAAATATTGTTAGCATATGAATTCAGGGATTAAGTTCCCAACACATGAATTTTTGGAGAGTATACATTCAATCTCTATCAGCACCTTGGTTTGAAAATCTATTTGCCATAGATTTATTTCTGGAATTTCAGTTCTATTCCTTTTGTCTGTAAGTCTACTACTATGCCAGTACCACACTAGTTTAATTACTGAAACTTGCTAGTGAGGTTTAAAATACAGAAAAGTGAGTGTTCTTAAACTTTGTTCTTTTTTTTTTTAAAAATGGTTATTCCAAGTCCCTTGTTATTCTGTATAAATTTTAAAATGTTTTATTCCATTTTTGCAAAAAAAAAAAACCACCCTGGAATTTATTAACAGACACTGAACTGGAGCTGTAGATCATTTTTAGTGATTGCTATGGTTTAATGTGCTTTGTCCCTGTGGAAGTCTCAATGCCAGTATGGAGGTATTGAGAAGTGGTAAATTCACTAAGAGATGGGGCCTACAGGAAGGTAACCAGGTCACAAAGGGGTTGCCCTCAGCAGAGAGTGAGGCTGGTCTCTTAGAGTGGGTTATTTCCCAGGGGAGCAGATAGTTTTACAAGAGTGCACCTGGTCTCTCCCTGGTCTCTTGCTCTCTGGCTTGTCATAGGATGTCTCCCTCTTGTGCCTACTCCCACCATGGTGCCATCCATCACATTGTGCTGCAACCAGGAAGCCATTACCAGAGCTGAGCAAATGCTCTTAGACTCCCAGAACTATGAACTAAGGAATCTTCTTCACAAAGTATCCAGCCTCAGGTATTCTATTGTATGAGCCAAAAACTGATTAAGAGAGTAATACTGTCAACTTCATACTGTAAAGCCTCTCAATCCATGAACATGGAAGTCCTTCTATTTATTTAGATTTTTAATTTCACTAAACAATGTTTTATAGATTTTAATGTACGAGTCTTTTACTTTCTTGGTTAAATTTGTTACTCCTTGCTTTATTCTTTTGTATGCTAGATGTACATGGAAGTAATTTATTTTGCCAAAGGTAAATAAAGCTCGAATTCGAATGTGTTAACTACTTTTAGCAATTTATTTGCAATTTAGTTCACCTTTGTTTCAATAGTACTACTATGATGTCTTTGAGGTAGAAATCCCTTATGCTTTCAACCTTTGTTATCAGCTTTTATTTCTACAATTCTTTAAAGTGATGAGTAGCTAATAAATAAATGCAGCAATTGCTACACACTCATTTTTTTAAAAGGTTTATTTATTTATTTGAGAGGCAGAGTTACAGACAGAGAGAGGAAGAGACAAAGAGAGGTCTTCCATTCACTCCCGAAATGGCCACAATGGCTGCAGCTAGGCCAATTTGAACCCAGGAACCAGGAGCTTCTTCTGTGTCTCCCATGTGACTGCAGAGGCCAAGCCCTTGGGCCATCTTCTTCTGCTTTCCCAGGCCATAGCAGAGAGCTGGATTGGAAGAGGAGCAGCTGAGACATGAACAGGCACCATATGGGATGCCAGTACCACAGGCGGAGGCTTAACCCACTAAGCTACAGCCCTGGCCCCACACTGATTTATTTTTATCTTGAGATCTACTCATGCCTTGCATCATCTTTCTAAGGGAGACCCACTGGAAATCTGTTATTTAAAGGCATTAGCATTTCTTTATTGCCTTGTTGAGACTTAAAAAATGATCATTGGTGTGGGTTTTTGATGTAGCCATTAATTCACCATTTGGGACACTCACTTACCATATCAAAGTGCTTGGGTTTGAGTCCCAGCTCTGTTTCTGATTTCAGCTTCTCTGAGAAGCTCAAGCAGAGAGGCCCCTCTCACCCACATGGTAGACCTGGATGGAGTTCATGGCTCGCAGGCATTTGGAAGTGAACCAGTGGATGAGAGTGCACTCGTTCACTCTCCCTCCTTCTCTCTCTCTCTCTCTCTCTCTCTCTCTCTCTCTCTCTCTCTCATTGGCTGCCAGGTCATCAACTGTAATTTGGCTAGGAATAGCAAGATGACAGTCATAGAAATATCTTGTTAATCTTACGAGTATAAAGTTAACTGAAAATAGATCTTTGCAAAAAAAAAGTAAGAATTGGAATAGAAAAAGAAGGAAAAAGAATGGTGAGAGCATGGTGGGGAGGGAGGCTAGGGTGGAAAGTATCACTATGTTTCTGAATCTGTATATATGAAACAAATGAAATTTGTATACATACCTTAAATAAAATTTTAAAATAAGAAATATCTTGTTATTTCATGCACAAGTTTCATAATTCCTTCACAGAAGAACCAAAGATCTTAGACGGCTTATAAGGAGGAAAAAACTCTACTGGAAGAGTGTGGTCTCAAGGGCTAGGAGGAACAGAAGGGGTATCCTTGCTTATCCATCTATGGGGAGACATATCAGTGTGGAAGCTTAGCCCAGTTATGTGTGTTTGTAGCCCCAGGAAATGGTAACTAATCATGCTCCAAGGTTAGTCAGCCCCAGTTTCTCAGAACATCTACAACATGGAGAGAGACAGAAATATTTTTCCACTAAATATTTAAAATTCAAAGCTGTAGAGTTAGGAAAATACTGGAGCATTTCATTTTGGCTTGTTTCTCTTATCTATGCTGATAGACTTATGAATTATTGAATAATTTTTGAAAGAAAACAATATGGCATGGCTTTTCTGACTTATCATTAGATCTCATCCACTATATGCTGCAATTATGTCCAGAGGAATGATGTGCTTTTTAATTAATTGAGCCTCATAATCTCATTGGAAACTGCAGCTTAAGTCTCATCCAGCCTACTGTACTGTGATAGTACATATCGGGGGATATACGGATGGTGTAACTTCTATTTTTCTTTTTCTTTTGAGCAACTAAAAAAACTTAGAGCTTTACTGCTAAGACATAAACAATATTGTTTTGCATTCAGACTGGAAAAATCAGGAGGCTGCTGCTCAGAAAAGGGAATGCCAGGACCTCCTCATGTTCTTCATGGTGTCGCCTGCTCTCTTTCCTTCAGTGGTCTATGGAGGGTTGCCTTACCCTGCACGTCTGAGCCACCTGGAATGATGTCACCAGTCATCAGTATTACACTGGTAATTCTGACAAAGAGCAGTGCCCTGTTTATAGCCCAGTTATCGACATATTCATCAGCAAGCAAGGAAGGCCCTGTGTTCCACCCTCCCTGGAACTCAGCAGAATGCATAGGGTCTCCATTCAGCCATGTGTATAAGTGGGTATCTATGTTCTACCAGGGAATAGATGTTTTCCACTGGCCCTATGGAATTAGAATGGCAATAAGATGACAGAAACCATCGTTAAGACTTTCAGCTTCATACAAGTTTGAGACAAGCACACTACTTTATTTATTTATTTATTTGACAGATAGAATTAGACAGTGAGAAAGAGAAACGGAGAGAAAGGTCTTTCTTCTGTTTGTTCACCCCGCAGATGGCCACTATGGCCGGAACTATGCCGATCTGAAGCCAGGAGCCAGGTGTTTCCTCCTGGTCTCCCTTGCAGGTGCAGGGGCCCAAGCACTAGGGCCATCTTCCACTGCACTCCCAGGCCACAGCAGAGAGCTGGACTGGAAAAGGAGCTGGACTGGGACTAGAACCCGGTGCCCATATGGGATGTCGGTGCCGCAGGTGGAGGATTAATCAAGTGAGCCACGGTGCCGGCCCCAAGCACACTACTTTTAAGTGTGTTGAATAGAATCAGGTAGCCTTTGTTTCTCCATACTAAGCTCCATGTTGGGCATGTTGTCAAATCTTGTGAATCACACTGGATTGAATGTCACTGGTGTTGGTCACTAATGTATCCTCTTCTTCTCTTACAGGAACATGTTAAGATTAAGCTTTTCTCCCTCTTAAAAGGTGGGTATGACCAATCCAATGTGAGAAATGATGTGTGCAACTGTGAGATAGATGCTCTATGAACTAATGGAATTGACCACTTTCCCCATTTCCTGCCTAGTTGAATAAGGAAGGACCTGAGTCAAGAAAGCCTCCATGGCGAGAAGTGTCACAGACATGGGGTTGTGCCCATTGCTCTGAAGGGTTTGGAATTCTTCAAGGCCTGGATGCCATTAGGTAGGACTTAGAATTTTTGCCTCTGGAACGCACTGTTTTCAGATGTGAACCATTGAATTGGTTGAGTTCCTAATTTCATTTTTCTATAAATACAACATCACATGGATGACAAATCTTCCTCCACCAACCAACCTGTTCTGTAACACTGTCAATATGTCAAGCACAAGTAATAATCTTCATAAAATGACCTCACAAAATGACCAATGTAAATTTAGGGGAACTCTCTCAAAACCTTCCTATAGATGCAGAAAATATTGCATCTGATAAAATGTATATTTAAAAATGTTCATTAGAAAAATTCTAATAAGTTGGAAATTGAATGATTGTTGAAAGTGTAAATTTTAATTTGTTTCAAAGTTTCAGATTAGGCTAATGGGAAGATGAAATTTTGAATTATTGTAAAATAAGAAATGGGATAAGATAATATATATAGACACACACATACTTATCTACACACATACACATATATGCACACATGTGCATATTTCCTCCCAAACATGGACTTCCTATACATTCTCCTGAGCATCAGAACTATATTTATCATTTCTCCACATTTAAAATTTAACATTTGATTATTATCAATGTCATCTTTATAAATGATTTCTCAAGTTTCTTTCATCTACATGGAAATTTCTGAAAGGCTCTTTCGGTTTTCTTGCACTTGATAAACTCTTTGAAATGATCGAAGGGCCACTGAGAATCAACCAGCCTGGTGCTATGTTTCCAGTTGGTGTAACTACGTTTTGTGTGTACTATTTATAGTTCATAAAATGCTTTGAAATAAATCTTACCATGTGATCCTTGTCCTTATATATTCATAGAGTTATATTTTAGTAATCCAATAAAATATATTGAAGTAATATATAACACATCCAGAAGACTATGCTAGGTACTCTGGAGATTGCAAATTATCACAGATAGCTCTCTAGAAACTATGTGTTAATTCTAGATTCTTGGTGAAATAACAGTGGATAGAATGTCACCTTTTTAAAAAGTCTTATGAATCTGGAAACAAGAGGTCTTTAGGACATCTCGATTAAAATGAGATTGCTCATCTGAAGTCAATTATGGGATCAAATGGGAAAACACAGGGCAATATGAGATTTAATGCTGATCTTGTCCTTGCCTCCCACCCTGTTCACAACCTCACTTCTTCCCTATCCTGACATGGCAAGGGAGTGAAAATTAAGAGAAACTCAGAAGAAATTCACTGTCCTCAAATGTGGTGTAATTGAGATTGACTAAAACTTTAAAATTAGTTTTCTTTTACCTCCTTTACCTCTCTCTTTTGATAATGGTGTGATCTGAATTTAAATCAAGGGCCAGTTTAATCTAAAATGGATTAGAACAATTTAGATTTTAAGTTGTTCAGCACATGCTGACTTGGAGGTATCATTTTGCTCACCTGGTTTCTTGCTGTAGACAACGGACTATTTTGACTTTAATTACACACACATATTTAGGGCACTAGATTGTCATTGAAGTGGGCCTTTAAAGGGTTAATGTGATCCTGCCACTGCTTTGCTTAAACTTTTCTATGTTCTTGATTTGGGCTGGATTTTGTACCCCTACAAAATTCACAAGCTGTAGTCCTAGCCCCCAGAAATTCAAAATGCGACTCTGTGTGAAGATAAGGCTTTTACAGATGAAATTAAATGGAAATGAGCACTTTGGAATGGGCCCCCATCCAGTCCAACTGATGCCCTTCCAAAAGGAGGAGGGTCAGACGAAAGAAAGACCACGTGAGGACGCTGGGAGAAGACAACGTGTATAAGGCCACTGTAGAAAGCTCATGCAAAGTGGTGCTAAAATCTAAATTTATTATCACACAAAACATTTCTAAATCCACGCATATGAGGGGTTTTCGAAAATTTCATGAAATATGTGTATTATGAAAAAACAAATACATATATTTCAAAATGTTTTTGCACCGAGGTGCATTTATCATTTAATCCAATTTTTCCAGTAATGGAAGTACCAGCATATCAATCAAGAAGAAAGGCCTCAGAGGAAGTGAACCTTGCTGACACGCTGACCTCAGACTGCTAACCTCTGGGATTGTGAGAGAAGACATATCTGTTGTTTAAGCCACCCTGCAGTAGATTGCTAAGGCTGCGCGTGCAGACTGGCTTAATCTTCTCACATTTAGGAAAAGTCTTCACTCTTACAATACATAGAGCTGTCCACAATTTGACCTTTGCCCAATGCTCTGGTTTCGTTTTCCTTCACTGCCATCTCCTGACCTTGCCCCAGCCACCGCAAACATTTTCTACTTCCCTGGAACAGTGTTAAATATCCCCAGCCGTCTGCACATGCTGTGCCTTTGACTTAAAGAAATGCTCTTGTTTTTCTAGATGCAAAGCAGGTTGCCTCTCATTTTTCTTTGGAGGTAACCTTCTGACCCCAAGGTGGTGCTTTGGTTACTATTTCTTGGGAATTGTTCTTAAACTTTGAATGTGCATGTACTTTTCAGCTCTTCTGCAGTGTGGAACCTTCAAAGGCCTCAACTTTCAATCTTGGGATTGATGAGATAAAAACAAAACATTTGTATTATTACACACACCAATCACAATCTTGAAAAAATTTTCATGCTTTTTGCCAACTTTCTAACATTCTTTTCTGGAGCCTGATTTGTTTGTATGGGAGGAAAAAAAATCCACTATATTCATTCAATCATTAGGCCCAGCAAAGGTATCAAATTATCTCCTAGAGTTATGGTGAAAAGAACAAGTAGCTGCTAGTAAAAGTGTTTCATTTTTTTGATGAGTGTTTTGAATAAGTTATCGTGGTCTTAGCCAGGATTCCTGGATGCAGGTGATGGAAACTGACTTTGGTCAGGGACTCACAGAAGTGTATCGAGAGGTTCTCAGCAATAGTGAGAGGATGGAGGGATTAGCCTGGAGAAGAACAGGAGACTGGGCAGCTGGGCTCACTGAGAACAGTCTGGCCAGACTTGCATCAAGACTTGAATTTCAGCTCTCTCAGAGGCCCACGCTGAGACAGGATTTGGAGCCCTGAGTCTGAAATGCTCCAGCCTAGGACATATGCCCACACCCCAGCGTCTTTTTTACTATTAAAGTAAGTAATGGGCAAAAAATAATCTTTATATGATTCATAACAGCACTCCCTGACGCACCATGATCGAGATGTCATGTGTGCTTCCATCACGTCCAGGTCATTTGGATGGTGCGCTGTGTTCTAGGTCAATGGCGACGCCCTCTCACTGTGCAGCCTGTGATGTGAGTCTGAGCATTAACACCTACATGCATTGGAGACAAGAAGCTAGAAAAGAAAAATATCATTTTTAGACACAAAATGAACTTGTACATGACCTATCAGGAAAGAAATCAGACAGACCACATTCTCCCCCAACCATTCCATGTTCCCTCTGCCTTCACTCAATCTCTTTGTTGCTCTTTACCTAGCAGGATGGCTCAGCTTGCCATTAACAAAGAACCTCAATTCTTGACGCCATCTCCTGTATACAGGTTAGCATTGGGCGGGTACCATAAGCACCTGAGGTAGGTCACCTGTCCCCCATTCATGCTCCTCATTCTTGTGGACGTTTTGTAATGCAGCCCAGTGTTTTCTTCACAGCAAGGATATATGCCCACACAATGCTTCACCTTCTCCCTGTTTTTTCTCTTTTTTTGCCCAATGTCATAAAAAGCAGAATGTCCAAATAATTGCTAGAATTATCTCTTGCTAGAAGCAATCATGACATGTTAAAGAAATCTCCAAATGAAAAAGAAGGGCATTGAATTGTAGTGATCGGAAATGAAAATGCTTCATTAGGACATTGTGTCTAATCATGAAACACACACCCTTAATCTTATCCTTAGGTCTACACATACTGGCCAACAGCGAGAATCACCATATATTGATTGCTGGTTCAATCAGCATATGGATTGTATTTATATCAATATATTGGTATCACTCTCTTGATTGAAGCAACAATTGATATATTGTACTCCGCAGGTCAGTATCCCACCTTTGCAGGATGTATCCTTTCTTGGGTAAAAACTAAGCTAATATTGAGTAGAAACTAAGCTAATATTGAGAGTGCTGTCACATCTGGGTGATACTGTATCTGGTAACACCAATGAATCCCATACACATCAGTGTATTGCCTTCAGAAGCAACATAAAGTGGAACAACATGACAATGTGTGAGATATTTAGAAAGCCTAGGGACGGTGATGCTGAAATAACATGAAAACAAGCTGAAGCACAAAGCTGGCATTAATTGCAGTAAAGGAGAATGGCCATGCTTCTAGGATGACCAAGTGCTCCGTGGAGGCAGCTTGCCACCAGGAAGTGGTAAGTATTGGAATCTCAGTCAGCTGATGTTGTCAACTACTTGGATGCTCTGCAGTTGGACCAGCAAAGTGAGTTCTGGTAAAATTGCTTTTGAGCCCATGCATCACCTCCTTGCTGTCTAAGAGTGGGCTTTGGCCACTCTAGCATCCTACCAAGCAAGCAATTGGGCTGGAGAAGAAAGCTGACCAATAGCCATAGATGACAACATCTCATCCTGCTGGTGAGCAACTGCATTAAGCGCAGACTTCTGATTCTCTGGGAGCATTTGGGAAAAATGATCCATGCCTCTTGTTCCTAACTTTTTGTGTCCAGTTCTCCTGTGCTTCTAAATTCCTGGCATTTTGGTCAGTGCATCCTGTCTATGGCTACCTCCTATAGACAAAGCAATGAAATGCAGAGCTCCAAGCTCTTCCAGTGTGCTTTAGAGAGGTACTTGGCTGATGCTGAGATGCGTGGCACAGCCCCCTGCTTCCTACTCATCAGTTATTTCTCTTCTGCAGTCTGTTAATGTAGTGTATTACGTTGATTGTTTTGCGAATGTTGAACCATCCCTGCATACCGGGGATGAATCCCACTTGGTCTGGGTGGATGATCTTTCTGATGTGTTGTTGCATTCTATTGGCCAGAATTTTATTGAGTATTTTTGCATCTATGTTCATCAGGGATATTGGTCTGTAATTCTCTTTCAATGTTGCGTCTCTTTCTGGCTTAGGAATTAAGGTGATGGTGGCTTCATAGAAAGAATTTGGGAGGATTCCCTCTTTTTCGATTGCTCTGAATAGTTTGAGAAGAATTGGAGTTAGTTCTTCTCTAAATGCCTGGTAGAACTCAGCAGTGAATCCATCTGGCCCTGGGCTTTTCTTTGTTGGGAGAGCCTTTATTACTGTTTCAATTTCTGTGTCAGTTATTGGTCTGTTTAGGTTTTCTATGTCTTCCTGGCTCAATTTAGGGAGGTTGTATGTGTCCAAGAATCTGTCCATTTCTGATAGATTTCCCTGTTTGCTGGCATACAAGTCCTTGTAGTAATTTCTGATGATTCTTTTTATTTCTGTGGCGTCTGTTGTTACGTTTCCCATTTCATCTCTGATCCTATTGATTTGGGTCTTTTCTCTTCTTTTTTTAGTTAGTTGGGCCAATGGGGTGTCAATTTTGTTTATTTTTTCAAAAAACCAGCTCCTCGTTTGGCTGATTTTTTGTAATGTTTTTTTGGATTCAATCCTGTTGATTTCTTCTCTGATTTTAATTATTTCTCTTCTCCTACTGGGTTTGGGTTTGGCTTGCTGCAGATTTTCTAGATCCTTGAGATGACTTGAAAGCTCATCTATTTGGTGCCTTTCCAATTTCTTGATGTAGGCACCTATTGATATAAACTTTCCTCTTAACACTGCTTTTGTTGTATCCCATAGGTTTTGGTATGTTGTGCTGTTATCCTCATTTACTTCCAGAAAATTTTTGATTTCTCTTTTAATTTCTTCTATGACCCATTGTTCATTCAGGAGCATGTTGTTCAATCTCCATGTGTTTGCACGTGCTCTAGGGATTCCTGAGTTGCCAATTTCCAATTTCATTCCTTTGTGGTCTGAGAAGCTGCATGGTATGATTCTAATTCTTTTGAATTTGCTGAGACTTGCTTTATGGCCTAGTATGTGGTCAATCCTAGAGAGGGTTCCATGTACTGCTGAGAAGAATGTAAAGTCCTTAGATGTAGGATGAAATGTTCTGTAGATATCTGTTAGATCCATTTGGGCTATAGTGTCATTTAAATCTACTGTCTCCTTGTTGATCTTCTGTCCTGTTGATCTGTCTATCTCTGAGAGTGGAGTATTGAAGTCCCCCAGTACTATTGTATTGGGGTCTAAGTCTCCCTTTAAGTCCCTTAACAAGTCTTTTAAATAAGCTGGTGCCCTATGATTAGGTGCATATATGTTGATAATCGTTATATCTTCCTGTTGAATGGATCCCTTAATCATTATATAGTGCCCCTCTTTGTCTCTCCTAACAGTTTTTGTGGTAAAGTTTATGTTGTCCGATATTAAGATGGCTACGCCCGCTCTCTTTTCATTTCTGTTGGCGTGGTATATCTTTTTCCAGCCTTTCACTCTCAGCTTGTATGGATCATTGTTGGATAGATGGGTTTCTTGTAAGCAGCAAAAGGATGGGTTTTGTTCCTTAACCCAGTCAGCCAATCGGTGTCTTTTAACTGGACAGTTCAAGCCATTAACATTCAATGTGACTATTGAGAAGGAGTAACTTTGCCCTGCCATTTGCCAAAGATATTTTCTAATATCTGGTTTGAGATTCCTGTGATCTTTTGCTGTGAGGTTTCCTTCCTTTAACTTCTTTCATATTGGTGACCGTGTTTCTGTGTTTCTGTATGTAACACATCTTTAAGCATCTTTTGCAGGGCTGGACGAGTGGCGACAAATTCTTTCAATTTCTGTTTGCTGTGAAAGGTCTTAATTTCACCTTCATTCACAAATGAGAGCTTTGCAGGATATAATATTCTGGGCTGGCAGTTTTTCTCTCTTAGTACCTGGGCTATATCTCGCCATTCTCTCCTGGCTTGTAGGGTTTCTGATGAGAAATCAGCTGTAAGTCTAATTGGAGATCCTCTGAGAGTAATCTGGCGTTTCTCTCTTGCACATTTTAGGATCTTTTCTTTGTGTTTCACTGTGGTGAGTTTGATTACGACGTGTCGTGGTGAGGATCTCTTTTGATCATGTTTATTAGGGGTTCTCTGAGCTTCCTGTACTAGGATGTCTCTGTCCTTCTCCAAACTTGGGAAATTTTCTGCTAGTATCTCACTAAAAAGGCCTTCTAATCCTTTCTCCCTTTCCATGCCTTCAGGAACTCCTAGAACCCGAATGTTAGGTTTTTTAATAGTATCCTGTAGGTTCCTGACAGTATTTTTTAGATTTCTGATTTCTTCTTCTTTTCTTTGATTTGACTGTTTCCTTTCCTGTTCTCTGTCTTCTAATTCCGATATTCTCTCTTCTGCTTCACCCATTCTGTTTTTAAGGCTCTCTAATGTGTTTGCCATTTGATCTATTGTGTTCTTCATTTCATTGTGGTTTTTTGTCAGTATCGCGAATTCCTGCTCCATTAGTTTTTTCATTTCATTTTGATTCCTCCTTAATATTTCATTTTCACGGGAGAGATTTTCTATCTTGTCCATTAAGGATTTCTGTAGTTCAAGAATTTGTTTTTGAGAACTTCTTAATGTTCTTATCATAAATTTTTTGAAATCTGTATCTTTCATTTCTTCTATCTCATAATCTTCATAATCTTGCATTGGCGTGTCTTGTTCACTTGGGGGCGTCATAGTGCCTTCCCTGTCCTTGGTACCTCCGCTTCTATGTTTCTTGCTTGGCATGTTAGAGATAATTTGTGGTGTTTTTGTTTTTGTTTTTTTCTCTCGTTATACTATGCCTCTAAGTGAGCTGTCTGCTTTGTTGGAGCCTTAGGGGCTGTGATGGGTGTGGCCAGAGAGCTATGCTTGTTTCTTCAGGTTTAAGGCTGTGTAAAGAGCAACTCTCCCAGATTTCTCACTCACTTGCTCCTTGCTGGCTCGCTCTCTCTCTCTCTCTTTTTTTTTTTTTTGACTCAGTTGGGAGTGGGGTTGAGTGTAGTTGAAATCTGGCCTTTGTGAGTATTCGTTTGATCTACCCCTGGGACCATCCACAGAGATTATGCAGCCCTCAATGTGTTCTCCAGTTTCGCTAAAGATACTGAGTTTGGCTGAGCTTTACATATGTAAATTCGCAGTGTTCTTTGTTTTGCTTGGTGAGTGAAGGGAGAGGCCTCTGTTCCCCCTCCCCCCAATGTCTCGGACTTCTCAGGTCTTTGTCTTACCCTCCTCCTCCGTTCCCGCGCTGGCGAGATTCTGAGGCTCTGGCTCCTCTCTCGCCGCTGCCACTCGGCTCCTCTCGGTTGGTTTTCCACGCGGTGGGTTCCCTGTAAGTCCTCTGTGTCTCATCCACGAGATCCGGAAGCGTTTCCTCTGCAGTTTTTTTCTTGAGTCTTTTCCTGAGGCTACAGTAATTCCACTTTTATGAAAGTTTATTTTCCCAAACTAAGGCACACGTCCTCACTATCCGCCATCTTGGCTCCGCCCCACTCATCAGTTATTTCTCGAGAATTTTTCCTAAAGAAAAAAGTGCAGGAAAGGTAGCAAGGTGGTGGGATGAGGTTCTCTGGAGTGGGTCCCCAGACTTGCTGGATGACAGAGTGCAACATGAATCTGGTACTTCCCAGCCCAGCATGGACAGCTGGGCCCCAGTACTTCCCAGGTCAGCATGGACAGGTGGGGGCCCCAGTACTTCCCAGCTCAGCATGGACAGGTGGGGCCCAGTACTTCCCAGGCCAGCATGGACAGGTGGGGGCCCAGTACTTCCCAGGCCAGCATGGACAGGTGGGGCCCAGTACTTCCCAGGCCAGCATGGACAGCTGGGGCCCCAGTACTTCCCAGGCCAGCATGGACAGGTGGGGCCCCAGTACTTCCCAGGTCAGCATGGACAGCTGGGGCCCCAGTACTTCCCAGGTCAGCATGGACAGCTGGGGCCCAGTACTTCCCAGGTCAGCATGGACAGGTGGGGCCCAGTACTTCCCAGGCCAGCATGGACAGGTGGGGCCCCAGTACTTCCCAGGCCAGCATGGACAGCTGGGGCCCCAGTACTTCCCAGGCCAGCATGGACAGGTGGGGCCCCAGTACTTCCCAGGTCAGCATGGACAGCTGGGGCCCAGTACTTCCCAGGCCAGCATGGACAGCTGGGGCCCCTGTACTTCCCAGGTCAGCATGGACAGGTGGGGCCCAGTACTTCCCAGGCCAGCATGGACAGGTGGGGCCCAGTACTTCCCAGGTCCAAATGGGTGTGGGGCCCCAGTACTTCCCAGGCCAGCATGGAGAGGTGGGGGCCCAGTACTTCCCAGGCCAGCATGGAGAAGTGGGGCCCCAGTACTTCCCAGGTCAGCATGGACAGCTGGGGCCCAGTACTTCCCAGGCCAGCATGGAGAGGTGGCGGCCCAGTACTTCCCAGGTTAGCATGGACAGGTGGGGCCCCAGTACTTCCCAGGCCAGCATGGACAGCTGGGGCCCCAGTACTTCCCAGGCCAGCATGGACAGCTGGGGCCCAGTACTTCCCAGGTCAGCATGGACAGGTGGGGCCCCAGTACTTCCCAGGCCAGCATGGACAGCTGGGGCCCCAGTACTTCCCAGGCCAGCATGGACAGCTGGGGCCCAGTACTTCCCAGGTAAGCATGGACAGGTGGGGCCCCAGTACTTCCCAGGTCAGCGTGGACAGGTGGGGCCCAGTACTTCCCAGGTCAGCATGGACAGGTGGGGCCCAGTACTTCCCAGGCCAGCATGGGCAGGTGGGCCCCAGTACTTCCCAGGTCAGCATGGACAGGTGGGGCCCCAGTACTTCCCAGGTCAGCATGGACAGCTGGGCCCCAGTACTTCCCAGGCCAGCATGGACAGCTGGGGCCCAGTACTTCCCAGGTCAGCGTGGACAGGTGGGGCCCAGTACTTCCCAGGCCAGCGTGGACAGGTGGGGGCCCTGTACTTCCCAGGCCAGCATGGACAGCTGGGGCCCAGTACTTCCCAGGCCAGCATGGACAGCTGGGGCCCAGTACTTCCCAGGCCAGCATGGACAGCTGGGGCCCCAGTACTTCCAGGTCAGCATGGACAGCTGGGGCCCCAGTACTTCCAAGGCCAGCAGGGACAGGTGGGGCCCCAGTACTTCCCAGGTCAGCATGGACAGGTGGGGCCCAGTACTTCCCAGGCCAGCATGGGCAGGTGGGCCCCAGTACTTCCCAGGTCAGCATGGACAGGTGGGGCCCCAGTACTTCCCAGGTCAGCATGGACAGCTGGGCCCCAGTACTTCCCAGGCCAGCATGGACAGCTGGGGCCCAGTACTTCCCAGGTCAGCATGGACAAGTGGGGCCCCAGTACTTCCCAGGCCAGCATGGACAGCTGGGGCCCCAATACTTCCCAGGTCAGCATGTACAGGTGGGTCCAGTACTTCCCAGGCCAGCATGGACAGGTGGGGCCCCAGTACTTCCCAGGCCAGCATGGACAGCTGGGGCCCCAGTACTTCCCAGGCCAGCATGGATAGGTGGGGCCCCAGTACTTCCCAGGCCTGCATGGACAGCTGGGGCCCAGTACTTCCCAGGCCAGCATGGACAGGTGGGGCCCAGTACTTCCCAGGCCAGCATGGACAGCTGGGGCCCCAGTACTTCCCAGGCCAGCATGGACAGCTGGGGCCCAGTACTTCCCAGGCCAGCATGGACAGCTGGGCCCCAGTACTTCCCAGGCCAGCATGGACAGTTGGGGGCCCAGTACTTCCCAGGTCAGCATGGACAGGTGGGGGCCCAGTACTTCCCAGGTCAGCATGGACAGGTGGGGGCCCATACTTCCCAGGTCAGCATGGACAGGTGGGGCCCAGTACTTCCCAGGTCAGCATGGACAGCTGGGGCCCAGTACTTCCCAGGTCAGCATGGACAGTTGGGGCCCAGTTTCCTGGCGTGTCAGGTCAGAATGCTTCCAGAAGCAAACAACAGCGAATCCCACCAATGATGATTAATGTACACTGGGCTGTAACCCTTCCAGAAACAAGCTGATACAGAGTCTGGCCTTTTCTTTTTAAGGTTTATTTATTTATTTATTTATTTGAGAGGTAGAGTTACAGACAGAGGAAGGGAGAGACAGAGAGAGAGGTCTTCCATCCGCTGGTTTACTCCCCAGATGGCCGCAATGGCTGGAGCTGGGCCAGTCCAAAACCAGGAGCCAGGAGCTTCTTCCAGGTGTCCCATGTGGATGCAGGGGCCCAAGGACTTGGGCCATATTCCACTGCTTTCCCAGGCCATAGCAGAGAGCTGGACTGGAAGCATAGCAGCTAGGACTCCAACCAGCACCCATATGAGATGGCGGCATTGCAGGCAGAAACTTGGTCCACTACACCACAGCACCAGCCCCCAGAGTGATCTTGTTTGGTGGCTCGGTGAGTCATGGCTAACCCCTTTGCTATTCTCTTAACTTTTTCCTTTTGGTCTTAAATTGCGTCCTTCAGACATCCAGATAGGAGAAAGCAGAGAAAGAGAAGTGCCAGTTCAGCATTTTTCTTATCAGGAGACAGAAATTGTTGCAGGATGCTCCCCCAAGACTTCTGCCTTGGCCAGAACTTTGACATATAACATCCCCCACCCCAGGTGCAAAAGTGGATGCACTTATGACAATGTAGCTCTTGCAGTCCTGTGAATGGGACAGACATGGCAGTCAGAGTTGAGGCATGGGAATTGGTCTGGCAGTCAACAGTGCCTACAGCATCTGGCATTCCGTTTCCACAAGGGCCTAGTAGCAAACTAAGAGCTCTGTCTCCAAAGGAAAGTAATTACTGGAGATGAGAATGTGCAGGGCCTCATTCTCCGCTGGGACTCACCACCAGCCTCACACAGCAGTCCCATCTGCTGCAGATCCTCTGCCCTCTGCTGGCTTTGCCACTTTCTGAAAGTCAGTTGGCCCAGCTGCCTCCAGTACAGCTGGATCACTTGAAGAGTTGTCTCTTCCTCTGGGCACCTGTCAGAAGTAGAACCACTGTGAAAAAGCAGTAGATTAATCAGATTGCCTGCTCAAAGCAGTGGAACACACTGCTGTTGCCTCCAAGGTCTAAATTTGCGGTCTTATTGGTGGTGGGGAGTTCTGGTCCAGCAAACTGCCCTTCGTTTGTGAGAAGTGCATCCTGGTGTGCCCCCCAAACAGTGGGGGTTTATGTATGTCGTGGAATTTGTCTTCTATCTCCAGCATGCTTGTGACTTCACAGTCACATAAGATTTCTGCCGTTTCCTATTTAGGAGGTCCACAACAGGAGTTCTTTTAGTATAACAGGTTCATGGGCTTCTAAGTGTTTCTCCCTACTTCATGGGTCTGGGAGATGATATGGGATTATTGAAGGTACTGTAGGTAACTATTCCATGTATACATATTTTTCTAGGAGAATTAATGTCGGGGGCCACCCGACAAACCACAGGGAGACGTAGCACGTAGTCAATTCATCACCATGTTTATTGCCTCATCGCGTTCCAGGCCAAGGTAGGGGGCCCGGCGATGAGGGACTGGAGGCTGTCTCCCTGGGGAGACTCTTCAACCTCCAGCCCTGAGCACACAGAAAGACAAGGATATATATACCCCAGGCCCCATACAGATAACATTCATTGTGTGCAATCATGCATAGCACAGGAACAAAACAAGTTTACAAGGTAGCAAAGATCAGGGTACAAGCTCTGCTGATAGAGCAAAGAACATCATACACCTTCATCAGAAGTCACATCCTGCCTGCAGGAATGTGGGACGAAAAGTCTTGTGCCTTCAGAACACCAAGCACAGGAAACAGGATTAGATAAGGGGCAGCCTCAGACTGCTGCATCTCATGTTGGGCCTGGCCCCGATGAATTAAGAACTAGGATCCAGGAGAATGAACATAGGAGGAGGGTTGATTGACATTTCAACAACTGCAAAGGAAACTCAGGTCTACAATCCATTTGCTCACTGGTCTCCATAAGGCCTCCGCTCTAACCAATGGGTGACAGTGAACTGGCAATTCTTTCACAACTTATTGAGCCATATTTTACACATCATGTAATTCACCCATCTCGAGTGTACAATTCAATAATTTTTAGCAGATTTATAAAGGTTGTTTAACCATCACCATAAATCAGATATAGAATAGTTTCATCAGCCAAATAAGCTTTCTCTTGCACATAGATAAAAGAAATATATGGGAGTGACAAAAATATCACTCAACAGGCTTTGCAAATATTTGGAAATAAATCATTATACTCCATCACGTCCATGAATGTTCACAATCTACTTAACCATGACTAGCATTTCAAGTGCTTAACATTATGTGATGATATACACAGAGACACCATGAGCATCACAACTGGTGAATAACTGTAGATATTTCCCAGGATTCACCTCTGAAAGCAAAGTGAATGGAAAACAGTATTTTTAAGCAAAGAACATTTAGAAGTTATAAAATTACCGATCTGAAGAAAGAATAAAAACAGCAGAAAGGTCTTTTCCAACTGTGCAGTTGGCAAATATATTAAAGAGAACGTTTATTTTTGGTGGCAGCTGACACCTTCTGTGATAAAGAAGGTGCATGACCTCATCGGCTTTAAAGCGTCTCTAGGTGGTTCTGGGATCTTCTGTCTGTGCCTATTACTCTGCTGCCAGGAAATGAATGCCTTGGAAACTACTGCCTGTTAAAATGCAAAACCTGGCTGTTCTTAAAATGTTGAAGCAAAAGCCACCTGGAGATCTATGGTTTGTACCCAACAAGGCAGCTGTGATTTTTTTTTTCCCCTAGGTTGTTTTTGTTTGCACTATGTTCTATTTTGAGAAGACTAGGTCACAGGGCTCCAACTAGAGCCGCTTTGAGAACTACATGGACACACCTGGAGCAAATAGAAGCACTCGAATGTACAGGTGAGCATTCCTGACCTGTGCAAGGTGAACATTCATCACCTGTCAGAGGCCTCACAAAAGTAAACCTGAGAAAACACACATCGGCTTCTCACTCTGAGCCAAGCAAGCAAGCACCACAGCTGGAATTTAGGCCTTGCAATCCTCGAGTTGCTCCCTAGCTACTGATGTTTCAAGATCACTTCACAACATTTTGTCCCCACTGCACCAAGTGGAGAGTTTTAAGTCTTCAAGGTAAAAGAACTGAATTAACAGCAACATTTAAAAAATTACATTTGTTATTTCACAGGAACTTTTCTTGTACTTTGCTATTTTCCAGAAAAAAATGTATGCTAGGCTAGAGATGGCTTTGCATTCGAGACAATAAATTCTCAGAATGGAATGATTCCATCTAGGTTTCACTGTTGGGGTACATTGCCCTGGCTCACCTGTTTGCCTTCCCGTAAGAGAGAGAAGAATAGTCTTTCCTCTTCCAGGCTTTTGAAGGACTCCGGAAGTTCCTGGAGTCAGAAGATGGCTGGCCTCAGCAGGCTCTATCAGAGGTGACCTTCCTGGGCTCCACCAGGGCTCTGGGTCCTCCATCTCCTTTTGCTAACACATAAAGGATCAATGTGAATGGACAAAGGGTAAGGCTAATGAATCTGTGCTGTCAGGAGGCATCAGTGTGAATTTATAGGTACTTTTTACACAGAAGCAGACAGAAATAAAAATAAATAATATAGCTTATTTTAAATTATTTACCGCTATTATTTGTTGTGCTATTTTAATTTTTTATTAAAAATAAATGTATCTCAAAAGAGTGAGCAAACAAACCATGGACAGGGAGAAAATATTTTCCAAAGATACATCTGATAAACAATTATTATCCAAACTATAGAAAGGCAATGGTAAGAAAACCAACAATGTGATTAAGAAGTGGACAAAATACTGGATACATCACAAAAGAGAAGATAAATAGATGGCAAACGAGTACATGAAGCTATGAGCAACATCATATGTCATTATGGAATTGTATATTAAAGTAGCAATGAGATAACCCTACTTACCTGTTAGTGTGGGGAACCGCAGGCTGGCCACCTGTGAGAACCTCCTCATCCACGAAAACAGCCAGGTGAAACAGATGAAACAGAATGGACTCTGCATAAACAACTAGGAGGAACCCGGTGAAACAGATGAAGTTGAGGCAGGACGGATCTGTATAAACAACTAGGAAGAACCAGGTGAAACAGATGAACTTTCGACCTGAGACTATACGCGTCCTTTCATCTGATTGGACGATACCAGCGTGAACTGCACGTGAAGAGAGCCGCTATTGGCTGTGGAGTGGATGCTCCACGGGACTTGGGGTATAAAGGGACATCAGGAATTGGGCTTGGAGCTCCTCCTTCTCTTTTCTTCTCTCCCCCCCACTCTTTCCTTCTGCCCCCACAAGTAAAAGTTCCTTGAGAACCGATGAACAGTGACCGTGTCGTGACTGCGTTGGACCCTTGCTGGCGAGGGTCCGACGTGTTAGGATTGACAAAAATCCAAAACACTGACAGCAGCAAGTGCTGGTGAGGATGTGAAATAACAGAACTTCATTGCTGGAGGGAATGTAAAACGCTACAACCAATTTGACAGTTTAGCAGTTTCTCACAAAACTGAACAAAACTCTTCAAATATGATCAAGAAATACACCTTAGTATGTAGCCAAAAGAGTTGAAAACTTATGTACACAAAAAAACCTGCACTTGGATGTTTATAGCAGCTTTATTTATAATTTTCTAGAAGCAGTGACACTCCAAAACTTGGAAGCAATCAAGATGCCCCTTGAGTGGGTGAGTACATAAATAAACTCTAGTACATCCAGACAGTGAAATGTTATTCAGCATTAAAAGAAATGAGCTAGTAAGCATGAAAAGACATAGAGGAACTTTAAATGCATGTGGCTAAGGGACTGAAGCCAACCAGAAATGGCTACATACTGTATCTGTATGATTCCTTTTTTGAAAAAGGCAAATGGAGTTAGGGAGACGGAGAGAACACAGAGTTTTTTGGGTAGTGACACTACTAGTATCATACTATAATGCTGGAAACTGTACGATTGTGAAAAACCCACAGAATGCACACACCATGAGAGTAACCTAATGTCAGTCATGGCTTTTGGGTGATAGTGATGTTCCAATTAAGTTCATTGATTGTTACAAATGTGCCACCTTGGAATGGGATATTGTTAGTAGGGTAAATCTTGCATATAGAGGGTTAGGAGTAATTATGTGGAAATTCTCTGTACTTTGTGCTTGATTTTGCTGTGAACCCAACACTTCTCTAAAAATAGTATATTCAATACTGGTTGTATATAACTGGATCAGTATACAGTCCTGTATTTCCTAGCTCAGCCTAATGAGAGGGCCTCGAAGCATTGATACTCTAGTAGCAGCAAGCACTCCTAATACCCAAATTTTGGTTTCTAAATATCCTTTTGCAATAAAATAAACTAGGGCTCCTTGGAGAAGTGATGATTCCAAATGTTACAGGATAAATGTTTGCGTTCCCCCCCAAATTCCTACGGTGAAGCCCTGACCACCATCATGGAATCTATGATAAGTAATTAGGGTTAGACGAGGTCTTATAAGAAGAGAACCTAGGGAGCATGATCTCTCTCCTCTCATCATATGAGCATGTACCACAAAGGCAGCCTGTTAAAAAAAAAAAAAAAAGAAAGAAAGAAAGAAAGAAAGGACTGAAAATGCAAACTCCCTTCTAAAAGTCAACCTTCCCTTGACTTTGGACTTCACAACCTTCAGAACTATGAGACATAAATTTCTGTTGTTTAAGCTCCCCAGTGCATGGTATTTTGTTGTGACAGCCCAGCTGATGAACTTACCTTGGCTGTTACAGAACAATACAAGATGAGCTTGGAGTATTTTGTGGTGCCAGAATATAAGTAAATGACAAAAAGGAGAGGGAGTATGTCAAAGGACAATGCAGTGAATCTAAAAGTTCTCATAAGAGGCAAACTTTGTGTACAGTGGTTAAGATGCCACTTGGGACAATTGCATCCCATGTCAGAGTGCTTGGGCTCAAGTCCCAGCCCCACTCCTGACTCCAATTTCCTGCAAGTGCAAAACGCTGGAGGCACCAGGCCATGGCTCAAGTAGTTGGGTCTCTGACACCCACTTGGGAAATCCAGATTGAATTCCTGGCTCACAGCTTCATTTTGACCCATCCGTTACTGTTACGGGTTTTGGGGCAATGAACCAGCAACTGGGAGATCCTTCTTTCCTTCTTTCCTTCCTTCCTTCCTTCCTTCCTTCCTTCCTTCCTTCCTTCCTTCCTTCCTTCCTATCTCTCATCTCTCACCTCTCTATCTCTATCTCTATCTCTATCATCTCTATCTCTATCTCTATCTCTCTCAAACAAATTCAACAAATAAATATTTTTTAAAAGACTTCTCTGGGCTAGGGCTGTGGTGTAGCTGGTCAAGCCACAGTCTGCAGCACTGGCATCCCATATGGGTACCAGTTTGAGTCCCCTGGCTCCTCTTCCAATCCAGCTCACTGCTAATGTGCCTGAGAAAGCAGCAGGGGATGGTCCAAGTTCTTGGGTCCCTGCATCCATAAAGGAGACCTGGAAAAAGATTGGGGCCCCCAGCTTTGGCCTGGCCCAGCCCTGATCATTGTGGCCATTTGGGGAGTACACCAGTGAATGGAAGATCTCTCTCTCTCTCTCTCTCTCTCTGTCTTTCCTTCCATCTCTCCTTCTCTTGCTCTGCTTTCAAGTAAATAAATTTACTTCTGCTTTCAAGTAAATAAATAAATTTTTAAAAAAAAGTTCTCAATGGGAAAAACTGGAACAATTTAACAATTTGAGCAATTAAATAAGAACTATTATAACCTAATGAATAAAATAAATACCTATGAGTCAATATTACATGAGTGAATATATAAATAAATGGGGATGGAGGAACAATTCTGCATTGCTTAAGAGTGCTGATGACCACACATGGAAGGAAAAAGGGAAGCAGAAACTTCTCATAATGGCCAGAGTTTGCTGGGTCTCTGCAACCTACATGGAAGACCTGGAAGAAACTCCTAGATCCTGGCTTCAGACTGGCCCAGCCTGGCTATTGCAGCCATTTGAGGATGAGCCAGGACATAGAAGACCTCTCTCTCTCTCTCTCTCTCTCTCTCTCTCTCTCTCTCTCTCTCTCTCTCTTTCTCTCTCTCTCTCTCTCCTTCTCTATAACTCTGTCTTTGAAATAAATTTTTAGCAAACTAAATAAATAGTTTTCTTGAAAAATTAATCAATTAATTCCCATTACACAGTTTGAAGATACCTACGTCTCTCGTGAGAAATCGAACTTTGCAACAGAGAGGAGAGATTCAGTCTCAGAAGTCTTTGAATCTTGGAACGAGGTGAGTTTTTAGAAGTATGGTGTGATAATCTGTGGGTGCCCTAACATTTCAAACACAAGACATAGCTGATTAGATGAAGAACAGAAAAAATGTAGTCAGCTACTGTCTCCAAGGGAGACAGTGGATCAGCTGAGAAGAATAGAAAAGGAGCTTTCAAGCATTCATGGAAAATAAAACTAAAAAATGTTACTTTGGTGCAAAACCAGTTTTGAGATCCATACACTGTTCTTTCATGATATGCATTTTCATGAACTATTTGAAACCCCTAGTATGTATGAGTTTCACATTATTTTGCACCAAAATAAATCCACATTTTTTGCACTCCCATAAACTTTTTGAAGTCCACCCAAGCTTTGGGTCCCAGAGAGGATGTTTAAACTTGGAAGATGGAGAACATGTAACTTGAAGTTAGTCAATCAGCTAAAGATTAAACATTAGCAGAAAGGATAAAGGGCTTAAATTACACACACACACACACACCAAGTAAGCAAATGTAAACCAAAGAAAGCAAGAGATAAGGGAGGAGCCTCAAGCCTCCAATGAGAGTGATGACAAAGATGAGGAAATGTTGATCACCCCAATTTGGTCAGCAGAAACTATATGCATGGCTTGAAGGGTCACACTGTACATAAACATGTACAGTTATTATTATCTAAAATTTTTGATGTTTTAAAAAGTAGTTAAACTCTAAGATAAAAGAAAGAAATCAAGGAATAGAGCAGCCCCCTTACCGAGTAGCATGAAAATGAAACATGACTTAAGGAGGCATGTATTTTTCTCAGGTAGCAAAAGAAACCTTCCAAAGAACAAGGCAATTTTGGATAGAGATTCAGAGAAAGAGAAAATCATGTTTTTTAAAAAAGATTTATTTATTTGAAAGTCAGAGTTACACAGAGAGAGGAGAGGCAGAGTGAGAGAGGTCTTCCATCTGCTGGGTCACTCTCCAGTTGGCTGCTACAGCTGAAACTGCACTGATCTGAAGTCAGGAACCAGGAGCCTCCTCTGGGTCTCCCACATGGATGCAGGGGCCCAAGGACTTGGGCCATCTTGTACTACTTTCCCAGGCCATAGCAGAGAGCTGGATCAGAAGAGGAGCCGCCGGGACTTGAACTGGCGTTTATATGGGATGCCGGTGCTTCAGACCAGGGCTTTAACCCACTGCGCCACAGCACCGGGCCCGCAAATTATGTTTAAGACAAGAAAGCAAAGGCAGAATGTGCTACTCCCAAGAGCTGTGCAGCTGTCTCCATCTCAGAGCACACACTATTAATGGGAGACAAAGACACAGAGAAGGCCAGGCCATGTAAGGAATGTGTCAGCACTCAGAACACAGAGGTCTTCAGTGAAATGCAGGCTAACATACATGGGGAAAAAAGAACCTTAACCAACAGCAGACATTAAAGGGCAAATACTGATGGAGCATGAAAACAGCAAAGACGGGAAGTGAGGAGATGAAGGAGTGACATTGCATCTCATTCCTATGGGCGCTGTAAGAATCAGCACAGAATTGGAAGTGGAAACAACACAAGTTTATCATATTACAGTCCCATGGCTCAGAAGACAGGAATGGGCCTCCATGGGCTGAAATCGAGTGTCAGCAGAGTGGCATACCTTCCAAAGAATTCAGGGGTCTTGCTCTTTCCAATTTCTAGTGTTCTTGGGCTCATTGCTCTGCACCACCCCAGCCCCTGCTCCCATCTTTACTTCTCCTCTGACTCCAACTTCTTGCCCTCTCTTGTGATAATTCTTGTGATTGGGATCATGCAGATAATACAGGATAACCCCCACATTTCAAGATCCTTAATTCAATCATGGCTGCCAAGTCCACTTGGCCCTGTAACGTGGCATGATCCCAGGTTCCAGGGATTGAGATGTGCACATCCTTAAGACACCAAACAAGCCCCAAACACATCTGAGGTTTCTGGACACAAAGCACCCTGGACTGCTGCCCATCAGAGGCCCAGATTCCCTCTTTTTGTCTCCAGGTAAAATTAATAATGAAGGATCCAGAAATGAAGCAAAAATTAAAAAAAAAAAAGGATGTTAGTTGGAAGAATCCCAAACATATTGATGAGAACAACAAGGGAAAAGCATTGGAAAATTACAAGAAATACAAGAACATACAAGAAACATAGAAGAAATGAGGAATGTTGGCTTTTTCCCTCTATACCATGTAGCCATGTAGAATCAAGAATCAGTCCCTGGGGATGGTGCTGTGCACAGTGGGTTAATCCTCTGCCTGCAGTGCTGGCATCCCTTATGGGTGCGGGTTCGAGTCCTGGCTGCTCCACTTCCTATCCAGCTCTCTGCTACAGCCTGGGAAAGCAGTAGAAGATGGCCCAAGCTCTTGGGCCCCTGCATCTGTGAGGGAGACCTGGAAGAAGCTCCTGGCTCCTGGCTTCAGACTGGTCTAGCTTTGGCTGTTGTGGCCATTTGGGGTGTGAATCAATGGGTGGAAGACCTTTCTCTCTGTCTCTCGTTCTCATTGTCTTGTAACTCCACCTCTCAAATAAATAAAACATTTTAAAAAAAATTAGTCCCTAGTGAAGGATTTTGAATCCAAGTCCTGAGAGAGATGATCAGCTGTGACTTTTGTGTTATGTTCTCTGACTGGTTATCATAGCGTGCAAGGGAGTTTTCGGTGTCAATTTGGGGACAGAGAACTGACTAAAGCTCTTTTATCCATCTTGACAACTCTTCATCATCTTGGATGAGTGGAGAAGACATATGTGTGGATGTTAACTAAGGAGCCACTAACTACTCTTTAAGCAGTAGCTGCTTAGCACAATAGCAAGGAAGTCCTGTTGGGTGTGTGGGAATTAAGGGAGTCAATGACCCCAGGAGGATATGAGATGCAGGAGGCACAAAATCCTCCCAGGGAGAAGCGCCTGAGAGCACACCAAGGTGTCACAGTTGTCACAACAGCCTGTGCGTAGATCAGGAGTCCATCCACAATGACCATCACGGGATTAGTGACTGAAGCATCATGGAACAAAAACAGACACAGCCGGTCCTCCTTGTCTACAGCTCCATACCCACGGTTCAACCAACTGTAGGGTAAAAACACGCAAAATGTGCTGAACATAGGCAAACTTTTCTTCTTGCTATTATCCCCTAAACAATACAGTATAGAGACTATTTACATCATATTTACATTGTATTAGGTAATGTAAGTCATCTAGAGATGGATTAAAATATGAAGGACCCCAAATCTGGGAATCCAACGCGCTCGGGTGGTCGCCCAAAGACCCAAAATTCCAGCCCAGTAGATGCAAAAGCAAGAGGATATTTATTAATACGTTTGCGCAAACGGGCTCCCCAGCACCTCAGGCAGTCCAGAGAGCAAGAGAGCCCCGAGCAGGGGTTACAGCAGTTTTTAAAGACAATAGCCACCTGATTAACATATGTATGCGGGCTGTTTGGTGATTGGCTATTTTAAAGGGCAAACTCTTGTTGCGATTTTAGCGAGGGAAGGGGTAAGTTTATACAATGGTCACAGAACCTTATTGCAACTCTTTTCCGGACTTCTGCAAGTGTTATCGCGTGAGACAGTTACACAGAGCAGTTTCCCAAGGTTATTCTGCAGGCGGGTGGAGACACAGTTATCTTAAGGAATGGCTACTGTCAGCAGCCAAACTTTTTAACCCTTTACTAAAATATTATTTTAATATTTACTTTTAGCAGGGGCCTTACATTCCCTCCTCTTCTTATTGAACTGATTTTAATCCTAAAATCTAGGGTATTTCAGTAGTCTTGAGAGCTTGGTATTGTTGGGTTAGCACCAAGGCTTGGACGACGGACAGTCGTTCACGAATGAACTGGAGTAACTTATTAAGGATACACAGGCCCAATATCAGCAGTAAAATCAGGATAACAAGGGGGCCCGTTATTGCAGAGATTAGAGTAGTCATCCATGGGGACCTATTGAACCAGCCTTCAAACCAACCAAGCTGGGCCTCCCGGTCTCTTTGTCTCGCATCAAGCCTGCTGTTAAGTTTAGCCATGGATTCCCTGATGACCCCAGAGTGGTTTACATAGAAGCAACATTCTTCCCCCAAGGCAGCACACAAACCTCCCTCCTTAAGAAATACCAAGTCCAAGCCCCTTCTGTTTTAGAGGGTGACCTCTGCGAGGGAGTTGAGGGACTGTTCTAATTTTGAAACGGACTGCTGTAGTGCCCGCAGGTCCTCACTTATGGCTGCTTGGAGGTCGGGGAGTTGGGAACCTTGTACCAGGGCAGCTGTTCCTGTGCCAACCCCAGCTGCGACCCCTAGTCCCAACATGACTGCCAGGGTTAAAGAAACAGGCTCCCGCCGGAAGCGGGTGGGATGTCTGTCATACCAGTCTTCCAGAGTACCAGCAGGGTGATAGTATACCCTGGGCACCACTTGTACCATGACACAGAAGTCATTGGTACGATTTAAGTCTTTCATGGATATACAGGGGGTAAGGCCCTGGTTGCAGGCCCACCAGGTTCCTGCTGCTGGGGTTAAATAAGAGTTGGCTCCTGTCTTTTGAATTTTAATAGCAGTTTTGCAAAGGCTTTTGTGGGACGAGGGGGGGTTTCCTATACAAGTTCCTTGCCCTGAGACTTCCGTTAAGGTAAGCTGTGGCCGTGAAGTCAAGAGGCAGTTGCCAATCTCGGTGGTATTTCTGTAAGCTCTGGGAGTTGCAATGCCTTCATAGTAGGGTGGTCCCAAAGCCAAGCATAACCAACAGGAGTCAGTTATATTGGGGTTAGTCTGATTGAGGGCCTGAAAGGCCCCTGACAGGGGATTGAGCAGCCGTTGCCCGGTGGTTGGCGGTGGTTGGGAAAGCGGCCCAGTGGAAGAGTTGAAAGAAGTGGCAGTACTATGTATAACTTGGGGTAGGGCGGCTGGCCCTGTGTGGAAGGGGGATTTCTGTTCTTTTAGGGCGGGATTAGGCCCCACCAGTAGTGGGTTGGGGGTTTGTATTTGTAGTCTAATTTTTAGTGTGAAACCTGGGTCATATCCAGACACATAAAATCGCAGCCCCCACGTCCTTCCCTGTGCCCAACCAAGTTGTGAGGAGCTTTCTTTTCCTTTTGCAGTAAAGGTGATGTTTAGTGGATTCTGGCTCGTGTCGGAGGCCGTGGAGTTACGGAGCACCCTAATCCAGTCCTGACTGGAGGACGACTTCCACCAGACCGATCCAGTGGTCTCGCAACCCCAGGCTTTACAATATAGGGACTCGGGGCCCCCACACTGCCACCTTTGCTGGGGGCTTCTATCGTCCTTAGGGCATACATAGAACTCCTGTTGGCACAGTTTACGTCTTTTTGCCTGATAACTGCACCCCATTCCCCCAGGACCAAGTCTCATGCTTAAAGTGTTTTCGGCGGTCCCCCCTTCCCTGAAAATATCGGTGGAGTCCGTATCTGGTATATCCCAAGTGTCCAGTCCTGCTACTAATTGGCATATATCAGGGTGTAAGGAGGGCCACCATGTCCATGGCGTGCCTGTATGGTTTACAGACCAAACAACGTTTCCTGTGCCGGAGAGCACTTGCCAAGAGAGCCTTCGGGGAGCATGGGGGTTGGTTACAATGGGGACGGGGAAAGTCAAAAGCTGTGAACCAAACCCAGATACTCTGATATGAGGTGAGTGCATCCTAAATGGTGTTGTAGCCAAATGCCTGCCTCTGTATGGGTTTTTAAGATAAAATAAATATGATGGCCTGATTTCAAAATGGGACTGATTATGGACCAGGATTTGAAGTGTTTATAATAGGAAGAATGTAAAACATGAGGAAAAAATGAGTGTTGATAGATGTATCCCAGGCTTTCCCCCCATATTTGTTGTTAAGAGAAAGTGAATATAAATGAATCGATCCTAGTGGAAAGAAAAATGATAATTAGATTGATACAATGAAGGTAAGCTCTGTCCCTAAAGTACACTTAATACAATGCAAAGATCAAATCTATCACTTGGGGGGTATATATAATTTCCAGACAATAAATATAGGACAAATGAGGTACGTAATGGGAAACTTTATGAATAACTCAAAGAAGACTAAAATTAGAAATAAAATGTCCATTCATTTAGGAATGATTCCATTCTCATTGGCTGTGCAAAGCAATGTGTATCATCTTTTGGAAATAAAAATCATACTCTTTAAATTGCCTCTACTTTTATAGATGACACTCAAATGAGTAATTTCCCTCAGTAGATGCATTTTTTCCTCCATCTTTACAGTAAATGGTATGTATATCTTCCAGATGAACCAGGGACATAAGTAAGTACTACACTCGAATTAACTGCCAACTGGTGAGGAAAAAGGATTGGAAGACTGTTATTTTAGTTGAAGAAAATGACAATTTACTCTATGTCAAAAACGTGAGACCCAAGGCAGTCTGTTGGTGGTGTGGAATCTCCCTGAAGGGTAGGAGCGGCTTTCAATTCATTAGACACATTGTATTTATGGGGAATTGCAAGCCCTTGCGTTTTTTGGAAGTAAAACTTTAGGATGTAGGAAAATACTGCTTTACATTGGGAAAATTACTAATGGAACTCATTTTCAAATTGAGCTCTTTGCTAGATAATAAGTGAAGCATCTCGCTGTCCATCCTTCTCTTGAAGATCGTGCCAAGAACTCAGTGGGACCACTTTGGCAGGTCCTGTGGGTCATATCATCTTTCATGTCATCATGATATTCAGCTATTGCTTTAGAGGTTGGAGAATATGGCAGCATGCATGCAGGCTAGTGGTGGGGAGCTATGTGGGGAGGGAGGTCAATGCATACCTGTGAATGCCCATGTAATTTTGAGTGTTAAACAACATGCAAGGACTATGAATTGGATCATTGATGTCCACCTCATCGGTATGTCCTTCTAAGTCTTGGAATGTACCATATGGCCTCCTGTAAAGAATCATTCTAGATATGGCTCTTCCATCTAATTTATAAATGGAAATAGTAATATTCTTGCATTGATCACATCAATCTTTCTGTATAAAGGGATAAACTTTCCAGTAAATTGGTTATAATTTATATAATAATGTCTTTTTTGGTCACAGGTTATTTATAAGTATTTTTAAGCTTCTATGACTACTAAACTTCTGCAGTTCATACCTTGGACCTGACTTCCAGCCGAGTGGGACAAAGATCAAAGAAATCCAAGATAATCTTCAGGTGAGCACGGCCAGGGCCAGCTGTACAGACTTGTCTAAGGCATTTACGAGCCCTGAACTTGCTTTCTTCTTAGGAAGCAGAGATGAGAGCAGCTGACCCTTGATGTTGATGAGACAGTGATGTCGAGTAGGTGGCAGATAGTAGGAAACCAAGACACGTTCTTCCCTTTTTAAGCAAGGGAGCTTAAGAAGCTTAGCACCATAGCTCCATTTCACAGGGTCAGGCAGAACTTGTGCTAAGTGTCCTGGAGCTGAGTGCTTCCCACAGGCTTGGGAAAAGGAACAAAAGTTTAAAATCTCAATCTTGAGTGCTTCTACAAATACAAAAACAAACAAACGAAAAAACAAACAAAAAAACTCTGTGCCATCTCTTATCAAATCCTTTGTTCAATTTAAAAAAAAAAATCTGAATGCCATATCAGACATCTTGACTTGCAGACCACAAAAATGAACCCAAAACCCAAATACCAGACTGTATGAGGGAATCTTTAAAAAAGATCATGGAAAATGTAGACTAGGAAAAAAACCATGCAGAGATTTCAAAAAAAATTTTGTACCAAAACAAATCTATAATTTCATGCCATTTTCCCATTAACTTTTAGAAGTACCCTCATGCACTTTATCTCTCTCTCTTTTTTTAAGTTTGCTGCAAAATAGTGAAACTTTCTCCGGAACTGGCTCTGGTCTCAAATTTTTCCACAATTCCACCCTGCTCTTAACCTGTCTGTTCCAGATTTCATTTGTTGAAGCTCTCCTGCATCTTTCCAATAACATATTTTTTTTAAAGATTTATTTATTTATTTGAAAGTCAGAGTTACACAGAGAGAGGAGAGACAGAGAGAGAGAGAGACAGAGAGAGAGAGAGAGAGAGAGAGAGAGAGGTCTTCCATCCATTGGTTCACTCCCCAATTGGCTGCAACAGCCAGAGCAGTGCCGATCAGAAGTCAGGAGCCAGGAGCTTCTCCTGGGTCTCCCACATGGGTACAGGGGCCCAAGGACCTGTACCATCCTCTACTGCTTGCCCAGGCCATAGCAGAGAGCTGGACAGGTAGTGGAGCAGCTGGGTCTCGAACCAGCGCCCATATGAGATGCCAGCGCTTCAGGCCGGGGTGTTAACCATCTGCGCCACAGCGCCGGCCCAAGGACATATTTTTATTAATATAACATTGGCATAATAAATTCAGCATATCTTAGTTGCTATCAAAGTTACCTCCTTTGGACAGGTCTTCCCGTCTATAACATCCCTTCCTTCTGAGAGTTACCGAGTTTCTTCTGCCGAGTAGAAAGAGTTGATCAGTGATGTTGACACTGAGCCTCTCAGGAAAGGTAAATAATTCAATGGGGGGGTGGCACTGTGGCACAGTGGGTTAAGATGCTGCTTGCATTACAAGCATCCCATACTGGAGTGCTAATTTTGAGTGCCAGATGCTCCAACTCCGATCCAGCTCCCTGCTAATGCACCTGGGAAAGCAGCAGAAGATGTCCCAACTACCTGAATCTCAGTGGGAGACCTGAATGGAGTCCCTGGCTCTTGGCTTCAGCCTGGCCCAGCCCCTGCTGTTGCAATCATTTGGGGAGAGAACTAGCAGGGAGAAGATCTCTCATTCTGTGTGTGTGTGTGTGTCCCTATCTCTGTCTTTCTCTGTGTATCACTTTGTGTTTCAAATAAATAAATAAATCTCAAAAACGTTAAATGGTAATACACTACATAATTTTCCAAGACAGTTTCCTGAAAATTAAGGGCCTTCTTATTGTCACAGGAGATTAACAGTAATGCTGAAGGCCAGCGCCGTGGCTCAACAGGCTAATCCTCTGCCTAGCGGTGCCGGCATACCGGGTTCTAGTCCCGGTCGGGGCGCCGGATTCTGTCCCGGTTTCCCCTCTTCCAGGCCAGCTCTCTGCTGTGGCCCGGGAGTGCAGTGGAGGATGGCCCAAGTCCTTGGGCCCTGCACCCCATGGGAGACCAGGAGAAGCACCTGGCTCCTGCCTTCAGATCAGTGCGGTGCACTGGCCGCAGTGGCCATTGGAGGGTGAACCAACAGCAAAGGAAGACCTTTCTCTCTGTCTCTCTCTCTCACTGTCCACTCTGCCTGTCAAAAAAAAAAAAAAAAAAGTCAATGCTGAAGTTCACAAACTGGTATCTGAAACATTTTTCAGTCCCTGAGCAATTCACAGTTCCTATAGTGTTTATCAGCAAAAATGTTGACATCGTGAAGCTACTGCTGTTTTCAAGAAACCCAGTGTCGGCCTTAAACACAGGAGATGGTAAACACACATCTTCCTGATTGAACCTCAGAATTCTGGAGTGAAAACTAAAAAGTCAGCCACGAAACTTCTGCAGGCTGCTAATTATACACCCAGAGACTTGGTCTAAAACTTTATGAGGAATCGTAAAAGTTGTGTCCAACAAATTACCTCTATCATGATTTAACTTGCTGGATACAACTATAAATAATTCAGATGTGACAGCCTTACCCTCACTAACCATACAGTGGGAAAAGATTGTATACAACACATTCAGAATTTCACAGATACATTCGCTTTACAATTTTTAAATAAAAATTGATGACCTCATTTTGTGTGGTTCCTGTCAAACTTGACGCATTCTCTCCCTTCATGAGGTCACAAAGGGATTTTCTCCTTAGAAAGCCAGAAAATTCTCTCCTTCACTGCCTGGAAGAACTTTCTTTTTTTTTTAAGACAGAATTGAATGCTTCCAGTTTGATTTTTTTTTCTCTCTCTTTTGAAAAAAAATTGGTTAACATGTAATACTTGTATATTTTATGGTGTACAGTACAATATAATCAAATCAGCCAGTCAGCATCTCCATTTTCTTGTCCTTTCTTTGTGCTTGGAGCCTACCAGCTGCTCTCTTTCAGTTCTTCCTCTAACATACTACAGTAATGTAAGCTACAGTAATTCCACTGTACCACAGAGCTCCAGTACTTATTACCTCTATCTGGTCATGTTTGTATCTCATTATCCAATCTCCTTCTAACCCCCTACCTCCATCCTCCACGAATCATTATTCTAAGTTCAGATCCACCAGATTTTTCAAATTCACATCCTAGAGGGAACATGAGGTGGTTTTCTGTACCTGGCTTGTTTCACTTAACATAATGAGCTCCAGTACCATGTTGCGCGTTTCAAGACTTCATTCTTTTAGTGGCTGTGCAATACTGCATTGGGCATATACCCCACATTTTCTTTATCCATTCTCCTCTCAGCAAGCACTTTGGTTGGTTCTGTATCTCAGCTGGAATGAATAGTGTTGCAATGAACACAAGGATTCCAGTATCTTGTTCATTTTCTTTGGTCATACACCCAGAAGTGGAATAGCTGGGTCACATGGTAGACTTTAGTTTTTAGTTGTTTTTTTTTTTTTTTGAAGGACCTCTATACTGCTCTGTATAATGGTTGTACTCATTTACATTCCCACCAGCAGTGTATAAGGGTTATTTTTTTTTCTGACATCCCAGGTAACGTTTGCTGGCTTCTGTCTTTCTGATACAACCGTTCCAGCAGGGCTGAGGGGGTATCTCACTGTGGTTTGGATTTGCGTTTCCCTGATGGCTAGTCAGACTGAGCATTTTTTCACATATTTGTCGGCCATTTGTATTTCTTCTTTTGAGAAATTTCTATTCAGATCCTTTACCAATTGTTTAACTGGATTATTGTTTTATGGTTGAGTTTTAAAAATATATTCTGGATATTAATCCTTTGTCAGACTAATGCTTTGCAAATGTTTTCTCCCATTCTGTATGTTGTCTTTTTACTCTGTTAGAAGAACGTTAATAACCAAGAACTGGCATAAAGTTTCCTTTTACATATTGCAATATCTAGTAGAGAGTAATAGGAAAATGAGCCTTGACCTTCAAAAATTCCCTTTATGTATCCAACAACCTTCAAATATAGTTGTGAAAAAAACACAAAACCCTGGGGCCGGCGCTGTGGTGTAGCAGGTAAAGCTGCCGCCTGCAGTCCCGGCATCCCATATGGGTGCAGTTTTAGTCCTGGCTGCTCCTCTTCTGATCCAGCTCTCTGCTGTGGCCTGGGAAAGCAGTAGAAGATGGACCAAGTCCTTGGGCCCCTGCACCCACGTGGCAGACCTGGAAGAAGCTCCTGGCTCCTGGCTTTGGATCAGCGCAGCTCCGGCTGTTGTGGCCAATTGGGGAGTGAACCAGCGGATGGAAGACCTCTCTCTTTCTCTCTCTCTTTCTCTCCCTCCCCCTCTTTGTGTAACTCTGACTTTCAAGCAAAATAAATACACCTTAAAAAAAAGAAAAAAAAATACAAAACCCATCCACTGGTGGTGTATTGTCGTTCACTGTTTTGGTTTGCTTCATTTGCCCTGTGGTTTGTGAGGTACATAGTTTTGCACATCAGTTTGGAAATAGGGTTAAAAGCTTTTGATTTTGGAGCATAAAAATAGAACATTTAATAGTTACATTTTATCTGTGTACTGCCTCAAATTAGTAGAGCATATGATTTTTTTCTCCTTCCTATGTGGAATCTACCTAGAGTAGTAAGACCTAGTGCAGGGGGCCTGCGCTGTGGCACAGTGGGTTAAAGCTCTGGCCTGAGGTGCCAGCATCCCATATGGGCGCTGGTTTGAGTCCCAGTGGCTCTTCTTCCAGTCCAGCTCTCTGCTATGGCCTGAGAAAGCAATAGTCCTTGAGACCCTGCACACACATGGGAGACCCAAAAGAGGCTCCTGGCTCCTGACTTCAGATCAGCGCAGATCTGGCTGTTGTGGCCATTTGGGGAGTGAACCATCGGATGGAGGAGCGCTCGCTCACTCTCTCTCTCTCTCCACCTCTCTCTGTAACTCTGTCTTTCAAATAAATAAAATAAATCTTAAAAAAAAAGACCTAATGCTTCCTGAATTCTTTGCAAGTACACGGTACCAAACCAGGTGTAGTGCATCTGTTTGCTCATTTCCTGTAAATAATCACCCCATGGTTTAGGGACACAGAGATGTAAAAGTAATTGAGCACTTAAAAAATGGAATCTTAGGGCTCAGCACCGTGGCTCAGTGGGCTAAGGACATAGCCTGCAGGGCCAGGATTCCGCATGAGCACAGATTCAAGTCCTGACTGCTCCACGTATAATCTAGCTCCCTGATAATGTGCCTGGGAAAGCAGAGGATTGCCCAAGTGTGTGGGCCCCTCTACTCATGTGGGAGATGCAGAAGAAGCTCCTGGCTCCTGGCTTTAGCCTGGCCCAGCCATGGCAGTTGGGGTCATTTGGGGAGTCACCCAGCAATGGAAGCTCTCTCTCTCTCTCTCTCTCCTTCTCTCTCTCTGTAACTCTGCCTTTAAAATACACAAATAATCTTTTTAAATAAATGGTGTCTTAGAGACAGAGTTGTGGCAGAGCAGATAAAACTAATGCCTGCAATGTCAGTGTACCATTTGGGTGCCACTTCCTGTCCTAGTTGTTCCACTTCTGATCCAGCTGCTTAATAATAGCCTAAGAAAAGAAGTGAAAGATGACAGGTCCTTGGGCCCCTGCACCCATGTGAGAGATCCAGATGAAGCTACTGGCTCCTGGCTTTGGCCTGGTCCAGGTCTGGCCATTGTGGCCATTTAGGGAGTGAACCAGTGGGTGAAGATCTCTCTTTATCTCTGTCTCTCTCTCTCTGTCTCTGTAACTCTTTCAAATAAATAAATAAATAATTGTAAAAAAAAAAAAAAGGTATCTTGGGCCAGTGATGTGGTGTAGCAGGTAAAGCCACTACCTGCAGAGCCAGCATCCCATATGGGTACCACTTCGAGTCCCGGCTGCTCCTCTTCTGATCCAGCTCTCTGCTATGGCCTGAGAAAGCAGTAGAAGATACCCCAAGTGCTTGGACCCCTACACCCTTACGGGAGACCCAGAAAAATCTCCTTGCTCCTGGCTACAGATTGATCCAGCTCTGGCTGTTGTGGCCATTTGTGGAGTGAACCAGTGCATGGAAGACTTCTCTTGCTCTCTGCTCTGGCTCTTTGTAACTCTACCTTATGAATAAATAAATAATTTTTTTTGTTTAAATTCTTTTATTGTATGGAAAGAAAAACACAATATAAATCTTACCTTATTAAGTATGTTAAGTATACAATTCAGTAGTGTTAAGTATGTTTAGCTTGTTATGCAGACCTCCAAAAATTTTGTTTTATTTATTTTCATGCATCTCATAAATACACTAGGAACCATACCCAGCCTCCCACCCACTCTCCCCATACTTCTTCCTCTTCCCTCTCCTGTTATCTGTCTTGTTTTTATTTACTAAGATCTATTTTCATTTAACTTTATATACAGAGAATTAACTCTGTTCTAGGTAAAGTTCAATACTTTGTATGAGAAAGAAAAAGAAAAGGAGAAAAACAAACAAACAAAAAGAACTGTTCCTCAACAGTCCAGACAAGGGCTGTTCAAAGTTATTGCATCTCAAAGGTAATTTCACCTTTTTTCCTTTTTCTTTCCTCTCTTCCCCCCTTCTCCTTTCCTCTTTCTCCCCTTCTTTCCTTTTAGAAACCTAATTGTCTTTAAAGAACCCAAAAATGATACACCTTTTGTGAGCACTTAGACATAACTATAACTTATGAGACATAGAATATCTTCCACTTAATACACTAAAATGAAATAATTCTGTGAAAACAAGTTGTATTATTAAGTTTCATGATACAACTCTTTGAGGACAGAGGTCCTGCATGGGAAATTAGTGCACAGTGATTCTTGTTGCTTACTTAACAATCAACACTTTTATGCATGATGTCAGCGATCACCTGAGACTCTTGGCATGAGTTGCCTAGGCTATGGAAGCCTTTTGTCTCCACAAACTCTGTCAGTATTTAAGCAAGTTGATAAGCAAAGTGGAAGTTCTCTCCTCCCTTCAGAGAAAAGTACATCCTTCTTTGGTGGCTGCTTCTTTCCACTGCTGTCTCATCTGCAGAGGTCCTTCTAGAAAAATTTTTACCATAGTGGCTTGGCTTTCCATGCCTGAAATGCTCTCATGAGATTTTTGTCCAGAACAGAATGACTTAAGGGCTGCTTCTGAGGTTAGAGTGCTACTTAAAGTGATTGTCATTCTATGAGTCTGCTGTGTGGACTGCTTTCCATGTTGTAGCATTCACTTCTTTTTAATTCTATTATTTTTACCAGACCCTTAATCCTATCCATATGATCACTTTAGCACTTAAAATCAAATTTTCACCACACAAGCTTAAGGAAATTGGGGTCCTATGGCAAGTTTTAAACTGAATCCTTGAAAGTAAGTCCACAGAAATTTATGCAGAACTACACACAGCTTTACAGTTACAAACTTCATATACTTCATAATATAACTTTAGGAACATGGTGATGTGATTCTTCCCACCATGCCCACCTTCACACCCACACTTCCACCCCTCTACCTCCTCCATCTCTTACTCCCACTCTTAAATTTTACTAAGAACTATTTTTAATTAACTTTATAAACATATGATTAACTCTACATTAAGTAAAGAGTTCAACAAGTAGTCTGAAAGAAAAAAACTGTTCCTCAACAATCAAGACAAGGACTGTTCAAGTCATTGCTTCTCAAACTATCAATTTCACTTTTTCAGATTGCCTTTTAGGTACTCTATTAGGTATCACAGATCAGGGAGAACATATGGTATTTGTCCCTTTAGTACTGGCTTGTTTCACTATGTATGATGTTTTCCAGATTCATCCATTTGTGGCAAATGACTGGATTTCATTTTTTTTTACCCATATGTAGTATTCTATGGTGTACATATCCAATAGTTTCTTTATCCAGTCTTCAGGATGGGCATTTTGGTTGACTGCATGTCTTAGCTATGGTGAATTGAGCTGCAATAAACATGGGGGTACAGATAACTCTTTCATATGCTGATTTCATTTCTCTTTGGTAAATTCCCAGGAGTGGGATGGCTGGGTCATATGGTAGGTCTATATTCAGATTTCTGAGGTATCTCCAAACTGTCTTCCATAGTGGCTGTACCAGTTTACATTCCCACCAACAGTGGATTAAGTTACCTTTTCTCCCATATCCT
The DNA here is from genome assembly GCF_033115175.1 of Lepus europaeus. Taxonomy (NCBI): domain Eukaryota; kingdom Metazoa; phylum Chordata; class Mammalia; order Lagomorpha; family Leporidae; genus Lepus; species Lepus europaeus. The sequence goes on from NC_084839.1 coordinate 95,380,684, forward strand.
CACCAGCATTTGTTGTTTGTTGATTTCTGTATGAAAGCCATCCTAACGGGGGTGAGATGAAACCTCATTGTGGTTTTGTTTTGCATTTTCATGACAGCTAGTGATCCTGAGCATTTTTTAATGTGTCTGTTGGCTATTTGGATTTCCTCTTTTGAGAAATATCTGTTTAAGTCCTTTGTTCATTTCTTAACTGGGTTTTGTTGTTGTTGTTGCTGTTGAGTTTCTTGATCTGGTTATTAATCCTTTATCAGTTGTACAGTTTGCAAATAATTTCTCCCATTTTGTCAATTGCTTCTTCACTTTGCTGAGTATTTCTTTTGCAGAACAGAAGCTTCTCAGTTTGATGTAATCCCACTTATTAATTTTTGCTTTGATTACCTGTGTCTCTGGGGTCTTTTCCAAGAACTCTTTGCCTGTGCCAATGTCTTGCAGAGTTTCTCCCAATGTTCTTTAATAAATGATGGTATCAAGTCCTAGATTTAGGTCTTTAATCCATTTTGAGTGCTTTTGTGTAAGGTGTGAGGTAGGGGTCCTGCTTCATACTTCTTCATGTGGAAATCCAATTTTCCCAACACAATTTGCTGAAGAGACTCAATTTCATGGGAAAATTTTTTACTCATATCATGTATAGTTTTCTTTAATTGATGAATTTGGTTCTGATAGCTTCTAAATAATCTGATGATTAGTTTTCTAAATTCCATTTCTGGCATTGCCTCAATCTCTTCAGCTTCACCTTCTAATATTGAGATGTTGTAGTATTCCTTTGCAGGGCTCATAGTATCTTCCCTATTCTTATTTAAGTTTTTTCCTTTGGTTTTCAGCATTTGTGTAGTTCTTTTTTATTGTCTGGTGGCTTTTATCTTTGGTCTGTGTCTCTGTGGATTAGTGGGGCATCTAAACACTCAGTGAATATCAAGAGGTGTGTGCTGGGTGTGGCCAGAGTGCTCTGTTCAGTATTCCAGGGTGGAGCAATTATCCAAAGACGCCCTTCAGGCTTGGTAGCTCTCCTCTGGTTATCTGGAAGGAGGAGAATGGTCACCTCTGTTGATATGACCTGCCCTTCTCCTCACAGCTGTGGGACACCTTATGTTAGTCCCCAGCACACTCAACACTCATTCGCACTGCTTACTTTGTTAAGTAATAATATAATATAATTGCACTTTTGATCTGTGAAGTCTTTCCTGTGAGCACGGTTCCCTCTGTTATGAGCTGTTATAGGTAACCCAGGAGCCTGGGGGATGGGGAAAGTGCTCTGTAGTTGCGCAGGGCCTAGCCAAGTTTTGTCTCCTGTTACACAATCACTGTTGTCTCAGACTCAGATCCCAGGGTGGGTTTTTTTTTCTCTGGTTAGGTCTGTGAATTGGATTGTGGGTGTGCAGAGCCTGAGCCCACTGGAGCCCCAGTCACTTAATGGTGGTGGGCAGATTTCAAATTCCCAGAGGCAGGGCTTCCTTTCCCCTCCCATCGCTAGGCAACTGGTGCAGTACAGCCAGGGGTAGGGATTCTTCTGATTGTTGTGGCCCTTGTTGTTTGGGTTCAGGGGTGAGGTGACCCCTGATATTGCTGGGTGTGGATGGCAGCCACCTGCCTACATTTGAAAAAAAATGGTGTGACCCTTCTTATGGCTGGCTGCAGGCCTATGCTGTAGCAGAGTGGGGGGACAAGGGAGTGAAGACAGGTGCACCACATCCTTATTTAATTATTTTCTCTTCCCACCTCTGCTGTCCCAGCAGGCTCACGTGGAACTTCAAAAACAGTTCACCAAGCTTTCCCTACTGCTGTTTTCCACAGCACCATGGGCCTGTGGAGTCCCTTCTCACCTGGTCTGCTGGGGCCAGCATTCTCCCTGGGTCCAAGCTTCGGCTGTTTTTCATGTGTATTTGCTCTTTCAGCCCAGGCCTGGACCATCTCTATTGTTTTTGCTGGGTTTCCTGCTGTGAATTTCCCATGGCTGTAACTTAGGCATGTACTATCTCCCCTTTTTAAATATTAATTTTGCCTCACATGAATTGGACCATCCCTTCGCTATTTTGCCATCTTGGACCCCCTCAATAAATCTTTTTTGAAAATGGTATCTTTGACAGTTTTGTGTTAATGTAACAGAAAATTTGAAATTATATAGCTTATAGTGCAGAGAAACATATTGGTTTATGTTTCTGAAGCTTGTGAATTCCAAGATCAAAGGGCCAGCATCTTGCGAGGGCTTTCTTGTTGTGTTAGCCTATGGTGAAAGGCAGAAAGGCCTTCCCCTTTTTATAATGAACCCATTAACTGTATTAAACCCATTCACTGCCCTTCAAAGGCACAAGTGCCTCTCATTAGGCCCTACCTTCCAACACTATTGCATTGGGGATGAAGTTACCAACACATGCTTTCCAGGAGGCACAATCAAACCATAGCAAATGGGTTCTTGAGCAACCAGTTCACATGTGAAAATCATCAAGAACAATTGCACATGTTCCATGGACTGAATATTAACTCCCAGCCCAGCTGTGAGACAATGAAGACCAAAACCTTGGCTTTCATTTCAAACATTAGCTGTGGTATGCCACAAAAGCTCAGAGGGAATTGGAGTGGAGCATCTCATGTTAATATTGATCCAGCTTACCTGCAACTTGGTTAAAATACAGATAAGAATTTAATGGGGCTGACAATTTGTAGGTGAAGCTGGACTGGCTGTGCTCCACATCTTGAGCCATGGGGAATCAGACACCAAGCTTGATGGAGTCTCAGGGCAAGAGGGGCTTCTACTGAGCATGTGCGAGATGATAGCAATCACTGAGTAATTTTCACAAACAACTGAGTGAACCAACTCAGAAGAAGAGAGAGACTGAAGATGCAAAATCCAAGGGGGCTGTTGCTCTCAGGTGCCCACCCACAATTGCATGCTACTGAGAGCAAGCACCTCCATCAGTTCTGTGTCCTGGGCACGATGACGCCCCTTCCTAGTCCCTGCTTGGATTTGTCAAATCAGCCTCACCCACCTGAGAGATTTTACCTTGACCTAAGCTGTGCTGATAATTTTGTATCCCAGGTGGCTCAGAGTCCTAATGAGAGAGGGACTGTGGCTTCCTGGGCAGCTCACCCAGGGTTCCCCTCCCCCAATCAGAAAAACTCTCTGAGCCCAGATTAATAGACAACCGCCCATAGAGGGTCTGTGAAGATGCGCACAGCAGGAGGGTTTCGATGCTGAGACTGCACCACATGTTCCCCCGAGGGTTGAACTGTTGATGTGGCATTCTCCCTGGAGAGACTTCATACAGCCTGGGTTTATTTACTAGAAATCATTCATTAAACAGGGACATCCTGCTAGTGGCATTTGGTACATGAAGTCTCACCCCCAGTAGGTATTGTTGGTCTCTTCTGACGTCTGTTTTTGGCCAGCAGCTTGGATCAGGGGCCTCCCCTTGGAAAGGCAGTGACTGGACCCCAGGCCGGCACCTACATTCCTCCCTCCTGCCTGGTTACTGAGGCACAATCTGTGAAAGTGCTGGATTGTTTTTGACTCAGTCTGTATACTATTATCAGAGTTTGCAAAAAGGTCTGCATTACTTATTCAATGCATATAAGTGAAGGAGCCTGGGTTAATTCTCAAAAGTGGGCTTTAGAGTTTGTGCTTTTAACCACATAGCAGATTCGTTTTCAGTGTCTACACTGATTCACAGACTTCTTCTGCCCTTGTTTTTGGTCCATGAGGCAAGCCTGTGTGTATGATGTCCATTGACTTCTAGTCTCTTGTTCACTTGGACTAAAGAGGAGATGGGTGAAGATGGGATGGAGGGGAAGAATGAGGTTGGGCATCTATTCTTGCTGTTCCCTCCCTCAGGTAACCTCAGGCTGGACTAGGACTCTGGATTAGGATACACTTCTATTAGCTTCCTCCATTGGCTTTGAGTAATCCTTCCTTCTCTCGCTCCTTCAACCCCTGAAATGCCCAGGCACTGTGCTATCCCTTGCCTTCCCTGATACCTTGCCCACATCTTTCCAAATGGTCATGTTGTTAACTTCTTTGAGTGATGCGATTTGAGTGTGAAGCTTTTGTTCTTCCAGGACCTCCGTTTGTTGCTCAGTCCACACACCTACACTCATTCATGTGAGTTTTCCAGGAACTTTATCCAAGCGAATCAGACTGTGTGATGCCAAGGATGTCTCATGCTACTCCAAAGCCCTTTCCCCTGGTGTGTGAGACACACCATGCATGCCCCTTGTGACACGTGGATCTCACCGACAGTGCCATCCAGGCTATTCTGAACCCTTCCTTCCCCTCAGCTCTCCTGGGTCACAGATTAGAGCTGTCATCTTCAATGACAGAGAAGCAAGCCACAGCAGAAAGCATGACTTTCAAGATCACTACAAGTTGATGACCAGAGCAACGTTTAATCTCCAACTTCCTGCACTTCTCATCAATTTCTTAGACTCCTGTGGAAACCATGTAGCATATCCATTTGTGCCTGGCATGATTAGTCACTGGATGAGCTATATGGAAAACGATGGTGCTAACTAGAATTCAGTTTCTATCTCTTTTTATTGAAGGCTTGAATGCATGTCAGGGCAGCCCTAACTCTGAGTGCAGATGTTGTTGAAAGTCAGTGTTCACGTGGAGCAACTGCTGAGACTTCTAAGGCAAAGTCTCTCCTCTCCCAGGCAAAGTCTCTCCTCTCCCACGCCCTAGCTTTCCCATTCCCGCCAATAATTTACATTTTTCGTGACCCTGACACAGCAGCCTACCAGACCCTGCGCCCAATGTCTACTCGTCAATTGCTCTGCTTGCTAATTGGCGCTTAATTGCATCCACCTGCTTACATTTCTGCCGGAGGTTCTGGAGGGCAAAAGTCCTGTCCTCCTGCGATCCCTCCTGTGAGATTAATGCTCTCCTGGCCCAGATGTGCCAGTGTGTGAGGCGCGTGGATTTCTATCACGGCTCACATGCTCCTCCCTCAGGGTTACCGACTACATCTGCCTCCTTTCGGTCCTGGGCTGTGGTGAGAGGTTGCACAGGGTTGGAGAGAAGCTCAGATTTTCGAACAGCTTTCCCCATAAGTAGAGGCATTCTCAGACTGTGGTGGCGATCAACATCCTGTGTCTCTGGGGCCGGCACTGTGGTGCAGTAGGTTAGTCCTCCACCAAGGCCGGCGCCGTGGCTCACTAGGCTAATCCTCCGCCTGCAGCGCTGGCACCGCGGGTTCTAGTCCCGGTCGGGGTGCCGGATTCTGTCCCGGTTGCCCCTCTTCCAGTCCAGCTCTCTGCTGTGGCCCGGGAAGGCAGTGGAGGATGGCCCAAGTGCTCGGGCACTGTACCCGCACGGGAGACCAGAAGCACCTGGCTCCTGACTTTCGATCAGCGCGGTGCACCAGCTGCAGTGCGCTGGCCGCAGTGGCCATTGAGGGGTGAACCAACGGAAAAGGAAGACCTTTCTCTCTGTCTCTCTCTCTCTCTCACTGCCCACTCTGCCTGTCAAAAAAAAAAGTTAAAAAAAAAATCCTCCACCTGCAGCTTGTGCCAATTCCTGTCCTGGCTGCTTCTCTTCTCATCCAGCTCTCTGCTATGGCCTGGGAAAGCAGTAGAAGATGGCCCTGCACACATGTGGGAGATCCCAAAGAATCTCCTGGCTCCTGGCTTCTGATTGGTGCAGCTCTGGCCATTGTGGCCATTTGGGGAGTGAACCAGTGGAATGAAGACCTCTCTCTCTGTCTCCTCTCCCTCTCACTGTATGTAACTCTACCTCTCAAATAAATAAATAAAATATTTAAAAAATATATCCTGTGTTCCTATCACCCAGCATTATTAAGATGCTTGCCAGGGATCACGGGATTTTGAGCAGCCATTATAAATAAAGTAAAAGGCTGCAGTGTGGTCTTCTCATCTCTGCTGATGGAGGAGAGTGGGGGACTGATGCCGTGGAGTGTGTGGCATCTCTGAAACTTCTCACTTTACTGACCAGAAGGGACATAATCTTGCCCCTGGTCAAACCCTGCAGAAGAACCATAAGCAAGAAATGGATCTGCCTAATTTTAATTTTCCCCAACATTTTATTCTGGAAAGGTCTAAACAGCAGAGTTGGACGAATTTTGTAGTGAACACCCCTGTGAGGGGCTGCATTGTGTCCCCCTAAAACTTATGTTGAAGTCCTAACTCCCAGGAGCACAGAAGGTGACTGTTTGGGGATGGGGTCTTTGATGTGGCAATTAAAGTTCTAAACGGGGTCATTCAGTGGAGCCTTAATCTGACGTGACATGACAGGTTCTCCTGAGAACGAGAGGTTAAGACACAGACACAGAGGGAAGATTGTGGGAGGACACAGGGAGAAGGTGGCACCTGCAAGGCAAGGGGAGGGGCCTCAGAAGGAACCAACCCCAGCGACCCCTTGACCTTGGGCTCTTGGCTTCCAAAATTGCGAGAAAAGACCTGTCTGTTGTTTAAGCCACTCTGTCCCTGGTACCTTGTTATGGCTGCCCAAGGAAATAAGTTCAACTCATCACCTAGATTCTGCCATTAACATGGTACCTCCATCGCTGTCTTCCTTGTACACTCCTCCATCCATCCTCCTATCATCCATTATCTCTTAAACTTTATCTCTTATTTGTTTGTGATCTCATGGCCTATAAGGACACATAGCAAAGCAAGGGTTCCCACTTTGGGGACCAATTAGTCACGGATGACTGGGAATGTCTTTGTCGGCATGTTCATAAGTGTAAACTGACCTTTATCACCCTATTCTCATGGGGGCGTTGGGGTACCCAGACCCAGGTGGAGACAGGATGTTCCAGACACTGCAGCCTTGCCCCAAAGCTGAGAGACATGTTAGCCAGAAAGACAGCCTGGACCTGAGGATCCACTCCCAGTCCCCATGCGCGTTCCCAGGGTTTCAGGCAGAGCTGATCACTGCAGATATTCAGGATGGCGCCTCGAACTTCAGAGAGGAGTAGGAGTAGTAGCCTTGTCATGCTTTGTTAAATCTTCCTTCCCGAATGTGGGCAGATGGGTTCCCCTGGAGCCTGGTCTCAGAACCACTGGACGAATTTTGAGCCCCTGCCTTGCCGAAAGCTGCCCTGAACAGTGGATGGCAGTTCTCATGGCTGGAAGTTACTGGAGGAAGAGACTCACTTTAACTTGAGAAAGACTCAGTTGGACGCCCTTGTGATCTTTTGTCTTTATCAAGCTACACCTGGCATTTAATATGCATCCTTGATAGCAATGATAAGCATGCATTTTTGCTGTTCAGGTAGTTATATGTCTGAGGAAGGAGTAATGGCTGAATGAATAATGGCAATGATAATTTATACTCCCTGGATGGAGACAGTGGTTCTAAATTCTAATGCTACTCCTAATGATCACTCCTGTTTGAACCAGTTCAGTCTATCCAGTATTACTCCACCACCAATTTCGCCTGCAGCTCAGTTCCAAGCTCTCATAGCATAGATCAAATCTAACATTCGTTACTTGTTACTGCCCCTCACACCCAAGCTTTCTCCCCAGGTTGTGCTCACGCTAAGTCCTTAATAAATATGTATTGGATAGGGAGAGGTATTTGGCCAAACAGTTAAGGCACCAGTAGGAATGCCCACATCCCCTATTAGAGTATCTAGGTTTAAGTCCTGACACCACTTCTGGTTCTAATTTTTTGCTAATGCACACCTGGGAAAAGCAGCAGTGATGGCTCAGGTGCTTGGGTCCCTGCCACCATGTGGGAGATCTAGATTGAGTATCCCACTCTTGGCTCTGCTTGGCTCAACCCTGGATGCTTTAGGCATTTGAATAGTTCTTGGGAGCTCTCTGTTTTCTTCTCTCTCTCTCTCTCTCTCTCTCGCTCTCTCGCTCTCTCACTCTCTCTCTCTCCTCCACTTCTCTTTCCCCCCTAAATAAATAATAAATAAATACATTTCACAAAAGCTTTTTAAACCTATATATTGAATGAAGAGCAAAGCACAAGCTTTCCATTTATTTTTTTGCAGGAACCAATACCCAGCCTGATAGGGAGTTAGCGGAGAGCTCTGATATTAGATGTCCACAAAGCAGATAGCAACCTAACCTGCTGTGCCACAATGTCAGCCCCAAGGGCTGCTTTAGTAAGATTTTTTTTTATGCAGAGTCATGTTGGTGCTGACTCCCTGCCTCCAGCTTTGAGGGTTGTCTCTTTCCTTTGGACACAGGAGAGACAGAAATGTCTGTCCTGCCTCTAGTTACAGAGGAGGTCAGAGAACTCTTTCCATTTGTGCTGCTGCTCTGTTGCCTTCAGCACAAAACAACACACAAAAGTAGCACATTTGGAGGTAACACATCCTCATCCTCTTCCTTGACAGGATGATGTTTTGGATTCATCAGGTTAAATAACACATCTTAGCAAAATGTTTTTTTTTTAAAAAGGTTTGTTTATTTATTTATTTGAAAGTCAGAGTTACAGTGAGAGAGAAGGGGAGGCAGAGAGAGAGAGAGGTCTTCTATTCGCTGGTTCACTCCCCAATTGGCCTCAATGGCCAGAGCTGTGCCAATCTGAAGTCAAGAGCCAGGAGCATCTTCGGGTCTCCCATGTGGGTGCAGTGGCCCAAAGACTTGGGTCATCTTCTACTGCTTTCCCAGGCCATAGCAGAGAGCTGGATCTGAAGTGGAGTAGCCAGGACTTGAACCATCACCAATATGGGATGCTGGACTGCAGGCAGCGGCTTTACCCACTATGCCACAGCACCAGCCCTACTAAGTGGGGTTTTAACTATCTTTTTAATTTATTTAATGAGGTTAACAAAATATTTAATATTACATATTTGGCTCACATCAATTCTATTTCTATTGGACAGGACTGCTCTAGGAAGAAAACAGGTATTTATTAAGCAAATTATGTTTAAATTTTTATTTATTTATTTATTTGAAAGAGCTATGGTGGGGGGGAGACAGAGAGAGATCTTCAATCTGCTGGTTCACTCACCAAATGACAGCAATAGATAGGATGGGGCCAGACCAAAGCCAGGCACTAGGAGAATCTTCCAGATCTTTCACGTGGGTGTGGGGGCCCAAGCATTTGGACCATCCTCTGCTGTTTTCCCAGGTGCACTAGCAGGGAACTGGATCAGATGTTGAGCAGCCAGAATTTGAACCAGTGCCCACACTGGACGCCAGTGCTGCAGGGGGCCACTTAACCTGCTAAGCCACAATGCCGGCCTCTAAGCAAATTATTTTTTTTTTTAATTTTTGACAGGCAGAGTGGACAGTGAGAGAGAGAGACAGAGAGGAAGGTCTTCCTTTTGCCGTTGGTTCACCCTCCAATGGCCACCGCGGTAGCGCGCTGCGGCCGGCGCACTGCGCTGATCCGATGGCAGGAGCCAGGTGCTTCTCCTGGTCTCCCATGGGGTGCAGGGCCCAAGCACTTGGGCCATCCTCCACTGCACTCCCTGGCCACAGCAGAGAGCTGGCCCGGAAGAGGGGCAACCGGGACAGGATCGGTGCCCCGACCGGGACTAGAACCCGGTGTGCCGGCGCTGCAAGGCGGAGGATTAGCCTATTGAGCCACAGCGCCGGCCCAAGCAAATTATTTTGATGAGCCCCTGAAGAATGAGATATAGGCCACAGAAAGGGCCTGAAAAGCAAGGAAGGCTTTGGTAAACGGCAGGGCTGGGTGTAGGAGCCTGAGGACATTTGTTCCAAGCAGGAATTCACAATATTCAACCCCACTGTTTTCAAGTTAATGATGTGAACCTGCTTATATCTTCTGTTTTAGAAAGCTCAGAGCCTTCCTAGGAAATTCAAGAGCAAGGGGCTGGTTACATCTGTCTCTGTTGTGAAGTGGAGCTACAAAATCACAGGTTATGAAGTAGAGAATGGTAACTCGTCGGAAGCAGGAAACCTTAAAAGGACAATAGGAGCTCCAAGAAAATGCACAATTCTTTGAGCTGCCATTGAACTCACACAGAAGTCATGGGATGGGTTTGTGGGTCTTAGAAATGGGCAGCCTTGCAGAAAAGGTCACTCAGATGTAATTCTCTAGACTGGAGACTACCAAGGGACCCAGCACAACTTCCAACACTTTGTTACACAGTTGGCAAGCATTCTGCAAATAATTTTACGATGAACACCCATACACCTACTAGCTAGATTCTACCATGAACATTTTATTATATTAAGATATGTATACCTCTTCTATGAAACTTTCTTTGTTAATCCATCTTACTCTGGGAGGATTTGGAGCTTAATTCCTGTATTACTTAATTCCTGTACTACTTTAACCAAGAGACCTAAAAGAAGCTAACTTATAAAGGAAAAGTTCTATATTAACTTGCAGATTTGGAGGTTCACAGTCTAAGATTGGGTAGCCCAATTAGTCTGGTGTCTGATAGGCCTCTCTTGCCTAAGTTATACACTCTTCATTTTTTTTTTCTTTTCAACTTTTATTTAATAAATATAAATTTCCAAAGTACAACTTTTGAATTATAGCAGCTTTTCCCCCCATAACCTCCCTACACTCTTCACTACATAAACCCCCGTCAACACATGGGAAATTACTATTCCCCAACGATGTGCTTCACATCTTTTCCCCAGCAATCCTTATCCCTACCCTCTAGAAGCAGCTACTCGGCTGATGTTTTTCACCATGGGCTAGTTTTGCCCTGTCCCCTCTCTAGACTGTCACGTAAATGGATTTAATCATGATATTTTCAGAGTCTCTACACTTTTGCAAAATACAACATTTTAAGGGCAGCTCCTTGCATTAAAACAAGCTCAAACAATTTAATTTATACTTGGTTAAGCATACACTTTATACACAATAGAACTTAACATAATCTACCACCAAAATCCTTATCCAACATTGTCTTTCTGAAAGTGATAATAGCACCAAGAAATATCTGTGACTTCCATAATCTCACTTCAAAAGAAAGTACCTACAGCTCAAACATTGTGCCTCCCTTTTGAGGACACTTTAGAAATTCCCAGTTAGGGGCAGCACTGTGGTGTAGTGGGTAAAGCTGCCGCCTGTAGTGCCGGCATTCCATATGGGTGCTGGTTCGAGTCCTGGCTGCTCCACTTCCTTTTTTTTTATTCACTAAAATACTTTAATTCCCTATTACCAACACAAACCATTCCCTACTGTCATCAGAAAGTCAGTGAGTGTATGTGTTTCTCTGATTGTCTCAAAATTTCTTTAAACTATTGGTTTATTCAAATTAGGATCCAACCATTTAGTTGATGTGTTTATTGAATCTCTTTGAATATGTTTTCTCCCTCTATTTCTGTCTCCCTTACAGTTTTTTCATAAAACTTTTATTTAATAAATATAAATTTCAAAAGTATAACTTTTGGATTATAGCGGTTTTTCTACCCATAACCACCCTCCCACCCACAAACCATCCCATCTCCTACTCCCTCTCCTATACCATCAGCTCTCTGCTATGGCTTGGCAAAGCAGTGGAGGATGGCCCAAGTGCTTGTGCCCTTGCACTCGCATGGGAGACCCAGAAGAAGTTTCTGGCTCCTGGCTCCTGGCTCCTGGCTCCTGGCTTCGGATCAGCACAGCTCTGGCCGTTGGAGGCCAATTGGGGAGTGAACCAGCAGATGGAAGACCTCTCTCTCTCTTTCTCTCTGCCTCTTCTTCTCTCTGTGTAACTCTGACTTTCAAATAAATAAATAAACCTTTAAAAAATAAATTATCAGTTATAAATAGATCAATAGACTTCTTTATGTTTGTATACACTTTTTCAATTTTTATTGTAGTAAAATACACATAACAATAAAATTGCACTGTAACTATTTTAAGTGTACAGTTCAGTGTATTGAATGAGTTCAGATTGTTGTGCTCCCATCACATCATCCATCTGATTGACCTTCATCTTTCCAAGCTGAAACTCTGTCCCAAAGAAACACCTCCTCCCTACTCCCTCCTGCTACTGTGCCAAGAGCTGAAAATGACCAAAATTTACTGGAATTTACAACCCAACAGCTTCCCTGATAGTTCCAAACTGACCACTCCAGGTAGTCTGTCAGTTCAGCTGTAATTTGTCAAACAGATGTCTGGGGCTTCTGATTCCAGCCTCTTCCCTGGAGCCTCTCTCTAGCTGTATCTACTCTATTACATCTTGAGAAGGTTTGTTTCAGAGGTTTGGTGCCCACTCTGCTGAGTAGAGCTTTATCAAGAGCTACCTCTTGGTCTAACAACCTAGAACTGGTGATACACTTAACCCCAAACTACCCAAACTTTACCTGTAATATAGGTGCATTATCTTGCCTCAAATTTCATATTTCATGTTTCCTTTGAAAGTTTATATTCCTTTACTCTTTTGTTCATTTTGATTGTCACACCATAGCTATAGTTTGTTTTATCCTTTGTCAATAGGGTGGTCAGATAAGGGGTGTGGACTTTCTATGAATTGTATAATGGAACTGGTAAATATGGCAAATAGGATCCCTGCTTAACTAAATCTCATTTAATTGATTTTTAAGTGGGCAAAGAAAATTATATGAAAGAGAAGTTGGAAATCTACTACAATAGTCTCTCCTCATCCACAGTTTGTTTTGCACATTTTCATTTACCTATGATCAACCATAGCACCAAAATATTCTATGGAAAATTCCAGAAACAAACAATGCATAAGTTTTAAAGTGCACACTGTTCTGAGTAGTGTGGTGAATCTAGTGCCATCCCACTGCACCCTGCCCAAACACACTGAGCAGAGATAAAGCATGATCAACGTTACCACATGACATAGCTTCTATGAGGCCACAGAAGCTGGTTCCCAGAGCCTCATGCTGGGCTGCACACACTCTGAGCACTCTGAACCATAAGGTGTGAGGCTAGCATCTTGGCTTCCATGATTCTTTTCTTCTGTTTTGGTGGGCATTGATTCCTAATTCTTAATATGATTCCTGATGCATACTAGATGTTTTACTTCTTACATGACTTCGAATGTTCTGATACTTGCAAAGATAAAAATGCTGCTTTCCATATCAGTGAAACCCCCAGCTGAATGTGAATAAGTATTGAAAATGTGGATTCTTGGAAATCTGTTATGATAGTCCCCTTTATTCATGGTTTGCTATCCACAGTTTTATTTACTTGTGGAAAACCATAGCTTACAAATACTAAATGGAAAATTCCAGAAACAAAAAATGCATGAGTTTTAAATTGCACAGTGTTTTGAGTAGTGTGGCGAAATCTCAGGCCATCCCATTCCAACCTGCCCAAGACATGGATTGTCCTTTTGTTCAGCGTGTCCACACCTAATACACTAACTACCCTTTCACCACTTAGCGATCTCAGTTATCAGATCCACTGCTGTGGCATTGCAGTGCTTGTGTTCAAGTAACTCTTATTTTACTTAATAATGCCTCCAAAGTGCAAGGGTCGTCATAGAAAGTTGTTATGATTGCTCTATTTTATCATTAGTCATTGTTAGTCTCTTACTGTGCTTAACTTACAAATCAAACTTTACCATAGGTGTGAATATACAGGGAAAAACATGGAGAACAGAACTACTCATGTTTCAGGCATCTCCTCGGGGTCTTAGAATATATCCCCAAAAGATAAGTGGGTGCTATTTTACCATTTTTTAATACCCAGAGTGTCATCATAAACAATGGAATATAATAGATTTTAAAGATATGCACTTTACAAAAAGTATTAGAATCTTTATTAAACTTACACCATTTACTTAAAGAAATAAGTTTTTTTTTTAAATCTTGTAAATTGGCTTCTGGGACTGTGTAAATGGTTTCCTTTTCTTTTGTATCCTTATACAAAGTAACCAAGCTCTATTCCGATAAACTCTAAGTTCAAGGAAGAAAATTCACATCTATGTACTAATTTTCTTTAATTCTAAAAGTGACTTGTTAATTCCTTAGCAACCATCTCTCCTTGAGATGAAAGCAATGGCAGAAATAAAGGCATATCTCAGAGCTTTGCCTTGAGTGGGTTAGGTGATAATAACAGTTCTCAGACATGTAGTAACTCTGGTAACTTGGAGATGGGGGAAAAAGAATCTCATAAAAGAAGTAGGATTTATAGTTGACAGGGGGAACCAGCAAGCCCAAAACAGACAGAGAAGGCCACTTGTCAGGCTGCCACTCATTGCTCACTGCTGCTGGAGAGAGAATTCTAGGAGGGGGTGGAGCTGGGTGATTTCTGTGCTCATGAGTGACAGGCTGAGATGGATGTAGCAGTTTCCACCCTGTGATGAGCATGATGCTCACTTCTTGGCGCCATTTCTGAGAGCATCAACCCATGCCACTCTTAAGGAGGGAGCACAGAAGATAACAAATGCGAGAGTGCGGTTCTGTGAATTTAAGGACAATGCATGGTGTGATTTTGTTGTTGTTGAGTTTATGTTGAAGTTCGGGAACCCATCAGCTGATGTTGCATCGGTGTACAAAAGTCACAGGAAATACATGTTGGCTGCTGAGCCACAAGATTCTTCCATCAATAAACAAAATTGTGTGAATGCTCATTCCATGCCAACTTTGGAACATTTTTTTCCCCAAGTTGTTAGGGAGAAGAAAGGCAAGAAGAAAGCCAGGAGACCAGGTAGAAGACTCCTACAGTGACCCCCAGAAGAGAGGCTGGAGAGCAGAGGTAGAAGATCATTATTTGTGATTGGATCTGGAGGCAGGAGATGAAGAGATGAGCCAAACATTACTTCGTTGTTCTTGCCCTGAACAAATGGAAGAAAAGATACTGGGTGTATCAAGATAGGACAAATAGGGCATTTTGAGAGGGAAGACTAAGAGCACAGTTTTGGGCATGTTAACATTAGATCCTCATTGGACAGCCAAGTGGAGAGGCCAAGAAAGGATCTGCATATACAAGTCACCACCACATTGTCATTATTTAGTTAGAATTTTAAGATATGAAACTGGATATGATCCCCTAAAATGTCACTAAATTTAGCATTTGAAATGCCACTTAAGAGGATCAAGAAAAAAATAAAAGGATATTTTAACTGGGAAAAAATCACTACCCAAGGAATAATAAACATTAATAATAATGAAGGCCTCTGAACAAGTTGGATGAATATATAAAAGACCAGAGCTGTCAAACATCCAACCTTGAATTAGACAGTGATTGTCCATACTTTCAAGGGGCAGCAGTGTGTCTACCCTAAAACATAGCAGATACCCATTCAGTATCTGACAAACAAGGAATGAAAGAATCAAATCTTTCTGGAGAATGGATAGGGATAGTGCTGGGTTGCTGGGTGGTACTGCTGTTGTAGCGATTGGCTGTCCCTAGGTCTTCCTTGTGTTGGCTGTTTTCATGAGTATTTGTGACCATTCCATGGTGGGTGACTCCTTGACTTTCTTCTTTGTGATATGTGAGTTAACTCTACTATCTACTCTTCCTCTAGTAGTCATGAATGAGTGCTGAAGAATCATCAGGCTAAGAAGAAGGGTGAATAAACCACATAGCGTCTAGCAAAGCTCAGGGGGAAAGTGATGGTGGAGTCTTATTTCTACAGTCATCTTCTTTATATTTTGCAGTCAAAGTCCTCGAAAAAAATAGCAGTGAGCTGAGGCACACTACTAATTTGCTATATCAACATAACCTCTAGGGAAAAAGCAAAAAAAGCATTCTTATTAACTTCAGTATTGGGATAATTTAAATTTAAATCTCTCTTCTAAGACATCTTGTCTCTTTTTTGTTAATTACTATAGAAAACCTTATTTTCTCTTTAAATTAAGCTTGGAGATGCCTTTAATTCAATTGGGCTACTTGTGGAGTATGATTGTCTTGAGAAAGAACTAGGAATTTTAGTTTGAGAAAAAAAAATGTCTCATGTTGGGTGCTGTCACTTGCTACTGATCTTATGGAACATGAACTAAGTATGAGCTAACATTCCCACACCCTTATAGCTCTGCTTCCTGTGGGAGAGTGAGAATGCTTTCCCTACATGGCCATTTCTCTTGAAAATCACCATCTTCTTTAAGCAGTAAGAACTGAGCACTGTTCAGGGAAGTCTTTCAGCTTGGAGACTTTACGCATGTTGTTGGCCCTGGCACACTCTCAGTGGATGTTGGCCAACAGAGGAATAAGCAGACAGCCTCACGCCTGTTGAACCTGCTCTGTGTGCCGGCTGCCTTTTGAGCAATTTACCCAGGTTCACTCACTGAATGCAAAACCTAAAAGTGCTATTCATCCTTACTCTAAAAGAGATTCAGGGAGCTTCAGCAATTTACTGGCTGACATGCCGCTGCTGTTGCGGAATTGAGCGACAAACTCACCATTGCAGCAGTTGGAGCCTTCCACGCTCATTGTGTCATTCCAAACAGATTGCAAACTTTCACAGCACTCATTCTAGGGCTGGAGAAAGTCCTCTGTGCTGAAGCCAAGTCAGACAGCTGACTGCTGAGCCCTGTTGTGCACCAGGCCTTGGTCAGGCGTTCCAGCTCCACTCATCATTTGACATACATGTATGGTACTTTTTTATTAAGAGCCTTACAGGCCAGCACCCTGGCTCGCTAGGCTAATCCTCCACCTGCAGTGCCAGCACTCTGGGTTCTAGTCTTGGTTGGGGGTGCTGGTTCTGTCCTGGTTGCTCTTCTTCCAGTCCAGCTCTGTGCTGTGGCCCAGGAAGGCAGTGGAGGATGGCCCAAGTCCTTGGGCCTGAACCTGCGTGGGAGACCAGGAGGAAGCACCTGGCTCCTGGCTTCGGATCGGCACAGTGCTGGCCATAGTGGCCATCTGGGGAGTGAACCAACGGAAAGAAGACCTTTCTCTCTCTCTCTCCTCTCTCTCATTGTCTAACTCTGTCTGTCAAAAAGAATCTCTGTTGCAAGACAAGCTACTCCATCACCCCAACATCAGCCTCTGCAAAATCTTAGGACATTGACACAATGCAGGTAAGTTCTTTGTCCCCTTGGGACCTGGTGCCCTTTAGTCTGAGTGTCAATGGAACCCTCATTTACATGTGAGACCTCATCAGCATTGCTTTTACCATCCAGATTTCTGTCAGCTTTCTGATCATAACTATTTATGGCATCTCCAAACCATTGCAGCTCTTCCCTGGTCTTCTGACCTTCTGAGCTCTAATCAGAACCACCCATAATGCTCTGCTTGCCATGGTCTTGGCTTTTCCTACCCTGCTCATCTAAACTATTCCATTCTCTACCAGAAACCCAATTCCAAAGTTTCCTTTATAGTTTTAGCTTTAGTTGTAGTAATGACCTCATCATTACTAATTTTCTGTAGTCGTCAGCTTTTCATCACTGTAGTGAAATTCCTGAGGCAGGCTAACTTTATAAGAAAAGAGGTCTATTTTAGCTCACAATTCTGGAATTGTGCAGTCCACGATGAGGCAGGTCCCACCAGCTTACTTGCTAGTGTACTTACTGGAAGAGTTCTGAGGAAGAAGAAAGCACCACATGGCAAGAGACAGGGAGTGTACCTGTCTTTCTTTAGATATGTGGTATCCTTCCCTCTCCTTACAAAGAGACTTGGGGAAGGGCCAGTCTACTGCCATAGAAGACCCATGAAATCATTTGGTATTGTCCTGCCAAGGCATCTGTGGGAGGGACTCAAAATTCAATAAATCTATTTTTAAGTTGATAATTTTTTATGACCAGCAAATGATGTTATAGATACCCAATGGCCCTTGGCAGAGAAGAGGTGCTATACTCTTGAAAGTCATCAGCATTCAATCATGGGCCCAACCCTAACCACAGCTACAACCTAATGACTTCTCAAAGGCCTCACCTGGAAATGACATGGTTAAGTGACGTTTCGACCTTCTTAGTATCATTAATATAGTATTTACAGAAATTAAACCCTGTGTGATTTGGGGTAACAGATACTAGAACATAGCATGACCTCAGAGTTAACAGAGTGTCCGTCTTCAGAGCACTCTGTTCTGTGCCCTATTACTCTTCCTGGAGCCATGTCTTTGGGAAGTGTGGCGCTAACTGAGAGAGAAAACAAGTGGTGCTTTCCTTGGAACAGCTATTTGCTGACACATATGCCCAGCCTGTAAGATTGTCGAAGAGCAGACACTTTGTGTTTCTCTTTATTAAATGACTCATCAGCCAGAATAGTACCTGGCGCATAGTGCATGCTCACTTTTTTTAAATAAATTCATCACACAAGAACCCAACTACATGTTTTAATCAGCTCAGTGCTGATGATTGTTTTCCTTTCCCAATATTTCCTCGTCCATTGTGAGTGATGGAAACTAGCTACTTATTAAAAAATTGTTTTCAAAATATAATTACAGTAAAAAAGACAAAAAATAAATTTCAAAATGAGACTCTTAATTGGGACACTTTCCACAAATAAGAGTGAATAAAATCTCCCCAAGTGATTTCATTTTTTTTCTCATACTATAAATTTTGGCATTTCTTAATGGACATGTGTATAATCAGTTAGTGTACATACAATTATGAAGCTTGTTCTTATAATTATATGTTACTGAACCATAGTGATTAAGAAAGTGCATGGAAGAACACCAATAATAATGCTACTTCACAATGGAGAGTAAAGCTGATGGATGGCCTTTCCTATAAAACTTCTGATGAATGATACAACAGGGTTGTACCAATCAACTAAGCTGAGATTGTAATCTAAAACATACTTTAAAACTGAGTAAGTACAATAAGAACTAATTGTTTACCTTTTATAAGCTGAACCCTGAAGATACCCAGTCAATGAAACACGCACACACACACACACACGTGAATAAAGCAATCAGCGGACTTCCACCTTAGACTTTCCAAGATCATTTACAGACTGGGAACACATACAAGAAAATAGATCACTAATTGGACAATGTTTCTTTGGAAACGTGGCCAGGGAGGAGGCATCATCTCAGACTATTCAAGCTTCTATAACAAAATAGCTCTCAAGCAACAGAAATGTTTTTCTCACAGTTCTGGAGACTAAGAAATCCACAATCTTGGCACTGGCAGGTGCAGGGTCTGGTGAGGGCTCACTTCCTGACTCCTGGAAGTCATTTATTCACTGTATCCTCACATGGTGGGATTGAAAAGGGTCTGTCTGAGGTCATTTTTAGAAGGGCATTAATCCTATTCATGAGGACTTCATGACCTAATTACCTCCTGATGGTTCCACTTCTTGTTTCTATCACAGTGATGGTTAGGACTTCAACATGTGAATTTGGGGGACATACAACATTCAGATCATGATGGATATTTATATGCAAATAAACAAATTTTAATTTCTTTCTGATAGCTAGCTTTGTCGAAGTTGGTAGATAATTCTCCAGAGACAAGCATCTTTTCTTTTTTTTTTTCTTTTTAAAGATTTACTTATTTAATTGAAAGTCAGAGTTACACAGAGAGAGAAGAAGAGGCAGAGAGAGAGAGAGGTCTTCCGTCTGCTGGTTCACTCCCCAATTGACCGCAACAGCTGGAGTTTTGCCGATCTGAAGCCTCTCTCAGGTCTCCCACATTGGTGCAGGGGCCCAAGGACTTGGGCCATCTTCCACAGCTTTCCCAGGCCATAGCAGAGAGCTGGATCGGAAGTGGAGCAGCCAGGACTCAACCAAACCAGCATGCATATGGGATGCTGGCACTGCAGGTGGTGGCTTTTACCTGCTATGCCACAGTGCCAGCCCTACAAGCATCTTTTCAGATGTCCTCTAGAAACATGGGGAAAGAAATTTTTTAAAAGATTTATTTATTTATTTGAAAGGCAGGTTTACAAAGAGAGAGGAAGAGACAGAGTGAGAGAGCAATCTTCCATCTGCTGGTTCACGCCCCACATGGCTGCAATGGCCAAGGTTGGGCTGGGTGGAAGCCGGGAGTCAGGAACTTCTTCTGGATCTCGCACATGGGTGTAGGGGCCCAAGCACTCAAGGTATCCTCTGCTGCTTTACCAGGCACATTAGTAGGGAGCTGGATAGGAAGTGGAATAGCTGGATCTTGAACCGGCACCCATATGGGATTCCTATGGTTGCTTTATCTGCTATACAACAACACCAGCCCCATAACATTGGTATTTATTGAGTGCCTACTGTTGGATAGGTAAGTAGCTCACAAACATTATTGATAAGAACCATGAACACCCTTAAATAATACAGCTCCTGGGCTCCACCATCACAGCTTCTGACTCAGGAGGTCTGGAAACCAGCACAGTCGTGTGGGTGTCCTGAGGACTACATTGTGAAAAACACAACAGATAGCTGGGAGGACCGGGTGATCTGAAGCTAAGGCTTGTTATTTCTGAACTCTGTGAAACTGGACTGAGAATGACAAATTGCAGAGCTTATGATGAACTCTGTGGATTTTTGGTCTTGGACTTCTGCATGGAAAGCTAGGTTGCCTGGGAATCCTTACTACACAAAATGCCTTTAAGTAGTAGGTGAAGTAGAGCTAACCCCTCCCTCACTAGTCCGTTATGTGGACGACCATGGTCTCGAATCAGTGCAGCTGCTGGCCTGATTCCTGATTCCCAAATCTAATCTCCTCATCGGCCAGACGTCTGCTTTACCTGGAGCTAAACTGCTAAGGGTCATCACTGCCTCACATCTGCCCTAGGGTCTGTCATAGGATCCTGACACAGTGCCCTTGGCTTGTGGTGTCCCAGGCTCCCTTGGGAGTCATCAGTTCACCTTGACCCAAAACACTCACATACAGGCCATCAGCTGGTATGAAGTCACTCCAGCTAGGCTGGTGGAATTACACCCCTACTTCGCCCTTTGAGGTGTTTACTCTCTCAGACTTCAGACCAAGGGGATTTCAAAGTGAATATTTCTTTCAGATGACAACTACAATGACATTAGGAGCATCTGCTGAACAACTATAAAGAGTCCAGAATATTCTACTCAAAAACATGCCTTTTTGGCATAAGGAATATTTAGAGATGAAGACCAGTGAGAGTGCATAAATACAGAATGAACTCTCTGTCCTACCCTTATCTGCTTAAAGATAGAGAATATATTTCTCCTAATGAGAGTGGCATAAATTAGTACCACCCAACACACCAAGATGAGGAGTGAAATCCTTATCGCCAGAGACTGGGAATCAGCACTGAGATATGTTTGCAAAAATAAATCTGACTAAAATCATGTTTTTCTCACACTAATTTCCCCCCATATGTCCTAGTCATTTCCCACAATTTGTTGTCCCTAGAAACCCAATCCCCCATTCTGCATCTAGTCTCTTCTTCATAATTTATCATCCTTTGTTAAAATGGTATACAAACTCCCAGATCTGACCTTTGAATTTCCACTTCTTTTCTGTATAGTTCTCACTCACATAAAAAGATAACATTAACAAATACCACATGCTTTTTCTGCTGCGAATCTTTTTTTGTTAGTTAAACCCACAGTCTCAGCTATTGAACCTCAGAGGGTAAAGGAAAAGTTTTTCTTCCATTACGTGTATTGTGCTAATTGTGGGTAGGCCATATCTCTTTTAATCTTCACATAATGATGCAAACTGGTTCTGTTATTATTCCCAAATTACAACTGATGGCTTTAAGAAGCAGAGAGTTTAACTGCTCTGCCTAACATTAAAGGCACAGTAATCTGTAGAAAGTATTTTTAGTAGCCGCAAGGGGTCCTTTCACTCAGGGTGTTACAAATAGTCAGCCTCCAGCAGGAATTGCCCAGAAGGCTTACTTGTGACATGTAAAAGCGACAGCATGAGGGTATCATTCAGTAAGAAACGGCCCCAAGGACTTTCATAGCAAGGATGAGGACGTGTCCAGGAGGTCGGAAGTGGGGAGCAGGAGCACCCTTGTTGCTCAAGCAGCCTGCAACTTCATATACTCTGTGTTCAAAACTCTGAATCCAACTGGTTTCTTGCAGCTTTCCTTGTTTGTGGTTGCCTGGCCTCCTCTGAGTTCAGTATTACAAGGAAAACGTTTCTGGATCATCCTCTGAAAAAAAAAAAAAAAAAGATCAAGCCAATAAACTTCCACAGTCTCTGCCCATGTTCCTGTGCCCCTCTTGTCCGACTCCTACACTCTTGGTTCCAGTATCATCAACAGAACAATTCTGGGCACTGGAACACAGGGGTATATGGGGGTCTTCCACGTATCTATAAAACAGCAATTCACTGCACATTCATAAGCTCAACCTTGATTTGTGGTCCAGGGAGTCCGGAAAGCAGAAGAGGATAGTCAGGATACAATTTAGGGTAATGTTCACTGGGACAGACAAACAACCTCCAAAAGACATAATGGTTAAAAACCAATATAAGGTTTTTATTTTTAGGGGTTAATTTATTTGTTTGAAAGTCAGAGTTACAGGAAAGGGTGGTTGCTGGGGTGGAGAGAGGTGGGCTGATCTGAAGCCACAAGCCAGGAGCTTCTTTTGGGCCTCCCACGAGGATGCAAGAGCCCATGTACTTGGGCTGTCCTCCACTGGCCCACTAGTAGGGAGCTGGATCAGAACTGGAGCAGCTGGGACTCAAACCGGTATCTGTATGGGATGCTGGCATTGCAGGCAGCAGCTTTACCTGCTACACCACAGCGCCAGCCCGTAAATTGATTTCTTGTTTACACTGTAGTTCTGAGTTGTTCAGGTCATTGCAGAGCTTGGTTCCCGGCAGTCACTCAGGAACCGAAGTTCTGTGACAGTCTCTTATCTTCAACTTTCCAAGTCGCTCTGATTGTCTTCATCTAATCAAGGGAAGAGGAAAAGACCTGGAGCATCACACATGAGAAGGGTTTAAGGATAGATCAAGTAATCAGTAACCATCCCTTCCCATGGACATTCTCTCTGGAATTCAGTCGCGTTTCCCCACCTAACGGATAAGGAAGCAAGGTACGGTGCTCTAGTTGAGTACTCAAACGGCAGGACAGAGCCTAAAGGTTGGTGCTAAGCCAACAGACATTGCCCCAGTGCATCCTTTTGTTCTCCAAATATCTGTGCATATCCTTACTCCCATCAGAGAAGAAAATTAAAGTGGAGCAGCACTGATTCAGGGCACTCAAACTGGAGCTGGAGGGATCTTGTTAAAATAGGCCTTGGGTGTGTCTGCAGATGAAGTCTTGAATTGAGCTGTTTTGCAGGTACCCACCAGGGCACATATGGACCCTGCGAATTGGGCCAAACTGCTATTTCTGGAAGGAAATCCATTAGCCTCGGCATCAGTTTGTTAGACTATTCCCCTGCTCCCTGAGTCTGTGTCCAATTGCCTTCTTATAAAACAATTTGATCTCTGCTCCACCAATCACAATTCTTAACAAACAGGAGATGTAATTAACAAGCCCCTTGGAAGTTTGGGCCATAAAACCAGCCACTGTGTGGGGAAAGCTAGGAGCACATTTTCAAGGCTGCTTGCATTTTGCATCCTGGATGGCAATCCTGACAAGCCCCAAGTAAACGTAATTCACTTTTGTTCTTGAACAGTGACAGGTATTTGGTGCGTGGGCCAAGGGACACGACTGAGCGGGAATGTATTAGCAAGGTTTTATTTTACAGGGGGAGGCTGAACCTCAAGAAGCAACAGCAGCAGAGCAGAGGAGAAAGATGAGCAAACATGCAAAGGGGGAAACACGGAAGCAGCAGTTCCAAGAGGCTGGGAAGAAGCGAAGGGAAGAGACATAAAGTCTTAGTTCACAGAGGAAGGACTGTGACGGGCTGTGCCTCAAGAAGCAGGTACAGCAGGAAGGCTCAGAGGGAGCATTGACGCATTCCGGAGGTTTATGGTGCCGTGAGCTCAGCCTGCAGCTCTTGTGGATCCTGCACCAGCCAGGCAGGAAGTGAAGCAGGTGTGGTGTTCTGAAGAAGTCTCCAAGATAGCCAGGTGTGCTGAGTTCCTACAAAAGAGGTCTCAGACAAAAACAAAAAGTCTTGGTGGAATGCACATTTTGAGTTGAAGCTTGAAGGGTGTTATCTTTGCCTGATAATTAGGTTGATAGCATGTCAGTCTACGTTCCCACACAGGAGTCCTGCTCGCTTCCCTGGTGGAGAGCTGCTTCCAGCGCAGAGCGCACGCTGTCTAGGTCACAAGCAGCGGACTTCATCAGTCCCAATGCAGTTCCACCTGGATCGACAAGCTGCAGAAGACAAACGTTCCTCTTCCTACCCCGCCCGCTCCCACTCCATCCTCACTCCTGACGTCAAAGCAGGACCAAGAGAGCCACAACAAAAACACCCCATTTGAAAAAGGCATGCATATGACATATTCAGCAGCCACTCACTCCCAGCAAGGGTGACAACCTCACCAGTAGGCACCCCAGCCCTCTGCCCGGGCGTGGCACGGAGTTCCGTGGTTTGACTCAGTGTCTCCTTTATAGCTGAGAAGGATGTCTGTTTGTCTGCTGTTTGGGAGCGATTTTATTGCCCTTTTTCTAGTGTTCACAGCTTAAGGGAAGTTTGTGCTTTAAGATTTATTTTATTAATTTGAAAGGCAGAGTGACAGAGAGAGGGAGAGACAGAGAGAGAAAGGAATCTTCCCTCTGCTGGTTCAGTCCCCAGATTGCCACAGCAGCTAGGAGCATGGAGCTTCATCAAGGTCTCCCATGTAAGTGGCAGAGGCCCAAGCATTTGGGTCACCTGCTGCTGCTTTCCTAGGTGCATTAACAGGGAGCTGGGTTGAAAAAAGAGCAGCCAGGTCTGATCTGATGCTCAGATATGGGATACTGGTGTTGCAGCTGATGCTAAACTTGCCATGCCACAACACTGTCCTTAAAGGGAAGTTTAGGGCATTAGATAGGATCCCCTCTTGGGAGACACAGCCCACTTTCCACTCATGACAGCTGGAGGAACCAAGGTTGCATAAGGCTCAGACCACTGACAGCTTTTGTTTTGTTGTTGGTGGTGGTGTTTTGTCAGTCTCCTCAGTGAGAAAATTCTCTCCAACTCCTCTAGGCTTCCTTCGGATCTCTGTGACTCCACTCTGTTCTACGTCTGGAACCCACGACTTCCTAAGTGTGATTAACAACCTTGAATTGTGTTTCCTGCTGGATTCCATCCCTGCCTCAGTGTATGGGCAGCTGTCCCTAAATCATCTGAAACTATTGGAGGGGTGGGGTAGGGGGAACCGTAGTTCAGATCTTTGCTACAGGAAGGAGGTACGTTATTTAACTGCACTTAAAGTCAGTTTATGATTAAGTGGGTTATTATTGTTCAAAGGCTTTTTTTTTACTTTTTATTGTTCTAAAAATTTGGGGTCTAGCTGTTGTCTTCTGTTTTTAACCATGTGAGATGAGATCCTCAGTTTATATAGGTTCTCTACTCTTTTTATTTTAGCTTGCAGAGCAGCCAAACTTTCCTAAATTCCTCTTTCTTCCAATGCATTGTTAAATGCTGCAGCAAGCAGCACACGTGATCATTCTAGAACATTCCTCAGATGTTCCCTAAGGTCACAGGCTCAATGAGTACTTGGCCCAGGGCTGGGGCTGTGGCGCAGTGGGTTAACTTAACGCCCTGTCCTGGAGCACCGGCATCACATATGGTCGCCAGTTCAAAACCCAGCTGCTCCACTTCCGATCCAGCTCTCTGCTATGGCCTGGGCAAGCAGTAGAAGATGACCCGAGTCCTTGGGCCCCTGTACCCATGTGGGAGACCCAGAAGAAGCTCCTGGCTCCTGGCTTTGGATTGGTGCAGCTCCAGCCATTGCGGCCATCTGGGGAGTGAACCATCAGATGGAAGACTTCTCTCTCTCTAACTCTAACTCTAACTCTAACTCTAACTCTAACTCTAACTCTAACTCTAACTCTAACTAACTCTAACTTTCAAATAAATAATAATAATTTTTAAAAAAATGAGTACTGGCCCAAGCCACAACAGGCCTGACCTAACAGGGATCTGATCTGAAGCTTTGTTTTGACCTAACAGGCTGACCTGGGGCTTCCCACAGTCACATGGCCCTTGCCATCCAGTTGAGGAGGGAGAAAGACAAAGCGGTTGTGGGAGGTTTGTGTGACCAGGCTGGATGTGGTGTGCATCCACTGGGTGGACTCGGTCATGTGATCTCACACTGCTGCAGGCGATGCTGGGAAATGCAGTCTCAACTGTGATCCTGGAAAAGAACTCATGCTCTTTCTACTCTGCTGAAACCTGAGCTGGACCTTCTTTTAGCCCCAGGAGCACAACCTGCTCCCATCACAGAAGTCGTCTCATCCTCAGCCCATGTGGAATACATGACACAGACCCCCATGCTGGCCTCAAGTGTGTGGAGCTGTATGGTGGCTCTAAGCTTCCATAGCCCTAGGTACCCAAGCCCTTGTAGAATCCCCTTCTCTCCAGCAGACAGTAAAGCAGTTTCTTCCTCTGAGAAGCAGCACTCTGCAAATAAAGACTGGAGCATCTGTCTTAGTCTTAGATTAAAAGTATTTTTTTGCTCCTGGAGAAGAGAAGAAACTGGATTTTTGGAAAGCATTTGAAAGTCTGCCATAATCAGAAAAGAGAAGCTTGTTCTGGGTACCTTTGGACAAGGTTCACGATATCAAAGGAGAGACTGTGACAACCTTACAGCTTTAGGGGTTTGTTGGCATTAAAGCCTGGGGAACTTAATAAACTAGAAGCTGACTCCTTTGGGAAAAGAATTAGAAACTTGATATCTGGGTTAGTAAAGTTTTTAATCCCAAAAGCTGCAGTTTTGAAACTCTAGGATCAGTTGGCCATGTCATTGTCCTATCATCTCCCCTGGGAACTGTGGGACTGTACTTATCCTTTGGCCTTCCTTTCCAGTGCCCCAAGCCAGAAAGAGAGAAATCAAAATGTCCAGGCGTGATTCAGCATGAACGACCCAACCCATTAGACCTTCCGTCATTCTTGATAAGCATTTAATAGAGCACAGTGAAGGTGCTAGCACTGTGTCCAGGAATATTGTACATTTGGGATCTCCATAAGGAAACTGAGAAAGGAAGAAAAATAGACAAGACAGGGGTTGTGGTCATCAGCCTACAAGATATGCAGTTATTTTTCAGTGATGTGCAGAGTCTGCTTCCAGAGGTCTAACCTAAGGAGAGAATGTTCACCAAAAATGCAGATTTGCATAAATACTATAGGTGTCTTTTGGATGTGAGAATAACATTTTAGGAGTGGGCTTTTGGCTCACTGCTCAAGATGCTCATGTCCCATATTGGAGTACCTGGGTTTGAGTCCTAGCTCCACCACTGATTCCAACTTCCTGCTATTGTACACCTGGGGGGCAGGGAGGGTACCAGGTGATAGTAGTTGGGTCCCTACCACCCATTTGGGAGACCTGGTTTAAGTTCCTAGCTCTGGGATTCAGCATTAACTGGATACCGTTATGGACATTTGGGGGGGAGGGGTAAACCAGTAGATAGAAGATCTCTCT
Organism: Lepus europaeus; assembly: GCF_033115175.1. NCBI lineage: Eukaryota > Metazoa > Chordata > Mammalia > Lagomorpha > Leporidae > Lepus > Lepus europaeus. Next base: position 95,407,867 of record NC_084839.1, read on the forward strand.
CTCTCTCTCTCTCTCTCTCTCTCTCTCTCTCTCTCTCCCTTAAAGCTATGGGGCAGATGGATCTTGAGAGTTTGCTGGAAAGCTGCTGTGAATTACACATCAGCTTGCAGTGCTGCCCCCGGCTACCTCATTCTCTGTCACCTACAGAGTCTCCTCTTCGGGCACCTCTTCTGGAGTCTTGCCCAGAGCCGTGTGAGGGTCAGAAGATGGATGTGCGTTACGATGGTGAGTCAAGCACAGATTGTCCTGCCTCATCTTTTCTCCTCTAGGAGGATGCATGGGTGGAATGTCCCCTGCAAGTCTCCTGTTGGAATTTAATTGCTATTGTGATAGTACTGGGCATGGGGCATTTAAAAAGTGATTAGATTGTGAGGGCGGCACTCCCATGAAAGGATTAACGGTATTATTGTGGGAGTGGGTTGGGTATAGTGGGAACTCCTTTGGAGTGAAATCCAGTTCTCCCTCAAACACACTCTTTCACCTGGTGAGGCCGTCTGCCTGGAAGTACTGGCACCTTGATCTTGGACTTTGCTGCCTCTGGACTTGAAAAAAATGAGGTTCTTTTCTTTATAATTTATCTACTCTGTGATATTCTGTTATGGCAATGGAAGACAGACCAAGACCGAGTGCAGTCTTGGCTTCTAATTTGAATACATCTGTGGGAAGATGAAAATACGTAGATTTGTGATTGGCTAGTAGTAGAGCAAGCGAGGGCTTATCCCGAAGATGCTCATCGGCCACAAATTTTCACCTTCCTAGGTGTGTGCCCCTAGGCAAATGTCACTTTGCTCCCCACACACACCTGACCCATCTGGCAGCTGTATTCTACCTCTGTGCTTTGACAAATATTTTACTAAATTTTTTATTTAATGAATATAAATTTTATAGATACAGCTTCAGGAATATAGCAATTCTTCCCCCAATACCCGCCCTCACACCCCCACTCCTGCCCCACCTCCTACTCCGTCTCCCATCCCATTCTTCATTAAGATTCGTTTTTAATTAACTTTATATATAGAAGACCAACTCTATACTAAGTAAAGATTTCTACAATTTGCACCCACATAGACACACAAAGTATAAAGTTCTGTTTGAAGACTAGTTTTACTGTTAATTCTCATAGTACAACTCATTAAGGACAGAGATCCTACATGGGGAGTAAGTGCACAGTGACTCCTGTTGTTGATTTCACAACTGACACTCGTATTTATGATGTCAGGGATCACCCGAGGCTCTTGTCATGAGCTGCCAAGGCTATGGAAGCCTTTTGAGACCACAGACTCAGTCAGTATTTATATGGCAGATGTTGTGTGGGCTGTGTAGCGTCAGCCCCACCAGGTTGGCGCCTTTCACCTTAACCTTCTCAGAATTCAGCCTTGAGTTCTGTTCCAGCTGCAGTGGAGCTTCTGTGACTCACTGGAGCATAAATGGTCCACGGAGGAGAAATGGAGTGAGCCAGCTGACAGCCAGTGCCACTTGCTGAGTCCACCTTGAGCCACCCAGCCTGGTGGACTTTCCCACTGAATGTCAGTAGCCCCAGGAGTGTCCAGGAGACGGGAGCAGAGGAAATGCCCTGCTAAGCTCAGAAGCAGGAAGAAAAACTCATCGCTCTTGTAGCCATGACAGTTGGCTCTGCAGCAGTGGACAACGGGGGCACCAATGGTATCAGCTAGAGTGGGAAAGCTCAAGAGGAGTGAAAAACTGAGAAGAGAAGAAAACCAATGCTCGCTGTGTTGTGTACAGCCCTCCATCTAGACTTGCTTTATTTTGTTTACCAGTGTTTGTGCAGATTCTGAGAGCAATCACTTAAATACACTTAAACCACTTCCGTGGGGCAATGAATTGTGGCCCTGTTGACAGCCAGTTGTGATCCTTTCTTTGTTAAAAAAAAAAAAAGAGAGAGAGAGAGAGAGAGAGACGGGTATAAGAAAAAAAGTTCAAAAGCATATTTGCATATATTTTTTCACTGCATGAAAGAGGATTCCTGCAGAGTTTTGCTTAGAGAGTCTTGAAAACAAATCATCAATGCAAAGACTTCGTTTTCTTTTTACTTTTAAAATTCAAGCAGATGAAACTTCCCTAAAGAAGAAGCCGTCTGCAATGTTTAGCATCCATCAATGCTCCACTCTATTAATTATTTAGATATAGCAGAACGGGAAGATCAAAATACAATAATACCACTCCACTTCATATTCACTGGGTGTCAGGCTGTGTTCAATAATTTACATGCACTGCCTAAACTAATAATTGTAATAATTCAAGGAGCAGGTATTGTTGCTATTTGTATTTCACACATGAGGGACCTGAACCTTAGAGAGAGCGGTGATGCATGCAAGATCACCCAGCTAGTTTGGGAGGCAGTACCTGAACCCTGGCTTTCCTGGCTAGAGGCAGTGGTGTTGCTGGTCCCCGGGTGCTGTGCCAGCCTGTATTGTTATAGACGCTGAGGACTCGATCACCATCAAGCTTAGGTGAAAAAGAAGAAGAAACAAAAGGCAGGATTTAGATTTTCTTCTTTATAACCCGCATTATCCATCAAAGCCCATTCTCTTCACTAGACCAGAAGCCTCCCAAACATTTTTTTACACTTTACTTTTTGTGATTACGTTCATGCGTATTTCAAAACAGTGTGATTTAAAGTTGTTAGACCAAGATAGAAACCATCCATTTCCCCATCTTTCAGAGATAATCAATATTGTTATAATTATGTTGACATTTTAAGTCTTATGAATATCCATGCATAATTTGTATATGAAACACATGTTACTAATTAATGTTTGTGTGTGTACATAAGAAAGATTGTAAGATCTGTAAATTATACTCTGTGTGTGTGTACAAGAGGTTTTCAAAAAGTACTATGTGCATATTTAAAAATTTTTTGTGGAGCCTGTGCTGTGGCGTAGCCGGTAAAGCCACGGCCTGCGGTGCCGACATCCCATATGGACACCGGTTCAAGTCCTGGCCTCACCACTCCCGATGCAGCTCTCTGCTATGGCCTGGAAAAGCAGTAGAAGATGGCCCAGACCCTTGAGACCCTGCACTTGTGTTGGAGACCTGGAAGAAGCTCCTGGCTCCTGGTTTTGGATCAGCACAGCTCCACCCATTGGGGCCAACTGGGGAGTGAACCAGTGGATGGAAGACATCTCTCTCTTTCTCTTTCTCTGCCTCTCCTCTCTGTGTAAAATCTGACTTTCAAATAAATAATAAATCTTTATGGAGTCACCCATGTCCCATAATTTCTTTATCCAGTCTACTGTTGATGGGCATTTGGGTTGGTTCCAGGTCTTAGCTATTGTGAATTGAGCTGCAATAAACATTAATGTGCAGATGGCTTTTTTATTAGCCAAATTAATTTCCTTTGGGTAAATTCCAAGGAGTGGGATGGCTGGGTTGTATGGTAGGGTTATGTTCAGGTTTCTGAGGAATCTCCAGACAGACTTCCATAGTGGCTTAACCAGTTTGCATTCCCACCAACAGTGGGTTAGTGTCCCTTTTTCCCCACATCCTCTCCAGCATCTGCTGTTGGTAGATTTCTGAATGTGAGCCATTCTCACCGGGGTGAGATGGAACCTCATTGTGGTTTTGATTTGCATTTCTCTGATTGCTAGTGATCTTGAACATTTTTTCATGTGCCTGTTGGCCATTTGGATTTCCTCTTTCGAAAAATGTCTATTGAGGTCCTTGGCCCATCTCCTAAGTGGGTTGTTTGTTTTGTTGTTGTGGATTTTCTTGATTTCTTTGTAGATTCTGGTTATCAACCCTTTATCTGTAGTATAGTTTGCAAATATTTTTTCCCATTCTGTTGGTTGCCTCTTCACTTTCCTGACTGTTTCTTTTGCAGTACAGAAACTTCTCAATTTGATGCAATCCCAAATGTTAATTTTGGTTTTGACTGCCTGTGCTCCTGGGGTCTTTTCCAAGAAGTCTTTGCCTGTGCCTATATCTTGCAGGGTTTCTCCAATGCTCTCTAATAGTTTGATGGTTTCGGGTCGTAGATTTAAGTCTTTAATCCATGTTGAGTGAATTTTTGTGTAAGGTGAAAGGTATGGGTCTTGCTTCAAGCTTCTGCACGTGGAAATCCAATTTTCCTAGCACCATTTATTGAATAGGCTGTCCTTATTCCAGGGATTGGTTTTGGATCTTTGATCAAATATAAGTTGGCTGTAGATGTTTGGATTGATTTCTGGTGTTTCTATTCTGTTCCATTGGTCTATCCATCTGTTTCTCCATAGAATACTATACAGCAGTAAGGAACAATGAAACCCAGTCATTTGCAACAAGATGGAGGAATCTGGAAAGCATCATGCTGAGTGAATTAAGCCAGTTCCAAAGAGACAAATATCATTTGTTTTCCCTGATCAGCGACAACTGAGCACCAAAGGGGAAACCTGTTGAAGTGAAATGGACACTATAAGAAACAATCACCTGATCAGCTCTTGTCCTGACTCTAGATGTACAATGTAATACTTTATCCTTTTTAGTATTTGTTGTTGTTGTTGTTGTTGTTGTTGTTCTAGTACTATTGGTTGAACTCTGTAATTAACACACAATTATTCTTAGGTGTTTAAATTTTAACTGAAAGGTGATCCCTGTTAAATTTAAGAGTGGAAAAAGAGAGGGAGGAGATGCACAATTTGGGACATGCACAATCAGTCTTGCCCCAAATGATGGAGTTAGAAATGTGCCAGGGGATTCCATACAATCCCATCAAGGTGGCATGTACCAATGCCATCTCACTAGTCCAAGTGATCAATTTCAGTCCACATTCGATGTCTCTGATAGGTCTAAGAATCAAAGGGATCACACAAACAAGACAAGTGTCTGCTAATACTAACTGATAGAATCAAAAAGGGAGAGAAAGATCCAGCATGGGAAGTGGGATACACAGCAGACTCATAGAATGGCAGATGTCCTAAACAACACTCTGGCCTCAGAATCAGCCCTTAAGGCATTTGGATCTGGCTGAAGAGCCCATGAGAGTATTGTAGGCATGGAAAGCCAAGATACCATGGAAAAGAAAAAAAAAAAAAAGAAGAAGAAGACCTAAATGAAAGATCTCTGTGAGTGAAATCCCAGTGGAAAGAACAGGGCCATCAAAGAAGGAGGTACCTTTCTCTGAAGGGAGGAGAGAACTTCCACTTTGACTGTGACCCTATCGGAATAAGATCAAAGTCAGCGAACTCTAAAGGCTTCCATAGCCCTGGCAACTCATGACTAGAGCCTAGGGAGATTACTGATGCCATGAACAGGAGTGTCAAATTGTTAAGTCATCAACAGAAGTCACTGTGTACTTACATCCCATGTGGGATCTGTCCTTAATGTGTTGTCTAATGTGCAGTGATACTATAACTAGTACTGAAACAGTATTTTTACACTTTGTGTTTCTGCGTGGGTACAAACTGATGAGATCTTTACTAATTATATACTGAATCGATCTTCTGTATATAAAGAGAATTGGAAATGAGAAAAAAAAAACCTGGTGTTAAATTGGAAATGGCATAGAAAATTAATTAATTTTTTAAAAAATATTATGTGTGATCCCTGTCTTTAATGTGCTGTACACTCTTATTTAATGCTATAACTAGTACTCCAACAGTATTTTTTTTCACTTTGTGTTGCTATATGGGGGCAAACTGTTGAAATCGTTACCTAATATATACTAAACTGGAGAGGGAGTGGGAAAGGGGAGGGTTGTGGGTGGGAGGGAAGTTTGGGGGGGGGGAAGCCATTGTAATCCATAAGCTGTACTTTGGAAATTTATATTCATTAAATAAAAGTTTAATAAAAAAAAGAAAAAAAATTAAAAAAATAATAAATCTTTAAAAAATTTTTTGCAACAAAATTATCTTTTAATTCCATTTTAATCTCATTTTTCTTTTATGAAATGTCCACCCATGAGAAATAAAGCGATTGTAAGGTAGATAGCATTTTCTGTCCTACTTGTTCCCTTCCTGGTATCTCATATTGATGTGGGGGCAGGGAGAAGCTGAGGTCACCAGCACTTCCCTGTAGCCTTGCCTGTACCATCTAACTCCCTCCCCTCAACCCCACGCCATGCAGCAGAAAACTGTGCCTTCCGTGGTTTTTCCACTTAGAATCAGCACTGGCTAGAAATATCCAATATAGCTACAACCTGGAGCCCTGTGATGATCTTAAGCCCCTTATAATGTCTTTATAATAACATTACCATGGCCAACACGCCTACTCCCATCATGCACCTGACATTAGCATACTTCTGAGACTTCCAATCAAAGAGCAAGAAGGCGGATGGTACTCAAGCCCTGTCCCCAACTCCACCCCCTTTGAATATTAGTCAAGCCCCATTCCAAACGACAACCCCTAAGGGTGTGGTCCCAAACCTCGCTGAGTGCCGCTCTTTCTTGAGCATGCCCACCCTCCTTCCCAAGTGCGTTCTGTCACTTTGGATGTTAATAAATCTCTGCTGACATCTACCTATATCTTGCCCTTGACTTTCTTCTTGCGTGAGCACCTGCACAAGATTCTGTTATCCTGTAAGCAAAATCAAATCTGATGTTTGGGAGGTAATACAGCAGCAACATGCTTCACTGATGCAGCAGACATACCTTAGTTTGCAGGCACCTGACAGATTTTCCTCAGTGCTTGCCATCCATATTTTTCTGTGATACCTCTGGCGTCTAGTGTTTCTTTCTTTTTTTTATTTTTATTTATTTTTTTATTTTTGACAGGCAGAGTGGACAGTGAGAGAGAGACAGAGAGAAAGGTCTTCCTTTGCCGTTGGTTCACCCTCCAATGGCCGCCGCGGTAGGCGCGCTGCGGCCGGCGCACCGCGCTGATCCGATGGCAGGAGCCAGGTGCTTCTCCTGGTCTCCCATGGGGTGCAGGGCCCAAGGACTTGGGCCATCCTCCACTGCACTCCCTGGCCACAGCAGAGAGCTGGCCTGGAAGAGAGGCAACCGGGACAGGATCGGTGCCCCAACCTGGACTAGAACCCGGGGTGCTGGCGCCGCAAGGCAGAGGATTAGCCTAGTGAGCCACGGCTCCGGCCCTAGTGTTTCTTTCTTAGAAAACATATTTATTTATTTGAAAAGCAGAGTTCAGGGGCCAGCGCTGTGGTATAGTGGGTTAAGCTGCCATCTGCAATGCTGGCATCTCATATAAATGCCAATTTGGAGAACTGACTGCTCTACTACCCACATGGGAGATCAGGATTTGGGTCTTAGCTCCCAGAATTACCCTGAAATTGGTTGGGGGAAGGGATGGGAGGCAGCGGATGGGAATCCTCTTGTTCTTGCTCTCAAAAAAATTTTTTTAATTAAAAAAAAAATAAAAAGAAAGGCAGTTACACTGAGAAAATCCATCCATTGATTCATTCCCCAATGGCTGTAACGGACGGCGCTGGGCCAGGCTGAACCCAGGAACCCAGAACTCCATCTGGGTCTTCTACACAGATGGTGGGAGCATAAGCACTTGGGCCATCCTCTGTTGCTTTCCTAGGCACACTAGCAGGGCGCTGGATCAGAAGTGGAGCAGTCAGGACTCGAACCACACACGAGGATGTCCTGGTGTGGACAAATCACAGCTGGGTATCAGATACTTCCTTCTGCTGCTTCATACTTCATCAAAGGCAGCTGCTTGCCTGCACATCAGTCAAGGAGTTTATTTTAATAATAATGTATTGGCTATAAGTGTGAGTATAATTTTTATAACATATAAATAAGATTTTTATACCTTATTGGGATATAAATAAATATATTTATATATTATAGTGAAATACATGTAGTGGCATTTATTTATAAATAATCCACAAAAATCACCCTTTAAAGTGGTTTTGAGTGTTTTCACAAGTTTGTGAACTCATGAGTGTTACCTAATCTCAGAATTATATTAGTGGTTGATGGATTAGTGTTGATGAGTATTGGCTTAATGCAGTCTTGGTGTCTAGGGGTGGGGCTTTGGGGAAGTAAATGGGTTGGATTAAGTTGGATTGGGCTGTGAGGATGGAGCCATGCTTCAATCATGATGGCTTTCTGAGGAGGGATATGTGGACATGGAGAAAGCTGCTGCCTGCCTCTCAGCCTCTCTGCTTCCTGGCTGGCCAGTGTGGTGTTCCAGCCTCATCCAATGGCTGAATTGATGGGGCCTGCCCAATCTTGGACTACAGTCTTCTAAAACTGGGAGCCAAAATAAACCTTCCTCTTGGTAGTGATGGAAAGCTGACTAATACAGATGTTGAACACCTCTGTATGCATATATTGTCCATTTTCATATCCTCCTTGTAAAAATATCTGTTCAAATTGTTCCTGTTTAAATCGGGTTTCTTGATTGTTTCTTGCTGGATCTGATTTGTGTGTCCAAAAGGCTTTACGTGTTTAAATTTAAGCCCCATTGTGAAACATTATCATAAGGATGGAAACTCAACTGTGATTATGATTCTGACAAGGGAAGTGATTAGGAATACATAAACCATTTGGGTGGATCCTCCATGACTGTTGGACCCTGGTGAGTTTATAAGCAGAGGGAAAGACACACAAACAGGTGCTTTCCCTGTCTCTTGCCACGTGACGCTCCACTTGGGGAGATGCAAGAAGGCCATCACCAGATGCGTCCTCTTGCCTTTTGTACCTCCAGATGTGGGAGAACTGGCCTACCTCTAGTATTTCATTACAGTAATGAAAAGTGGACTAACACAAGTTGTCAGAGGTCTTAATAGATATGGATCGTAGATCTTCATCCTGCTATGGTTTGCAAAGATTTCCTTCCCTCTGTGGCTTATCCTCTCACTTGATAATTTCCTGTAAAGAACAAAGTCTTCCATTTTGGTGGCGTCCAGTTAATCTGTTTTTTTTTTTTTTCTCTTATCACTTGTGCTTAGGTATCATATCTAAAAGCGACTGAGGCTAGCACTGTGGCGTCACTTGCAGTGTGGGCAGTCCATATCAGAATGCTCATCTGAGTTCCTGCTGCTCTGTCTGACCCAGCTCCTGGCTGATGTGCCTGGGAAAGCAGCAGAAGATGGCCCAAGAACTTGGGCCCCTGCCACCCATGTGGAAAACCCAAATGGAGTTCTGGACTCCTGGCTTTGGCCTGGCATAGCCCCAGCAATAGTGGCCATTTGAGGGAATGAACCAGGGGATTGGAAGTCTCTCTCTCCACAATGCTCTATAAAATATTTTTTTTAAAAAAATTCACTAATCTCAAACCATGAAGATTTATTCTTATGTTTTCTAAAAAGTATTTTTTTGTGGCTTTAACTCCTACATTTATGGTCTATAATCCATTTTGAGCTTCTTTTTGTGTATGGTGTTAGGTGAATGTCCATTTTCACTCATTTGCCTATAGATATGCTGTCGTACCAGCACTATTTGTTGCCAAAACTGCACTCTTCCCATGGAATTATCTTGGCATTTTTGTTCAATATCAATTGACCAAAACGTGAGAGCTTATTTGTGAAATCTGAGTTCCAGATTTCTACTTTTCTACTCTGATGCTAGTCCCACAGTGTTTTGAGTATGACAGCTATATAATTTAGAACCCAGTGTGCTGGCGCTGCAAGGCGGAGGATTAGCCTGTTGAGCCACGGCACCGGCCTTAACTCTTTCAAAATAAATAAAAATATTTTTTTTAAAAAAAAAAGGTAGCTGCTAATTGTTTTTTGAGGATTTCTTGTACGTGAGGAGTCATTTTTCTCTTGCTGCTTTCAAATTTCTCTTTTCGCCTTTGGCTTTTGTGTTTGACTGTGATGTCTCTGTGAATTTGTTTGAAGTTAATTTGTACAGCTTCTTAGATTTGGGGGAACTCTCAGTCATTATTTTCTCAAGTACTCTTTTTGTCTTGTCTCTTGCCACTCCTTCTGGAACTCCTGTCATGCATATGTTGGTATGATTTATGGCTTTCTATAAGTTCCCGAGGCCCTGTTCTTTTTTTTTTTTATTTTATTTTTATTTTTTTTTTGCTGTCTCTTAGATTTGTTAAATTCAATTATCCTCCCTTCGAATTCATGATTTATTTCTTCTGTTTAAAACTTCTAGTTCACTTTAGTGAATTTTCCATTTCAGGTGATCTTTTCAACTTAAGATTTCTATTTGTTTCTATTTATAATTTCCATATATTTGTTGATTTCTCTACTTTGTTAACCATTTCATATGCAAACTTTCCTTTATATTACCCTGATTATCTTTAGTCTTTTGAACATGGGTATAATAGCTGAATTAAAATCTTTGCAAAATAAATCCCGTATCTGGGTTTCCTTCTGGACAGTATCCATCAACTGATTTTTTTCTCTGTAAGTGGACAGCACTTTTCCCATATGCTTTCTGTTACACAATTTTGTGAGCTAGTCATTTTAAATACTATAATGAGGTCATTCTGGAAATCATACTACTGCCCTCTCCTCCGGGGTTCTTTATTGCTGCTGTTTATGTGTTTACTTTCAGACAGGTTATGTAAATTCTGGACACCTTGCTCTATGTAGTTATTAATGTCTGCTCAGTTAGCTTATTGTCCTGCTCAAGCTAGGACAGTGATTGAACCAGGCACTTAAGGAAACCTCTTTGCCAAGGTGTGTGTGTGTGTGTGTGTGTTGGAGCATGTCATTCACATGTTCCATCAGTTCTTCCATATGTGAGACCAGGCCCTTCTCAGGTCTTTCCTGGACATCATATGTGCACAGAGATGTTCAAAGCCCACCATGGACATCTTAGTCCCCAGTTTTTCCTTCTAAGTTTTGGGCCAGACTCTTGTTAGCTCCAGTTGTTTCACTGGGTCAATCCACGGTGGTGTTAACTGATTGCCGCTGAGGGGTTTCAGCCAGCACCCTGGGGATGGGACTGTTAGCCCAGGAGGAGCTGAGTCAGTGACCACAGTCGCTGACAATGGGCCTTCCAGCGAGCGGTAAGGGATGGACCGACAGTTCTTAGGGACTTTTGTTTTTTAAGATTTATTTATTTATTTGAAAAAGTTACACAGAGAGAGGAGAGGCAGAGAGAGAGAGAGGTCTTCCATCCGCTGGTTCACTCCCCAATTGACCACAACAGCCAGAACTGCGCCGATCTGAAGCCAGGAGCCAGGAGATTCTTCCGGGTCTCCCACACGGGTGCAGGGGCCAAAGAACTTGGGCCATCTTCTACTGCTTTCCCAGGCCATAGCAGAGAGCTGGATCACAAGTGGAGCATCCAGGTCTCAAACCAGCACCCATATGGGATGCCAGCGCTGCAGGCCAGGGTGTTAACACGCTGCGCCACAGCGCCAGCCCCCTAAGGGGCTTTTAGGATGTTTCAAAGATGTTCTGACATCTCCAGGGGCCGGTTAATCTTGTTTTCACAGCTCCCACAGTGGTGGGTTTCTTGTGTCAATATTGCCTTGGAGCTTGGGGCAAAGGCATGAGAACAGAGAAAGTTAAAATACCACAAAGCTGCGGCCAGTGTTTTGGCATAGCAGGTTAAGCTGCTGTCTGTGACAGCATATGAGCACTGGTTTGAATCCCAGGTGCTCCACTTTTGATCTACCTTCCTGCTAATGTGCCTGGGAAAGAAGCTTGGGAGACCCAGATGAAGCTCCTAACTCCTGGTTTCAGTCTGGCGCAGCCCCAGCTATTGCAGCCATTTGGGGAGTGAACCAGTGAATAGAAGTTCTCTTTCTCTGTGTGTCTCTCCCACTCTGTTTATAACTTTGTCTTTCAAATAAATAAATATTTATTTATTAAATAAATATTCTTTAAAAAAAATACCACAAAGCTCACTGTTCTTACTAAGATTTAGCCATTGTTTTTAAAGAAATATTCCTTGGATTGCTGCAAGACTTTAATTTCCAAACATTTAAAAATTTTGATTTTGACTATTTTCACAGTTTTGTGCCTTAAAGCAGGGACTGGATTTTTTGAAGTTATTATTGTGCCATACCAGAAGAGCTTCTGCAGCACCAAGAATTTTTATTTAAAGATTTATTTATTTATTTATTTGAAAGTCAGAGTTATACAGAGAAAGAAGGAGAGGCAGAGAGAGAGAGAGAGAGAGAGAGAGAGAGGTCTTCCATCCGCTGGTTCACTTCCCAGTTGGCCGCGATGCTGGAGCTTTGCCAATCCAAAGCCAGGAGCCAGGAGCTTCTTCCAGGTCTCCCACGTGGGTGCAGGGGCCCAAGGACTTGGACCATCTTCTGCTTTCCCAGGCATATCAGAGAGCTGGATAAGAAGTGGAGCAGCCGGGACTCAAACCGGCACCCATATGGAATGCGGCCACTGCATGCAGCGGCTTTACCCACTACACCACAGAGCTACACCACAACGTTGGCCCCAGCACCCAGCATTTAAATATAACTCAGAGGAAAGAGTGGGACGAAATCCATTCAAGATTGAAAATGTAATATTTCATGAACACCAAGATCCATTTTTTCTCACATTTTAACAACTTATGAAATTTGAATTTATCTAGCAATCACTATTTGCTGACCAACAGTCTGAAGACTTGGCCCGCTTGTGGACATCACAACTGCAGAATGGATCAGCAGCTTGGAAGACATCGTAAGTGATGGACCACATGGCTTCTGATGTTGCCTAAGACAGTTCCGGGTGGAAAAAACACAGACACAAATGATTGCTTCACAAAGTAATTCAGAAGAGAGAGACTCTGAAGTCGAACGTTTTAAGAGTGTCTTAACCGGTGCCGTGGCTCAACAGGCTAATCCTCTGCCTAGTGGCGCCGGCACCCTGGATTCTAGTCCCGGTCGGGGCACCGGATTCTGTCCCGGTTGCCCCTCTTCCAGGCCAGCTCTCTGCTGTGGCCCGGGAGTGCAGTGGAGGATGGCCCAAGTGCTTGGGCCCTGCACCCCATGGGAGACCAGGAGAAGCACCTGGCTCCCGCCTTCGGATCAGCGCGGTGCGCCGGCCACAGCGCGCCAGCCACGGTGACCATTGGAGGGTGAACCAACGGTAAAGGGAAACCTTTCTCTCTGTCTCTCTCTCTCACTATCCACTCTGCCTGTCAAAAAAAAAAAAAAAGAGTATCTTAAATGACCAACTTCTAGTACTGTGCTTTTCTGTATATCCTAGATAATAGGAAATGAAAAATCTACATCTAAATAAGTCCAAATTGCTTTTCAACAAATATAAAAGTTGCAAGTCACTGTTGATGACTCAAAATACAATGCGAGAGCAAACTGAATTTTAATTATTCTGGGCAACATATTAATGATGTAAAAAGGAATGGTGAAATTAATCTTAGTAATATGTTTTTATTAAAACAAAAGTATTTAAAATATCAGCTCAACACGTCATCAACATAGCAAAATTACTGGTATTTTTATATTCACTTTTCATACTAAATCTTGGCAATCTAGGGTATATTTTAAGCTTCACATCTCAACTCATGACAAGCCCCATTCTAACGGTGCCATGTCCACAGGAGGCTCAGGGCTGCTGTGTTTCTAGTGCACACGGAAGTGAGATATGAGACTCCTGTTTGAGTTTTACTAATGTTTTTCTTTGGTGAGGCACAAAGGCATGGTACATATGCCACTGGGTGATATCTTTCTTTAGATAAAATGTGGTAGTTTTTACCTTGTGTTGGGAAGAGGACTGAGAGAAAATTAATTAAATAACAGAAGAATAAACTTCTATGTCTCATGCAATGAATGCGATTGCTTGTACATTGTTCCTGGGTAAGCTCTGTTTTGAGTCACCATCACGTCTGGCTGGATTTTCATCTCCTGGAGCCCAGTATGGGCTGCACAGGTCACCAAACATCTTCCTCTAGGTGTCCCAACTGCTGGTCTGTCTTCTCCCCAGTAGGATTCAAGTCTCCCTCTTCTCCCTCTGCAATCTCTTCACACCAGCGTTGTTTTTAAAACAAACTGAAGGATGCGTTGCTGCTTCAATCCCCCCTTTTTTCCCCTGCATTTTGGAGCTGTGTGCTAGGGAAGGCAAGCAACGACAGGAGATGATATAGTATTTTCCAAACTCATTGATTCTCCTTTCACCTTGACTTTCGGGATCAGTTTCTCAGCTGGGGCCTCATTCTTCGAGTTAATGAGAGCCTGTTCTGCAGCGTGATATGATTTAGTTAGACATCAGTCCTGTGCTTCCACGTCCCTGCAGAGACACTCACTCCACTGGGGCTGTGACGATCAGAGGGGGCTGGCTCCTAACAAAACAGAAACTGCACTTGACTGTGACCAACACGTATACCCCGTGGTGCCCTCAGGGTCTAGAGGGTTGGAAAGGCCTCTGGAAAAGCCCGCTGTCAGTCTCCATACATTTCAACGCAGATGCGCACAGTATTCAAAGCATAGTCATGCATTGCTAAATAATGGGGAGACCATAAGGAATGCATTGTTGGGCGATTGCTTTGCTGTATGCACATCATAGAGTATGCTTAAACAAACTAGACGGTGGAACCCACCACACACCTCGCTGGCTGGTAGGCACCATCGTGTGTGTGGTCTGTCTTGACTGAGACTGCCCTTCTGTCCAGTTATCTTCCAGGCAGGGCCCTTGCGGTTCATTGGACTATGGGGCTTTTGAGTATTAGGACAATTCTCTCAAAGCCTGACACCATGGCACTGAGCATGGGCTTTGATGTAAGATGAGGATTACCACCCTGGCTCTGTCATTTCCTGGCAGTGTGGCTGCAGGCTGACAACTTTAACCTCTCTTTAGCCATGCCTGCCTGATTATCTACTACAGCAGTAGGGTTTTTTTTTCTTTTAAAAAAAGATTTATTTATTTATTTGAAAGCCAGAATTACACAGAGAGAGGAGAGGCAGAGAGAGAGAGAGAGGTCTCCCATCCGCTGGTTCACTCCCCAATTGGCCGATTTGAAACCAAGAGCCAGGAGCTTCTTTCGGGTCTCTCCATCTCGGGGCCCAAGGACTTGGGCCATCTCCTACTGCTTTCCCAGGCCATAGCAGAGAGCTGGATTGGAAGTGGAGCAGTCGGGACTCCAACCAGCGCCCATACGGGATGCCAGTACTGCAGGCGGCAGCTTTACCCAATACGCCAAAGAGTCAGCCCCGAGCAGTAGGTTTTGTAAAGAGCATGTGCACACCATCTACCACAGGCTAGCCTCCAGAGTTCTCAGCAGATTGTATGCACAGTGAGGGGTTAGCAAATTCTTTGTAAAAGGCCAAGCAATACATGTTTAAGGCTTGGCGGGCCCCCTACTCTGTGCCCGTGCCCCACTCTGCCTCCGCTGCATGAAAGCAGCCATAGATGCACAAATGAGTGAGTGTGGCTGTGTTCCAATAAAACTTTATTTAGAAAAGAGGGCCAGTGGTAGGTGGAGCTTGCCGATCCCTGCTGCAAGCAATGAGGTGCAGGAGAGATTTGGTGCAGGGTTCGGCCCCCAGTCCCCCCAATTATGTGCACTGAGATTTCTTGAGCACAGCTGGGTCAACTTAAGTCCTTAGGAAACAAGGTAGTCTTGTCCCTAAGTTAATGACTTTGAGATGAAAATAGCATTGTAGACCCTGGCCCTTAATTATTTAAATTATCTAATTTTTTTTTGGCTTCCTCTCACTTTAGCCTGTCCTCTCCCTGCCACGCTCTTCACTCGTACCCAAAATGCATTGAATGCACCTAAACCGCCTAACACCCTAGCTGAGCAGTACCCCCTGTGGAGTGTGGACGGCTTCCTCTCATGACCACAGGGCTGACCAGCAGCTGCCGCTGCCCAACATCACCAGAGAGGATGGGACTGCAGGGCACGAGCCAGGCGGATTCTTACGCAACCTGCCAAGTAAGGCTTCCGCTGAACGCGGGTTATTTTGCCATCACTGTGGAGCTGGGAAGAGGCTGCCGTTCCTCCTCCATGTAGGGGTGCTTCCCCTTCATCCTCTCAGCGGCATTCTCATCTCAAAGAACAGCAAGCCTCCTGTGTGTGCCCGAGCACCTCTGTGAGCACACAGCTGTATCCTTTGCCTGGGTCTCTGGGTCTCCCCAGCAGGGTCTGAGGGACCAGGGCTTTGTTTCAGTCACCTGGGAGAAAGCTGTCACATGGGTGGTGGGAACCCTTTCCAATTCAGCATTGACTGTCTCAGAAATTGATGCCTTCCAAGCCTCCCACCTGCTCACAGCAATACCTCCGTGGCTTCTCTGATTCCAGAATTCCTTCACGTTCCCATCAGAAGAATACAAATGGCCAAGGATTTCTTCCCAGGAGCCTAACGAACTGATGTTCCCTTTACGTGACAAGCAGGAGAACACCAGGGCTATTTTTTTTTTTTTTTTGACAGGCAGAGTGGACAGTGAGAGAGAGAGAGAGACAGAGAGAAAGGTCTTCCTTTGCCAATGGTTCACCCTCCAATGGCTGCTGCGGCCGGCACACCGCGCTGATCCGAAGGCAGGAGCCAGGTGCTTCTCCTGGTCTCCCATGCGGGTGCAGGGCCCAAGCACTTGGGCCATCCTCCACTGCACTCCCGGGCCATAGCAGAGAGCTGGCCTGGAAGAGGGGCAACCGGGACAGAATCCGGCACCCGACCAGGACTAGAACCCGGTGTGCCGGCGCCGCAGGCGGAGGATTAGCCTATTGAGCCGTGGCGCCAGCCATACACCAGGGCTGTTTTGCCACTCTGCTGGGTTGCGGATGACTCAGCTCCCTCTAGGCTTTCCTCTAATAACTTATTTATATTTTCTATGGCTTCAACCCTGTCAAGCGGAAGAAGAGGAACCAATTAATAAAGGCAGTAAATGAATCCAAATGCTGGGTTACTAAGTCAACAGCAGCATCTGCCAGCCTACAGAGCCTCTTCCACTTGACTTTGCTACTGCTGTTCTCCTGCACGTGGCCGTCAACCTCTAGAAGCTCCCCCCTCTGCCGGCCCACACCACCCAGGCTCCAGTGCACCCATCTGAAGGCTCAAAGACGCGCTGTCGCTTCTCCTTTTGCTACTCAGTCTTCTAATGACATTTCAGCTTTGAGGGCCTTTTTTCCTAGGAATGGCTCATTATTTTGCCATTCACTCATCTGTGTGTGTAGCTTCTACAAATCAAGACAGAGACACTTCTAGACAAATGAAAACATGTTTTATTTACAAGAAAAAAGTCTGTACACTGTGTATACATAAAAATATACAAAACCGAAATAGAAACTATCAAAGTGTTAAAATGTGTACAAACACTTCTAAAAGGCGACTCCTGGAAAACCTCAAGCCTTAATTAGTTTGAAGAGTACACATTTCGTTTTAAAAATTAGCATACAAAAAAATTCCCACCAAAGTTGTTAAAAAAGTTCACTGGTTTCCACTGGAAGAATTTTGTTAAGTCTTTTATCTGGAGTAAAACAGATGTGTGTTATAAATATTAGGTTTTAGCACAACCAATGCATTTTATTTCTTTAAAATCCCCCTACTAAGAAGACTATTTTCCATTGAATCATAAAAGTTTCTTCCTCTAATCTTGTAAAAAGCCATGAGCTCTACACAAACCTCTCTTCAAAGTTCAGAGTTAAATCAGGCCTCTGAGTAGGACATGATATGAAAGCGGTGTGCCACATACAGTGTGCCTTTCAAAGGTTTCCATCCTACTCTGTCATTGTAGACAAGTGTAGAATGAGTGTGAGCGGTGGGGTGGAGTGGGTAGAGGACTGAATTTTGTTAATAGAAGGACAGAAAATATTGGCTTCCTTCTCTTAAAAATTCAGTGTTTGCAAATCAAAGGAAAATTTATTGTGAGAGTTTCAGCCATAAAGACTGGTAATGACAATATGAAACCAGCCACGTATGTAGATATGTATATATGCGATTATATAACTATATCTACATGCACACACTTTTATACTAAGAGTAAGAACTATCGCAATGATTTAATTCTTTAAATTTCATTAGCATAAACTGGTAGAGGAATACCCTGAATTATTTTCCTTACTAAAAGGCTTTTTTTTCTCATTTACTAAAGCAACAATCAGAACTTAGAACTGACAGAGAAATACTTTTCATTTACCAATCCAAGTGACAGAAACATGCAGAATAATTTCACAATGGACAGATCCAGGATATAAAAAAATGGGTTGAAAGTCAGGAACATTTTACTTAAGCAATTAATTTCTGAGTCGGGCTGCCTCCTCACTCTTGTTACCATTTAGTAAGGCTTTCAAACTATCAGAGAGTCAGAACTCAAAAGAGACACTATGAGAGAATATATTCAGAGACTGTTTGTCCTATCTATTCAGTCTCATTAATTCCCCCAGCCCTACCCCAGTTCCCTCCTCTGTCTCGTCCCGTAGCTGAGAGAAATAGGGCCGGGTAACTTTGGCTGCATGCACTATGTTGATCTGTAAGAAAACCTGGAGAGGCAACTTCCATCATCAGTGGTGTGGACACAATCCTCCCATCACATAACGTGACTCATCTCAATCTGGTTTGAATGCACTCATGCAGGTCCTAACTGAGTCAGCAAATGTCTGCCCATTTTGTTGCCTGCCCCTTATGTTATAATCTGTCCCAGTGGACTGAACTGGCTCATGGGGTGACCTGGTTCCCTGGATTTCCCAATTTGGAAAACGCCAATGATTATGTTAGCATTGTTCTTGTTCAGGTCTATGTTTATAACGACAGAGGATCCCTGGGGAGCCCAGGCCTGACTGACTGGGAGACCAAAGGGAGGAGACATGTGGCGACTGCTGCTTCCGATGCAGGGTACCTGGAACTCTGTGTCAGGTCACACGATTATTCAAAGGTGGGTGAACGCTCCTCATGCGCTCATTTTAATGCACACCCTTGAGGTTGAGATTAATAAGCTCTTGGCCCCGAGCACAAAGCTCTCTGTTAAAAATAGCCCTCAGTGACATGGGACCAGGGCATTGGTATTCCAGGGAATGTGGACAATACCACATCCTTTACACGCTACCTCAGTGCCCTGTGCGGCTGACTAGAGAAACCAGTTAGGGAGAATCCAGACGCAGCTGAATTGTCATCTGTTTCTTGCAACAACAACAGCTACAAAAAGTAAAGTGAAATTCTCTCGAAATGCAAAGCAACATCATTTCTGTTAGTCCTGGGAATGAAATAAGGAACCCAATGGCCTCAGGTTGAGCCATGGCATCTTCTCAATGGCCTAGGATGGTCCCTGGAAGCCGCAGAGCCTGGGAGAAATGTGCTGGGATGCCATCTGTCCATTAGCCACTTCACAAAAGGGCCTGTGATTAATGGAGCCCGTATATGTGGCATGCAAAGATTAAATCAACGTCTGCCAAAATATTGCCACTTCAGACTCATTTGGCCAATTCTAGAAACAGGTATCATGCTAACTCTGGCTGCCTAATATTTTGGAGAGGCTAAATAATTCGAACTTTCAAGTAGAAGAATGCCTGGGCTATATTAACATGCACACCATACACTTTCTGAATATTCAACAGACTATGATTCCCAAGAGTCTGGAAGGCCATAATAAATTCAAAAAATGTAATTAAATTTCCTTTATGCCATTCAGTCCTTTTTTTCTAACCTCAATGAAACTGAGAGTACTCTTTTAAAAGTACATGAATTCACAATAAAATGCTATTTAAATGTTCTTGAAGTATTTTCTGAGGCTTTTGAACTTAAATATTTACATTGATCCCAATAAATTATTCTTTAATCAACTTCTTAAGGTTCAAAGGGGGATTCTTCTGTATAAAAAGGATGTCTCTTGAGAAATCTACTTGGAAGACTACCAAAGCAACCTCAATAGCCGTGGGCATTTAAAATGGCAAAATCCTGGTAAATCCAGAAACATCTAAGGGTTGGCTCGTCTCACAACAGAGCTGCCCCATTGTGTCCTAGAACTTACAGCTCACATGAAAATAAGGCCAAAGCCTTTTAGCAAGATGGGGAGAATCCTGGGTTGACCTTCTCTACCCAGACTTATGCTACACTTCCACACTGGAATGCAAGCCTCTCTGGTCTGGCCATGTTTGCCTCAGAACACAGACCACCTACGTTCCTTGTTGTCAAAAGACAATGCTTCCACACAGTCTTCATACTATGGCTTTGTCATGCTGCTGACAGAAAACATATCTGCGGAAACAAGGATTGGGTTCCTAAATGTTTGTGTCAGGAAGAACTGGTGAAAACGCAGCGCACATCACTGATGACTTCCCAATCACTGATTTAAAAAAAAAAACAAAAACCTGTGAGAAATGTGTACAAAAGGCTTAAGTAGGTACCCTTAGCTGCCCAGGGGGCCCAAAGTCCTTCCTTCTAGTTTGAAAGGAACAAGGGTGTGCGCCCTGCCTTCCCTGGCTGGGCTGTGCCAACTGCCAAGCATGTCAATGGCTATGCAAGAGCTGTGGGGTGCACCTGCAGGTGAGGAGGCACCTGGGAAGGTGGAGCTGTGACAGGTGCAGGCCCCACTGCAGCCCATGATCCTGTGTGTACTTGCCAGTAGGGTTCTTCTCCTCCTGTGTGAGACTATCGCACCCAGTGAGTAATGAGACAATGCAGGGAGACGAAGGGCCTCCTCGGGGGACTTCAGGGGTCAGGCTTGTTCTTGGACCGTTCCAGATGGCCGTCTTACGGTTTCAGAAATTTGTCCTGACACACAGCCAGCAAAGCATCCAGTGGACATTGGGAAGTAGAGATGAGAAATACAATGCTTGAAAACATATATACTTGATGGGATCCTGAGGGGACTTCTTTGCTATTAAACACATGTGAGTGATATTTCGGATGTACATCATAAAGTCTATGATATTTGATGACCAACGCATGTACAAATGACACAATAGATGTGGCAGAGTCTGTACCTCAGGTGGATGTTTCTAGTTAGAAACCACTTCGTGTTATCAAGAGTATGCCTGAAACCTGTAGTTGGAACCAACCCTGGTAACAGGTACTCATGGCATAAGAACATTGTTGGAGGTATTGTACTCATGGTTATACATTTGTTTTCTCTCTAACTATCCTCTTTTTTTCATCTTTCTTAAGTTTTTTAAAAAGTCCATTTCTATATCCAAAGCTGTAATAAATACTCAAAGGCTTAGTAAGAGAAGAAATCTCATGGCCACCACTAAATTACAGTTGAAAGACTCAATACTACATGTCTAAAATCTTTCTTCAAGTATTTTTGTGTGACGAGGACAACAGTAGTACCTTATTGCACATTGATTCCCATGAGTTCCTTTCTTAAGAGTGGGGATCGGCGGGGTTAGGAGCCGGGCACTGCACAGCCTGGAAGCCAGGCAGGACCACCTTGCCCTTGCGATGCAGGTCTCCTTGGGTGCCCATGTTCAGACGCTGCACCAGGAGCTTCTCGTACAGCAGTGGGTGGTAGGCGCCCAGGGTACAGGCGGCATCGTAGTATAGCTCGTGGTAGTGGCAAAGCTCCGTCTGCCGGATGGACGGGATGTATTCATACACGTGCACCTCTCTGCACAGGGACATCATGATGAGGATTCCTGATGGGACAAGAAAATGAGCAACCAGTGAGTGATGCCAGTGACAGGAATCTTGGTTTTTGTTGTTGTTTGTTTATTTTTGGAATGGCAGCAAACAACAGAGAATGACTATGGCCAGAGACAGCAGCTCGGCACTCACTTTCTTGCAATGCCAGCCCTTCTACTAGCTGGTGTGCTGGTTTCATGGGGCATTTGGACATATTCAGGTACAATATTGAACACAGTTACTTGCTTGATTGATTGCTGAGGACCCCATAATGAGAGGTGGGAAAAAAAGTCATTGAACCTAAGGGGACTGACCATACTTCAGGGATAGATTTGCAACTCCCACAATAGATGGTGAATATCACATTCTATACCAATGTCCCATCTGACTTTCAATGCTATGACTGCTATGGTCTAAAGAAACAAATATTATTAAAATTGCATTACAAAATAGTTGGTTGATTATCAATTGATGATGAACAGTTGTTTAAAAAATATAATGGAACTGTTACTACAAAGTAGTGGCTTGAATGAAAACAATAGAGTTAGCAGACACAGAGATTATGATTCATCCTAACAATTCTCACTGGAATGCAAACAAGGGATAGAAGGGAACTGCCTTAACTTGATAGAGAACATTCACAAAAAAACCTGTAGCAAATGCCATACTTAACAGTGGAAAGCTTAAAGCTTTACCGCTAAGAACAGGAAAACAAGGCAAGGATGGTCCTTCTTACCATTCCTTCTCAACACTTTGCTGAAATTCTTGGTAGTACAATAAGAGGAAACAAAGGGTGTGCAGACTGGGAAGGAAGAACAAAACTCTTTGAAGATGAAATAAATCCCAAAGGATAAATAACAACAGCAAATACTGCTAGGAGGTCATTACAGGAGATCCCAGGATTCAAGGGTACACCAAAGTCACCTGCGGGGGCCGGTGCTGTGGCAGATGAAGCCCCACCCGCAGCAATGGCATCCCATATGTGTGCTGCCGGATGCTGGCACTGCAGCACAATAGGGAAGCCTCTGCCTACCACCGGCTTCCCACGTCAGAGTGTCAGTTCCAGGCCTGGCTGCTCTGCTTCTGTGTAGGCTTGTGCTAATGCTGCTGGGGAGACAGGAGAAGACGGCCCACATACTGGAGGAGGCCAGGATGGGCTTCCTGGTGCCTGGCTTTGGCCTGGCCAAGACCTCGCTGTTGTGGCCATCTGAGGAGCAAACCAGTGGACGGAAGATCTAGAACTCAATCCCCTTCCCCATTCTCCCCCTTTCTATTTGTCATTCTGGTTTTTAAGTGAGTCTTTAAATATAATATTCTTATTTATAAATGTACATTTTTGAAACTCATTTTTTTGTATTTTTTACCTGGTTTTATTTTTTTTTTCTTAAGGAATGCAAACTTCATGCTTTTCATAAATACAGCTTTAGGAATATAGTGATTCTTCCCACAGTACCCATCCCTCCACCCACCTTCCCACCCGTCTTCCTCCTCTCTCCTACTCTCATTCTTAGTGCACCTAAAATGTAATCTACAGAAGTGAAATTAACACTTCAAGATGCAGTGATTTGAACAGTCCTTGTCTCCGCTGTTGAGGAACTTTTTTTTTTTTCCATGCAATTTGTTTAACTCTATTTTTTTTTTTTTACAGGCAGAGTTAGACAGTAAGAGAGAGAGAGAGAGAGAGACAGAGAGAAAGGTCTTCCTTCCATTGGTTCACCCCCCAAATGGCCGCCACGGCCAGCGCACAGCGCTGATCCAAAGCCAGGAGCCAGGTGCTTATCCTGGTCTCCCATGGGGATGCAGGTCCCAGCACTTGGGCCATCCTCCACTGCACTCCTGGGCCACAGCAGAGAGCTGGACTGGAAGAGGAGCAACTGGGACAGAACCGGCGCCCCAACCGGGACTAGAACCTGGGGTGCCGGCACCGCAGGCGGAGGATTAGCCTAGTGAGCC
Source organism: Lepus europaeus (assembly GCF_033115175.1). Taxonomy (NCBI): domain Eukaryota; kingdom Metazoa; phylum Chordata; class Mammalia; order Lagomorpha; family Leporidae; genus Lepus; species Lepus europaeus. Next base: position 95,431,147 of record NC_084839.1, read on the forward strand.
ACGGCGCCAGCCCTGTTTAACTCTTTACTCGGTATAGAGTTAATTGTATGTGTATAAAGTTAATTGAAAGTAGATGTTACTAGGCCGGCGCCGCGGCTCACTAGGCTAATCCTCCGCTTTGCGGCGCCGGCACACCGGGTTCTAGTCCCAGTCGGGGCACCGATCCTGTCCCGGTTGCCCCTCTTCCAGGCCAGCTCTCTGCTGTGGCCCGGGAGTGCAGTGGAGGATGGCCCAAGTGCTTGGGCCCTGCACCCCATGGGAGACCAGGAGAAGCACCTGGCTCCTGCCATCGGATCAGCGCGGTGCGCCGGCCGCAGCACGCCTACCGTGGCGGCCATTGGAGGGTGAACCAACGGCAAAAGGAAGACCTTTCTCTCTGTCTCTCTCTCTCTCACTGTCCACTCTGCCTGTCAAAAATAAAAAAATAAATAAAAAAATAAAAAAATAAAAAAAGTAGATGTTACTAAAAATATAAATATAAAATTTTTAAAATAAAAATGGTTTCTATTTTAATGTTCCAAATAACTACAATATCTGATCATTGATAAGCAAACCTTATTCTTGATCAACACTAGCAAACTTTCTTTTCCCAGCACCACAGGCACCATCATTAACTTGAAACTTCTTTAAAAAACTAAACTCTTATCCCTTTTCTGAGAGGACTATGACAAATGACATAGCTACAGAGTTGTGTCCTGGAACAGCCAGTATTTGTCTACAGAGGACAGAAACAAAAATTCTCAAACCAGAGCATCCTGGAGAAGGGACACTGAAGAAGGGAACAGAAGGGGCCTAACTCTGCCTGGGGGAGCCGGGAAGCCACCCAGCAGAAGTGAAGCCTGGATCTAAAGGGGCTGCCTGTAGACAAGGGGGCCGAGGAAACAGGAGAGTTGCTGCTTCACAGAGAACAGGGTCTCTTGTTTGGAAGATTTTAGAGCCATGGTGCAGCGCGATGTTTGAGAATAAAACATACCTCTAATGAGACAAGACTGCACAGTTTATTTTTTTAAAGATTTATGTATTTATTTGAAAGTCAGAGTTACACAGAGAGAGGAGAGAGAGAGAGAGAGAGAGAGAGAGAGGTCTTCCATCTGATGGTTCACTCTCCAATTGCCTGCAATGGCCGGAGCTGCACTAAAGCCAGGAGCCAGGAGCTTCTTCTGGGTCTGCCACGTGGGTGCAGGGGCCCAAGGACTTGGGCCATTTTCCACTGCTTTCCCAGGCCATATCAGAGAGCTGGATGGGAAGTGGAGCATCCAGGACTTGAACTGGCACACATATGGGATGCTGGCACTGCAGGCCAGGGCGTTAATCCGCTGTGCCACAGCGCCAGCCCCAAAAGAGACTGCACAGTTTAACATCCCATGAAATCGTTCTCAGGAACAACGCTAGGGCTTCAAGTCACTGATCCGTTCCTCTCCTCCCCAACCCCTACCCAGGCTTACCACCGACCTCCCCTCTTCCACAGCTGCAGGTTCATCCTCCAGCCACTGTGACATCAGAGGAGCCAACTGAGAAGGAGGGGGTGGACGTCCATAAGGCATCAGGGAAGGAATGGGAGACACAGTTGACGCATGGCTCTGCCTCCTTCTGCTTAAATCAATCCAGGACTCCCATGTGGGTGATAGGGACCCAACTACTTGAACCATCACCACTGCCCCCCAAGGTGCCCATCAGCAGGAGGCTGGAATTGGGGGTAGAGCTGAGACTTGAACCCAGGCACTTTGATACGAGATGCAGGTGTTCCAAGCTGCTTCTTTACCTGTGTGTCAAATGCCTGCCCCTGCCCAGGGAAATTTAATCCTCCTTTTATTCCCAGTTCCTCTAAACCTGAACAAAGAAAACTCTCCAGTGTTTTCTGGAGGTGATGATTTCCTAGGGCCCTGGGCTGTAGAGCTGAGCACGGCTTAAGGGCTTTTAGCCCTGGGGCTGTGGAACAGACCGCTGCATATTGGCCAGCACTGGCCACTCCCCCTGCTGGGTGTGCAATACACTAAGCTGTGTCCAAGGAGCCACCACCTTGGACGCCTCTGAGGAGGTGCACCTCACAGCATGCACATCATTTAGGACAGTGTCTTTCTAACACATGGCAGTGAGTGGCTTCAACGGTATCTTTTGTACAAAAGTATCTTATATACAAGGTTCTTCAAAAGTTCATGGAAATGGAATTAAAGGGTAAGTTGAATTTGGTGCAAAAAATTTTCTCAACCATGCATTTTTTTCATGATATACACGTATTATGAAAAACACTTTATGAAAAATGATCACCAATTTGAGTGCTGTGGCTGTGGCTAAAATGTTTCTCAATATTTTTTATTTCTCTGTTAATCTACTTGTGGACTAATAACAAATGTTCTTGGACCAATGCTGGTCTGTTGGCCACTTTGAGGACCAAGCTAGTGTAATAGTGAGATCTGCCAAACATGCAATACAGAGCTGCTCAACTTCTGATGGAGTTACATCCGGGTAACAGTGAGTTGAACATATCTGCAGTTGGCAATGCGATGCACCTACCTCACCAACCACACATCCTAGCACATCACCCTCTAGAGCATGGATGGTTTCCCCTCAAAACTGGGAGCTTCGTGTGCTGCTGCCCAGCCCTGTGAGAGAGAATCTGACTTCATAGCCCTAACCTGGGTAAGATCCAAATTCAACATGCCAAGGATGGTTTCTACTGAAGTGATGACACTTTTGTACCATCAGGATATCAAAAAATTCTAAGGTGAACCATCAAAAGTTGAGCACCAACTGTACAGATTTTATTCAAAGTAAACAAGTATAATTCTAAGATTTCCTTGGGTAATTACTTCACATTGTAAAATAACTTACAGGTGAGGCAGTGTTTCATCTATTGGTTAAGAAAAGGGGCCAGTGCTGTGGCGCAGTAGGCTAAGCCTCCACCTGAGGCACTGGCATCCTATATGGGTGTTGATTTGTATCCTGACTGCTCTTCTTCTGATCCAGCTCTATGCCAATGGCCTGGGAAAGCAGTGGAAGATGGCCCAGGTGCTTTGGTCCCTGCACCCATGTGGGAGACCTGGAAGAAGCTCCTGGCTCCCAACTTCAGATCAGCTCAGCTCCAGCCATTGCAGCCATTTGGAGAGTTAACCAGTGGATGGGAGAGCTTTCTCTCTGTCTCCCACTCTCTGTAACACTACCTCTCAAATAAATAAATTAAAAAATGACATTTAAAAAACCACAGTGGTCTATGTACTACTTATTGAATTATTTATTAAAAAAGAAAAAAGAATTTGGTTAAGAAGTCCACACCCCTTATTGGAGTGCCTGGACTCAAGTCCTGGCTCCCGCTCCACACTCCAGCTTCCTGCTAACGCAACCCCTAGGAGGCAGCAGTGATGGTTCCTGTCACTCATATGGGAGATTTGATTGAGTTCTCAGCTCCCAGCTTCAGCTTTAGCTCAGCCCCAGATGTCAAGGACACTTGAAAGGGGAAGTGGTGAAAAAGGAGATGGGAGCTCTCTTTCTTTCTCTCACTTTTTAGAATATAATTAACAGAACACCATAAATAGAGCAACTTTTCATTTAGTTCATGTTACTCTTAACAATAAACAAAGTGTGGGTGCTGGGCCAGAGCTGTGCCATAGCATATTAAGCTGTCATCTACAGTGCCAGCATCCCCATGGGCACTGGTTCAAGTCCCGGCTGCTCCACTTCCAATTCAGCTCCCTGCTAATGTGCCTGGGAAAACAGCAGAGGATGGCCCAATTGCTTGGCATCCATGTGGGAGACCCGGATGAAACTGCTGGATCCTGGTTTCAGCCTGGCCCACCACTGGCCAATGCCACCATTTAGGGAGTGAACCAACAGATAGAGCTCTCTCTCTCTTCCTCTCTCTGTCTCTCCCTCTCTGTAATTCTGACTTTCAAATAAATAAAATTGAAAAAAAATTAAAAAGAGAAATGAGGGTATTTGATCAAGTTATCTTCATAAGTCCTCTGTATTTTTGCCTATCTGATAGAGATTTAGCAACAATGGCTTCCCATCTCCTTTTGTATTCTAATATGAACACAGGTCGTTGGGAACCTTGGCCAAGAGCATCCTAAGATTTAAGCAATAACAGATTGTCCCTAGTGCTTTAGTGGCAGACAGGTGCAGTACAGATATTGGAGGTGATACAGAAGTACCTTCTAAGGGGAAGGAAGAAAAGAATTTGCAATTCATTTGGCATATATGAAAGGTGGAAAAGATTGATGGTGCCCAGGAAGGGGAATGTTCTTTAATAATCCTTTTACAGTTAGCACACTCAATTTATTTGGCATATGCATTCTTTACCTTTTAATTTTCTTAAAGCTATTATTATACATAAATTTGAGATTAGACTCAAACTTTGTCATAGAGTACTGAAAATCAACATTAAATGTGGTTAAATCCACACATCAGTTTTCCTAAGAGTGGTTAATAGTACTTAGCAACGCCCAGAAACCCGAGGAATCAATTTCTTTACACAGTTATGTGTTGCTTAATGACAGGAACACATGCTGATAAATGTGTTTGCGGCAGCATCAGAGCGCACTTACACAAACTAAGATGGCTACAGCGCCACTGGGCGATATGACCTATGGGACCACTGCTGCATATGTGCCCCATGATGGATGAAAACACTGTTACACTTCACAGCGCGTGACTGTACTTTGCCATAAAAAACCAGCTAGGCAGATATCAATGTCTGGAGGACTACGATAGCTCTTGAACAGTTTAGAGTGAGTGTAGGGAGGAAGGCTGGTGGGGAGTAGATGCTGCAGGGTTGGGGCAGGGCTGGGGCAGGGCTGGACAGAACACGGCCACCCCAAGTGCTACTGCAGGCCTCTTCACTGAATGTCCACATGGATCAAACTGGGCTTGGTGCAAGTTGGTGCAGATTCAAAGAACGTCCTTAAGAGAAAACAAGCTAATGGACCTGCCTTTACATTCAAAGACAGCTGCCAGTCCCATGACCATCCTTAGGATGACTTGAAGCAAATGTCTTAATGCCATACAGAAAACACCACTTGGGCTCTGTCACCAGCATACCAGCATCTTTTCTGAAGTGCTGTGAAGCTGACCCAAGCATCGATCGCACAAGACTCTCCAAAGGCCCTGGATTTACCACGGAGGCCTGGTGCTGGAGTCCCCCATATTCCCCAGGCTGACGATTCTCTAGGAGGACCTATAGGATCCAGCAGAGCTGTCCCCATGGTTCTGATGTATTATGGTGAAGAATGAAAGGTAAAGCCAGCCAAAGGAAAAGGTGCATGGGGGGAAGTTGAGGAGAACCCAGGTAGGTGCAAGCTTCTACAGCCTTCTCCCTGGGAAGTCCTACAGGGTAACACTAATTTCCTCAGTGATGAGGTGTGACGACTGCTATGCACTGACTCTGCCCTCCCCCTCGAGTTCATATGTGGAAAATGTAGCCCACGTGAGATGGTGCTGGGAAGAGGAGACTTTGGGAGGTGATGAGGTCAGCATCGTGGCGCCTCCACGGATGGGACTAGTGCAGTTCTAAGATGTGATCTCTCTCTAGGATGCTGCACGAGGACCTATCAAGGAGGCAGCCAACTCCACAGCAGGAAGAGAGCTTTCAATGGACCTCCTGGCCTCCAGAATTGCAGGAGATAGATCTGTGTTGCTCAAGCCACGTAGACGGAGGCCTTTCTGGCGTAGCAGCCCCCAAATGACTATGACAACACATTGCAAATGTGGTCAACCAAGTTCGTAAGAGACTCAGAACCCAGGGCTTTTCCTGGGAGCTGCTGGGGTTGGCAGCCTCTGCCAGGCAAGTGCCAGCATCATAGATTGCCTGAAAGAAAGCGAGCGTTCAAAGCACAATGCTCGCATAAACAGCACAGGCAGAGTGACCGTCTCGGGGGAGCCTTCCCCAAGCCCCCAGGCACAAGTGGGGTGCCAGCCTTGCAAATGGGCCCTCTTCTGGACAAGTGGTCAAGCTTGCAGTGAGAAGTCCTTTCTACACAGACACCACGGACGCACATACTTAAAGTTTCACATTCCTTTAGTCACTGACATGGGTTACGCCAAAAGTGTTACTGATTTTTTTATTTTTCATTTCCTCTCATGTCCGCTCAGGATGACTTAAAATGCAAGAAGAATTTAAATCATCAAATATTTTGCAATTCAGTGAAGAACAACTTTGAAAAAATCACGTAAGGAACTAATAGGTTAAGTAATACTGTTTAAGACTAAAAAAAATCATCTGCTTTCACCAGCAATAAAAGTTTTACTGCTTTCAGTGCGGAGCACTGTGACCAGCAGATCATTATTTCTAGGCTTTTTAGTGTGTTTTTCCATGCAAGTCAAATGGGCATGTGACCAGCTATCGAAAATCTTTAAGCAGAATTCAAGTAATTCCATGGACAGTTTTTACAAATTAGTCTGTTCAAGGGATTTGTTTGCAGTAAAAAACGTGTTAGTATTTTCCAGGCAATTATGACTTAAGAAAAAGTCATTTGCCACATTATATGTTTTTAAATGTTGTGTAATGTGACATGATTATCAAACTAATTAAAAAGTATTTCTACTGGTTTTAATAAAATGTCACGTTACGTGAGTCAGTCTAATAAGCAGATGGATTTATTTATTCACTTCAAAATCTGGACAAAGAGAAACTTTAAGGCATGCCCAGAGAATCACAAATTCTGAATGAATGAGGTTTCTATATAATTTCTACATTACTTGTTTAGATATAATTGATATGCTATCAGAATTTAATGTGGCTGAGTCATTTAGCATTTAGCTTAATTGTGATTACATCCAAATGATCTTGCCTCTCACCTGGCAGAACATTGAAAATCACTAAGAAAAACAGGATCTTGATGAAAATATCCTTCATCAAATAGCAAAATGAGCGGCAGATATAAAACAGAACACAGGGGGCCGGCACTGTGGCTTAGTAGGCTAAAGCCTCTGCCTGTGGTGCCGGCATCCCATATGGGTGCAGGTTCATATCCTGGCTGCTCCTCTTCTAATCCAGCTTTCTGATAATGACCTGGGAAAGCAGTGGAAGACGGCCAAAGTGCTTGGGCCCCACACCAGGTCTACCCTGTGGGAGGGTACTGGCAGATTCGATGACTAGTGAGGGCTGGTTTCCTGGTTCCTTGATGGATACCTGTGTCTTCATGTGGTGTAAGGGGCAAATGGACTCCCTGGAATCTCTTATAAGAACACTAACATCCATGCAGGAGGGCTCTGAGTCCACAACCTACCTAATCATCTCTCAGAAGCTCCCACCCCCTCATACTATCACCTTGGGCTTAGGATTTCAACACACAAACACGAGGGGGACAGACATTTAGCCCATGGCCCTGAACCATCTTCCCAAGTGTTACTGTGACAATGGCTCCTCCTTATTTTTATAAAGTAGAAAAGAGTTTCTTTGTGTTTGGGGTGGGGGGGACAGAGAGAGGGATATAAAGAGAGCATGGCTTCTTGAAATCAATGACAGTTGACTTCCAACCCCCACTCATTAATCAGTAGAGCCACTAAGTTAGCATAGAGACACACAAAAATCCACTTCTAAGAAGGACCACTGGAGCCAGCTGTTGTGTACGTCATTTCCAATAAGTTCTGAGCACAGAAAATGAGTTCATTAGTAAGGGCAGTAAATTTTATAGCTGTGTCTTCAAAATAAACTAAGAGAATAATGATATTTGTAGTTAAGAATTAATAATGCTGGAATATAGGTTTTACTGGTATAAAACCCAAGAGACAAAGATGGAAGTAAGTTATATTTTAGTAATATGTTCTATTGTTTTAACTAAACACAAGTATAAGTCATCATTTTCCTTGTGTTTAAACATGGCGCTAAACAAGGAATTTGCAGTTATTAAAGAATCCTATGTGTTCCCATTGAGCCCGATGCACCTTGCCTTGCTGGCAGAGCTGTAAATACAGGGCTTGAGGACAAGACTGCAAACGTTCTCTAAGGTTCTAAAAATGTACAAAAAAGAAATGGTTCTCAAAGTCTGTCCCCAGGGCCAAGAGCATTGGTATCACTTGAGAACTTGTCAAAAATGCAAATTTTCACCACCTCCACCTACTCAGAAACTCCAGGAATGGAGCCAGTCATCTGGTTTAAAACACTGACCTAGAACCCCCACCCTCCCAAACTGGCTCCCAGTGTTCCCAGCCCTGCTCACCAAGCTCTGGAGTAACTCCCTCCCACATCAATGGGGCCAAAGTGGAGAAATGAGTTAAATGGATGTGGCCATTTGCAACATAATTAAAATAGCACATGGCTTTCCCCTTGCTTCTCTGAGATCCCTTGCTCCCGGGAAGCCAGCTACCACACTGTGAGGAAGCCCAAGCAGCCCTAGAGAGAGGTCCATGGGGTGAGGAACAGCCTCGGTCCCTCACCTGCCAACAGCCACATTAATGAGCCATCTTGGAAGCTGGTCATCCAGTGTGGGCAAGACAGCTTGACTGAGCCCTTACGAGGAAACGCAAGTCAGAATCCTGCCGATCTGCTCCCCGAGTGCCTGCCCGCAGGAACTGTGCGACCTCATCACTGCTTCTTGTTCTTTTCAACATCCAAGTTTTGCTTTCAGCAACCGAATCTGAAACTTGCTAAACCTTGAGAACTGCTGGCTAGAACTTTACCAAAAAACAGGTCTCTGTTAGTATACAATGGGAACTACTTCCAGAACAGACACCAAAACACAGGGATTCTCAAGTCCCTTATATAACATGCCATAGCATTGGCATAGAACCTATGTATATCCTCCCATTTACTTTAAATCATCTCCAGATAACTTATAATGCCTAATACAATACACATGCTATGAAAGAATTGTTATACTGTGCTGTTCAGGGAATAATAACAAGAAAAAGTCTGGAATATTCAGGGCAGATGTGATTTTTTTCTGAATATTTTCATCCCATTGTTGGTGGCTGGCTCTAATTATTATTTGCATCTACCATGTCTAGGCTGACAGCAGGAACTGCCAGCCCTCAATGCATCGTTCTCTTTTCCTTCACTGCACGTACAGCAGTGTCTATATTTCATCTAGGGACACACACGTGTGTAATGCATACCCCTCCCAAACCAAACTGTAAGCTGCAGGTGTGCAGGACCCTTGTCTGGTTTCCTCCCTACCACGTCCCTGGAGCCTTGTGCCCGGTCCACAGGGGTCCTCAACTAATAACCATGTGATGGACAACTCTTCCCTCCCTTGCTCACCACCTTCCTCCTAGGTGATGAATTCAGCCCCAGTAACAAGGACTCTGAGTTGCAACAACAGCATCTACATTTAGGGGCCCCAGGAGTGTCTGCCTGGGAACCTCACTCCCATTGGATGTCCATACTCTGGAAACAAAGAAAATGTCTTCTGTGCTCCAAACACTCAAGTGTTAGGGGGCCTCTCTTTCAAAGTCCCTAGAAGGGAAATGCACGTAGTGGGTTTGGAAACTAAGCAATGACCTAGGAGGTGACTGCACACATAAAGGAGCCCGTCAGGAAAGAAGGGGACTCTGTGCAGATTCATCCTGTGCAGATGAACACGGTCAGGGGTTGGGGCACTGCAGGCGGCTCTCTTCTGATCAGGGCCACCCTGCAGACCCAGAAATGCCTTACTCTCTCCTCCCAGCTGGCCTGTGGCTCCTTAGGGCCAGGAGCTGATGTCAGAGGTTAGGGTGTTTGCAAAGGGAGGGCTGTGGAGACAAGTCAAAGCTTCCAGCACGACCTCAGAACATGAAAGGGCATTGGAAGAACACTTTCCGATAACAGAAAAAAAAACATTGATTTTTAAAAACTCTTACAGTCGACAGAGATGCAGATGACATCACTTCCTGTTACTTAGGAAAGTCAGATAAATTATAATTCAGATGCCAGCTCTCAGCATACTTCTGATCCAGATGAAAGAGGGGTGAAGAAGACTACATGGGGGTGGTGGATTCAGAGGGCACTGCTGTGTGCTTGGCAGAGCTCACCTGGGCTGTGTCTATGCCCATCTTCTGGGGAGGAGAAAGGATAGCAAGTGAATTTTTTTTTAAGATTTATTTATTTGGAGGGTGGGGGGAGGAGGAGACAGAGAGATATCTTCTAACTGCTGGTCCACTCCCTAAATGACCTGCAGAGGCCGTAGCTGGCCCAGACTAAGCCAGGAGCCTGAAATTCCATCCAAATGCAGAGCAGGGACCCAAGGAAGACTTGGGCCATCTCCTACTGCTCTCTTGGGTACATTAGTGAAGGAGTCACAGCAGGGAGGGTAAAAAGGTAGAGAACAAAGGGGACTGTCTGGTAATGAGGAACATTTTCCTCAATTTCATTGATTAGCATTGATTAGCAGGAGCAGGCTCCGGCGCAAAGGCCGTGGAGAAGGCCAGGTGGCTGGAGCTGTCTGTGGTTTCAGGAGTACAGGAAAGACAAACAGCTCCCCGCCAAGAGGCCCCAAGATAGAAGTTTCTCTTTGTCCCATAAAAAGTCACAACCAAATGGGAGCTTAAGAAGCCAGGATGCGCTCCCCACTCAAGGAACACTTTTCTTAAAGGACCTTGCACCATCTTTCCAGTGGGTATACAACCCCCCATCACTTCCCTTCAGTGGCTTTTTCCTTCTGCGGGAGCCCCTCCCAGCTGCTTTCCTGGGAGTCTGCCCTCTGCTCTTTTCATCTCTCTGCTCTTTCTTTTTTTCTTTTCCTTAAAACACTTTGCTGAAAACCTTCTTGATGTGTTCATCCGCCTCATACTTCGTGGCAGACAGAGCAAGTTTCCAGAATTAGCAGGGAGCTGGATTGGAAGTGGAGGGGTCGGGACTCGAACTGGTGTCCACACGGGATGCCAGTGTCGCAGGCCACAGCTTAGCCTGCTGTGCCACAAGGCTGGCCCCAAGGGCAGGCAGTGAAGTAAGGGGTGACACCAGGCCACTTCTATCCCCACCCACAGAGCACATCCTTCCCCATGGGAACCTAACAATTCCCTAGCAGCTTCTTTCTCCTTTGCACCCTTGGCATGGTTTGCAAACTTGATAGAGCTATCCTGCACCGCTTTCTGTTTCAGTGGGAAGGGCCTGGCTCCCCACTGTCGCCCCCCCCCCCCCCCCGGAGGAGCCTGAGGCTCTGGAAAACTTGAAATGAGGCTTGTGGGACTAAGACATGAGTTTTCCTCTTATTCAACTGTAATTAATTGAAACTTTAGGAGGCACATGTGGGTAATAGCTGCCGTGTTGGGCAGGACCGTGCTGGAAAATGATGACTGCAGCTCGGCCAGTGACTTCATCCTCAGAGAGGCTTCAGTCTCGTTTCCATTTCCCAGCTGAGGATGCCAGGGGTCCAAGGGTGAAGCAACTGGCAAGCACGGAGTGGAATGCACGCTCAAGATCTCTGCTCCCCAGGCTGCACTTGCAATAACATCCAACTTCAATTCTTCTTGTGCACACCACAGAAGCCTGGAAACGCAAGTAGGAGCTCCGAAAACTCTCAATTCTCAGCAAATAGCTATGAAAGCAGGCTGCTCACGGGTAGCATGGCCTCTTTCAACACAAACACACAGGAAAGTACTTCCCTTGGTTCTGACTTTGGAACCTGAGTTTTTACAGCTTCCTATCAGCAGTAACTGTATCTGACAGCCCCCCAATGTGCTTTGAAATTGTCCTCTAATCAGATATTACCCCCATGAAATCATGAGACGGCCACAGTATGGAAAAGACTCTATGAAACTTCTGCCTCCTCCTGTTAGGCTGTCCAAGCGTTATTCTATCCTGTCTACCCTCAGCTGACAAACCAGATTATACGTTCTTTCCTAAAGCAACGGGATGCTAAGGAACTACACAAGAGATGAAGAATTTAGGATTTCCGAAGTGACTTGGAAACAAAGAGTGTCAAAGGCAGGATTTTTAAAGGACAGCGAAGGCGGCGCATAAGGAAAATAGTAGGCAATCATTTTGTCAAATTTTCCTTGAATCCTTTGTGAAGCATTTCACCCCTTCCAAAATCTAAGAGCCTGAGCTTGGGACACTCGTGTGCCTTGTTCCTGGAACCACACCAGTGCTGTCTCCAAGATCCTCTTCTCTGTTAGTGAGCACCCCCTGCACGGCCCAAGGAAGGTGCAAGGTCATGGATTTATTGGACAGTGCAGATTTTAACAGCCCCCACCACCGCCGTGTGGTTTTATCACCATCTTTCGTACTGCTAAGAGGATTTAAGACAATCCTTCATCTTGCCCTACTCGAGTAAAATCAAAGAAGGAGGTGTGATAAACTGAAATGCAGATAAAGAAATGGGGTAAAACCACAAACTTTGAGGATCAAAGTCTGACCGAAATCAACATAAACCATGGGTGACTATTTTGTTATCTAAAATCCTGTTTTGGGATAGAGCTGGTGCAGTCTCTGGCTTAGCCAGCTGAAGGAGACATTGCAACCAGTCTCATGGAAGCCCTTAGGTATCAGCAATCATGCAACAGGACCCGTGGTGGCGCCCTCAGCAGGCAGCACATGGAGCGGCTGGTGGATTAAGGCTGACAGCAAATTCCTTGACAAGCCGCCCATTAGGGAGTGGGATCTGTGTTTCCTCCCCAGAATATGGTGAGCCCTGTGAATGCTGTCGCCCATGACACTGCAGGTGAGCCTCTAGCTGGGGCCTAAAGAAGCCGGCAGTTGGTATCTCCTGTCTTTTGGAACATTCTCCCTAGGATCCCTTGAGCTGCCAATTAATAAGCCGAGTTACGGTGAGCCCACCATGCAAGAAAGACCATGTACTGGCACAAGAGTAGTGGTCCCAGCTGAGCCTGCCATTCATCATCCCTGCCAAAGATCTGGACATGCAAGTGCGGCCACCCCACAGGGCAGCTGAGCATCCCCAAGTGAACCCCATCAATGCCATGTGGATCAGAGGGGTGTCCCAGCCACGGAGGGCCTGATCCACAAAATCCCGAGAGGAAGTAGAAACAGTCCCTGCTTCACATCTTCGTATTTCAGAGTAGTTAGTTAGACAGGAAAATAAATGGAACACAACACTTTTTTTCTTTCCATAATCTACAACCCCTCCAAATCCACTTGTTAACTGCTTCTACTCTGTCACCTGCGTATTTACTAGATATGAGGCATCATCCTGCCCACCTATCCAGTCACTGCAGCTTTTAACATACACCTACCAGGGCCAGCGCTGTGGTGTAGCGGGTGGAGCCACCGCCTGCAGTGCTGTTATCCCATATGGGCGCCGGTTCAAGTCCTGGCTGCTCCACTTTTGATCCAGCTCTCTGCTATGGCCTGGGAAAGCAGTGGAGGATGGCCCTAGTGCTTGGGTCCCTGCACCCACATGGGAGACCTGGAAGAAGCTCCTGGCTCCTGACTTCAGATCAGCTCAGCTCTGGCTGTTGCGGCCATCTGGGGAGTAAATCAGCAGATGGAAGACCTCTCTCTCTGTCTCTACCTCTCTCTGTAACTTTGTCTTTCAAATCAATAAAAATAAATCTTAAAAAAAAATACACCTACCAATGAAGCCGGAAGATGGGGGGTTAGGCTGAATCTTCTCCTTTGTGTTCTCCTGGATGATGTCCCAAAGTTGCCATATAAACTTAGGATGCAGAATGTAAAACGGCTGATTGGGGTTTCTCTGGCGATGCTGAATATACGGAGTGAACAGGTTGTAATCTGGCTTCTTGTACCACTAAGGTGGGGAAAACAAAAACAAAAACACACAATCAAGTTCAGAGGACCACAGTGTTGAAAGGAGGCAGGGCATGGGGCTGGAGGGAGGGGCCTGTGACTCCATAGCCACTTCCCTCCAGGGTGAAAGGCCCAGCACAAAGAGAAAGGAGGGTTCTAGCTCTCGTTGGCACTAACGCTTTATTTTTTAGTAAAATGAGAGAAGAGACTGGATGAGGGGCCAGACGGATAGTAAATGCCTTAGCTTTTGTGAGCCCTGCAGTCTTGGTTACTACTACTCCATTCTGCCACAGAAGCAGCCATAGATCACACAAGTGAATGGTGTGCTGTGTTCTAACAAAACTTTATTTATGAATGGTGGCCAGGTTTGGGTCATGGCTATAAGGCTGCTGACCCCTGAGCTCAATCAATGTATTTCAAAAATAAGTTTTCCATCTTCAGTGGCAGAACACACATCATTGCTGCCTGGTTCTGGAATTGGGACTGGCAAGATTGATGAGGATGGACTGACATGGGGTGATGGATATGCTTTAATTCTTGATTGTGATGGTGGGTGCTTGAGTGTATTAATTTGTTAACACTCATCAAAATGTACACATACATTTATTGTAGGTAAATTATTGTATGAAAAAAATCAGGAGCCGGCGCTGTGGCATAGTGAGTAAAGCCACTGCCTGTAGTTCTGGCATCCCATATGGGTGCCACTTCAAGTCCTGGCTTCTCCACTTCCGATCAAGCTCTCCACTATGGCCTGGGAAAGAAGTAGAAGATGGCCCAAGTACTTGGGATCCTGCACTTTGTGCGAAGACCAGGAGGAAGCTCCAGGCTCCTAGCTTCGAAGCAGCCAATTGGAGAGTGAACCAGCGGATGGTAGACCTTTATTCCTTCCTTCCTTCCTTCCTTCCTTCCTTCCTTCCTCTCTCTCTCCTTTTCTTTCTGTGTAACTCTGACTTTCAAATAAATAAATAAATCTTAAAAAAATAAAAGAAAGAAAAAAATCAATGGAGTGGACTTTTGAAAACTTCAGAACTGTGCCAGGTATTACCATGACCTGAGATTTGGAGATGGTGGGTGGGGGATGGTACAATTCATAGAGCTTTGAAAGCCCAGACCATGTTCCCAGTCCTCACTGCAAAACAAGTTCACTGGCCTTTCATCCCAGATTTCACCAAAAGCAGCTGGATATGCCATGGTTTGTCACAATGTCCCAGAGGTAGCCTGTTTGTGTTTTGATGGCTAGTGCTGAATGTGTTTCAGCTCTCTTGTATTTAACTGGCTCAGAAGCAGAAGCCAAAGAGAAACACACTCAAAAAAAGCCTGGAGCAAGTTCCATTTGCAGAACAATAAGCTGTGAATGCACAAAGTTTAAATTTTCTTGCCAATCACTTTTAATTTATTTCAAAAGGTCTTGCAACTCTTGGAGAGATGATGTGACCCTATCACAACGGAACAGTTCTGAGTATAATCAACCCAATTCAACGTAACTAGGAATTTCTAAACATCTAGATCTTCTACATGTTTTCCCAAAGCTCCAGAACAAAGGTACTGTGGAGTTAGATTGATAACACTCACCAAGTATGCTGTTGTAACTGGGTATCGTGACAGGGTATGCACACACATGTAATTAGTTAGGATCCAGGATCACGTTCACTCTGTGTGTTACAGCAGAATCCTAGATCCCCTCAACGGGCAAAGGCAGTGTCTGACCACTGGGGCGGGGGCACCCGGGGAGCCACTCACCAGGTTAAGGTTTGCAGAATAAGGAGCAGGGTCCCAGGCCACCAAAATGACATCTTTATACAATGCACTGTCGACAAAGTGATGGTTGGGATTGGTCAGAATCTGCAAATACATAAAGAAAAAAAAAAAACAATTTCAGAGCTAGTGCTTGGCTTTTCAAAATTGCATTTTAAAAAGAGGTGAACATTTTTAAAGAACGGAAGCATACCACCACCACCACCATCACCAGTGTCTCATACTGTTTTCCTTTAGGGAAGGGAAAGGCTGCCCTCACTTTGCTGATGCCCTTAAAGAGTGTTTGGGGAGATGAAGTTTTCAAAAAAACAAAAACAAAAACACATCGGGTCTTACATTGTCTATCTAGTGGTATGGAATCCAGCTCCTGAAAACTATAACCCCTGAACTAACTCAGGACCCCAAGCTCTTCACAAGTGCTCTGCCGTGTGATCTGGAGGGAGAGCAGTGTGGGTGTGGATGAAAGAAATTCTTCTGCTGAGATACCAACCACAGGCTTCCTCTGTGGCCATGTCTGGTTCTGGCAGAATTCTTCAACCTCCCTTGTCAATCATCTTTTTTAGCTATCAACTTGGGGGGGGTGGGGGATGCACGGCTCTCCCTCATCTTAGTATGCAATTGCTCACCACAATTATGATGTACATTCCCCTTTACATTGTAACGGCTCTGAAGTCAGGATGGACCGCGTAGGGGACATGTATTTTAATTTGGTGGGGTTTATCTCCACCTCTCAGAGAAGTTCTTATTAAAGGAACGGCAGATCTTACAGTCAATGACATCCATGAATTACGGAAATATGGTAATTGTTTCTTTCCTCGCTTCGGGCTGCCTGGCGCAGTGAGCTGTGCAGAAAGTTAATCGTTTGTTCTGCAAGAAACTCGTCATAAATCACTTATCGCCTCATTTTTTCTACATATTTTTAAAACCCTAGAAATTGTTGTGGTTTGTTCTAAGAATAATTTTGCCATAAATTTAGAAGACATGTTGCATTAAGAACACAAGGAAAGGGGGTCTTTTCCTTTTCAATCAAATCATTTTTAGTTTGTGAATTTTCAAATACCAGACTGACATTGCAAAGATAGCCTGCAAGCCCTCAGAGGCCGTTCCTTGGTATTTGTCCTCTTGAATTCCTGCCTTTTTTATTGCCATGGTTTCTCCTATGTCCAACTGCCCTTCTCAGTTCCCAAAATGCAACACACAAGTATATGCTCATAAACATGTCCATATTTACGTTTGTATCTACATCCAGAAACTATCTATTGAGGGAGGGGAGGAGAGGGAGAAAAAGAATATATATTTTTATGTATCTACTCTGATTTTTCCTTTTCATCTTATTTACTCATTTCCTACTGTTTTTATTACACTAAATCCCCATTTTCTGCACTTTTCCCTCACTAATTTGACCCACAGAAATAAGCAGACACAGTGAACATGGATAACCAGATAATTTCTGCTCACTCACCCAGTTAAACTGTTTACATGCAAAACGTACACTTGTAAAACACCCCGTCCATTTTACCTGGGAATTAATGATGCGCATGGTGGTTTTATTTCCAACATCTTTCTCATACCCACGTGTGGGAGCAGAGTTAAATCTCAGAACTGCATCGTGAGAATCTAAGGGCACACAAATGACAAGCTTACTTTTCTTCTCTGTAAAATCACATAATCTAGGAAAAAGTGGTAAAGCAAAGTTTTCAATATCTGAGGCTAATCACATACAAATAAAGTCAAAACACTCATACACATAGTATTCAGATAATTTACTATTAATTAAGAATAGGATCTGCTAAAAGTATAGTGACTGCGTGTGTGTGTGTATGCCTATATCATCACCTTATATGTTTATGTGGATTTTTTTAAAAAGTGCATGAAAATTCAGTACTATGAAAAACAGTGCATGGATTTCAAGATTTTTTGCACCAGAGTTGGGTATAGTGGCACAGTGGGGGTTAAGCTGCCACCTGCAAGACAGGCATCTCCTATGAGGGCCAGTTTGGGTCCTGGCTGCTCTACTTTCAATCCAGCTTCCTGCTCTTGTACCTGGGAAAGCAATGGAAGATGGCCAAAGTGCTTGGGCCCCTACCACCCAAGTGGGAGACGCAGATGGAGTTCCAGGCTCCTGGCTTTGGCCTGGCCCAGCCCCGTCATTGCATTCATTGGGGGAATGAACCAGCAGATGGAAGATCTCTCTCTCTCTCTCTCTCTCTCTCTCTCTCTCTCTCTCTGTGTCTCCTTTTCTCTGACTAATTCTGCCTTTCAAATAAATAAAATCAAGCTCTAAAAAACAAATTTCGCACAGTGAGAGTCACAGCTTTCACTCCCATCTTACCACTTTGACTGCTGGCATAGGCTGAAAAAGAAAACCAGCTTTGAATTCATGCAGTCTTGCACACTGCCAACAAGACACGGGCAACGGCAACCACAGAGCACTCTACATTCACTGCCATCGTGTGCCTGGCCCTGCGGTCCAGGAGGGCAGGACAGACTGCCAGGGTCACCAGCTGTCAGGACCCCTTTTGATCTGTAGTGGTGCAGTGTAGCCCAACAAGCATGAACTAGGACACAAATCTACATCTCATGTCATTCCATTCGACAGTCACACTTCCCCATGTCCTCTCGATGCTGGGCTGTGAGCTCCCAGGGGGAGCTATGACACAGCCTATGACTCAGGCTGACAACAAGACCAAGAGGGAGAGGCAGAGGAAGGTGGGCTCACCTGGCATTTGCACAAAACAGGCTAGAAACACACATATGTCTCAAAAATGCCCAGAAACCAGCCAATGCCTTTGAGCGCCCTAAGGATCAGGGCTCAAATCCCGGCTCTGCTTCTGATCTTAGCTTCCTGCTAACGTGCACCTTGGGAGGGGCAGACAATGCTCAAGTACTGGGGTCCCTGCTACCCAAGACGAGGCCAGGATTGAGTTCCAGGCTCCTGGCTTCGCCCTGGCCCAGCCCTGGATTTGAGGGAGTAAACCAGTAGATGGAAGAACTTTGTCTCTATTCTTGAAATATAAATAATATTTTTAAAAAATATATATATATATAAAACATTTTTGAAAAGTCTGCCAATCTCTAGATTCAAGGGATCTATGCTTTGTATAAATGGTTCCGAATACCTGAACCTATTAAGAGCTGCTTCTTCACTTTCCAACTTGAATTGATTTACTATTTTTACTGAATATTTTATTGTAAAAATTCAAATGGTTTTTGAACTAGATAAGGTAGATTACCCAAAGCAAGATATGTTATATTTTGGCCTCAGAACCCTCTTATCCTCTTAAAAATTACTGATAACCCAAAAACTTTTGTTTGTCAGGATTATATAGACATTTAACACACTAGAAACAGAAAATTTTTATATGTTCATTAATTTACTTTTAAATAACCTTTTTTTATAAAAATGTATTTTCAAAAACAAAACAAAGTCATGAGAAGACTGGCACTGTTTTCTTGTTTGTGAATCTCTCACAGTGGGATATTTATGTATTCATTAATTTGAGAGTCTGCTGGTTCACTCCCCAAATGCCAAAAATGGCCAACATTGGGTCTCAGCTCAGGAGCTCCTACAAGGGCAGCAAGAACCCATCCACTTGCACCATCACTGCTACCTTCTAGGGTCTGCTTTAGCAAGAAACTGGAGTCAGGAGCTGCAGCCAAGCATCACACTCAGGTATTACCAACATGGTACACTACTAGTATCTTTTTTTGTTTTTTTTTAAGATTTCTTTATTTGAAAGACAGAGATACAGAGACAGAATGGTGGGGTTGGAGTGGAGGAGAGAGCACTTCCATTTGCTGGTTCACTCCCCAAATAGGTGGAATTTAGAAGCCAGGAACTACATCCAGGTCTCCCACATGGGTGGCAGGGGCTCAGCGACTGGGCCATTCTGTCACTGCCTTCCCAAGCACATTAACAGAGAGCTGGATGGGAAGAGGAGCACCCAGGACTTGAATCAGTGCCCACTTGGGATGCTACCATCGTAGGCAGCTGGCCATGGGTTGGCCCCGTCACTAGTGTCTTTACCAGCCTCTTAAACACGAGGCTCACTGCCTGCTCACTTGCGGCTTTTTAGAAGACAGCTGGTTTCTCATCTCTGCTTCTGTCTGGTGTTGTACTACGTTGTTTAAGTCGAAGTGTATGAAGACAACGACATTGTTAAAAGAAAGACCCATTTGGAAAGTCCTGTCAGAGACTTGTGAACATCATTCTTTGATAGTTCATCAAAACTTGACAAGCTGGCAGACCCGGGAGCAGTTAAGATACTGGTTAAGATGCCTGCATCGCACATCGAAGTACCTGGGGTCAATGCCTGCTCCAGCCCCCACCTCCAGCTTCCTGATAGTGCAAACCCTGGGAGGCAGCACTGCAGCTCAACTGAGCGCATTCCTGTCTCCCACCTGACTTGACTCCCTGGCTCTGGCTCTTGGTCTCGCCCAGCCTTGGGGTTGCAAGCGTTTCAGGAACAAACCAGCTACAGAAACTCTTTCTCTGTATGCATTTCTTTGATTTTCATGTTAAAACAAAAAAGTTAACTTAAAAAAAGTGACAAGTGTTAGTTGGTTGCCTGTAATGTGTCATCAGAAAGCATATGGATGAAATTTTTTTTTCCTGATAAGTTTATAGTTCCAGATTTTAATTGTTAAAGTACAAAGCAAGGTTCTATTTCATCCCAGTGCCTGCACTCACCAACCAGGCAGAATCGCATCATAGTCCTACTTCAAAGAAAATGAGGCTGCCAAAATGCAGACTTTAAAAAAAAAATCAAAAAGGAACAGTGGCAAGTCAGAGAATCCAACAAGCTCTGCTGTGCTAAAATCCATCAGTCTATCTTTCTCTTAAAATGACCTTTTATCCATGATTAATTTTATAATATTCCACTGTGATCATCTGAAAACTACCAGTTCAACAAATTAGGCAAATCTTCCAACCATTGATGCATTTCATTATAAAGTATTTTTTGAAACCTACACTAGTTGATATCACCATGGGTCTTGTCTATTTTCAAATGTAGGTAACTTCCAAGCGCACAATCAAAATCAATGAATTTTATCACTGAAAACAAATGCAGTCATTTTCCTAAAAGTGCCAGGCTCACTTAATTCTTTTCTGAGAAATTATGTGCCAAACATCAAAGTCTGAATAATTAAACCATGTCTATCTGTCATTTGCTGCAAGTGAAAATTGTATTTCATGCCCAGACTGTTTGGTTCAGCTCACAAGGCAATCACATACGCACTTTTCCATTGTGCCCTGAGATGTCAAAGTCCATTCTCCTGTTTCCCACTCTTCACTCAGCATCTAAAACACATGTGTACTGCAGGGCTGAAGTTTCCATTAACGTAACCATTCTTACAGCTCCTCGTGGTCGCCCATAAGTGGAAGTGGCACTCTCTTCTTTCACTGCAATGCTTAATAGTCAAACATATCCTCCCAACGAGGATCCTTGGCTCTGCTGCCCTGAGCGGTGCTAAGCAGTCAACAGTTCGATCCATCTTTGCTCTCATATTGTCAGTGCAAATGTAAACAGTTATAAAGGAAAATATATCTGGCATTATTACAAAAAGAGTTTTCAACTGTGGAGCCCCTCAAGGGTCCCTAGGGTCTCAGCGGATCACACACACAAGACCCAGGGCTGGTAACCCTGTGATGAGGCAGAAGTGAGAAGCCACTTCTGGCACGGGAGACAGGTGCTCCAAGAGAATTGGCCATGAGGCTAGGGGTGTGGCAGGATGCTCACAACACCCAACCATAGCTCCCCATGCAACCATGGTGCCTGCACAGACACAGCCTCTGTCCAACAGTAAGACAAGCAAGCAGTGGGAGCATTTCAATTGAACCGAGCAGTAATTCTCAATAGTGGTCAGGCTTGAAAACCTCCCAGCATCTGCAAGCCCCTTATTCTGGGGCATTGTGTCCTCAGCCTCCTGACACCCTAGGCAGAGGGATGGATCTCCTTCGGAAGTGGTAAGGGTCTGAAGAGCTACAAGGCTGCCTGCCTCTAGGTGGCACTGTTTATAGGGATGGGCACTGCTCCTGCAGGAAGCTGCCAGTTAGCAGGAAAGGCTGGGAGGGGGCGGGGAGTGGGAGCAGAGAGGGCATCTGTCACACAGGCATGTGTTGTGCAGCCCAAGAAGCTAAGTCATCCGTTCATGTTTAGAAAAGGAATGGATCATAGAGCAAGCCCAAGGGGAGGGAAGTCAAGTCTCATTCCAGAAGGTATTTCCAAGCCAGCGTGTTGTAGTGGGGACCATGAGCACGGAGCCCAGCTGAGTGCATCCACTAAGGAAAATTAAACCCTTCGAGGAGCTGCCAGGCCAGGAGGTGGCCAGCACCAAGTCACTGCCTCGCTCTGGGCCCACATTGCTCCCCCTCCTCCTTGCCTGCAGTGATCAGAAAGCAAGATCAGCAGCGAGACAGCAGGTGCTGCCAGGGATCAGAACAAAGCAAGGATTCAGCTCGCTCGACTCCCACAGCCCTGGCCTCCTCCCCCACCACCCTCAACTCTGGGCCCACTTCCCTCCCACCTTCAAATCCGGGCCCTGGGGCCATCTGAAAGACCTCATTACATCTGGGGCACAGGGGGTTGGAATTCAGACTCGGGGTGTCTCCCTTTCTCCATTTCCTTACATGTAAAATGGGGATAACTATCTATCACTTAGGGGTGTCAGGCTTCACACAGTTAACACACACAAAGCTCTCTGGACAGGAGCCTGTCTGTAGCAAACACCTTCTAAGTGGTACCAAATGAAGCCTTGTGCTCGAAAAAGCTGTGCCAGACAGCTGTGTGCAGCTTTCCTGCCTTTCTGGCTGCCTTGTCTCGCTCCTATCCCCATGTCCCTGGATCCCCTATAGTTCTCACCACCAGGCAATTTCCCCGAGAAGCAGGCCATCAATCACCTCTTCAGAGAAGTCTCGCCCCTTCTTCCTGCTCAGCCATCAGCCCACAGGGTGGGCGAGGAGCCCATCACCTGTACCCCATCTGCCTGCACCTCCCCCCATCCTTCTCCCAACCCCAGGACATTGGACTGTCTGTCGTCTCCACTGGAGTGTGTGAGCTATCCGGGCTGGGTCTGCATTTTTCATCTTTGTGTCTAGCACCGGATCTGCTGGCAAGTTGTTCATAACCAATGCTTGTCAAACGACTATATGAAAGGGCTTCTTGTGTGTATTTTTGAGATAACAGGATACGCAGAATCCCAAGCTCTCTCTGGCCAGAACTGTGCACCCTGCTCTCTCTTTGTCCTCCTCCCCTGTGTTCCACTACCAACCCCACTTGCCAGAACATGAGTGCCAAGGACACAGATCATGATCCTCCCCATCAAGGCTATCACTGCTGGTTAGGGCAGACCGCTCTCTGCAGTGTGCACCCACAGGAGAGCCAGCAGTGATCTCACAGCCAATTATAATTGCTGATGTGTATGGGCGACAACAGATATTGTTGTGACACCATAAAAGGATGCTCTATGTTTCCAAAGCAGTTCGGTTTGCTTTTCCATTGTATATTTAAAGTGGCAGGGATTACAATTGCCACACTTCTCTGACCAAAAACAATGACATTGGATGAATCAGTCTTAACAGATGGGATGACAGGGCTGCACTGTCAATGAAGCAGACACCAGGGGGCGCTAAAGGGCAGCCCAAACGTGCCCAAGGCTAAGTGGTTCTCAGGGAGTTAGCTGTCCAGTACTTGGGCCATCAGCCTGCAGGGGGCCTCTGGGCAGAGCTGTGGAGTGGCTGCACAGGTGGCCTCAGGCACTTTCTAGCTCTGCCCTCAATTTTTCATAAGGTCATGACCTTTGCTAAGTCTTTGATCTTCACTTAGCCACTTCCCAAGTCGATATTCAGGGAATGTGTACTTAGCTACAGTATGCCCCGAGGAGATCTGCTATATGAACTCGATCTTCCTGTGAGAGCTGTGAACCACCATGTGGGTCTGAGCATACACCCAGGTAGGCAGGAGGAGACAGGGCAGGTGCTCTGATATGCCAGCTCACAAAACCCAGACTGATTGCTTTCACAAACCCAGTTATGTCACCGTTAGGTGTTCTTAAATGGTAGGGAGACAATCTCAATCCAAGGAACCTAGGCAAAATAAAGAGGATTTTAATGTCCAGGCGTGTTCTTCCACTGTGATTTTATCACGAAGCTGCCTGAAGTGCATGCAACATAAATTAAATATGAACACTAGCATCTAGCCAAGATATAACTGGTATTTCATGTTCGCCCAAAACATGGGGCTTCCCAGTGTCTTTCATGCTCTCTTACAAATGCTGAATGGAGCTGACAAGTCTCTGGCCAGGGATATTTATGCAGGAGTAAAGAGCTAGGGAATTCTCGCTGGCATGGGAGAGCAATCCAAATAGTCTTCATTTACGATGCAGGGGTGTTTAAAAGAAAACAAAACCAGAAGCAAGTTACTGCCTGTTTAAAGCGTAATACTTAAATTCCTCCTCTCCGTTATTAACATTGGTCCTCAGAAATGAGAAGGAACCGCGGGGTTATATCACCCCGGGGACCGCTAAACCAGGGCTCTTTCTTAACAAATCGCAAGCTGCTCTGCACTGGCTCCAGCTACAAACTTACGTGACACAGGAGCCTGCTGTAAAGTCAGCCCAGGGACGCAGGAACCTAGACCTCAATCCCAGACTTCTTCTCTTGCTTGTTTTTTTTTTTTTTTTTTTAAAGTCTCATCTAGCCTCACGGCCCAAGAACGTGTGAGCTGAGGGTGGGTTTCGGAGTCTGCCTATTGAGTATCTCACCATTCTGCAGCCAGTCTTCCAGGATACAGAACAATGAAGGGGTCTGTTTAAAAGGAAGCCAGGAGACAGCAAGTTTGCCTTTGTAAGGAGACGCTACACCCTGCACGTCACCTGCAGACCAGTTATGACCTAATGCCATCTCCCGTGAGGAGATATTAAACGCGACTGTTTTACATCTGGACTTGGGGCCGAGGCTGTGTGGGATTCCCGTTCGTTTTCCTGCACCTACCCAGAACCGGGAGCATAGTAGGGGCTAAACACAAGTTTGTTAAGTGAATGAATGAGCAGAAAGGGCCAAGTTGCTTGCTCACTGGTGAGGAATGGAATTAGCCTGAGCATCCAGAGAAGTCTCAGGAGCACAAGCCAAGCCAAAAAAAAAAAAAAAAAAAAAAAAAAAAACCGCGGAGGCAGAGAGCGGCTACAGGAAGATGGGAGGCTGTGTATCTCTGGCGAGGGAGGGGCTGGGAAAGGCAGGGATACGAGTGTGACCCTGTGAGGCTGTAGAATTCCACGGAGAACCAATGCCAGCCCTTCCATGCAGAGCCTGGGCTCTGGGAAGGGAATACACTTAACCCTAACTTGCTTCCTTCAGCCAGGGGACACTGGGAATCCGCGATACTTGTGCTAAGTTGTCCAGGCTATGGTGCACAGTTGGTCAAATGCCTGTCTAGCTGTTGCCAGGAAGGCATTTGTTAAGCATGATGAACTGAAATCTGCAGACTCTGATTACGGTCACCTGTGTCAGTGGGCCTCTTGCTAGCACTTAAGAACAAGCAGACGTTGGAAGGAGTTCAACCTGCAGAATGCAATACAGCCTGAGTTCCCCCACCTGTTGGCCTGCCCCGAAGACACCCGCTGAGACAAATCCTTAAAATAAACCTCTCTCTCTCTCTCTCTCTCTCTCTCTCCCTCTCCCTCTCCCTCTCCCTCTCCCTCTATCCCTCTATCCCTCTATCCTACTGTTCTGTTTCGGTGGACAGTCCTGAGTGTAGAAACTTGGAAGACAGAAACCCAGATCCCACAGAGTTATCCCCCATGTTGGAGAAGGCCTCCACTGGGCGCCCGGGGCAGAGACCCACAGGATAGGTTTGGATCAACACTGCAGAGGAAAGTGCTTACTTGGCCATTGTAAAGCATGTTCTCAACAGCCCTCCGGCTCTCTTGGGAGCCCCTGGACCACGATTTAGACACGGGACCTAACCAAACTAATGTTCATG
Source organism: Lepus europaeus (assembly GCF_033115175.1). Lineage (NCBI taxonomy): Eukaryota > Metazoa > Chordata > Mammalia > Lagomorpha > Leporidae > Lepus > Lepus europaeus. Next base: position 95,456,500 of record NC_084839.1, read on the forward strand.
TGGCCTCGTCTCTGGAGCTAACAGTACTTGGGTGGGGGGGGTCTTCTGCTCTCCTTCTTCCTCTTGGAGTTTCTCCCCCATGTTCCCACCACCTGGGTTCACCAGGCTTTGAGGGGCGCCAGGCTCGGAGCCTGCGATGGAGACCAGGGCTCCAATGGGGGCAGTAAAGAAAGATGCCAGGCGCTAGCGTGCGCCGCAAAGCACCAGCTCTAAGAACAGGGGTCCTGCTCCAGGGTCACTCTGAGACCTCCGCTGGGGTCCCAGACCGACTCCCCAGCTAAGGCCAGCGGCACCTGGCCAGCTTCCCGCATCACAGGAGGACCCACCTATTTCCTCCCCCAGGGAGGAGTTGAGGATGGCACCGGCAGACATGACGACGGCGCAGGTGCGCAGGCCGCGCGGGTGCAGCTGGCTAAGGGGCACGGTGGGCACCAGGCGCCGCCAGCCCAGCGCCGCGAAAGGCGCCTCGGTGCCGTCCAGCGTCCGCACCTGCGCGCGTCTACGCAGCTCGCACAGCAGCTGGGCCCGGCTCCGGCGCGCCGCCCGCGGGCCCCGGAAGCGCACCCCGTGCTTGTTGGCCGCCAGGTAGTCCCGCATGGCCTTCTGCAGGCGCGGGTTCAGCATTTTGGAGGAGACGTTCCCCTTCCAGAGCCGGTACAGGAAGGCCCTGGACATGGAGGCGGCCAGCCGGTCCCCGTCCTCGCCTTCTTCCAGAGGTGCGCGGCTCCGGCGTTGTCGCCTGTGCCGCCTTTTCTCACGACGCGGACTTTGGCCCGGCGCCCCCGGGGAGGGGAGCCCCAGGGTCCCCTGGGTGTGGCTGGGCCACCCTGGCCGAGCCGCCGCAAACAAGGAGTCGTAGTCCTCCGGGTAGAAAGCACTTTGGGACTTTCTCCCGACCTGGGATGCAAAAAACTCGTCTTCGTCTTCAAACCTGGCTGGCACCTGCGCCCATTGCTGCGGGTCGCCGGGTCCCGAGCGGAAGGCACCGGCCACCTGCGCCCCCGGCAGCGCCCTGCTGGCGTCCGCGCCCCCGGGCGAGGAGGGCTCGTGCAGGGCGCCCATGATGGCCCGCTGCTTGCCCTGGACCGGTAGGAGCCCTTGCGTCTCCAGGAAGGAGAAGGAGCTGGGTACCGGCTCAGCGGGGTTGCTGTCGGTAAAGTAGATGAAGACCACCGAAAAGAGGAGCCCCCAAGCGAAGATCCCGAGGAGCATCCGCTGTCTCCATTGCTTCAGGCGTGGTTTCATGGCAGAGCGCTGGGGTCAGCACCTCGGACCTTGAAGTCGTGGGAGGCAGGCGGGAGCAACCTGAAAAGACAGCGGGGAGCTAAGGTTACCCGGAGTGGGGCACCCGCGGGACCGACTCCGCTGTTGGTGGCCTCGCTGAGTGGTGCCTGGGAGTGGGGGCATCAGAAAGCAGAGTCCTGAATCGGGAGGGAAGCCCCGACCTCCCCATCTCAACTGGTGCCTCTGTATTAGCCACACCGCCCCCAGGTGAGGCAAAGCCGATCTGCCTGCCCACCCTAAGGGGGCCCCATCGTGCCCGAGTTTAAGGAACGAAAGCAGGAGAACTGGGCTGATTTGCCCTCTCTCCCCTCCTGTCGGACCACCCAAGGCTGCAGGCAGGCTCCTGTACATCCTACAGTAGCAGCAGCTCTGTGCCTTTTTCAGGGGTGACAACCGTAGCAGATTGTCAGTCTTCCGCCAGACCTGGGAGCCTGCCCAGACATCACCAGGGGTCCACTGGTGGTGCTGAACGAGGCAAGCCTGAGCGACTGTGGCTGCTGGAGAACGCGATGCCAGGGTGCCTGCTGACTTTGACCTTGCCCCTAAATAATGCCCTCTGCTTTTGCAGCTAAGCCAGAATCCCTGATGCCAAGGAAGGAACACAGAGGGAAATGACACCGGCAGTTAACGTGCCACACCCTGCGCTTAACACTTGTCCTGGATTATATCTGCTTTTGATTTATCCAGCATCTAGGTAGGAAGTACTGCTGTATCTGTTTTATGGATGAAGACACTGCAGCCCAAACAGGCGTTTAGTAACTTGCCCCAAACCACAGAGAGAGCAAGCTTCAGACATTTACGTTCAAGCCATCTGCTCAGTTCTAGGGCTGATTTTAGGCCCACTTCTACCAGTGAATTCTGATTCCATCTGCTCACACCAACTGAGCTTACAGTCTCTAAATTAGGCTCCTCAAACTATCTGTGATGAGGGGTCATTTTCCCTCAAATTGCCACTGTCTGATATTTTTACATTTCCGTACCTAATTGTTGTGACCATTTCCGGTTGCTGTCCAGGTTTCTAAATGCTGAAGTTCAAGTTCTGAGCATCTCTGTTTGGGAGCTGGTAATGAGCAGTTTGTGGACAGGCACAGTCTGCAGACTCTCTGAGCAGTATCTTCTACAGGGCTTACTAAGTCAGTTCATGTCTGAACTAGGCACACTGCACTGACACTCAGTACCTGGAGTCAGCGCAGACCCCCTGTGTCAAGGGTTCAGTCTTCCCCAAGACACTGCCCTGATTTCAGATGACAGCTGAGGGTAGGGTCCCCAGGCCACCACACTTCTGACAGTTCAGCCACCAAAGTAGGGGGCGTTCCTGTGACACCCTTCAGGTTTGATAATTTGCTGAGTGACTAGCAGAAGTGAGGAAAGTGTGGTTATACTTTTGTTGGAAAGGATACACACGGAGTGGGATCTGGAGCAAACATACCAGCAGATACCTCCTCCCAGTGGAATCCGGTGGGGCTCCCTCTTGACAAAAATGCCCTGTGAACAGAAACTCCCTGAGCCTGCGTGTAGAGCTTTCGTGGATTGATTCAATCTTGGGCCAAGTGATGGAATTCAACCTCCAGGTGCCCTAGTTTCCTTGGAGGTCAGGCAAGTCCAAACTTCCAACCCAGTGACACCTGGTTGGGTTTTCAGGTAACCAACCCCCCTCCCCAAACCCACAGGAGCCTCCCGCAGTGAACGCATTAGCACAAGAAAGACAGACCTATTACCCAAAAATTCCAAGAGTTTTAGCAGCTCTATGCCTGGTGCCTGAGTCTATTTTCTCACACCAGGGCTAGATAGAGGCCTTGTAGACTCAGTTTTTCTGCCTCTTTCCCCAGCACTGCACAGCAGCTCTGGTGGGCGACCAAAGAATGGGAAACAGAGGTTGCTAATTTCAGCATTTGCTGAGAATGGTTTTTAAAACACGGAGGCAAAGGGGCAGGCTGTGCAGAGTGGGGGAAGGTGACACATGCTGGGAAGCAGTGAGCTGTTGGGAAGAAGTGAAAAACGCCTGGCCTGGGCCAGCGCCTCCAGCATCAGTTACATAACTTCGCCCAAGTTCAGTGGCATCCAGACGAGTGCTACCGGCTGAGAAAGTGAACCTGCTTGGTTTCGTGCAGGATTCAGATGATCAGGCATGGACTGCATCAGGTGCAAAGACCTAGGTCCCTGTGGAGGGGAATGGAAGCCCTGCTTGTATGTGAGACGCCAGACATGGAAGGAAGGGGAATAAAGGACATCGGGGGACACACAGAAAGGCAAAGAAGAGCCTAGCAGGACAGAGGAGGTGAGGACACTGGGACAGAGGAGGTGAGGACAAGGCGCCCTCGGAAGTAGAACGAGGCAGAGTTCACGAACCCCTCTGGGCACCTGTGAAAGGAATAAGCATCCCAGTGCAAAGAAAGATGTTTTTTCACTAAGGAGAATTGCATGGCTCAGAATGCATCGTAATAATAGAAAGAAGTGGGTTTGCTGCCTGGACTCAGGATTTGGCTTTGACTTTTGATCCTCAGAAGCCTTTGCTGCACACCTTCCCTGGCCAATTAAGCGAGCATTCTCCAAAGTGATGAAATCTCAAAGACAAACAGCAAGCTCTCTGCTAGACAACGCCACGGAAATGGCTCTGCACAGCATGGGGCTCACTCATCAGTGCGCTTGTAGCAAGTCCAGGGTACGGTGGAGGTGGGGATGTCATCAAGATTGAAGCCGAGAGTCGTCCTTTTCCTTGGAACGGCAAGGCTGCCTAACTGAAAGGCAGGCAGGCCAGGCGATGGGAAGCGCACTTTTCTCTCTAATGGAGTGCGTCTGAAACATTATGATGACAGAGCTTAACCAAAGTCAGCTGGGATCCCCTCTGCAGTAACCCCTCATTAGCTGCTCTGATCTGAATGACATCAAGGAACCATAAGAGGCCCATCAGGCAAATTGTGCGTCCCCGGGCGCCCATGGCAAAGTGCTCCCTAATCAGACCTTCACATGTGTTCTGCCCAGGATGGCTGGGGCGCTGCTGCTGTTGGGTTCTTGCCGGTTCCCCACATGGCCTCTTCTCCTCCTCTCCTTGGCGATCCTAGCAGTGAGTGCCCTCTGCCCGTTTGCACTACTTCTCTCCACTCCCATGGTTCTCCCACTGCTGTTTCCTTTCTTGCCAAGATGCCAGGAAACTCCTACTTTTGCAGGAAAACTCAGAGGGCCCCACTGCTGGAAACTGGATCTGTCTACAATTGCGTATCATGAAGGCTGTTGCTCTTCTCTTAGATACTAATTCCCAAACAAAGAAGCAAGTTGAAATCCCCCATGGATATTCAGGCTAGTACAAAAGACTGTTTAAATTCTCCCTCAAATGGTTTTGAAAGAAATCACGTTTTCCAAAAGGCCCAATTTATCACAGGTTGTCAGATGAAATTAGGAAATGCAAACAGTGCCACAGAGGAAGGCTACCACGAAGCCTGCAGTTCAGGCTGCTAACTTCTCTTGTCCAAGGGCAAAGAGAGGTTAATTCTAGGCCTTGCCATTTTAATGATGTCCCTCCCAAGCCCTGGGGGGGACAGGCTTTTATCACCAGTTTCCTTAAATGCAGAGTTTTGTTTTGCTTTGTTTTGGTTTTTTTTGCTATGCTCTTTGATTGATGGATCTGCTACACCCTCCAGCTGGCCAGGTTTTCTAGGCTTTTGAGAAGCACCAGGGTTCTTTTTTTGTGTCTTGCAGTTGTCTGAACTAAACTTAAATCCAAGTGTTTATTTTAACATTGAAATAATAAAGAAGATTCAGTGTGAGCTCTTGTGAGACACACGCGTGTATCCGCATAGCTTTCAGGAGTCATTTTCTTTCAAGAATCATGTTCTAAAATTAGCTCGTGTCACTGTCACGTGTCTGAGAAATCACTGAGCCTGCAGGAGACTGCAAGGTGCCTTCTCCAGCTGGAAACTTTCCGTCTGCACAACCCTGTGCACCCCATGTACAGGGCCCTTTCTGTTTTCTTTTCTCTATAAGAATCTCCCCAGAGTGCTAAGTGCAGAATGCTAAGAGCCCATGCCCTGATTCATTCTCTCTCTAGTCCCAGACGATGATTTTTAAGCTAATGTCCAGAAGAACAGAAAGTTCAAGGAGCACAGCGAAGCATTCTGGTGGCAGGAAAGCACCTCCTCCCATTTCTAAGGAGTGAGATCCAGGCAGCATTGCAAAGTCATTGTTTTAGGAATGGCGGCCCCACTGCTGCACCTGCTCCTTGCGATGGGGAGCTGTGTGTTTACAGGATGGATGAAGCAGTCCCATGTGCTAGGAAGAGCAGCGCTACGGCTGGCAGACCCAAATGACCTCACTTTGCAAAGCCATAAGTTTTGTTTTGTTAAAGATGTATTTGTATATTTGAAAGATTTACAGAATGAGGAGCAAGGGGCTGGGGTCTTCTATCTGCTGGTTCACTCCCCAAGTACTTGCAAAGACCAGGGCTGTACCAGGCCAAACCAGGAGCCAGGAACTTCATCTAGGTCTCCCGTTTGGGTGGCAAGGACCCAAACACTTGAGCTGTCTTTCGCTGCTTTTCCCAGGTCATTAGCAGGGAGCTGGATGGGAAGTGGGGCAGGTGGGACAGGAACAGGCACACATATGGGATGCCGGTGTTGAAGGTGGTGGCTTTACCCACTGTGCCACCATGTGGGCCCCAAAGACATAAGTTTTAAACACGTGCACCACAGCTTGGGTTTCCTTTCACATTCAGGTACAGAGCAACCAACCTTGGGGAAGGTTGTAAGCTCTGGAGGGGAACAAGCACATCTTACTCTTGTCTTTCCAGCAGCTATAGTGGGACTGAGAGTCCCAATCTGTACAAATGAAATTAACAAAATGAATGACTGGCGTTTATAACATAGGTCAGGGATAGGACATTGTAGCCTAACCTGTGGATTAGACTCCTACTTGGGACACTTACAACCTGATTCTGGGTGCTTAGAATGGAGTCCTGCCTCCATTTCTGATCTAGCTTCCTGCTAGTGTCTAGAAGGCAGCAGATGATGGCCCAAAGATTTTGGTTCCTGCTACCCATGTGGAAGACCTGAATCGAGTTCCTGCCTCTAGATTTTGACCTGGCCCAGCCCCAGCTGTTGCTGCAGCCCATTTGAGGAGTGAACCAGCTGATTCAAGCTCTCTCTCGCTCTCTCAGTCACTCTGCCTTTCAAATAAATAAATCTTTATCGAAACAGTAATAGTAATAAAATAAGTGGGAGAAAGCACTACAATAGATTTGCCCTAACAGGGCCTTGGGGATGGTTTGGGATCAAGGCGATGCCTTGCTCACCTTACAAGCAGGGACTTGGTTGTTAGGTTGTTCTAGATTAGGCTTCCTTTACCAACAGCAGTCCCAGCAGGAGTCAGGGTGCTGGAGGGGCCAGCCAGCAGCAGGGGGTTCAGGCCTACTGTTCACAAAGCACCTACTGTGCACCAGGCAGTGTGCAGAGCACCTCACACATACCATTTTAATTCCTATGTCAGTTCAGTCTACAGCAAACACCTCAGCCAGCAGTCTCCTCATCTGGATTTTAGCAACACCGGGGCTGCAAGTGGTTCCCTTCAAATGTGCCCTCCCAAAGCCCCTGTCTTTTTTTCTCTGTATCATGAAGCTAGAAAAAAATTGCTGGGTGCTACTCAAGCACCGTTAAAATCTTAGTGAGATCTTTTTTCTTTGACCCAATTTTAGGCCGACACTCTAAATTAACCGGACCACGTGATCCCCTCCCATCTCATTTCCCACAACGTCCCTGTTTCTGTTCCCCAGGTAGACCTCAGAACGCAACCTCACTTGCCTGGCATCTTTTGAGAGCTTGGCCTTGAGACAATTCCCTGGCTGATTTCTGCATCGTCAGAATGTGCTGCCAACTCATTAGCATTTTCCGAAAGGCTACAGGTGTGAGGGCCTTGGACGGCAAGGTGTGTGCCCTCTAGGCAGGAAGGCAAAACAATTCTGACTGCTTTGTGGTACAAACCCAGGACTGCCTAATACACAGTAGAGGAGGAACAGGGATTAAAGTGATCCTGGAGGCGGGAGGGCGTCTAGTGTTGGACATGGAAGGAGGCATCTGTATGGCAGATTAGTTCAAGCCAGGGCATGCCTGAGCCAAGGGTGCCTGCGAGGAGACTATGAATGGTGGACAGATGTCCTGCCCAGGCCGGATAAGTGTGTGCCGCTCTCACAAGCGGATGCCTCGCCCTTCGGTCTCAGATGATTCCAGCAGTACGGGATTTTTGCTCGAGAGGCAGGGCAGATGGGAAATGGTTTGCAAGGCAAAGACTCACATATGTGAGCCGCTCTGGGCAGCTTTCAGTTGGTGGCAGCGATTCCAGACGTCTATCATTGGTTGTGCGGGGGCAACACAAGCTGCCTACCAGCCAAGGTCTGCTGGCTTCCTGCTTTGGACACCACCCGGGCCTGTTTGTTTTACAATAATTAGCATTCAAATATTTACACTTGATATCAATAATGTGCCCAGGCTCATGACTGCAGCTATAAATTTGCATCAGTACTGATGTCCACTAGTCAAGAATATGGAAGGCTGCAGAGCTGGACAGGTTCACCTGGATGCCAAAAATGTTAAGTGGGCTTGGGGCTGAAAGTGCAGGTGGCTGGCAGGTGGCCCATGCAAGAAGGCTTCTATAACAGCAGCGGCCACCATCTCTCAGGAGAAACACTGTAGGCTGCTCACCATCCTAGGGGTCAAGGGCATCACAGTGAGCTGGCAGGGGCAGCGTGCCATGGCAAGGGAGTGCTGGCATCGCACTGACCGGCCAGCATCCCTGGCATAGACATTGAATGTGCAGACATGACACTGCCTGTTATGTGGAGTAAAGGCGATGCATGGTTGACCAGAAAGCCCTGTGGTCAGGCAGCTGTGCTTGCTTAGATTCTGAATTCCTGGTGTATCCATTTCTTCATCAAACACTGAGTCACAGCAATGCTTAAGACAGATAACTAAGGAGCCATGCTTAGCACAGTGCCCGGCCCAAAGTGGGAGCTCAATTACTATTATCTTTCCATCTAGGTTTTGAAAATCTGTAAAAATGGAGAAAGTGGACTAATCAGCATAGATTTCTCTATGGGAAGACTGGTCCCCTGTGCACATGCTTAATGGTATTCCTCTTTTAAGGGACGCTACATTGACAGGTGCCAGTTTAGATCAACACTACTGCCTGATTCCAGCTAATAGCCACCAAAGAAACAGTGCCTAAGTATACTCCTCTCTTGGCTGTTTCTATCAAAAAACATAAACCTGGCCGGCGCCGCGGCTCACTAGGCTAATCCTCCGCCCAGCGGCGCCGGCACACCGGGTTCTAGTCCCGGTCGGGGCACAGATCCTGTCCCGGTTGCCCCTCTTCCAGGCCAGCTCTCTGCTGTGGCCAGGGAGTGCAGTGGAGGATGGCCCAAGTCCTTGGGCCCTGCACCCCATGGGAGACCAGGAGAAGCACCTGGCTCCTGCCATCGGTTCAGCACGGTGCGCAGGCAGCAGCGTGCCTACCGCGGCGGCCATTGGAGGGTGAACCAACGGTAAAAAGGAAGACCTTTCTCTCTATCTCTCTCTCACTGTCCACTCTGCCTGTCAAAAAAAAAAAATTAAAAAAAAAAAACATAAACCTGCCGTACACTGAATGCCTGATAAGTATCTTCTAATGGATTCACTGTGTTAATCAGCTTATAATTTATTCCTCTAGAATTCAACAAATGCTTATTAAAACTGAAGTAAGGCTGGATATATACAGCATGATGCTTTGCCCTCAGGGAGCTGACTTAGTTCCTAGGAAATGAAGATTTAAATGCTCATGCAACAAAGGAATGAATAAAAAGGATACTATAGGCTCAAATTCCTGTAGCTCTTCAGTCCAGACAAGGAGGCCTCTCGCAAGAATCCAGGAAAGAATTCTAGGGTTCATAAGACTTCCAAGGCCCCAGGTGGCACTGGTTTCTCTCAATGGAAAAAGAGTTTTATGTGCTAAGATCTACATTTTTAAAAGGCTAAATGTCTTAGCTCCATCGCCATGGATAAATCTCAAACAGCAAGACTCAGGGGGAAAACAGATGCTGCAAAAGCAAATCTACAGAACTGGGCTATTTATGTAAAATATAAAGCATAAAATACATACCACGTCACCCAGAAACCACCTCAGGAGAGGGCAGACAGAGATGGATGGATGGGAGGGAGCACACTTGCCTCCTTGCTACAACGCATCCTGCCTTATAAGGAGAAGATCGGGACCGGCGCTGGTGGCACATAGGTAAAGCCGCCGCCTGCAGTGCCAGCATCCAATATAGGCGCAGGTTCGAGACCCGGCTGCTCCACTTCCGATCCAGCTCTCTGCTGTGCCTGGGAAAGCAGAGGAAGATGGCCCAAGTCCTTGGGCCCCTGCACCTACGTGGGAGACCTGTAGGAGGCTCCTGGCTCCTGGCTTCAGATGGGTGCAGCTCTAGCCATTTCAGCCAATTGGGGAGCAAACCAGCGGATGGAAGACCTCTCTCTGCCTCTCCTTCTCTCTCTCTGTGTAACTCTGACTTTCAAATAGATAAATGAAATCTTTTTAAAAAAATCAATAAATAAAGAGAGGATCAGAAATAAATGAGACAAAATATTAAGAATATATCGGCCGGCGCCTTGGCTCAATAGGCTAATCCTCTGCCTTGCGGCGCCGGCACACCGGGTTCTAGTCCTGGTCGGGGCGCCGGATTCTGTCCCGGTTGCCCCTCTTCCAGGCCAGCTCTCTGCTGTGGCCCGGAAGTGCAGTGGAGGATGGCCCAAGTGCTTGGGCCCTGCACCCCATGGGAGACCAGGAGAAGCACCTGGCTCCTGCCATCGGATCAGCACGGTGTGCCAGCCGCAGCGTGCCGGCCGCGGTGGCCATTGGAGGGTGAACCAACGGCAAAAGGAATACCTTCCTTTCTGTCTCTCTCTCTCTCTCACTGTCCACTCTGCCTGTCAAAAAATAAAAAATAAAATAAAAAAAGAATATATCAAATCTGGGAACATAAGTTCCCTTATTATATTAATAGTTTCTCTATTTAAACACACATTTAAAGTACTTAATAACCTTCAACACTTACACATTTGTAAAATAAAGTTGTAAGAAACTGTAAAAACGAGCAAGAGAAATCACTAAGTGTGTTTATATTTACAGATGTGTTTCCAGAGCTGCACAGGTGAACCATACTTCTAATAATATCATCACACAGAGCATAAATCTAGCATTTCACACTGGCCCCCGGATGGAGGTGAAGCTCTCATCCAATGATATCATCAGTCCAGAGAAGAATAACGTGAGACTCTAATGGCTTGTGAAAGTGTGGAAGGCCCTGAGCTCACGGTGGGACAGGGGTTCGGGCTGTGGTTCCTCCCAGCCCTGTGAATTTGGGAATCTTCTGTAAAGCGAAGGGAATCCTGACCTCATGGTGTTGTTAACAGGAAGACGGATTTTAAATGACAAAATGCAATAACGAGTCTGAGTCTGTAGGTATTCCTGTTAATAGCAAGTATCTAAAATACCAGCTATGCTGTGTGTGACCCCTAACTGATCCCATCTGATCCCTAACTGCTGGAGACAATGGAGTCCTCCTAGAACTCCTGTGCCCCTGCTGGGGGAGGTGCCAGGAGTGCTTCCCCAGCTTCTCACTCCACCTCTAATCCTTTCTGCTGAGAAAGGAGTCCCCAGTCCACTGAGATGTGGATCTTAGTGTGAATTTCCATAGACTCAAAATGTCCCTCCAGCAGGTTGGCCCGGGATCTAGACTTGGATAAGTAAAGGAAAAACAGGCAATGGGATTTCTCCCTCATATCCAGAGCACAAGTTTCGCGTGGCCTTCCCAGTGATACATACATGTTATCCTGCATCTGTCTATCATGGCAACAGCTGAGGTGCCGTGCAGTTACTGTCTGAGTCTCCCTCAAATCCAATGGCCTGGGAACTCCGTTCATTCAAGCCCATTTTATGGGTGAGAAAACAAGAGTCCAGCTCGCATGCCTACAAGGTCCACTTGCAGTGTCTGCCTGATGCTGCTGGAGCAGTCAAAATGAGAACAATGGTGATGTACACTCTCCTCACCTCCCAGAGTTCACAGAGCCAAGGGAAAAATGCATCAGTAAGAACATTTTAAATGTAGACACCCTACTCATTCGTTCAGTTCCCATGATATGAGGAATAGGCAATGTTTAGCTCTAATAATTATGTCTAATTCTAATCAATTCTTTGTCTCATAAAATAGTTGTCAATGCAAAGATGACCTGGTATACATAAAAAAAAAATCACCTTGGTGCACATAGAGATTCTAATGAAAAATATAGACAGGTGATGCCAGTGCTGTGGGGTAGTGTGGGTTAAAGCCCCAGCCTGCAGTGCCGGCATCCCATATGGGCGCCAGTTCGAGTCCCGGCTGCTCCTCCTCTGATCCAGCTCTCTGCTATGGCCTGGGAAAGCAGAAGATGGCCCAAGTCCTTGGGTCCCTGCACCCACATGGGAGACCCGAAGGGAGCTCCTGGCTCCTGGCTTCAGATCAGCGCAGCTCTGGTCTTTATGGCCATTTGGGGAGTGAACCAGTGGATGGAAGACCTCTCTGACCTCTCTCTCTCTTCCTCTGGCTCTACCTCTCTCTGTATGTCTATCTTTCAAATAAAATAAAATTATTTTTTTTTTAATTTTTGACAGGCAGAGTGGACAGTGAGAGAGAGAGACAGAGAGAAAGGTCTTCCTTTTGCCGTTGGTTCACCCTCCAATGGCCGCCGCGGTAGGCGCGCTGCGGCCGGCGCACCGCGCTGTTCCGATGGCAGGAGCCAGGTGCTTCTCCTGGTCTCCCATGGGGTGCAGGGCCCAAGCACTTGGGCCATCCTCCACTGCACTCCCGGGCCACAGCAGAGAGCTGGCCTGGAAGAGGGGCAACCGGGACAGGATCTGTGCCCCGACCGGGACTAGAACCCGGTGTGCCGGCGCCGCAAGGCGGAGGATTAGCCTAGTGAGCCGCGGCGCCGGCCATAAAATTAATTTTTAAAAAAATAAAAAATTTAAAAATACAGACAGGTGAACATTTTTCCTGGGCAAATAAAGACACAAATTGTTTTCTTTGTAAGGCTGTGCTGCAGTGCTGTAGACGTAAGACGCCAACAGTTTTGTTTGAAGGATGAAACTTCAAAAATTTTACTAAAGAAGATACCAAGTCATTAATGACCTTACACTTGCTCTGTATGATGGGCTGTGTTATCCACACACATCATGGAATGAGCGAGCCATGTGTGCCTGGGAGGGTGATTTTAATAGAAGACTCAGGGTGAGAGAAATGCATTAATTTTTATACCAAGATGCCATATGCATATTTTGAAATCAAATATAAAGTCAATTTGAATATTTAATATCAAACGTGAAACTTCAAAGAAATTTCACAGTGTGAGACTTTCAACATTGCCCTGAATAAATGTTCTCCCCTATCTGCGGAGTTGCCCCTACAGAAAGGGTGAGAGGCACTCAGGACAGGAGCATGCTGGGTGAACTCAAGAATGAAGTCCCACAGTGGACTTCAGGGTAACCTAGCCATGGGTCAGGTGTCTTCTGCCCAGCATGCTTGGCAAGTTTGCAGTTTTCAAAGTTATTAAACAGGTGCCAGGGCACAGGCATTTAGCTTGTTGTTCAAGATGCCTGCATCTCACAGCAGAGTGTTTAGGTTCGATCCCCAGCTCTGATTTTATTTCCAGCTTCCTGTTAACGTAGACTCTGGGAGACAGCAGTAATGTCTCAGTTAGTTGGGTCCCTGCCACCCACGTGAGAGACCTGGATTGAGCACCCATCTCTCAGCTGTGGCCCTGGCGCAGCCCCGGCTGTTGTGGGCACCTGGGGAGTGAGCTGGCAGATGGGAGTGTGTGCTTTTTCTCCCTGTGTCTCCTATTCTCTGTTTCTCTGCCCTTTAAGTGAAATGTTAGCAATTTTTTGAAATTACCAGATTATGAAGTCATGTCTAACTGTGAGGACTAGTTAGCTCTGATCATATCTTCCAATTTCCAACAAACTCCACCGATTTCTAGTCACTGCGTCACTGTTCCCATGTGAACAGCAGCACATAAGGCTTTCTTTGTACACATGTGAGCGTGCACACACAAGAACAGAACTGACTGCCCATTACACAATGACCCGTTGCTTTATTCATTCATCTGTCTGCAGACATTGGGCCACCTACCATGTACTGGGTTCCAGGTGGCCAACAGTGAGCACACTGAATGTCTAGTGACATGGGAAAGACAGAAGTGAGGTCTACAAATCCCACAGGAGATTGCACACTCGCTATTGGATTTTTTCCCATCACATCCCCTTTTATCTTATGGCTTTCCCTGTTGCAGAGAGGACTTCCCACCTGCAACGGATAATCGTCATGAAGGAATGGGAGACTCTTTAAGTTCTAAAGCTGCATTTCAAAGGTGGGGGCAAGGACAAAACAGTAAGAGCACCTACTGAGCCACTCTTCGCTTGGATCCCCAATGCCATGCCAACTTCAAACTCACAGGAGTTGATTGCAAGAGGAAGAGGAAACTGGAGGTAAGTGTGAGCTCTGAACGTGGAAGGAGCTGAAAACAGGTGGAGCCATCCTGTCCCTGGAACCTTGGGACACCATGATACTTCAGGAATCACCCGAGCCCTTGGAACCGTGGTACTGTGATGACTGTCGGAGCCACGGTTTCCATCCCTACAGTAGCATGGGAGATTAGCACATGTGGCCCACAAAGTAGGGAAGATCCCACAGGCCTAAATGGTGATCTGCAGGCATGGGCATGAAGCTGTTAGAAGCAGAGGGCAGCACACACTGTAAAGACCGTGGGGAGGCCCAGGCCCGATGGTACAGCATACATCTACATGGATGCCAGCTAAGACCCAGACAACTCCCCTGATATCATGAGACTATCCAAGTCCCCAGGAATTAAAGGAGAAACAAGGAACTTAAATCCCGCATACAAATATATATGATTGAAAGGGTTGGCTGAATCAGCAGTAAAATTTCCTAATTCTAAATGGAATGGGAATCTGAAAAAACAGCTTAGATTGAACTTAAGTTGAAGTTACATGCCTTGAATGCTTGTGTATGTAGCTTGAAAATATATACCTGTCTATGTATGTAAATGTATAGTTATAATTGAGCTACATAGTCTATATATGGACAGCTCCTACATATATATCTAGAGCCTTGGAAATGCTGGCTTCCATGAAATAGACTAATAGCAACTTTTGAAAATATTATGATTCCAGGGTTTTTGTCACATCTAGTAACAGCCAGCAGTCAGTGGGTTAAGCATGCCTATCAAAGTTCACAAAAGACCTTCCCTCACAAATATGTTTTGGATAAAACTCAACCATACACAATTGAGTAGAAATTTGGAGGTATGACTTCTGGAAGTTCATTTTGTGGTCTATGGAACTAGAAGGAAGAAAGAAAAGTGAAAACAGTAATATGTCCCACTCAGCTTTGACTGACTGCACAGAACTGGCTGGCTTGAGAGGACCACACATTTGGCAGTGTCTTGGGAGGCGCCAACACGGAATTCTGGAAACCTTCTCCTCTTGGAATGTCAGTGACAGGAGGCACTGTGAAAAGAGAAACGTGAGAGCACTGTGTGGTTGCATCATCAGACACGGAACCTAAAGCAAGCCAGGATGGCACAGGAAGGCTGCACAGCAGAGGAGAAAGCGTCACCAGTGTGACACTGTGAATCATAAAAGCTGATGAACTGTGCTGTAGTGCCTATGGTAAACAAAGATGACTCTTACTCCAGCCTATTTTCTTTGCTGCCAGAACCCACTTCTGGCCAGCAGAGAGCTCTTTCTAACAATCTGTAAATAGCTCACAAAGTACAAACTGCACTACTGCCCCTCGCTGTGAATATTCATGTGCACATGTGGTACAGGTGTGTACATAGATTTGTGAATTAAGCATTCATTCTATGTCTAGGCACTATGCTAAATGGGGCAGGTTTTTTGTTTGTTTTGTTTTGGTTTTTTTTTGGACAGGCAGAAGGCAGAGTTAGACAGAGAGAGAGAGAGAGAGAGAGAGAGAGAGAGAGAGAGAGAGAGAAAGGTCTTCCTTCCGTTGGTTCATCCCCCAAATGGCCGCTACAGCCGGCGCGCTGCCCCGATCCAAAGCCAGGAGCCAGGTGTTTCCTCCTGGTCTCCCATGCGGGTGCAGGGCCCAAGGACTTGGGCCATCCTCCACTGTCTTCCCAGGACACAGCAGAGCGCTGGACTGGAAGAGGAACAACTGGGACAGAATCCGGCGCCGGCCAATGAGGCAGGTTTAAAAGACAATACAATCTAGCCTTACCTTGAGTGATCCTCTCATTTAGTCTGAACTAACTGATAAAGTTATCATGATAACTGTGTCAGCCAAGAACATTCCATCGCTAAATAAAATAGATGTTCATTTATTATCTCATGGTGTTATATAAATATGAAAGTGGTATTGCGTTTGGAGAACTTGCATCTGATTCCCATGCTGAGCCAATGACAATTCTGCAGCACAAAGGAAATCATTTATCTGACATGGATTCACTCAGCAAACATCTCTCATAAGCTACATACTCAGACATAAAATGATCAGTGATCATTCCAGATAGGACACAGAGCTCAAGCGAAATGCTAATACCACTGCACCACAGTAATAAAACAGTGCTGCGTGTGATGCTGTCTCTCACTCCAGTGTGCATTTACTCATTTTATTTCTGCTCTTGGCAAGACTTAAATAAAGGTTTTTTTTTTTCCTTTGCTCTACAAATGTTTGCAGCAGCTATATTACACTGACTTAACACAGCATTAACTACAGTACAAATATACACTCCCCAGATTGCTTTTGGAAAAAGGAAAATGTTTATGATCTCTATCACAGAAACCCTGAATTCATCAGTCTAAAATTATTTAAAATGTCAGATGAGCTTGATAAAAACCTGTATCTGGAATTCATTTCTGAATGGTGCAGGGTTATTACATTGATTTCAAAGGAAAAAAATACACATCCTAAAAGATGTTCTGGCTTTTTCAAAATGTAAAGTTCAAGTGAAGCCATGTATGGCTACTGCGTGTTTATACCGAGTTACATGCTAAGGAAAAATAAGTATTTCTGGCTTGGCTGCCCTTCTCGTTTGAGTAAAACTTTTAGTCCCAATTCTGTAATAAACCAGAATATCAGTCCTAAGTGAAAATGACTGAGAAGCATGGACTGAGATGAATGGAATTGTACGGTGCTTTCCTTTATGACCCCGGCAGTAAACAGAGACTGGGCATAAAAGCAGCATTTCTAGATGGAGACAGGGAAGTAATGGCGAGGAAAGTTAAGCAAATATTGGAGAAACCAAATCGCTCAACTACATTAAAGATAGTGAATTGGAGAGATGACATCTGTGTCTGTTTTGCCTGATCCCTAAATCAATGGATACCTCAATAGATTCATGAGTTCGTTGTTTACAATGCAAATATTTTCTTTGTCTCAGGAAAACCCGAGAACAAGACATCTGTAGGGATTTGTTCTCTCTGCATCCTGGACAATCAGAAGCTCGCCAGCCCGTGTGTTGAGCTGGGACAGACTTTACAAGGCTTCAACCTCATCTTTTTTATAAATGAAGAACCCAAGGCCTGCAGAAATGAGGCAGGTGACCTATGGTTATGAAAGTAGTGGGAGACAGACGCAGAATGAAAACACAGGTTTCCCAGCTCACACCTGCTGTCTCATTCCCTCTGTCTTGCCCTTCTCTGTCAGTAAGTAATGGAAAAGGACTGAAATATGTAAAACCTACAGAAACCTATTCCACTCCCAGTATGCTCCTGGTCATCTGATGATGCTGAGTGGATCAGACCATGGATTTGACTTCTAGAATACAGTCAAGTGCCCCTTAAGGCCAGGGATACATTCTGAGAGATGCACCATTAGGCAGTTTTGCTATTGTGTGACCATCACGGAGCGTGCTTGCGCAAACCAAGCTGAAGTCATGAGGTGATAAATCTCATGTATATGCCATCTGTTGTTGACTGAGATGTTGTGGCGTATGACTGTGTGCTGTAAGGCACAGGGACAGACATCTTCCATCTACTAGTTCATTCCCCCAAATGCCTACAAAGGCCAGGGCTGGGCCAGGAGCATGGAACTCCATTTGGCTCTTCTACATGGGTCACAGGGGTCCAAGTCCTTGAGCAGTCAAACTGCTGCCTTGCAAGCTATGCATTGTCACGAAGCTGGCTCAGAAGAGAAGCAGCCAAGACTTGAACAAGGCATGCTGATATAGGATGAAGGCATGGATGGTGACGTCACCGCTGTATATTTTAAATCTGTAGCTAAATAGAATTCTGCAAAAATTGAGGAAGCATGCCAATAAAATGACTGCATTCTAAAGTGTGCAGAATCATTCCAGGGAAGTTCAAAATATGCTTTGGGGAGCACAGGTAGTCACCTCTCCAAAGCACAGTGTTCCCAAGACAGACTACCATAATATGGCAGCCTCTTGGCACAAGGGCACCAGCCACCTTGGGCACCATGCCCCAGAGAAAAAGAGACTGGCAGAGTCTGGGCCCACCGTTGGCTGCAGGTGGGATCTGCAGCTACTTCATTCATCTCTGCCATCCTCAGCCCTCTCAGCTGTAAACTAGGAAGAGTAATCACCTGCCCTGCCCATCTCACAAGGTAACTGTGCAATAGAGACTGGGCACAAGAAGGATATGGAGCTAGGAATCACTGCTATTGTTACCATGTGTGTGTGCATCCTTCCTTCTTCCTCGGGAAGATGGCACAGAGGCTGTAACACAACAGTGCTTCTCAATGTTCAGTGCCTGCTGTTGCTCAGAGAGTCTGGGGATGTTTGTGTAAAATGCAACTTCCTGGGTTCCACCCCAGACTTACTAAACCAAAACCTGAGAGGTGTGGCCCCCCAGCCTGCCTTGCAAAGGCTTCCCACAGGATTGCACACCCACGGTGAGGTTGAGGTTGTCTGAGTGAAAGCCAGAAGAGGCCAGGAAAATGGGCAAGGGTGTTGCATGTGTGCCTCTGGCGGGGGGTGGTTTGGTACGCTGGGCAGGGTTTTCCACAAAAGCAATGTCAAACACACTGATTGGAATTCCCAAACTACATAGACACCTGTCTAACCGCAGTCTGAGGGTTCCCACAGCATCTACCAAAGCCAACCTCTCCCTACAATGTGTTACACCTTGGAGGCCATGTGCAAGGCCAGACCCACACCTGTTTGCCTTGGCACAGACTACCGCCCTCAGCAGCCTTCTCCGTTGCCTGACCTTGGCCTGTGCAGCCATAACACATCACGCATCACTCTTCTTCCTAGGCAGAGTCTTTAAAGGACCTGTGCCTGGCACACTTTACTTCCAGTGTTTGATATAAAATAAATGAAAGAACAAATACAGCATCAATTATACTTACAAAAAAAAAAAAAAAAGGTACCACCACATTTAGCACTAATCCCTTAGTAAAACATATCCAAATTTCCTTTCAGGAAGGCAAAGATAATTCTCATCTGAGTCATAAACACCTAGCTCCAAATACATTTCCAGTGTAAAAGTTTTCTTGAGCAAATTACTAAGCCACAGATCATTTTCTTCAACTGCAAAATCTGGGGTAACATCACACCACTTAGCCCTCAACTAACAGGATGTTAACTAAGCTGTCTACCCAAGGGGCTTCATGCACTGCCCAGAACAGATGCTCAAAGAAGGTCCCTTTCTTTCTTTTGCCTTCGTCATGCTCTCCGACGGCCTCTCTGATGGTCTACAAAGGCCAGAGCTGGTACCTGACCTCCCCCCCAAAAAAGTAACTCCTGTGCTCAATGTTCCTCCTGCTGCCTAGACTACTGATAGATATTTCACAGTTGCCTCCAGGGAGGGGCAGCGGAGGAAGAACGAGCTCCATCGCCGGCATTTGCCCACGCTGCGGTGTGGATATTTCCATCACAGCCGACTTCAAGCTACCCCCGTGATGTTCCTGAGCAGAACCGCTCACCACTGGTACGCCATTTCCACCACACGGGCTAAAACCACCTCCAGAGCACAGATGATGGCACAGCAAGAAGTGCTGAGTGCTGAGTACTTGCCACCCTTGCTTCTAATGTGAAGTTAAAACGGTTGGAAACGTCCAAGTCAGCTCCAGCAGAGCTCCACTCTCTCCTCCCCAAGAAAACTCAGCGCAAGTTTGAATTCCAGGCATTTCAGTCTGCCTACAGAGCTTGGTTTAGGCAGCACCGCTTACACAGATGCAGGGGGCACCCTTGGGGTTTCTACAGGGGTAGAATCTGTCTACAGGTTCTGTGTCTGCATAGTCCTGGCTGTTTCTGTATGACTGAGCTCTGTTGGGGGAACTCTTGTCTCTCTAGAGAACAAAAGCTCCAGGATGCCTGACACCCAGGGAGCACCCAGGCGATTGTAATGGCACTAAAGAAGCTACGGATTCCACCTTTCCTCTCTGTCATGTCCTTATTGTGCACATTTATTTATGTGGCTTCAGTTGCACCTGACGTCCATGTTCATAGTTAGGCGCTATGCCAGGATGCAACAAGTTTGAGGACCCATGTGTGACATCGACATCTCAGCTTTGGACGAGGGGAACCGAGGCACAGAGGAGGAAAGCAAATTGCCTGTGTGAGAGATGTCGGACTGCAAGGCAGGCCTGACATTTCTATGAAACGGCGTTCTTCCTCAAAGCCTTGAAGGCCCTGCATTTGATTTGCTTATTCGTTTGTGCAGACACCGATTCGTTGGCTGCAAAAGCCGCGACAAAATACATTGTGACTTATGAAATATTTTTTGCAGCCTGCTCAGTTCTGGAAGTGACATTTAATGTCTCTGATTTGCATTTGCATTTGACTCTCTTTACAACAACAGAAGCAACCCTCCCCTTCTGAAGGCTTGCCCCAGCATGAGTGGTAGGAATGACTTCTAGTAAAGACTTACTATGTACCAAGTGTGGTACCACACACAGACAATAAACTTGACTTCATTTAAACAAGCAGAACAGCCTGTGAGGAAACCTTATTGCCTCTGTTTATGATGATGACGTGAAGGCTCCTTGAGTGTGGGAATCCACAGACATCAACAGGGCTGGAGTCCTGGGTATGTGACCTGAGCGATCACAGAGGACTCCCCGCTCAGAACGCCATACTTGGGTCAGTCTGGAATTCTCCATATTTTTTTTTGTATTCTACACAGTGAAGTCAGATGGGCACGTGGGAGAATGGAGGCTGTGGGTGAGCAGGGCAGATGGGTGTAATGTGTGTGCAATTCGCATGTCCACTGCCCATTCACATCCAAGCATTCATAATGTCCTGGGAGCCCAGGATTCTGGAGAGGCCACAGAGCATGGAGTTCAGTGAGATTCAAAACACAGACAAGGTAAACACATTCTCTCTGTGATGGTGGGAGGGAATCTGACAGCCCGGAGAGGCCATGTTTTAGATTCAAAAGCTAAAACACGGCAGCTGAACTTCTAGAAACACAATGACCAAGGACCCTATATTGTTCTTGCTGATGATCCTGCATTAGCCAACCACTTGCACTGAAAATGATGACACGGAAAGCAAGCCCCGCCCTGCTCATCAGCCACCTGAAGGTAGAATATGCATGGATCAAGAAGTGAAATAAAAGGTAGGTATTACAGAGCAGTGGGTTAACTACCGTGTGGGATGCCCACATCACATGTCAGTGTCTGGTAACAAGTCCCGCCTTCGCTTCTGACCCAGTTTCCTGCTCACATCCCTGAGAAGGCAGTGGTTAATGGACCAAGTACCTGGGTCTCTACTACCCACATGGCAGACCCGGCTGGGAGTTTCAGGCTCCTGGTTCGCAGTCTGACCCAGCCCTGGCTGTTGTATGCATTTTGAGAGTGAACCAGCTGACGGAAGATCTCTCTCTCTCAGTCTCTGTCTCTCCCTCTTTCTCTGTCATTCTGCCTTTCAAATAAATAAATCTTTTGAGACAAAAAGGAGTGAAATAAGAACAGTAGAGTTAGTGTTCAGCAGCTTTTGCCACTATTTGGGTAAGAACAGAAGACATTTGCCTGTGCCAGCCATGAATTTGGGTGATTGCAAAAACGTGCGAAATGTCCTTATGTCTGCATTTAAAATTGTCATTGCCTATGAAAACATGTGCAGAGAAATGCATGTAAATAGTTAAACTTTTAATTTTTCTTGATTTAGAAGACTCATGACAAATCAAGAGAGATGTAGGAGTGGGGGTGCAATGGAGGAAAATAAAATATTGGAATGGAAAGGCAAAAAATTTTGTTTTAGTACTTCTTTTTTTAAAGATTTTTTTGAAATTCAGAGTTACACAGAGAGAAGCAGAGGCAGGCAGAGAGAGAGAGAGAGAGAGAGAGAGAGAGAGAGTCTTCCATCCAATGGTTCACTCCCCAGTTGGCTACAACGGCCGGAGTTGAGCCGATCCGACGCAAGGATCCAAGAGCTTCTTCCAGGTCTCCCATGTAGGTGCAGGGGCCCAAGGACTTGGGCCATCTTCTACTGCTATCCCAGGCCATAGCAGAGAGCTAGATCGGAAGTGGAACAGCCGGGTCTCGAACTGGCACCCACATGAGATGCAGGCACTGCAGGTAGCAGCTTTACCAGCTATGCCACAGCGCAGGCCCCTTGTTTTAGTACCTTTTAGGGCACCTGTCGCCTGCTTTTTGAACACAGGATCCCAAATTCTAATTTTGCATGCAATTCCTCAGCCAGGCCTGTGTCACACAACTTGGAAGTGACAGGGTTAGAATCTGAACCCAGAACTTTGCTCTCATACCATTTGAGTCAATCTCCCCTTTCCAGCAATGGGTCTCCTAAGTTTCAGAATAGGTTTGTCATTCCTCCACTGTTGGCCCCTGTGGAGTTTGTTCGTTGTTTATTCCCTTTGCATTTTCTGATTCTTTCCCCGCCCCACACTGCTCCTTTCTCTGAATCATTTCAGCTGAGCTTTCTCCATTCACTGAATGAGCATTCACCCTGTGCCAGGAACATCTAATTCAGCTGCAGAAGGTACAGCACCAACGTCCACCGGCTCACAGACAAGGATAAGTCATTTCTACAAGCCTTAATGAAAGCAGAAAGATGATGAGTTTCATGTGACTTCAGAGTGTGCCTCTCACCCTGTCCTTAATTACCTCTCTGGCCGTTGGCTATCCTTCCAGGCAGGTCTCATTTTTAGAAGAAGGAGCGACCAGAAAAGAGCACTTGGCTCCAAGCAGCCTTCAGTTTCAAAGAGGCCTTGTTCTCTGGACACCATGTGTGCACCAGAAGCAGCCGATTAAAATACTGTGTGTTCCAGTGCTGCAGGGGGCTGCCAGTCAGGTAAGCCCCCTGCCAAGGCCTCCCTCCTCTTTCTGCCTCACATTCTCCCCAAACCACCATCTGGCTTGTAAGTTACATCAGCTCAAAGACCCCTCAAGGAAAGAGCAAGGTGATACAAGAGGCAAAACAAGCCAACGAGCGAGCCTCCATCACTTCAGCAGGTCTGTGTCAGCAACGGCCAAAAACATTTGCAAGACACGCGGCCAATTCCATCCCTCTGACTATTCTATTCCCATCTAACACTAAGAGCAACAGATGCTACCCTTGAGCCCAGTACAGGTGCGCTGGTTGGCACTAAAAATGCTCTTTTTCAAGAAAGAACCACACCGCTTACTCTTATTGTACAGAGGGAGAAACTGATGCCTAGGTTATGGTTCTCTCTGCTTTGTTAGAACAGAACAAGACGGAGGGGGAAAAGGAGGAGGAGCCGAAAGAGCAACTCTCCCCACAAACGGCCAAGGCGGAGATGCTGCAGTCTGAGACCAGCCCATTGACTCCAAGGCCCCATCTCTCCAAAGCTGCCCTCTGCAGTTACAACGCGTTTCACACACTGCAGCTCCATGCCACACGGATTTCAGACTAAATGTCCGATTCTGACCTCAGTTACACTGAAAATAAACTTTTCATAGGTCATAAATTTCTGGATCCGGCCATAATAAGGTAAATGTCTGTGCACAAGTCCCGAGGCAGAGACGGCTGCCTCCTGCGGCGCTGCCTGGTGCTCCTGGTGGGCTCCTATGTGCTGGGACACCAGAGCAGGAGAGAGGTGAACGAGATGTGCAAGGGGAACTACAAATCAGAGACAATGGAGCAGAGAATCCAGCAGGAAACATTGTCATCGACCTGGGACCTGTGTAGCGTTTGTGGCTTAGGAGACAATGATAATGAGCCGATCTGTTTCTGTCCTTAAGGAAATTTCTAACCTCAGAGGGTACCTTTCTTCTTTAAGTATCTGCTCCCAAATGTGTTAACGGTGTCTAGAGAGCATGAATCAGGGAGTGCAATAATAATAATACTACTAATAATAATATTAAACCTTATTAAATTCATTATTCATTGAAGGAGCACCATTATATTTTGCAATGAGTTAGGAGTAAAATGAAAGTAGATGGCAGGGAGCAAATGAAAGAAGTTCCATTGGTTCAGCAAATAGCTATGGAAAGAATGTGCTAGCCCCTGGAAAAACAAAGGTAAGTTAGGTAAGAGTGTTTGGTGGGAAGGATCAGGATGGAGGGGATTTGGGGTGTAAGATGTGTGCCCCAGGAGATACGTGCAGAGCCGGGGAAGGCTGGGAGAGAGCTGTGAACTCACTAGACACCTCTATCAGGAAGAACAGGTGCAGCCAACCCACCAGGAAGGGGCAGGAGGCCGGAGGCCGGGACTCTGGGGGCTTTTGTGGGCCTGGAGCTTGCCTCTCCCCTTCAGATACGCTGAGAAGACCCAGGCAGGGGCCAATGTTAATTTCCTGCAGCAAGCAGACAACATACCTGTCTCTCCTTTCAACTGCCCTGTACTCCCCACCACCGCCACTCGGTCCAAGTCCCAGTAAGTGCACAGAGCGATCCCGTTGGGGTGGGAAGGGGGCTGCCCCACCCAGGGGTGAGGGGAGGTCAGGGCTGACAGTTTAGCAGGTGCAGAGGCCCCCCTCCCATGGCCTGGGCTCTCTCTGGGCAGCAGGGGGGCCTCCAAGCAGTCAGTCAGGCCCTACCAGAACTGGAAAGAACACTGGGGAGGGAAGAAAGGATTTTTAAGTCATCCTCGTTAACTGGACTGATGGGGAGGCCTCACCGTGGTGACTCCAGCTCCAAGGCTGATTGGAGAGAAAGGAGATCCTCCCTCTCGCTTGCCTCTCTCCTTCACACCTGCACAGATGTCCTGCTCCAGGTCAGCTCGGGCCTTGTCCCCTCTGGACAGAAAGCAGGACAGAACTGAGGGCCCTGGCCTCGGGAGACCCCGGACCTTTGAGCCTGGGTGAGAGAGTCCTTGGGGTATTCATTGGTGGAGAGTGTAATGAGGGGGCAACCTAGCAGCTCTCTGCTATGGCCTGGGAGAGCATTAAGATGGCCCAGCACCGTGGAGTTTCCTGCTTCACCTGCTGCGACAGAGCAACCCCAGAACACAGCTGAGGTCTCTGCAGCTGGCTGCTGAGGGAAGGCCTCATTCATTTATTTATTTACTTAGGAACCAGGCCGTCCCTGGGGGCATTGCCAGCCTAGACACTGCAGCCAGCAATTCCTCTGCCCCCAGAGTGACATCCCCCACCCAGGGTCCCCCACCTTTCCCTGGGAGAGAGAGGCCTGGCACTATTGCCCAGCAGGGCCCCAGCCTTGCCGGCCCAGAGCACCAGGAGGCCTTTCTTTCCAGAAGAGAACAAAGACATCTGTTTGGGTGTGTAAATTGAATGTTTAATAGCAATTCACTCCGAGGGCCCACTGGAATTTCCAATTACCTCGGATATTCATGAAATGTAAACAAGCAAATCCGGCACTCCTTGTTAGAGCCCTATCATTCATTATCAGTGTTCTAGGAAGCCACAAATTGTATTTACTTTTATTTGTTGGATGTAAGCCTTCTCAAGGAATCACAACTAGTTTTAAAAAAACGAAAGAAAATCTAAGAAATT
This sequence comes from Lepus europaeus, assembly GCF_033115175.1. NCBI lineage: Eukaryota > Metazoa > Chordata > Mammalia > Lagomorpha > Leporidae > Lepus > Lepus europaeus. The sequence goes on from NC_084839.1 coordinate 95,481,718, forward strand.
AGCAAAATAGATGGAACCAGTGGTTGAAAGGACACCCGGGCAAGCTCACTCCCTGAAAGCTTGGGGTTTTCTTGCAACCTGTTCCAGCACCCAGGGATTGGAGGTTTCCTGAAGAGTACAACTCTTATGTTGACGGGTTGGTTTAGCACAGGGAAAGGCCTTCCTGGCTGCACCAACATTCTGGAGCTTTTCCAACCATATCAATTATCAAAAACCTTGCTGAAGACAGCAACATAATTAAAAAGTGCAGAGAACCAACTGGCAATGAAAACCCTATTCAGATGGCATCATCAAGAAACAGCATAATTTCTACTAAATTTCACATTTTAATGTATTACCCCAAATAACAGCAACATCCACCCAGCTCTTAACAGAAGATCAAGGTTTCACATGAAGACAATAACCTTTGGCTCTTGTGGGCCATGTGCTTGTCCTGCAGAGACCAGGCAGGCCCTGGCTGGTGGTGGGGACACCATGTGAGGACCTGGATAGACAGGTCAGGTCCCTCATAGGATGAGAAGAGGGGGAGTCCATTTTAAAGTGGACAAAATGCTGGCTTCTCCCCAGAATCTGCCCCACTGAGACAGAAGTGCTATTTCACCCTTTAGAGCTTCTAGTTTTATCCTGAGAATTGCAAGGGAGTAGTCTTCCCTTATTTCTGATTTTTTTAAAAGGTCTTTATTTATTTGAAAGTCAGAGTTACACACAGAGAGAAGGAGATGCAGAGAGAGAGAGGGAGAAAGGTCTTCCATCCACTGTTTCACTCCCCAGATGGTCGCAACGGCCAGAGCTGGGCTGACCTGAAGCCAGGAGCCAGGAGCTTCTTCTGGGTCTCCCATGTGGGTGCAGGGGCCCAAGCACTTGGGCCATCTTCTACTGCTATCCCAGGCCATACCAGAGAGCTGGATCAGAAGTGGAGCAGCCAGTATAACCAGCACCCATATGGGACGCCAGCACCACAGGTGGCAGCTTCACCCGCTATGCCATAGCACCGGCCCCTTCTGATGTTTTTTTGTTGCTTGTTGTTGTTGTTGTATCATGAGCAGGCTAGGTAGGATTGCAATTCAGACCCTCTGATGAGTTTTGCCTCTGCCCTCTAATTGCTTTTTATTATTCTTTTCCCCACCCTCAACTTGTGCTTAAAATACCCCCTCTTTGGGGCCAGTGCTGTGGCATAGCAGGTAAAGTTGCCGCCTGCAGTGCTGGCATCCCATATGGGCACTGGTTTGTGTCTTGGCTGCTCCACTTCCAATCCAGCTCTCTGCTATGGCCTGGGAAAGCAGTAGAGGATGGCCCAAGTACTTGGGCCCCTGCACCTGCGTGGGAGACCTGGAGGAAGCTCCTGGCTCCTGGCTTCAGATCATCCCAGCTCCAGCTGTTGTGGCCATTTGGGGAGTGAACCAGTGGATAGAAGACATCTCTCTCTCTCTCTCTCTCTCTCTAATCTCTATTGGTCTCTGCCTCTCTGTAACTGCCTTTCAAGTAAAAAAGGAAAAAAAAAGACTCCTCTTTGACCAGTTTCTCTGTTTCTCCTCCCTTGGAGACCCTCTTCTGATGCTGTGGCAGGTTTCTGACTTTAATAAATCTTGCTTTGTTCACTGTCTGGTCTGCTTGGAAACTCTTCTATATGAGACAAGAACCAAGGCCGCCTTCCTTGTGGGTTCCCCTCCACAACCAGAGAGAAGAACTTCCAGAATGCTGTAGGTCACACCATAGCCACAAAGAGCCAACATGCATGAAGCCATTAATATCCGCTTAACGTGATTATGAGAGCAGTGCACAAGTATTTCCCCGGGTGCAATGAATTCCACCCTTGGGGTCTTCTCTCCTCACTCCCTGCTGTCCCTGGTATCTAACACATGCACAAGTAGAGCAGTGAAATTGTCCATCCAAGGGCTCCACACATACTTTTCCTTTGTTTTAAACTCCAGTTCATAAATTTTCATGGCATCCCTGCAACGTTTGATTTACCACTGAAAATCACCGAGTGTCCCTAACTTCAACCACATCTGACATTCTTATTTCTGCTCTACTTTGGGTAAAAAGGCCCTTTAATTAACTGGCATGTCCCAGGCATGCCCTCAGCTTTTGTTTTTAAAGATTTATTTACTTATTTGACAGGGAGAATGACAAAGACAGAGGGAGATCTTCCATTCACTGGTGTACTCCCCAAATGGCCAGAATGAAGTAAGGAGCTATGAACTCCATTGGGGTCTCCCACTGGGTCTCCCATGGGATCAGGGGCCCAAGCACTTGGGTCATCATCTGTTGCTTTTCCAGGCACATTAGCAGGAAGCTGTATGCGAAGTAGAGCAGCCGGGATTCGAGCTGGTGCTCCGATACTGGGATGCTTGTGTAGCAAGCGGTGGCTTATTCTGTGTGCCTTAACCTCCTGTGCCACAATGCTGGCCTCATGCCCTCAGCTTTTTTTTTTTAAAGATTTATTTATTTATTTGAAAGGCCGAGTTACACAGAGAGAGAAGGAGAGGCATAGAGAGAGAGAGAAGTCTTCCATCTGCTGGTTCACTCCCCAGTTGGCCGCAATGGCCAGAGCGGGGCTGCTCTGAAGACAGGAGCCAGGAGCTTCTTCCAGGTCTCCCTTGTGCCTGCAGGGGCCCAAGCACTTGGGCCATCTTCTACTGCTTTCCCAGGCCATAGCAGAGAGCTGGCTCTGAAGTGGAGCAGCAGAGACTAGAATCGGTGCCCACATGGGATGCCAGCTCTGCAGGCGGTGGCTTTACCCTCTAAGCCACAGCTCAGGCCCCTCCCTCAGCTTCAACCTAATCTTTTGGAAGACTAAAAAGTTTCAAAAAACAAACAAACAAACAAACAAAAACAAAACAAGACCAATAAAACAAAATTCTCTTCACAGATGCTGGAGACAAATGCACAGTGCTCAGTACCCAGGAGGAGGCGAGCCCAGGAAGATCCACATCTACTGTAATGACTGCAGGTGCACTCTGAACCTTGTCCCAGTCCTCAGAAGGTGTCCCTTAGCCCTGTGACCTGCTCCTGCAGGGAGCAATGGCAGAATGGGGTCACCGCCCTGCACCTGACACACACAGGCAAGAGCTGGCACAGGACCTCCTGCAGCCTTCAGGCTAAAGATGTGTGTTGGCGTCTGCTCCGGCAGTCAGGCTGGACTGAACGGAGGGTCAAGATGCTGCATTTATAATTCTTCATGAACAGCTGACATCCTATACTTCTCCTGGTCTACAGTTACCTTTCCCGAATTTTAACCTTCTATTCATAAATGATATTTGGGCAGGTAGAAAAAATGTGGCTCACTAGCTACATGGTGGGCCCATTTGCTCAGAGGCAGCTCTATTGTCACAGCAGGTGCAGATAATGTATGGGGTTCTAATTGTTAGGATATGTGAATCCCAGTCAGAGTGCTTTTAGAAATTCCCCATGGGCCTCCTACCCAATTCATATACTAATTATTGTCCCTCCCTTCTGAATGCTTTCCTGAAGAACAAAGACACTCAACCACCTTTGTCAGCACTTGGAAAAGAAGTGGGGAATTTCAGATTTTCTCTCCTGGGCCTTGGGTCCCTGCACCCATGTGAGGGACCTGGAAGCTGCTCCTGGCTCCTGGCTTCAGAGCAGCCCAGCTCCGGCCATTGCGGCCAATTGGGGAGTGAACAGTGGATGGAAGACCCCTCTCTCTCTCTCTCTCCCTGCCTCTGCTCTCTCTCTGTAACTCTGCCTTTCAAATAAATAAATAAATCTTAAAGAAAAAGTGCCATAAAAATCAGCATTGCTGGTGAGTGTGTTTCTCCAAAGCGATCAACCGGGATTCTCCAGGATTAGACAGTGTGTGTCCAGAATGGCCCCATTGGCACATGACCCCTGCCCCTTAAGGTGTCATTTAAAAGTGGATGGATAAAATTTGGGGAGCTACTTTCATGGGAATTCAACTTGAAGAACAAGTACAATAATCCTATCCACTTGCTTTTATTTAAAAAAAAAAAATGAGGTTCAGAGAGTGGACAGCCATCCCTTCAGCTCCATTCATTCAACATGCATTTCTGAAGAATCTACTGCAGGCAGCCCTAAACCATGGGCTAAGAAGCTGGATACAGTCCCAAGGCTACCCGTAAGGAGCTCCTGATATTTCAGGGGTGAGGGGTGAGCAGAGTCCATTATCTAAGGTGCAGCAGGGGCCAGTGCTGTGGCACAGCGGGTTAAAGCCCTGGCCTGCAGCACCTGCATCCCATATGGGCGACGGTTCTAGTCCCGGCTACTCCTCTTCCAATCCAGCTCTCTGCTATGGCCTGGAAAAGCAGTGGAAGATGGCCCAAGTCCTGGGGTCCCTGCACCCATTTGGGAGACCTGGAAGAAGCTCCTGGCCCCTGGCTTCGGATCAGCTCAGCTCCGGCCGTTGCAGCCATCTGGGGAATGAACCATTGGATGGAAGACCTCTCTCTCTGTCTCTACCTCTCTCTATAACTCTGTCTTTCAAATAAATAAAATAAATCTTTAAAAAAAATTTAAAAAATAAAGTGCAGCAATGGGGAGGTGGAGTTGCAATGCATCTGTGTGTGGGTGTGTGGCTTGTAACTGGAACTGTGGGGGCTGGACTGGGAAGTAGGCAGGGGAGAGCGCGAGAGAGACCCAGGTTATTGACAGTCTTCATTCTGAAAGTGGATGGATGTGTGGAAGAAGGCCCTGGGCGCTGGGCCCCAAGTCAGCAGCACACAACATCCCACACCTACAGATGGAGTCCTGTGTACAAGGGGCACCAGTGTCAGAGGGGACGCCAGGAGATCATGCTGAGGGTCTGCAAAGATGGCTGCCAATGTGGAGAACAGAAAGATGTGCAGAGGACGGCAAAGTGGATAGGTGCTCACCAAATGAATGCAACAAGCTCCTTTGGCAGCAACAGTGCACGGCTTCCACTCAGTGTTTTCTTTAAAAACAGTATCACACTCTCTGGAAGCCGAAGCCCAAGAAACACGCTGTCCTCCAGAAGCTGTAAATGTCACTGTCCCCATTGCAGGAGAGTCTGTGGACAAGCACAGGTGACATCCTTAACAGATCTGCAAGCCAGTTCATCAGTACACGCCCAAGGGCGCACAGCTGAGAAGCCAGGGCTTGCAGTAGCAAATAACAGAGGCAGCTTCCTCTTCCAGGGACAGAAACCCAAACACAGGAGCCTTGATGCCGTGAAAGTGTTGGCTACCAAACAGGCTCCTCCAAACCAAATGGCGTGAGATGTGAGCGGACTTCTTTGGCTTCAGGAAAACCCTGAATGTCTATAATATTATCTGCGTACATCTGATCTTTATTAAGCAATCTGTCTGTTGTCCTTTTCACTTCTTTACTTTGCATTTGTGTTCTCTCTTTTTCTTTTAAGATTTGTCTGTTGGCCAGAGAGAGACCAGGAGTTTGGAACTCCATGCAGGTCTCCCACCTAGATGGCAGTGCCCAAGCACTCGAGCCATCTTCTACTGCCTTCCCAGGAATATGCACCAGAAGCAGAGTGGCTGGGACTAGAACTGTTGCTCCAGTATAGGATTCCAACAGCACAAGCAGTGGCTTAATCCACTGCATCAAAATGCCGGCCCTCTTCTTTCTTGCTACTGAATTTTCGGTGATCGCTCTACCTTTCTATTGGTTCTTTATGCTTTGGTTTTGAGTATACTGGAAGTCATGCTCAGCCCAGCACTCTCCAATTATAAGCCAGGCAACCAGCGAGCTATGGGACAGGCCTAGGCTGGGCTTTTAGATTTTCATTATTTCAAATTTCAGCATACAGGTACAATAGATCTATGAGGACAAAAATCCCTAAGAATCTATATGACTTTAATCTTCCAAGTCATGCTGACTTTTCCTGTGAAAGAATTCTTCTAAAACATCTCCCAAGAGAGTATATCATGTAGAACAGCTTCTAGAACTATCCATTTGTCAGTGTCCACTGCAATATTAAATTACTCAAATTCACAAATCAGAATTTGCCAAATGAAAGTAAATTCCTTTAGTAAAGCAAATGAAATTAAATTCCATTAGTCAAGTAAATTTCAGTTTTGAAGTGTTTTCCAGCATTACTTTTAATAAACTGAAATATATAAAAATGTCTTCAAGATTTAGAGCATAATGTACTAGCTTTCAATATATTTTACAATACATTTTTGATTCTGTGGTTGTAGTCTATTGAAAGAATGATCTATAGCACTCAACAATTTTATGCTACTCAATGCAGAGTTCTTAATACCAAAACACACTTCACACAGCCTGAAAGTTTCCATGGTGAACAAATATCAACCATTTGTACTTTAACTGCACATCAATATCTCTTTCCTTGGTACCTTTGCCTTAATTCTATACAAATAGACTAAATTGTTTAAAAGTTATTTTGTTTGAACTTTAACGAGAGCCGGTGACACTAATGTGTTCTGTTCTCCTAGGGAATCGGGGGACTGGCTACTCTTGAGTGGAGACAGTGACCAAGAAGGGGCACAAGCAGGGTTTCTCGGGTGCTAGTAATAACGTCTTTCTTGATCAGCTGGTTACACAAAAAACGTGTGGCTTATGGAAATCCATCAAACTGTGCATCCAAGATCTGTGCAGGTGGCATTGGCAGAGGATTTCCATGCAGCCATCTTCACAGTGGTCAAGAAAACACGCTGGTGAACTCACTGCCTCCTAGCCAGAGTAAATCTGGCCTCTGGACCCAGGGCCCACCACAACACGTGGGCACAAGATGCACAGGGCGCACAAAGGCATGTTCTGAAAGTAATGAAAATGGAGCTCAGGACTCCAGTCTTTTTGAGGGAAAAATAAGTGATGGACGGGAGAAGCTGAGAATGATGTGCTTTTATGTGCTCTTCTCTCCCAGCGAATCGCACTTGCTACTGTGCATCTCTGGCTTAGGGATTATCAGGGAAAGGCGTGCCCCTGGCCGGTTTTGCATGTGTTAGGAAAATCTCTTATACCATATTTAATTTGCAAGCTGGGGGCATGCTTGCTTCTCTGAGCTCTCAGAAGGTACTTTGGGGATATTATTCTGCCATAATCTTTTGTACTTGAAGTTGATGGACTCTATTTTTTAAATATTTATTTATTTGAAAGGCAGAGTTTCAGGGACAGAGGTAGAGGCAGACGGATTTTTCATCTGCTGATTCCTTTCCTGACATGGCTGCAGTGACCAGGGCTGGGCCAGGCTGAAGCCAGGAGCCAGGAGCCAGGAGCTTCATCCTGGTCTCCATGTGAGTACAGGGGCCCAAGCACTTGGGCCGTCCTCCACTGCTTTTCGTAGGCCATTAGCAGGGAGCTGGACTGGAAGTGGAGCAGCCAGGACTCAAACTGGTCCCCCTCTGGGATGCCGGCGTCCCAGAGGGTGGGTTTACACCCTATGCTACAACATCGGCCCCGAAGTTGATGGAATTTGTTAAGTAAGTATACATGGAGCAGCAGGAACACTGTCACAAGAAAGTAAGTGCAGAGAGAGAGAGAGAGAGAGAGAGAGAGAGAGAGAGAGAGAAAGACAGGCTTGATGGCCTTCGAGTTCCAGTCCAGTCTTACCCAGCGACATCACTCACCTGAACACCTGTGTGCTCACCACGTTTGTGACCGGGAGGTTCTCCTGGTTGCAGTATCCATCTCCTGAGAGCAGTGTTTAACTACCTTATTACACCACCAATCCTTGTTTTCTTCCAATGCTACAAAGAAATAAACTCGATTTTTCCCCAAGCCCTGATTTGGACTTACTTCTCCCCACAGAGAAGAGAACATGTGAGCTCCTGGGAAATCTATACTCTGGGAGGCAAATGGACCAACGTAGGTACGCCTTTCAGTACAGCAAGGAACGAGTGGCCTCCAAGCAAAGTCTTCTTTCTGGGTTGAGCAGGGACCCAGAGGACAACACCCAGGCCACATGGCTGACCACAAGGAACATTCAAGGGCCGCTGCTTCGGCGCCACAGGGACATGATAATTCCCCAACCAAATGTGCATGCCACTGGCAGGATCACTCCACATTCCTGCATCAGAAACTCGCCTGTCATTTTTCATGCAATATGAAAGTGCAAGATCATTCAATTAAGTGAGAGACCGACCCACATGGAAATTTGGGGTTAGGTGAGTTAGTTTAATTTTGCCAATAGAATACACACATGCTACACTTGATTATATTCCTGGTGTTCTGCATTATAATTATAGTATATAATTATATATTTTTATGTAATTATAATTAGGTTATATATTCCAAGGTCCTCTGCTCAGGATTCTTTTAACTGTGCCTTCAGGGGCATATTATGCAATATAGTCTGAAGTTTTCTTCTACCACTTCTGGTTTTACACCTAATGCTGCACTTAGAAGTCATGTGACAGTATTGGAAAAACGCCAAACCAAAAATATGAACTTTGCTTTCTCGGTGGGAATATGAGACAGTGACACGTAGGTTGTTCCTATGGTATGACCATAATGCAGCACAGGACGTTTCAACTTTGTGGTGCAAAGTGTAGAATGAGAATAAGAATGTTTAGCTTTTAATTTTCTTTATTTAAGAAGCAATCACAGGGGCTGACGCTGTGGCATAGCAGGTAAAGCCACCGCGGCAGTGCTGGCATCCCCTATGGGCGCTGGTTCAAGTCCCGGCTGCTCCTCCTCTGATCCAGCTCTCTGCGATGGCCTGGGAAAGCAGTAGAGGATGGCCCAAGTCCTTGGGCCCCTGCATGGGAGACCTGGAAGAAGCTGCTGGCTCCTGGCTTGGGATCTGTGTAGCTCTGGCCATTGCGGTCAATTGAGGAGTGAACCAGCAGATGGAAGACCTTTTTCTCTCTCTCTCTCTGCTTCTCCATCTCTCTGTAACTCTGACTTTCAAATAAATAGCTAAATCTTTAAAAAAAAAAAAAAAAAGCAATCCCATTGCTTTAAAGCACACCTCCTGGACATTTTCCTGTACTGTCAAGTCATCTGAAGGTTATTATAATGAACCAAGATGGTCAGACCTTGGTATCAACAGAGGAATTCTTCCAGGACCCCAACAGCCACAGGTGCACAGGTCATTTACACAACCTGGAGCAGTATTTGCATAGAACCTATGCACACCGTGCCTGTGAAATCACCTCTACACTACTTACAGTACCTCATACAAGGCAAACACTATGTAAATAGTTGCACAGTGTATTGTACAAATGCAAAATCTATTCAATATAGATAATAATATTTTTTTCCAAATATTTCCCATCTGCGGTTGGTTGGATCCATGGATGTGAAAACCATGGATACAGAGTCAATGGTACTCACTCAGGCTGAGAATTTAATTAACTCAACCCTCCCAGGTACTAATTTTAAACATAAGGCAGAAGAGGATGCTTTTTTTTTTTTTTTTTTTTTTTTTTTTAGCTACACAGTGACCCAAAAGGGAGAAAGTGCCCTTTGACAAATAAAAATTATAACCTACCTACACATGGTGCACATATATTAATCTATTTTTAAAAGGAAACCAGGTTGCACTTGTCCAGCGCTCACTTACTCATCAATTATTCAAAAACTTACCTAGGAATCTAGAGGGTAGAACAGTTTAGAAAATGAAACTTTCACCTTCTCTCTATAGTGATGAGAGGGCGCCGTGTCCCAGGGAAACAGCGACCTGTTCTCCATGAGGGCCTGAGTCACCTAGGCACCAGAGTGGCCTAAGACATGGAAGGCAGTTCAGCCTCAGGAGTCCAGTGGGCAGCCCTGGGCCAGTCCCCCTGGACGCTCAGCCTGGAGGTCGCTCTGCTCTCGGGAGTTAATCTCGACAGTTAAAGTCACCCCTCCAGCCAGCGGCTGCCATCACATGTTCAAATACGCACACTGCACGCTCACACACAGAAACACACATACATAAATGCAAACTTTCCATATATGTGCCCTGCAGAATACCTTCAGAGCAAAATTTAAACTGAACAATTGTTACTTGCATCCCATAACCCATGTGGAATATGGAACATGCAACTCTCTCAGAGATAAACAATGCTGGAAGAAGGACGTTCTTCTCCCAGTCTGATCTTGTTCAACCACTGTGAATCCCAACAACTAACATTCAGGTTTCCTAATTCAAGGTCCCATACTTTTTTTTTTTTTAATTTTATTTTTATTTTTTTGACAGGCAGAGTGGATAGTGAGAGAGAGAGACAGAGACAAAGGTCTTCCTTTTTGCCGCTGGTTCACCCTCCAATGGCCGCTGCAGCCGGCGCATCGCGCTGATCTGAAGCCAGGAGCCAGGTGCTTTTTCCTGGTCTCCCATGCGGGTGCAGGGCCCAAGGACTTGGGCCATCCTCCACTGCCTTCCCGGGCCATAGCAGAGAGCTGGCCTGGAAGAGGGGCAACCGGGATAGAATCCGGTGCCCCGACCGGGACTAGAACCCGGTGTGCCGGCACCGCAAGGCGGAGGATTAGCCTGTTAAGCCACGGCGCCGGCCAGGTCCCACACTTTTAAAAGAGTTCTGTGGCTACTGCTGTGGTGTCGTGGGTAAAGCCACCACCTGCAGTGCCGGCACCCCATACGGGCTCCAGGTCGGGTCTTGGCTGCTCCACTTCTGAACCAGCTCTTTCTATGACCTGGGAAAGCAGCGGAAGATGGCACTGGTCCTTGGGCCCCTGCACCTTCATGGGAGACCTGGAAGAAGCTCTTGGCTCCTGGCTTCGGATTGGCGAAGCTCTAGCTGTTGTGGCCATTTGGGGAGTGAACCAGTGGATGGAAGACCTCTCTGTCTGTCATCTGCCTCTGCCTCTCTGTAACTCTGCTTTTCAAATAAATAAATAAATAACTCTTAAAAGAGAGACAATCCTCTTTTTCATATGGAGATTTCTAATGGAATAAATTTTTCCCAGATTTAAAATAGAACTTACATAGCAAGATTCCTCTTCATTTGATCATACACTTATTTTGTAATTGGGTTAACTCTGGCACTTAGAAAACAAGTCCAACAGTACGTTTTTCCTACCCACTTGTGGCCAGTAGTATAAATATAGTTTGTTAGCACATAGCAGTGTTCTTACATTTCAGAAAAGTCCCCCTTACATTTTCAAGAAGTTACCTTCCACATTCATTTCTGAATAGTGAAAGCCATTAGATTATCTAAGAGATTCACCCTTCCCCAAATTTAATTTACAGCTAAGTCATTTTAGGAATTGTAACAATTACCAAAATGCAAGAACCTCTACTTGAAAAATCTGTATAATCTGAAAATGGAAAACCAATTGTTTTAAATTGAATCAGGCATTTTCCTCTCAGAGTCAAAGCGTGGAAGCAGCTTGGAGTAGAACTTCATGTGTGAATTATAAACTCCCGAAAATAGAGGCTGCTCATCAAGATCCGGCAGGTTTTTCTTGATGGCATATTCTCTGATGCTTTAGCCAGTATATTTCTAAATGTCCCAGGAGACTGCTTTCTGAGCCCGCTCACTTCACCAGCCCAATAACTCAAACAGGCGGATAATTCCCTTGCATCTTAGCCTACATTTTCCCTTGGAAATTTCATGTGATATGACACCCTCCATTCCAGCCAGAATTTCATTCTAATACTGACTGCCTGGATTTCCAAATGCCATGGCCCAATTTTAAGCGGTGGGGTAAGCCTTTCTTCTGTTCCCAGGTTCTGATAAATACACGCTTTCTGTCCACAGGGCTCCTTTCCATCATTCATGTCCTCGGCCAGCTTAGCCGAGGTAGGAGGAGTTGGTCTTTGTCCACATCTGGCGAGACACAACAATGGAGTAATCCCCACTGCTCTGCTGAGTGCGCTGTAGCCTAACAACACAGACTCCAGACACCGAAATCCAGACTCAATCCCAGGTCTGCCAAGGCACTTCACCTTTCTGAGGCTTCCCCTTCTCATCTGTGAAATGGGGATGATACTAACACCTGCCAGGGTTGTGGTTAAAGTGCACTTTGACCATCCATGTAAAGTAAATGGCAGGGTGTGGTGCACAGTACTTGCCAATCAGTTGCTATCATTCTTATTTGAATTACTTAACTCTTTCCTGGGGCTGCCTAGGAATTAGCTTGTAAGTATGTCAGGATATACAATTACCAATTTTAAGGACCCCTTAGCACCAGAAAACATCTTGGAGAGGACTTGATCTAAGTCTTCCTTTCATAGCCCTGAAAACAGAGCTCTGGGGCAGGCCAAGATTCCTCCAGGGTTGGTCATTGCAGGGGCACTGGCCAGCAGCTCTCCTTGCTGCTTTGCTCTCTAAGAAGGTCCATGCAAAGCAATAAATCCAGCCATCACACTGTTAGCGATTTCAAGTCCGTGCACGACTTGAATTCAGAATTCTTTCCTGCTGAAGACCACAGGGCTAGCAGAAGCAGGAAGGGCACAGAACAACTCTTAGAGAGTGTTACCCCAGACAGGGCAGCATGCCTCCAAGTCACTTCCATCAGCAGCACAATTCCTCCCCCAAACCAGACCAGCCGGGAACTGGAAGATGATCGAGAGGTGACAGTAACATGACAACAGCTAGGGTTTGGCTTCTACCAAGTGGCAGGGCTAGGACTGATGTTGGTGCTGGACCAGACCATCATCTCCTGTGCAAACTTAGAACTCACATCTCTCGCCCTTTAAAACTATTTCACCCATAGGGTAGGTTCCAAGTATACTGTTGGAATTGTAAGCATGCTCCATCAATATGGAAACCAAGATGGGGCGGGTGGGGTGAGAGTTTCAGATCAGTGTAGATATCAAGTTTGTTCAGAGGTGAAACACATCTCTGCCTCTCCAGCACTTCTGCCTCTGTGCAGTGTAGGTACCAGCACTTCACACACAAACCTCTCCAAGAAGCAAGGAAGACTTCCAGAAAAACCGCAGCCTCTGTGAAACCGAAAGTGTGAAAATCCACTCCTGGGAGCTCATCTTCCATGGCCCATCCAGTCCTGGGCCCCGATGTCAGCAGCTGGGGTTTAACACTGAAAATGTCTCTGTAAATATGCACCTGCCCTTCGCTGATTCCAAAACCAGGACCCCAGTCCCTCTAATCACCTCTTTTACAGTCATTTGTGAATTTCATCCCAGAGTTCTCTTTAAAAGGATGAGCTTTCAACTTTCAATGATGAAAAACATCAAAATGTAACATACACCTTACCACGAGGACACCACCTGTTGAATAAAGTGCTTAATTCTGTTTAAGCAACTACATTTAGGCTCATATGAAAGAAGATCCAGAAAGGGTAAAAACATCATTGACAGAGAATAACACAATACACTTAAAGAAAAAAAAAAACTACATCTAAAAGACTGTCTTTATTATCACACATAAGATGTTTTTATTCAAAATATCAGGAAAGATGCAGCAAACCCACAAATTAATTAAGCTTCCTAGAGGACAAGTATCTCCAAGTACTTATAAAGAAATTCATCATTTATTTACCCAAGCAGGAGGTGCAGAAGCCTAAGAATGAGAACTGCTTGGATAAATTCTAGACCTAGAAGATAAAATTTCAGTCGGCATATCACACATTGAAGTCAGCTCAGAAAGAAAAGACAGCCCACAAACAAGCATGTACAGGAATTTCCCAGCAGCCCTTCAACTGTTTAATTAATCTTGCTGGCTAGCTTGGCCCCAACCTCCTAGATTCAACATGGGTTCCCACCTCAGAGCAATTATCCTCATCAGAAACGGAACATAGATGATTGATTGCCTTCGTCAGCCTACTGTCATTCACATATTTTCAATTGTTACATTATTTCATCTTGCAATTATCCGGCCTATATAGCCTCAATTCTTTACTTCATAGCTACATGCACCACATAATAAACTCACCAAACACTGGTTTCTGATCTCCACGAACAGTCTCCACCTTCCTCCTAAACTCTGAAAGCTCGGAAGCCTACTATGAGCAAATGCTCCAATCAGAATTTCTACAAGAGACTGAGCTGCGAACTCCAGATGCTTCAACCACACCCAACCAAAAACGCAAGACACTACTACGTGCACCTATTGCAAAAAGGAGTGGACCAAGAACCCAGTCTTTTATAATCTCACTGTGAAACTCAAGGCAACCCACCTATTTATTTTAGGCTTTTCTCCAAATTGACCACAATATCCAGTCACCACTACCAACAGTTTTTCTACAGCATTAGTACAACTAGCAAGGCGTCTAGGGCTGTAAAAAATTTTATTTGTCAGTTCCAGAAACATGATGGGGTGGGGGGAAGAGGAATGGATGGAGATTGGTTCAACGCCACACATCGTGTTTCCCTTTCAAAGTAGTGTTAACCCTGAACCTGCGGCAACAGGAAGACATATAGCACAGCACTTTATTGGAATTCTTTCTTAGTCATAAATTATATTTCAAAATGGCCCAACAAATGTCTATCAGAATTAAAAAAAAAAAAAAAACTGAAGGTATCAAGTAACCCACAAGGGGCTTATTTTTTTTTTTTTAAGTGCATAAAGTACTTTCAACCCAAAGTGTGTGGCAAGCCCGCCAAGGACTCCCGCGCGCAAACAGATGGTCTCCGGCGTGGCGGGCCAGCCAGCCCCCTTCGCGGTCGCAAAGCACAAGTCCAGGAGACCACGGCTGCGTCTAATAAGGTTTGCCTCTCACCAAGTTGTCAGCAGGACACCTCTCATCCCCCAAACAAAACAAAGCAAAACAAAAAAGACAGGTTCCCCTCCAATGCAAGCAAGCATGGTTTTCCCCACCAAAAGTGCTTCTCAGATTACAAAGCGGCTTCGAGAAAGTTTCCGCTCTACAAAACAAATGCCGTACCGGGAGAACAGACCTGAAAGGCAACCGCAAAAAAGTCTCATTTAAATTCCTGGAAAGCACAGCCTCTCCGAACGGGGCTATTCAGCTCGCTGTAGCAGGCACCCCTCGCTGCGAACCACGAGTTTTCCACTCTGTCCCCTGGCGCCGACACCATCAAATCCAGACGGCGAGGAAGGACTACCCCGGGACGCAAGAACGCATCAAATGCCCATCTGCGCACCGAGGGAAGTCAGGCCACAAGCGGAGTTTTCTGCCCAGGGCAGAACAAGAGACACCGGGTCTCGGTCCCTATTGCCGCCGCTAGCCACGAGAGCCCCAGAGCATCAGAAATCAAGCGCACACTGGAAACCCTAAGAAGTGCTGTTCTGTGTTGAGGGTAAGTTGAAGAAAGATGATGGAAAAAAAAAAAAAAAAAAAACAATCTTAGCTGAGTTCCCCCAGCACGGCTCAGGCTCCCTGTCACCGAGCCTAACTCCGCGCAGGGCAGCGCACAGGCTGCGGAGACAGCGAGGAACGCGTTGCCCGCCCTGCCCGCCTCCCTTACCTGCCGTCTGCCCACGCCGCGCCCCGAAGCGCACAGCACCGCTGTGCTCCGCGCTCCCCCGGGCCGCGCCGCGCCAGGAGTGGGAGACGTGCGTGTCACATTTTATTCCCCGGCAAGCCAGCCGCTCACTCGGGCGCGCGCACTCTCACGGACGCCCTCTGGAGCAGGGACAACCCCCCGCCCCGGTCGGGGGCGCCGCGGAAGTTGGGGGCTGCAGACTCCGAGCGCGCGGCTCCGGTCCTGCTGCCAGCGACCCCGCGCTCGCGTCCCGGGCGGCCTGCAGGATCAGTCCCCCGAGCCGAGGCTGCTCCGCACAGCCGGCAGCTGCAGGCGCGGGCGGCGGGGCGCGGCGGGCGGCTCGGCCTCGGAGCCGGCGCGGGGCTGCGCTCTGCCCGGTGCCGCGCACCTCATTGTTCCTGGCATCGGCGGCGGCGCGGGCGGCTGGAGGGACCAAGGCCCCCCAGCTCCGGGACAAGGCGGCGGCTCCCGGCCTGGGCGCGGAGGCTGCGCCGCGCCCCGCCCCCAAGCTGCGCGCACCCCCTCGCCCTCCCCTCCCCCGTCGTCTCCAGCCTCCCCCCTCCCGGCCTGGGCTCACCTAGCGGGTGGGCAGCGGGCACTGGGAAGTTGCACTGCCCCCCTCCCCGCGCCCTGGGCCCGACAGCTCGGACCGCGGGCGAGCGCAGGCGGGGCGCCCCCCGGCTACGCGCCGAGCCCTGCCTCTTGCGGAGAGTGATTGCAGACTTGGGCTGCGTGGGGCGGCGCGGTTGCCTAAAAAGGCATGTTTCTCCCCAGCCGCCGCCTCCACCCACCCCTAGTTCCTCCGTGGGTTACCTGCACAGCCCCTGCCTGGCACCGCGCCTCGCACTCAAGGACCACTGGAGTCCCCGCCGGCGGCTGGGATGCAGGAATGCGAACGGGCTGTGTATAGCGGGGAGGAGAGCCCGGGAGCCTGGACCCGCGGAAGTCAGTCTTTGTGTCCCCAGCTCCAACACACACCCTCCCGCAGCTTCCAAGGCCCGGCTACCTGCGCGCCGGGCAGCGCCCAGGAGGCGGCCGGGCGGGGCGCGGGGCAGCCGAGCATCCTCCCCGGCCCGCTCTCTCCCTTTGTTCCACCAAGCTCGCCCGCCTCCGCGCTGCCTCCGGGCCCTCGCTCGCAGGAGCTTCCCCAAGGCGTCCGAGGCTTGAAGATGGACCCGGGAGCGGGCCACCTTCCACTTGGGAAAGGCCGTGCGCCAAGCTCGGCGATGGCGCTCCAGGGAGGCCCCCACCTGCCCAGCCCTCCCCACTGCTGGCCTCCAGCCCCGAGAGGGACAGAAAAGTTCTGTGGGCTGAGCCACCCGGGGCTGCCCGCGGGGCACGTGGTGAACCAGCGCCCTGGGCCGGGCAGCTGGAGCCCGCGGGCGGGGCCGTGGCGCGCGGCGGATCGGGTGTCAGTCTGCTTGCGCGCGGAATGCGCATTTGTCACCGCTGGCCCCCGTAGTTTCTCGAGGTAGTGGCAGCTGGTCTTGGGACCCGAGCTCGCGCCGTTCTTTGTTTGCTGGCAAACGCGCTCCTCCGAACTTGGGCACGTGCGCACGGTCCTCTTCCGGGCCTCAGAGCGCTGCCGCTCGGGTTTGGGGGGCGGAGGGCAGGGGAGCCAGGTTGGGCTGGGTGATATTCCAAGCCGTGGCTATCCCAGAGGGACTGTAGTAGGTCACCCGCCACTCTCGGTCCCCTGCAGAACGCTCGTTTCGGTGACACGGATCCTCCCTGAACGCGCTGTTTAAAAATCCCTGAGAACGTCCCTTGAACGCATGGGGCTTTTTAGACGAGGACAATTGCTTATCCAATTCAATCAGCTTGCATTCAGAGCCTACTATCTGCTCCGGAATACCGGCTCCGAAGTGGGCGAACTTCCTCAGGGAGTTCCCAGGAAAATCAAAACAGCTCTGGAATTCAACGGAAACCGACTGAGTGAAAGTCACTGGGCTCCATCTCCAGTGTGGGCTGACAACGCTCAGCATTTCCCCAGTCGTGTTAACGTTTCTGACACTTGGAATTTGCAGAACTGCCCGCAGGAACAGTGTGTGTCTAAACAGAACTAGAGACCACAATCATGAAATACAGTAAAAGTCCCCCATACACACACACACACACCACACACCACACACCACACACAGTGACCTAATGGAAACCTGCAGCTAGAGGGGCGGGGGTTCCGCCCCTTAGCTCAGAGGGGCAGTGAGCCAGTCTTAAGCTCTCTGGGTCCCCTCTCGCCTTCTGCAGAGTGGCTTCCAACAGTACTTAGCTTCCAGGTTTGTTGTGGGAAGCAGGTACAGTGTGTTAAAAGGGTCTCTTGGGGCCAGCGATGTGTCCTACCGGGTAGAGCCGCTGCCTGCAGTGCTGGCATCCCATATGGGCGCCGGTTCGAGTCCTGGCTGCTCCTCTTCCGATCCAGCTCTCTGCTATGACCTGGGGAGGCAGTAGAAGATGGCACAAGTCCTTAGACCCCCTCACCCACGTGGGAGACCCAGAAGAAGCTCCTGGCTCCTGGCTTCGGATCCGCGCAGCTCCAGGCTTTGCAGCCTACTGGGGAGTGAACCAGCAGATGGAAGATCTCTCTCTCTCTCTCTCTCTCTCTCTCTCTCTCTCTCTCTCTTTCTCTCTGCATCTCCTTCTCTCTGTGTAATTCTGACTTTCAAATAAATAAATAAATCTTTTTTTTTTTAAGTGTTTCTACTAGTGCTGGAAAGTGGGTATCTAGCAGATTTCCTTATCAGTAAGAGACTGGTCATTCTTAAAACACTTTACCTTGAAATTTAAAACAATGCATCTTCACACTTCTTATGGTGTATGTGTGTTCTATATACTTTCTGTTCCTTTTTGCATAAATGCTGCAACAGTTGATGTCTTGAGTAACTTTAATACATTTTAATGAGTTAAAGAAGAGAGGCCAAAGGATTAACTGTATGCTTGTAGAAAAACTACCACCTTAAGACAAATATGCAAGTCACTGTTGCAAAACTCCAGGTAGAGTGTGTGTATTATTAATAGTCAAGGTGGTCAGTGCAGGGGGCTGGGGGCTAAGATAACTTAATCTATTGCTTCCTAAGGAAATCAAAAAGCCACTTGATAAACCTAAGAAAACCGTACAGAAGAGTGTTTCTGTCAAATGTAAAGGTAAACAAAATATTTGACATCTTTTATTTTAATTGCTCTCAGGAACCCTAAATAGGAGATTATTTATTGTAGGTCTATAGGTTCATGAGAAATTCATGAAATACAAAATAAAAAACAACAGCAAAAAATAATAAACTTACTATGACAAATAGAGAGCAATCAGAAATTCACTTCCTGCTACGCATTTGCACATTTGCTGATAAAAGCATGATTCCTTCCTTCTTTGTTTGCTTCCTTCCTTCCTTTCACAAACAATGCTGCTCCAGTGTCTTACCCCATGGGCTATGTGTTCACAGGGAAATCCCTTCCAATGTTAGGAAATTGCAGCATCACATTGGTACACAGCTAAATCCGGAAGCTATCAGCCAAGAAGCACTTGGGATGCTGCAGAGGATGAACAAACAGTAAACGTTTTCTAATTGTAGCATTGCTGAATCTATTTTCTTTTTCTATGTGAACATAACTTTATTTCATTGTGGGCCATGGGCTGGTGTCCAGTCTCAGGAGACCTTCTGGAGTGGTTTCGGGGGGCAGTGGAAGCCCACCTTCTCACTCAGGAGAAGGGCTGGATATCGATGAAGCGAAGGAGACAGGTGCTAGAAGTGTTTCTGTGGTGCATCTTAAAGGGACTGGACTTGTGGACGGAGTCGGGATAGATCCTCTTAGCTATCTTGTCCTCTGCATCTTCATCTTGGTCAGCATGCCACTCAGGTTCTGCCCTCACATAGAGAAGATACTGATGAAGAGGCAGGAGCCCTCAGTGGCCTTGAAGTCTGAGTCCAAGTTTTCATACCATGGTTGGGGTGACAGGGGGAGAGAATTTCTGTCCCATTCACTAGTGTACTCAATGTTCACAATAATGCATGCATTTTATAAAGATTTATTTATTTTATTGGAGAGTCAGCTTAGGGTTGCACTCAAAAATCCGAGCTCATTTACAAACATTCACAAAGCTGTATCACTTCACAGATTACGTTAAGAGCTTTCCAGCGACTGGCTGTGCTGTGGCATAGAGGGTTAAGCTGCTGCTTGCAGTGCCAGCATCCCACGTGGGCACTTGTTCCAGCCCTGGCTGCTCTACTTCCAATCCAGCTCTCTGCTAATGTGACTGAGAAAGCAGCAGAGCATGTCCCCAAGTGCTTGAACCCCTGCACTCCTGCACCCACTTGAGAGACCAGATGAAGCTCCTGGCTCCTGGCTTTGGTCAGGCTCAGCCCTGGCCATTGCAGCCATTTGGAGAGTGAACCAGCAGGTGGAAGATATCTCTCTCTCTCTCTCTCTCTCTCTCTGCCTCTCCCTCTAACTCTGCCTTTTAAATAAATAAATCTTTTTTTAAAAAAGGACATCACTTAAAAAGTGTTTTCTATCCCTTATCTCATTGGATTTTCTAAACTTTGAATGATGAAGTGAAGGTGTGGGAGGGGCTTCAGGGCCATTGACAAGTCAGTCACTCTGCCATTTCCTAATTTGATGATGTACTGATTACATCTAATCACTAATATTGAAATTTTTAGATTGATTGGTTGATTTAAAAAGGCTGAGAGAGTATAAAAGCAATCTTCTGTCTGTTGGTTCATTCCCCAAATGCCTGCAACAGCGGGGCTTGGCCAGATGGAACCCTAGTCTGCCTTGAGAGTAGCGTGAACCGAAGTACTTGGGCCATCGTCTGCTGCCTTCCCAGGTACACAAGCAAGCAACTTGTGTGGGAGCAGAGGAGTCAGGACTCAAACCAGCACTCCACTGTGGGATGCAAGGGGATCAATTGGTGGCTTAACTGATGTCACCATGATGCTCACCCCAAATATTTTAAGGCCTACACCCAAAGTCCTTTGTAATAATTCATTTAGTCCTCAGGACAAGCACTTTTTTTTCCTTTCATTTTCAACTTTTATTTTGATATAATTTCAGACTTACAGAAAAATCACATAAATAATATCAGCTTCCCAGGCTCCCCCCAAAACCTACACCTTCTTTCTATTTAGCTGTTTCCCTGAACTGGTGGGAAGTAAGTCGCACACATCATGCCCTTGGACCCTAAATATGTCATTTCCTATTCCTAGGAACAGGGAAGTACTGTCAGAAGTCGAGAGTTCAGGTATCAACATTAGGAAAGTAGACTGATACAATGCTATTATTGAATCTCAGAATTTATCGAACTGTTACCAGCTGTCCTTCCAATGTCCTTCATAGCAAAAAACAAAACAAAACAAAAAACAAAACAAAAAAAGCAACAAAACAAGACAAAACAAAACGCATGCTTGTGGAGTGTCTGACCCGGGGCTCCTCTGTTATATTTAGCTGTTGTGCACCCTCTATCTCTGTAACGTGGAGCAGCTTCTCGGTGCATTTGTGCTACGTGACCTTAACATTTGTGCGGAATTCAGACTATCTATTTTGTTAACTATCCCTCAGTTTGGGCTGGTCTGTTGTTTTTCCATGATTCAGTTTGGAATAGACTCCAATTGTGTCTGTTTTTTTTTTCCCCTCCTTGGCTTTTTCTTTCTTCCAGCACATGTGATGTTTGCTTTTCCCATCCTGGGTGAGGTTCACTTGGATGCACACAGTGACACTTGGATGCCTGGGTGAAGGTGGAGCTGTTCCTGCTGTGACATGCTGCTCCTTTCCAACTCAAAGGGAATTCCTGTGGATATCCTTTGAGGCCCTCACTCTGGTACTTTTTTTATCTCAACCTGTAGGTCCTACCTATAGGGTGACAGATTTGCCATTGTCCGTTTTCCTCTATACTTGATGGTTGGCATTTTTGCCCCAAAGAAGAGTTTTCTTCTTCCCAATGTAGTGATTTAATAACAAGCTTTGGATGCAAGGGTTCCTGTTAATCCCCTCTAAAGAGAAGGCCCCCGAAGGGCTGCAGAGACAGGAAGTGCATCGCCCTGGGTCACAACTCTAGCAATTTCAGGTCCCCCGGGGCAGGAGGGCAGGATAATGACTCCGAAGTGGTTTCCCCTCGTGTAAAATGCAAATATATAATGGCCTCCTGTCTTGGGGCTACTTGGAGATAATGACTTCAAAGTGCCTGTGGCAATTGAACATCTGGTAATCATTCAACAAACAAACAAGAGCTGCTATCTAAAGAATGGGAGTAGGCCCATTTGGTAGATCAGGAAATCTGAGCAGGGAAGGTGAAAGAAGGCATAAGATGATGTTCTGATTCCTATTATATCCATGCAACAACAATTTGTTGAGGACCAGTTGTCCATCAGGGTCATTTCTGGGGTCTATGGACATAGAAGTCAGTGTCAGAACAGGTACTTGCTCTCACTGCCTTATGTTTTTTTTCCAGGTAAGGGATGGAACCAAAGATGCTCTGTGAACCAATCACATGTAACCAAGTAGCCCACCGGCTGCTCCCCTACAACAGCAGCCTCCCAGCAGGGCACACCCGAAGCTTGTCCTATTATGTTCTCCCACGTGCCTCTGAGTCTCCGCGGAACACAAGTGATGGTGTCTGGTCCCCATGCTGTTGAAAGCTCTGGAAACACACAGAGCCTGTGTTTGTTCTCATTTGGTTGATCTTTGTTTATTTCCACCCAGGAAGAGACTTGCCAGAAGGACGTTTAATTCTAGTCCAAATCCTTGAGAGGACTTGGAGATGCACTGGAGACCAGTCAAATAATCTCTATTGGAAAAATAGTCCTAAGTGAACAAATAGCCCATATGCGATGCTTCTTTGATTACCTTTTCCAAGGCATCTCCCTAACAAGCTGGCAATATAATTAATTAAGACCCACCTGACTGCTCAGTAATTTTACCCTGATTAGCACTGCAATTTCTTATCATCTCTCACAAAACCATAATCATTCTAAGGAGAAGCAGCCAGTGCAGACACACAATTACAGCAGGCTAGAAAACACCATTGCATTTCAGAAGTCGAAAACCTACTGCAATTTTATTATTTTTTAGACAAGGACAGAAATTGCACAAAATACCTCTAGCTATAGAAACTAATGGACAATAATGGTACTAAATTAAGAAACATCAGAAGCATGAATACAAAAGTGGAAACTTTGGATCAAATTTAAAAACTGTATGCAGTTTTTCAAAAGAAATACTAAATTGACTGATACTTTCCTGTTTAGCTCAAATTATTCTCCTCAACATCTTTCTATATCTTGTCTAACATGGTTTAAAAGCAAGACATGTTTCCCAGGAGTTTGTTTGTTTGTTTGTTTGTTTTGGACAGGCAGTTAGAGAGAGAGAGACAGAGAGAAAGGTCTTTCTTCCATTGGTTCACCCCCCCAATGGCCACTACCGCCGGTGCGCTGCGCCGAGCGGATCCAAAGCCAGGAGCCAGGTGCTTCCTCCTGGTCTCCCTGTTTTCCTAGACTGGTTTATTTATCTGAAAGGCAGAGTCACAGAGAGATCTTCCATCCACTGGGTCACTCCCCAGTTGGCCGCAGCGGCCGGAGCTGTGCCAACCAGGAGCCAGGAGCTCCATCCGGGTCTCCCACGCGGGTGCAGGGCCCCACCACTTTGGCCAACGTCCACTGCCTTCCTGGGCTACAGCAGAGAGCTGGACTGGAAGAGGAGCAACCGGGACAGAATCTGGCACCCCAACCGGGACTAGAACCTGGGGTGCCGGCACCACAGGTGGAGGATTAGTGTAGTGAGCCGCGGTGCCGGCCTCCAGGAGTATTCTTACATGATTGGGATTGATTATAATTTATCGATTAAATAACACAATTTAGATAGCCATACGTTTCTTAATTCAACAAGCAACAGAGCTCCCCCTCCACCAAAATTACCGAAGTAAAATGTGTTACGTTTCAAACATCAGTAATTTTAAATTTTTGAGTGACTTGGCTAAGGGAAGCCAATTACCCTGGGACATGTCACCACATCAGAGGAACGGCATCAATCTTCTGTTCTTTTAACACAGCTGTAACTTATGGTCACAGTAGTGAAGAGACACGGTGCATAATTTGTTCTGAAAAGGTTTGTACTTTTTAAAACTTACTTTTTATTTTCTTTCCAGTTCCTATAGTTTGTGGAGAGTGCTCCTGTTTATTGAGTCAGTGAGGGACAATAGAAGAAAAAATACACATTAGTGATTTTACTTTGATAAAATCCACAGGATGCTAATATTAACAGAAGAACATTCTTTTTCTGATATCGGCTTCTTTTACTTAAATACATGCGTGTTACAATTTATACAGCTGTTAAAGAACACTTCAGTTACATACATTACATACAGATTTTGGCATTTATATTACAAGTTTTGACAGCTAAGAATAGCGTTTACATAAACGCGTTAAGGAACATGCCTGTGAAGGTTTTTCTCCAGGTGTAGCATTTCATTTCATTTGGGTAAATACCAAGGAATGCAATTGCTGGGCCACAAGGTATTAGCATCTTTAGTTTTCAAAGAAATGGCGAGACTTTCTTCCAGGTATGGCTGTACCACTTTGAAATGCCATGAGAGATGAACCGTCACATCCTTGACAGCATTAGATTTTGTCAGGGCTTTGAATTTCATGCGTTGTATATTTTTCAGTTTTTCCATTTTTATTTTAATTTTAATTAATTTTAACAGATTCAATATGATTTGTAGATAGAAGTCTAAGAACAGAATGATATTCCCTTCCTGCCTCCCTCCCACTCTCCTTTCTTCTACCTTTTTAATTTTTGAGATAATATATATGAAATTTATATTACAGTAAAAAGACTTAATATTTCACCAAAGAAAAAAAAATTAACAAGTAAAGCAAAAAGACTTTACCTTAGTGGGATTATACACAATGACTATAAACAGTAATTGATGTATAAATGAAGGTTTCAGCCATATACAGTTTTTTTTGGTCAATTAATCATTCATAATTTTTTTCAATGAAATAGAACCAATGAAATGAACATCTCGGTATTTCCTGTGTGGTTACAGATAATGATTGAGTTCATTTAGACTTTAAGTCATTTCCTCTCTACAGTTTATGCGCAGGAATAATTTTATGCAGATTTCAATGCAAATAATTATACATTACTTTTTTGTACTCTATTGGTTACCACAGATGAGGGAAAACATATGGTAATTGTCTTTTTGAGACTGGCAGATTTCCAGTTGTATCCATTTTATTGTGAAAGACAGGATTTCTTTCTTTTTTACAGCTGAGTAATATTCCACAGTGTGCATGTACCACATTTCCTTTATCCAGTCATCAGTTGCTGGACATCCAGGTTGATTCCAAATCTTAGCTCTTTTGGATTGAGCTGCAATAAACACAGGGGCACTGGTCACTCCTTTATTTGCTGATTTCATTTCATTTGGGTAAATTCATTTGGGTAAATTCCCAGCAGTGGGATGGCTGGGTCATATGGTGGACCTATTTGCAGATTTCTGAGGAACCTCCATACTGTCTTCCACAACGGCTCAACTAGTCTGCATTTCTATCAACAGTGGATTAGGGAAACTTTCCCTCCACATCCTCTCAGGCATTTATTGGTTATTGATTTCTGTATGAGAGCCATTCTAACCAGAGCAAAGTGAAGCCTCATTGTGGTTTACATCTGCATTTCCCTGATGGCTGGGGATTCTGAGCATTTTTTTCCACGTGTCTGTTGGCCATTTGAATTTCCTCTTTTGAGAAATGCCTGTTCAAGTTCTTTGCCCATGTCTTAGCTGGATTGTTTGTTTTGTTGTTGTTGAATTTCTTGAGCTCTTTATAGATTCTGGATATTAATCCTTTATCAATTTCATAGCTTGTAAATATATTCTCCCATTCTGTTGGTTTCCTTTTCACTTTGTTGAGTGTTTCCTTTGCAGTTCAGAACCTTTCTAGTTCAATGTAATCCCTTCCGTCTATTTTTCCTTTGATTGCCTGTGCTTCTGGGGTCTTTTCCCAGAAGTCTTTGCTTATGCCAGTATCTTGTCAAGCTTCCCCAATGTTCTCCTCTAGTAATCTGATGGCATCAGGCCGTAGATTTAGATCCTTGATCCATGTTGAGTTGATTTTTGTATAAGGTGTAGGCAGGGTCATGTTTCATACTCTGCATGCAGAGATCCAGTTTCACAGCACACTTGTGGAAGAGATTGTCCTTTGTTTGAGGGTGTCCCCAGGGTTGTCTGTAGGTCGACTGGTGGCGTTCCACAACTGGGGAAGCAGGAGGCCTCTAAGTGTGGCCCATGGGCCCCAAGATCCTCAGACTCTCTCAGAAAGGGTTCCTGAGGTCACAGTGTGATTTCTCAGGATAGTCCTCACCTTGCTTAAATTCTCACTTTCTGCAGTTTCCATTACTGGCAGTCAACTGCAGTCTGAAAATGTTAAAAGGAAGAGTCTAGAAATAATTCCTAAATATTAGATAACTTACTCCAGGACAAGATTATACTTGTTCTATTATTGTTAATATCACTGTACCTAATTTATAAATTAAATTTTATCAGAGGCATGTATGTACAGGAAAAAACATAGTATATATAGGGATTCATGCTATCTGCAGTTTTAGATGTTCCTGGGCTCTGGGCTGCATAGAGAGAAACACCATTCGGCTTTCTGGCTCTCCTCTCCTGAGAGTACACTCATGATTTCCCTGGCCTGTGTAGCCTGTGATACTGCATCAGGCTGATCACAGAACAGCTCTGAGCATCCACCTGCCTTACAGTGTTTATTACGATTTTAAGTGAATTGAGTATTTTTAAATGTCCCCGTTCTAACTTCACATCTGGTAAACATGTAAGACACACCCCGCTTACATGCAAGGTCTTCAAGACTCTCTGCTAGCAAGAAGGAAAGGCAGTGCTGAGATGAAACAGCTGGAGAATCACCAACCCAGGGGGTCAGCGTACACTCCACCAAGAGAGTGTCCTAAAGCAGAGTGAGGACGCCCCGCTCATGCACAACGGCCCGAGCCACTGGATTTGTGCTTAAAAACCCATTGTAGGGTTTGTGCTTAAAGTTTCCTCGACAATTGCCAACAACACTTCCAAAAACAATTGCTATTAGGGCTGGCAGGAATTGGCTCTCCTGCTTTGTTCCTGTGTCTGCCACCGCTTCCACCTGCTCAGGGCCCTTCCTGCCTGGCCTTTGCTCCCTCCTTCTCTCTGCCTGGTGTCTCCTGCCGCCTCCTCCAGTTTATTTCTTCTCCTCTCCATGTCTCGGCTGAGATCCCACTTGCTCTGAGAAAATGTAGTGATACCACGGACCACGTTAATATTCCTTTTAAAATAGGCCCTCATGGATTATAGTGGTTTTTTAAATTTTATTTTTGTCGTTGCATTTAACAAAGTGGTAGTTGCATTCAACACATATTTATGAAGTGTCTTCTACTCATCTATGGCAGTACCTGTTGCAGGTGCTGAGAAATAGCACCAATGCAGGGGTGGGCATTGTGGCACAGTGGATTAAGCCTCCACTAGTGACAGTAGTATACCTTACCAGAGCACCAGTGGAAGTCCCCGTTGCTCCACTTCTGATCCAGCTTCCTGCTAATGTGACTAGGAAAGCAACAGAGGGTGGTTCAAGCACTTGGTTTCCAGCCACCCATGTGGGAGACCCAGATGGGGTTCTTTGCTCCTGATTTTGGCCTAGCCCAACCTTGGAACGACCATGAGGATGGGTAAACTCACCCTTTCTCTCTCTCTCTGACTTTAAAATAAGTAAATAGATAGATAACTAACTAACTAACTAACTAACTCTTTTTTTAAGGAAGGAAGGAAGTCCCAATCCAAAAAGCACAGGTGTTGTAGGGCAGACCTTCTGTTGCAAGGTAGGGGGGAGACAGACAATAAACACATAAACCATACAGGATGATAGCAAGAGTTACAGGGAGAAGCCAGCTGAGGAGGAAGCTGGAGAATACCAGCAGTGGGAGTGTTGTGTTTGTCAAGGGCTGATCAGGAAATCCTTGTTGAGAAGGAACATGGGCAAAACCCCATGGAACAGGCATCCAGGATATCAAGCGGGAAGGAGCAGCAAGAAGCAATAACAACAAATGTGCGTCATCTGTTAACTATGATAAGGAAGTGGATATCTTTAAGGTATTCGGTGCTTATATTCCAGGTGTCTCTTTCTTCTGCTTGAACCAGGCAGAGCAAGGATGTCATCCATTGTGTTGCTGGTTCTGCAAATATTAGGTGAACGAGCAGTGTTAGCTCTGCTCCTTCACCTGCCCTTGGCACTAGAGCAGGCACCATGTGGCTCCTGCTCAGACACTGTCTTCCCCTGGTAAAATCTGGTTGCTCTTCCTCTACTTCTCTGGTTCCCTTCCCTTGACCCCTATAGCAAAGGGAGGTTCGCTCAAAGGGAGGACTTGGCCTCTCTAGCACTAATTAGCAGGGCACTTACCCTGCTCTAAGACAATGTCCCCTCAGTGGGCCACACCATGGCCTCTGCCTCAGGTCTCCTTGGACTTTGTGACCAAACTCCTCATCCTCCCCACCCACCCCTACCTGCTTGTCCCCCAGGGAGCCCCATCTCGATTTTTTAACAGTGTTGGATCCTGAGAGGATGGGTAACAACTGTTACCTTTGTATGTTCATCATAGAAAAAGGATGTAGCTTTGACTTCATAAGGCTTGACTTAAAATCTGAAAATAGCACCTACTGCCCTCACACATTAAAAGCTGCACTATTTCAGGCCATCGGCACTCAATATGCTTTGGTATTGACAGAAAACTAAATGGTTATGGACACCAGCAGTGTTTAACAGCAGTAGTATTAAAGATTACTCATCCCCTCGACGAACACTGAGTTTTAATTTATCCTTATGAGCTAACATCAGTGAGAAGGATCCTAAAGGATAGGCAGGCTATAGCTTGATTCAAGGCATCATCTTCCATGTAGCTCATCGGGGTAGGAAGCTATGATCAAAGAGTACTCACACCTCCCTTTAACCCTAGTATCCAATTAAACCCTTTAAATTCTTTATTGGCATCATCTGTGAAAATATTCCTTCCCACTTCTACTGCTTTGGCTCAGGTTCTTAACAACTTGCACCTGAGGGGCCGGCGCTATGGAACAGAGGGTTAAAGCCCTGGCCTGAAGCACTGGCATCCCATATGGGCACTGGTTCTAGTCCTGGCTGCTCCTCTTCCAATCCAGCTCTCTGCTATGGCCTGGAAAAGCAGTAGAAGATGGCCCAAGTGCTTGGGCCCCTGCACCCATGTGGGAGACCCGTAAAACTCCTGGCTCCTGGCTTTGGATTGGCGAAGCTCTGAGCATTGCAGTCATCTGGGGAGTGAACCAGTGGATAGAAGACCTCTCTCTCTGTCTCTACCTCTCTCTCTAACTCTCTTTCAAATAAATAAAATAAATCTTAAAAAAAATCTTGCACCTGAGATTATTGAACGATCTGGTCTCCCTGCCTCTAATTTCTTCCCAGTTGAATGAATCCTTCATGGCTACTATGTTATGCTCCTAAAAAGGCTAATAATACACACACACACAAACACACACACACAGTGACTGCATCTCTCTGTGTGCATGGGTATATCTATATATGGTACACAAATTGCTATGTACAGATTTACCAATCCATTCTTCCCCCTTTATGACATTCTTTGGCTTTCTTTTTATGAGGGTACTTCCAAAAGTTCATGGCAAAGTAGAACTGAAAGGTAAGTTTATTCTGGTACCCAACAAGCTGAAACCCATGCGAAGCTTTATTTTCATGATACATATGTTTTTTTCTGAGAATTTTTTAGAAAACTTATTTTCAATTTTATTGGAAGGAGAGACAGAGAGAGAGAGAGAGGTCTTCCATCTGCTGGTTCACGCCCCAATTGGCTGCACCAGCCAGAGCTGCGCCGATCCGAAGCCAGGAGCCAGGAGCTTCTTCCTGGTCTCCCACGTGGGTGCAGGGGCCTAAGGAATTGGGACAACTTCTACTGCTTTCCCAGGCCATAGTAGAGAACTGGATTGGAAGTGGAGCAGCTGGGACTCAAACTGGCGCCCATATGGCACTGCAGGTGGCGGCTTTACCAACTATGCCCCAGTGCAGGCCCCTCCCAAGCACTTTTAACCACTCTGACAAACATCCAGCCCTCCACAAACATTTTAAAGATCCCTCAGACATTTAAAATATAAAATCAAACAATTTTTTTTTTTTTTTTGACAGGCAGAGTGGACAGTGAGAGAGAGACAGAGAGAAAGGTCTTCCTTTTGCCGTTGGTTCACCCTCCAATGGCCGCCACGGTAGCGCGCTGTTCCGATGGCAGGAGCCAGGTGCTTATCCTGGTCTCCCATGGGGTGCAGGGCCCAAGGACTTGGGCCATCCTCCACTGCACTCCCTGGCCACAGCAGAGAGCTGGCCTGGAAGAGGGGCAACCGGGACAGGATCGGTGCCCCGACCGGGACTAGAACCCGGTGTGCCGGCGCCGCAAGGTGGAGGATTAGCCTGTTGAGCCACGGCGCCGGCCTAAATCAAACAAGTTTTAAATGTCATTCAAAGTTTTCATCTGCTAGTTCAAAACTCACTTTCCAGCCTTATTGTTTTTGCAGTTTCTCATACATATGTTTGTTTTTCCATATTGGAAATGTGATTACATTCGTTATCCCTTAAATGCAGCATTCAGTTTCACTCTATATTTTTTCTTTATTAGACCCACTGTTTCCAAATGTAGTTCTCACCCATAGTTTCCACCACAGCAAACTCATTGAGATGCTGCAGGATATTTGAAATTTCCAAGGGCAGCATGGAATACTCCGTGTATTGTGGGACAATGTAGTGTGACAGACTCACCATCAGATCCTGTACCATTTTTAGTGATGATGTCATATCTCATTGATATTCTGTGTCCAGCAGTTACTGTGGATAAAATATCCCATGAAAATCAAAGGGGAACTGTTAATGAAGTTGGAGGGGATTGAGAAGTTGTACTATTAAATAATTTGAGCTGTTTAAGAAGGAAATAAAAGTATATATTTTCCTTCAATTTATATGTATTGTTATTCAAACAGCTGCCAATAATTCTCATTATCCATAGTATTTGTGTTCTACAATGTCTGCTTAAGTCCTGATTATCTAGCCATCTTTCCTAAGAGAGGGCAAGGTTGGTTCCTGTGAGCTTCTGGCCACATCTTCATCAACTGATCAATACATAGCCTTGTTGTATGATGTATATCGTCTGTTTAAGGATGCTTTGTTGAAGAAATATTGTTGATTCATTAGCATTGAACTGGTGGCCAACAGCAGTATGATTCATACTGTATGAGGGTCATCTGAAGTATGTATTTTCAGGTCAGTGTAGTGGCGTAGTGGGTTAAGCTGCCACCTGCAGTGCCGGCATCCCATTTGGGCACTTATTCAAGTCCTGGCTGCTCTGTTTGCAATCCAGCTCCCTGCTACTATGAGCCCAGGTCCTTGGGCTCCTGCATCCACGTGGGAGACCTGGATGGAGCTCTGGCTCCTGGCCTCAGCCTGGCCCAGCCCTGCACATTACAGTCATTTGGGGAGTGAACCAGTGATCGGAAGATCTGTCTCTTTCTATCTTTACTTCTCTCACTGCCTTTCAAATAAATAAAATGAATCTTTAAAAATTGAGGTATGTAATTTCTATTTAAGGCATGATACATTCTTCCTGTGCTTAGGGACACTAGACAGTATGTCTGCACTGTACTTGGGGCCATTATAAAAATGAATTAACCAACAAAAAGCACAAAGATGGGAGAAATGTGGCACTAGATAGATCACCAGAAGAACAGCTGGCAAAGTTTGCGTCAGGCGACCCAGAATGCTCACCCACCTCTCTGTGTCCCTGGATGACTTGCAAAGGCACTGTGCAGATGTTGGGCGTTACAAATACATTTGAGAGTACAAATACATTTTAGTAAGTAGGTGAACAATGAATGTATCAACTGTGCTAAGCTTTTCAAAACATAGATACTGAGGACAAGAATTTGGAACAACACTCAGGTTCAAGGCCCTGCTCTGCTCTCAATTCAAGTTTCCTGCTGATTCTCACGAAGTGATGGGTCAAGTGGTTAGTCCTGGACACCTGTGTTGAACTCCTGGCTCCCTGTCAATGCCTAACCCAGTCCATCTGGAGATTGAACAAACTGATGACAAACTGATAAATCTCTCTCTCTGCCTTTCAAACACACAAATTAAATAAACAACAAATTTAAGCACTTTAGATACTTTTTGAGTTGTTTTGACTTAAATAAAATAAATAGAGTACACCAAAAACATACTTCTTTTGGTGTAGAAGCATCTTGCAATGTTTATGAGAATTGAGGGATCCTAAAAACCAAGACAACTTCAAGCTTTGGCTTAAGCTCCTCTGTCTCCTCCACAAGTTATCGGTGTCTTATTCCTCCCCAAACCAGCACAGCTCTCTCTTCTTATTGGACTCCTGCTCTATGTCTTCAGTGAACATTAGCCTCTTTCTCTTTCTGTTTGCATTCCATAGTGACAAATGGCACCATGGTGGTACCAATCACAGTCCAAAGATCCAGTTCTATCATGAGGTTGGTAGCACTCAGAAATCTGAGAAGTGCTCCATTCTTTCTTGCCTTTTTGGTCTGGGCCACCATACCCTAGCACCATCAATGCTAACAGGTAGAATTTTCCCCGCTGTTTCTCCGGTTCCCACCGCTAGAAACTTCCCCTGGATTTAGGGTATTTGAAAGGAGAGGTAGGATCTCATTGGTGTTCAAAAGGAACTTTGACAAAAAATTTACACAGTCATCCAAAGACATTATTAAGAAAAACTGCAGCACACAGAAAGAAGAAATCCACATTTATTCATTGCTTTTTTAAAAAATATTTATTTATTTATTTGAAAGGCAGAGTTACAGAGATGCAGAAGCAGATAGAGAGAGAGAGAGAGAGAGAGAGAGAGAGAGAGGAGAGAGAGGTCTTCTATTTGCTGGTTCACTCCCCAAAAGATCACAACAGCAGGAGCTGTGCCAATCCAAGATCTGAAGCTAGGAACCAGGAGAGCTTCTTCCAGGTCTCCCACGCACTTGGGAGTATCTTCTACTGCTTTCCCAGGACATAGCAGAGGGCTGGATCAGAAGTGGAGCAGCCGGACTTGAACGGTGCCCATGTGGGATGCTGGCACTGCAGGCGGCGGCTTTACCTGGCCCACATATTGCTTTCTGATAGCTTTTATTCATGAGTGCTGAATTCTGTCAAATGTTTTTTTCTACATCAACTGATGTGATCATGTGATTTGCTTCTTTAGCTTGTTAGTATAGTAGATTACAGGGTCTGGAGTTCGGGTGCAGCAGGTTAAACCACTGCCTGCATGGGCAGCGGCATACAAGGTGAAGTCCCCGCCTGTGGCATCCCATATGCATGCTGTTTGTCTCTCAGCTGCTCCTCTTTCGAGCTAGCTCCCTGCTAATACTGGGAAAACTGTGGAAGATGGCCCCAGTGTTTGGGCCCCTGCACCCATATCGGAGACCCAGAGGAAGCTCCTAGCTCTTGCCTGTGGAACAGCCTAGCTCCCACCATTGAGGCCATTTGGGGAGTGACCTCTTTCTGTCTCTCCCTCTCTCTCTTTGTGACTATGTCTCTCAAATAAATAAATAAATAAATGTTAAAAAATAAAAACCCACTGCCTGCAACACTGGCATCCCATATGAGTGCCAGTTAAAGTCCTATTTATTCCACTTCAGATCTACCTACCTACTAAGGAGCCCGGGAAAGCAGCAGAAGAGTTCCCAAGGGCTTGGCTGGCTGCTGTGACCATCTGGGGAGTCAACCAATGGGTGGGAGATCTCTGTCTTTTCCTCTCTCTCTGTAGCTCTGCCTTCCAAACAAATCACTCTGTACAATCGCAAAACAAACAAAAAACAGATAGTGAATTTCATTTATCGCTTTTCATGTATTGAACCAGCGTTACATCTTTGGAATAAAGTCTATGATACAGAGACCCTACTTCATCTTTATAAATTGATGATTCTATTTACTAATATTATGTTAAGAATTTCTGCCTCTGTATTAGCAAAGTGTACCAGACTGTGGTATTTTGCTTTACACTGTTTTATTTTCATTTCTCTTTTTATTTGCTTTTGGTAACAGGGTCATACTAGCCTCACAGAATGAGTTGGAAGGTATTTCCTTCTATTCTATTTTCTGGAAGAGGTATATAGAATGGTGCTAATTCTTCTCAAAACATGAGCTATAATTCACAATAAATCCTTATGAGTCTGGATATTTCATTTCTCAGGAGCTTTAAAATTTTAAAATTCAATTATTTTACAGTTTTAGGTCTATTCGTAACATCTCATCTATTTCATATTGAGTGAGTTACGGTAGTCTTCATTTTTTGAGAAATTGGCTGATTTAGTCTAAGTTCACAAAATTCTGTGTAAGTTCTCCACAGTACTCCTCTATTATCCGTTTAATGTAGGAACTGTAGTGGTAACTCCTGTTTCATTTCCATCATTGGTAATATATATACATATTTTTCTCGTCTTGCTAGAGATTTGTTGTTGATATTTCTAAGAACTATCTCTTCATGTTGATTTTCTTCAATTTCATTGACTAATGTTCTGTTATTTTCTTTTTCTACTTACTTTACATGGATTGTTTTCTGGAGTTTCTATTCTGTTCCATTGGTCTACAAGTCTGTTTTTGTGCCAGTTCCAGGACTTTTTTTTTTTTTTTTATAACTGCCCTGTAGTATGTCTTTTTTTTTTTAAAAAAAAAAAAAGATTTATTTATTTATTTGAAAGTCAGTTACACAGAGAGAGAAAGAGAGGCAGAAGGGTCTTCTGTCCACTGGTTCACTCCCCAGTTGGCTGCAACGGTCAGAGCTGTGCAGATCTGAAGCCAGGAGCCAGGAGCTTTTTCCGGGTCTCCAACGTGGGTGCAGGGGCCCAAGCACTTGAGCCATCCTCCACTGCTTTCCCAGGCCATAGTAGAGAACTGGATTGGAAGTGGAGCAGCAAGGACTTGAACCAGTGCGCATATGGGATGCCAGTCCTGCAGGCGGCAGCTTTACCTGCTATGCCACAGCGCCGCCCCCCCATAGTATGTCTTGAAATCAGGTATTGTGATGCCTCAGGTTTCATTTTTGTTGTATAAAGACTGTTTTAGCTATTCCGGGTCTCTTATGCTTCCATATGAATTTCAGCCATTGTATTTTTCTAGATCTGGGAAGAATGTCAATGATATTTTGTTTGGAATTGCATTGAATCTGTAAATTTGTAAATTGCTTTTGGTAGTATGGACATCTTGATGATGTTGATTCTTCCAATCCATGAACATGGAAGATTTTTCCAATTTTTAACTTCTTCTATTTCTTTCTTTAGTGTTTTATAATTTTAATCATAGAGATCCTTGACATCCTTGGTTAAATTTATTCCAAGGTATTTAACTCTTTTTGGAGCTCTTGTGAATGGGACTAATCTTAAAAATTCTTTTTCAGCCATGACATTGTCTGTGTATACAAAGACTATCGATTTCTCTTTTTTTATAAATTTATTTTATTTTATTTATTTGACAGAGTTAGACAGTCAGAGAGAGACAGAGAGAAAGGTCTTCCTTCCGTTGGTTCATCCCCCAAATGGCTGCCGCAGCCGGAGCACAGTGCCAATCCAAAGCCAGGAGCCAGGTGCTTCCTCCTGGTCCCCCATGCGGGTGCAGGGGCCCAAGCACCTGGGCCACAGCAGAGAGCTGCACTGGAAGAGGAGCAACCGGGACTAGAACCCCGTGCCCATATGGAATGCCGGTGCCGCAGGCGGAGGATTAACCAAGTGAGCCAAGGCGCAGGCCTCAGACTATTGATTTTTCTATGTTGATTTTATATCCTACCACTTTACCAAAAATTTTTTTTTTTTTGACAGGCAGAGTGGACAGTGAGAGAGAGAGACAGAGAGAAAGGTCTTCCTTTACCGTTGGTTTACCCTCCAATGGCCGCTGCGGCCGGAGCACCGCGCTGATCCCAAGGCAGGAGCCAGGTGCTTCTCCTGGTCTCCCATGGTGTGCAGGGCCCAAGCACTTGGGCCATCCTCCACTGCACTCCCGGGCCACAGCAGAGAGCTGGCCTGGAAGAGGGGCAACTGGGACAGAATCCGGTGCCCCAACCGGGACTAGAACCCTGTGTGCCGGCGCCGCAAGGCGGAGGATTAGCCTGTTGAGCCATGGCGCCGGCCTTATCAAATTTTTTAATGAGTTCCAATAGTCTCTTGTGTATAGGTTTTCTGAATGTATCTCAATTGTAGCTCATTTAATGGTTTTTTTAGTTACTACATGCCAGACTTACATCTAATTTTATTAGTATTGATATTTTACCAGTTTGAGAGAAGTATAGAAAACTTACCTCCCTTCACATCCATATTTTCCACTTAAGTTGTATTAAATATGTCCGTGACATACATTGAAAATCACGCTAGAGAGTAATATAATTTTTACTTCACTTACCAAATATAATTTAAAGACTCAAGAGGAACAAGAGAGTCCATTGCAGTTACTTATATTTTTGCTCTTAACATTTTCTTTTGCCCTTCCTGATGTCCTAATATTTTTTTTAAAATTTCTTTTCTGTTTAGGGACCTTGTTTTAAACAGCTTTTCTTCTATTTTTCTTTTGGGGGGGTGGACCTGCTGGGGACAAGTTATCTCAGTCATCTTCCATATGAGAAGGTCTGCATTGCATCTCCATTCTTAAAGGATATGCTCACTGGGTGTAGAATTCTGGGTTGACAGTACCACTTCTTTCTGGCCTCCCTGGGTTTTATCAGAAATTCTTTGTCATTTGAATTATTTTTCTCTTGTTTATAATGTGCCATTTCTCTCTGATTTCCTTTAAGATTTTCTTCTTTATTTTTAATTTTCAGACATTTGACTACAATATGTCTCAGTGTGGATTTCTGTGTTACTGCAGCGTGGGAGGGGAATGCCGGCTTTGATTTTCTCTGACCTTTGTAACAGACAGCAACATCTTCAATGAGTCTCCATCTACAGCAGTTCTGGAACTAGTCTACTTCTGGCTTTGACTAGCTGAGAAGCAGCTGCCCTCTGAATATTTAGTCAGACAGGTGAGCAATGTAGAGAAATAAACTTATCCGTAGGGCCTGGGAGTCAGAAGCCTGTCCCTCCTGAGTCAGTTTATCTGTAGGCTTTTGTTTCTCACTAAATTGATAAAGTCTTAGGCCATTGTTTCCTTGAACATTGTCTTGTCTCCATTCGTTCTTTTCCTAGTCTGGGATTCTGATGACACATATTTTAGACCCTTGGTGATAATCCCGCATTTCCTTGGGAATCTCTCTGTTCTTTTTTCTTTCTTTCTTTTTTTTTTTTTTTACAATCTATTTTTGTTTCTGATGTTTAGGTTTGGTAATTCCTATTTTGTAAAATTTTTAAAAGATTTATTTTTATGATCTGAAAGCAAAGTTACAGAGGCAGGAAAAGAGTTACAGAGAGACAAAGATCTTCCAAGTGTTGGTTCATCCCCCAAATGGCTACAATGGCTGTAGCTAGGTCAGGTTCAGAGCCAGGAGCCTGGAACTCCATTCCAGTCTCCCACATGTGTGCAGGGACCCAAGTAGTAGAACCACCTTCCTCTGCTCTCTCGAGTACATTAGCAGAGTGCTAGACTGTAAGTGGAGAAGCTGGGACTCAAACTGATGCTCACTGGGATTCCAGCACCACAGGTGGCAGCTTTACCTGCGGAACCACAATGCCAGGCCCAGTAATTTCTATTATTTTATTTTCAATTTTAAAGATTCTTTCTTGTTTGCTCTCCATTCTGCGATGGATGCCATCATTAAACTTTTTATTTTGGCTATTATAATTTTTAGTTCTAAATTTTTTTACTTGGTTCTTCTTTATTTCTTCTAAATATCTTCTGAGTTTTTTTACTTTTTAAATTTAAGTCTTTTTATAATTGGTCATTAAAGCATATTTGTGATGGCAACTTTAAATCCTTGTCAGTTCTAATATCCGTCACCATGGTGTTGGGTTCTTTGGTATTTTCTCACTTAGCTTGAGATGTTTTTGTTGAAATCTGGATCTTTTGGGTATTATATAGAATTCATAATCTTATTTTAGCTCTGTGTTTTGGTAGTGCTCTTCTGACACAATTTCATTAGGGTAAAGAGGATGTCACTTGGGAACTACAAGGTGATGGTGAAAGTCCATGTTCTGTTGATATCTTCAGAGCAGGCTGGGAGGTAGGGGTATAAGTTCAGGTGTTTCCTCTATGCCTCCACCAATATACCACCTTGGCCCTCAGCATACTATCCTACCAAGGTGCACTAAAAACAAGTCATCTAAAGTGTTTATGTCAACAGTTAAATCATAAGGTAAGAAAGAAACTGTGTACTTAGACCAGACACCAAATCTGCTCCTGTTCTGTTGAGCAAGCAGCACGGCCTCTGACAGAGTAAGCTTATAGAAATGCAAAGCCGGAAGTCGTTTAGGCAGGAGAGAGATTCTGGCTACAGAGAAGTCTGGCAATCACTTTAATTCTGTTTCCCCAGAAGTCGACCTAGAGACAGGTGCACATTAGTTTGGAGATGTTCCCAGGCAGCACCACTGAAGTTGTCCCAGGCAACACCAATAGGAAGTGGAGCGAGGAAGGAAGGCAGCCAGGGAGGAATGCACTGTGAAGCAAGTCAGGGGACCCAGAGCTTAATGTTGCTAGGGACCTGTGGGCACTAGGATGGTGCACAGAGCTTAGAATGTGGAGAAACTGAAATATTTGCCCAGTAATTCCCACCTGTCTCTGTGCAAGAGAAGCCCAGGGTGCAGGGTGTGTTAATTCTTCCTGCTGGCTGAGAGGACTTTAACTGCTAGGCAAAGTTTTCAGATGCAGAGACTGAGAGAGGACAAGAGCATTTGGAAGTCAGCTTTGTGCATGGCAACGGCAACGCTCCATGGGATGTGGGTACAACACCAGCAGCATCAGAAGTGCTAACTCCACGGGCTCCTGGAAGGTGCCTGAAATGCTTCAATGACGCATTTTGGAACCAAGCCTAAAATATGTGGGTGAAAAAATGCCTCCTTGCACAGGAGCCCTCCCTCCTTGGTTTTTCTTCTCTCTATGTTGTGGGATCATCGTCCCCGAGTCTTGTGTCAGCACCTTCACTTTCGCTTTTGAGATCTTTCCCTATCCCAGTCTACTGCAAGAGCAACCCCCAGTGCTCTGGAGACCCACTTCTCATCTCTATAAGACAAGATGGCCTTGGAGAAACCATGCTGAGATGTCGGCGGTTGAGTGGGTTGCCTCTCTAGGCTCAGTCATGTTCTAAGACGTAAACAAGAAACTAATAGGGAATTTTGACATCTGAGAGTATATGAGTGGGTGGGAGGAGAATGCTTGCTTTTCTCTGGCCTTGGTAACTGACAACAGCAAATGCAAGGGGTTTGTTCTGGAACTAGCCTACTTCCGGTTTGGACTTGGCAGTTCCCTTCTGAAGATTTGATCAGGCAGGTGAGTGGTATAGACAAGTAGATTCAGACTCGGGACCTGGTGTTCTAATGCAGCCGCCTGGGCGTCAGAGGTCCCATCCTTTGTGAGCCATTGCATGATTTGAAGGAAAGTCACTTAGCACTTCCATTCTTCATCTGTTAGGAGATTGGAAGGAGTATTGAGCTACCACACTGGGCATTGTAAGAATCAATTGGAAATATAATTGCCTAACTCTCCCTATAATCACCCAGGATACTTTCTTTGCTAGAGAGCCTGTGATACTTCGCAAGAGTGAAGTTGCTGCAAGCCTTATAAACATGTAAAAATATGAAGAAACCAATTTAAATGTATGGAGGAGACTGTGTCCCCTATTTCCTGAAGGATAATAACATTTTACTCTTCCTGCATGTTTTATCTTGGCCTGAAATATAAGAATATGAAACCAGACAATGAAAGCCATTTATAATGCCCTAAGTGCATCTGTCAAAATACTCCCATGGCTGGAATCATCCCATCCTACATAAGAAGTCTGAAATCCATTTGAAGATAAAGACTCCCTTTTAAATTCTCTTTCTCTGTTACCTCTAGTGGCAGTCAGAAGTTGCTCTTGACTTAAGGAATAGGATTCAAAGCCAGTCTGTTAAATCAGGCCAGAACTTCCCCCAAATCTGGATTAGCTTGAAAGAAAATATTTTTTGGATAAACATCAAACATTTTCTTCAATATCCCTTTAATGTCAGACCAAGAATTAACCTAAACGAGAAACCGGGTAAAGGTATATTCCTCCTATAGCCAAAAGTTTGAATGATTTGATGAACTACATATTTTTAATAGCAGTTTCTAAGGACTGCTCTAACAAATTGCCATAGACTTGGTAACTTAAAACATTAGACTCTTCTTTTCCCAGTACTGGACATCAAACATGCAAAATCAAGGTTTGTTAAGACCTCTCTCCGCCTCCCTCTGGAGCCCCTGGGGAGAATCCTTCCTTGCCTCTGTTGGCTCCGAGTAGAGATTCCTGGTTCTCTGTGGTTTGGTTGAAGAACCTTAGTCTCTGCTCTGTCTTTAAGCAACCTTCTCTCCAGCTCTCTATGTCTCTTCAAAAACACTTGCCTTTTTGATTTGCAACCCACCTAGATATCCCAGAATGACATCATCATGAGATCTTTGATTTAATTACATCTGCAAGTTCCCCTCTTTCCAATCAAGGCCACATTCATGGCTTCTAGAGCTTAGGACATGGGTATGCATATCTTTTTCCTGACTCACTTGAGCATCATTTGATGTATTTCAGAGACTAAAACTTGTGGGAAATGAAGGCTGTATCAGAACAGAAAACACTTTCCATTCTTTGTTCAAGTTCTTCCTCTCCAGCATTTTTACTCTTTGGTAAAACAGCATGACAGATCCACTTAAATGTTTCCAAATCCCTTTCGAGGTTTCCAATGGCTGCCATTCTCTGCTGGTACAAGCAGCTGTCTCACAAGGCTGGGAACAGGCTTCATGTTCAGTCAGTCCCATGATCTCAGAGGTCAGACGTCTCTGCCCACCTCCCCTCTCCCACTGGCTGACACTTGTCAGACTCTCCAGGAAGGAAGAACGTGATTGGCAAGGCCAGGGTCATGTGACCACCCATCTTTGCTTCTGCAGGGGACTGTGGGGTACAGCAATGTGCAAGGCAGGCGATAGCAAGGAGGACCACAACTTCTGGAAACAAGGCTTCGTGAGGGCTACCAGTGGCCAAGGCTGCGTCAGAAAGGGTGAAATGGAGGAGCATTTTCTGAGCTAAACCAAGAGCAGATTCCCAAAGTTGATCTGCTCCTCCTTCCCACTTGAGGCTGTTCTCTTGAATTGTCTGGACAGCCTGACAAAGAGTTCCTTTTAATGACCACAGACACGTGAGGCCACTGTAGGCTGCTCTATTCAATTGGAATAACGGGTGCCATGAACACCAAACAAGCCTTTGATGATGGGGCCTCCCAGGAGGCTTCCCTGCAGGTCTCATCTGCTGCCCAGATAGCTTGATGATACTGGGGGCTGAAATCACCTTTGGGTCTGTTTCATTGTCAGTGTAAGAGCTGGCATTTGGTTGCACACTCTGTGTCTTGTGAGCTTTCCGAGGGAAGACCGATAACCTCAGTTCTGGCCAAGTCAGGAGTCTGGCTTCTCTGGGGTTCTGGAGAATTCATTTAATAGAGTCTGCCTTGATGCTTTCAAACATGGCGAGCAGTTTTGGGTCAGCCTTTGTAGATACAGCTGCTGCAGGGATACTTTCAAATTTGTTTGCTTTGGAGCCCTTCGCAAACCCCGAAAGTGAATGGCAGTGGAGGTCCTTAGGATTTTTTGGGGAAAAAACTCTGCCATCCTCTGCAGATAACCACTCTCATTTTGAGAAATAGCTCTTCACCAGCTACTGAGCATTGGTAAAGACTGAATACTTACCCATGGGCCACCAACTTTCCAAGGGATCTGAGATGCCTGTCATGAATTGGTGTTTTCTGATCCATTAAGCCAGGAAGTTTTGGGTGCACAATGACACTCAAATGAAAGTAGTGCAAATGAGATTAGATTGAGTAGCCCCTGAAGATG
The DNA here is from genome assembly GCF_033115175.1 of Lepus europaeus. Taxonomy (NCBI): domain Eukaryota; kingdom Metazoa; phylum Chordata; class Mammalia; order Lagomorpha; family Leporidae; genus Lepus; species Lepus europaeus. Next base: position 95,523,028 of record NC_084839.1, read on the forward strand.
CAAGACAGTAACATGGAGAGGTGATCCAAGTGCCTGTGGTTCCCCTCTGGCTGAACTGCCCTCCATCTCCTTATCTGTACCTATGGCCTCATGGAGAATTCCCTTAGATCTGCTGGCAGAGGGAGAGAAGACATGGGCCTAACTGACGGATGGCTCTACGTGATATGTAGGTGCCACCTGGAAATAGACATTGGTAGCCCTGGAGCCCCTTACTGGGACATTCCTGAACAATGATGAGGGGTAATCCTCCAAGTCGGCATACCTGGTTGCTCACTTTGCTTGAAAAGAGAACTGGCCAGTTGCAGGAAGATGCCATCATTCATAGACTCTGGTCAAAGATTTGGTTGGATCATCAGGGACTTGGAATATCATCAGAAAATTGGTAGCAAGGGAATGAGGGGAAGAAGTATATCAATAGACCACTCTGAAAGGGCAAAAATATGAATATATTTCTGCTCCATATAAATGTTCACCAAAATATGAACTCAGTATAGAAAGGATTTAGTAGTTGACCAGAAAGAATGACCTGTTCTATGGATACCAGTCGACCTCTTTCTCCAGCCACTGCTGTCATTGGCTAATGGACTGAACAAGGTGGCTATGGTGTCAGGGGTGGAGGTTATGCATGTCTCACTCACTTGGACTTCTACTCCCGAGAGCTGAACTGGCCATGCTACCACTGAGTGCCCAATACGGTGCTGTTTCCCATGCTGAGGAGCTGCCTGGTGGCAAATTGATTACAATGGGTGATTTCCACTGTGAAAGGGGCAGCATTTGGTCCTTGCACTGTAGATTCTGATTTGCTTTATCTGCACTATTATCCACGGACTTTGAGAATGCTTCCTTCACTGTTACGGTATTTCACATAGCATTGCTCCTTGTCAGTGTCTTCACAGCAGAAGTGTGGCACTGAGCCTGCGCTCATAGAATTTGCTTGTCTTACTATATGCTCTCCACCATCCTGAAACGGTTTGATAGAATGGCCTAAAGACCTTTTGTAGACTCTGTTCTGATATAGAAACATGACATTATCTTGTAAGGCTGGAACAATCTTTTCCAGGAGGCTGTATATGCTCTGAATCTGCCTACAGTACCTGGTGCTGTCTCTCCCACAGCCAGAATTCACAGATCTGGGACTAAAGGGGTCAAAATGGGAGTGACTGCATTCATCATTATTCTTGGTGACACACTAACACAATTTTTGCTACCTATCCTCATGATTTTGTGCTTTTCTGGTCCAGTAGAGTTACAGTGATTCTATCAGTGATGGATCACATACATACGACAGTAGCTCTGTGTGATTCTATCACCTAGTGACATTGTAGTCATCTTAGTTTGTGCAAATACATTCTATTTTGGTTGCACAATGATGAAATCACGTAATGCCTTTCATCTGAGTGTATCCCTGTTACGTGATGTGTAGCTACATGTCCAGGCTTCTATAGGGAGACATAATAGTGTTAAGGCTGCCACTCAGCTACTTTGGGTTCCTAATGCTTCTGCAGGGAAAGAAGATACTGTGCTGGTTGAAGGGAGAGAATCACTCTGCTGCTTCACAGCACAGGTAAGAAAGATATCTGAAATATAGGCAACTCCCTCAGTGCATTTCTTAGAACTCCCAAGCTGTTGTTCAAAGTCAGTGCAAATCTACAGCAACTCAATTCAGGCAGGTCTACTAATGGCTCAGACTTTTCAAGAATGAAAATTTGGATCACTCCATCAGGTAAAAAACCATGATCAGCTGAAGTGTTTGCTAAAAGCAAAGCAAATACAGAGTGGGTCGTGGAAGAAGCTAGTGCAAGGTGTGGCCATATAACCAGTTACAGAAATGAAGACTATAATTTTTGAGTAGTTTGTCCTTATTTTGTTAGATGTGTGTGTGTGTGTCTACATACACATATGTACATAGATAGCAAATATTTTTGCTTTCTTCCCTCTCTTGCTGCATTATGCTGTAACATGATTTGTACTGGGTTTCTATCCTAGTATTTAAGTTGCAGGATATCAACGAAAGGAGTAAACATTTTCCAGGGACTTTTCATTCTCTTTGGGAAAAGGAGTTTAGTGGGTTATTTATTATACTCAGGATAGGCTGAAGTAGGACTTTGTTGCTGTCTTGATTTGGAGCATAGTGTAAAGAGATGCATGTGGATAGTGAGTTGACAATGGTAGACTTGCATAGGTTACTTTTATGAGCCAGCTTGGAGGGTCTATTAGCATGAGGTTAGCATTGAAATAAGAGAACTTTGAAATTGTCTTCATAATCAGCTTAGGGCCTGAATAGAAGAGACCAAGAGATGAAGCAGGGAAGATTCTCTTTGAGATGGGAAATGAATGCACTGTGGACTTTGGGTTTCCACTATGCTGGGCTCACTTCATGTTTTGAACTCCCCTGCATCCATAAGGCAATTCTTTTTAATAAGTCCCTGTGTTGTCCCATTTTTTTATCCTGTTTCTCTTGGGGAATCCTGATCAATACATCAGATGATTTTCATATTATAAGTTTGAGAATGGATAATTAAAACTAATTACTGTTATTTCATTATTTTCACCTGGATTGTTAAGGAATCGCAAATGTGTCTCTGTCCATTCCTATAGCAATCACTGGTTAGAGTAGCAGAAGGGGCAGGCACTGTAGGGGGTGAAGTAGTGGGCCGGTGTAGTGGGTAAAGCTGCCGCCTGCAGTGCCGCATCCCACGTGGGCGCCGGCTTAGGTCCCTGCTGCCCCACTTCTGTTTCAGCTCTCTCCTATGGCCTGGGAAAGTAGTAGAAGATGGCCCAAATGTTTGGGTCCCTGCACTCATGTGGGAGACCTGGAAGAATCCCCTGGCTCCTGGCTTCAAATGGGCCTAGCTCTGGCCATTGTGGCCATCAGGAGAGTGAACCAAAGGATGGAAGATCCCTCTCTCTCTCTCTCTGCCTCTGCCTCTCTGTACCTCTGCCTTTCAAATAAAGTAAATAAATCTTAAAAAAAAATAGCAGAATAATCATAACTGTAAGATTGCCAGGAAGTTTTTAGGAGAAAATCTAAGTGGGCTTCATTTTTAGATACCAAAATCTTGATCCAGGAAAGAAAAAAAGAAGTTAATACATTAAACTTCACTAAAATGAACAAGTCTGAGTCTGCTAATGACACTGTAGAGATAATGGAAAGGTGAAAATTTGCAAAACTAATAAAAGACTGCATTCAAAATAGCCAAAAAATGCTCTCAAAACTCAGCAATAAGAAAATAAATAACTCGACTTGAAAAATGATCTTAATAAACAAGAAATAAAATTAGGCCAGCATTGCAGTGCAGCAGGTTAAGTAATAAATAAATCTTAAGCAAATAAATAAAAATGGGCCCAAGATTTGAAATATTTCAAAATTGGTGGTAGTGATAGTGGGATCTCTAAAATTGTCTCTTCCTTATTTTTTAAAAGATTTGTTTATTTGAAAGAACAGTTACATGGAGAGGAAGGGAGGGAGGGAGGGATAAAGAGAGGAGAGAGGAGAGACAGAGAGAGAAAGAAAAAGAGAAAGAGCGAGAGAGAGAGAGAGAGAGAGAGAGATCTTCTATCTTCTGGTTCACTCCCCAAATGATTGTGACAGCCAAGGCTGTGCCAGGATGAAGCCAGGAGCCTGGGACTCCATTTGAGTCTCCCATGTGGGTCAGGAGCCCACATCCTTGGGCCATCTTCTTCTGCTTTCCCAGGCAGATCAGCAGAGAGCTGCACAGGATGTGGAGTAGCAAAGACTCGAACTGGTGCCAATGAGGGATGTGAGCACACTGGCTGCACCATGCCACCCTCCTGTATTTTATGGAAAAATGACACAAAGAAGGCCCATTCTCTCTCCAGGTCTCAGGTGTGTTGCTGTGCATGAAACATCATGGGGAGAATTTGGTTGTCAAACCACCCAGCACATAGATTTCTCATTATGCGGTATAAAAAATTTGTTTGTTCTATCAGCCAAACAGCTCAAAGCATTCTAATTCAGTTTTTTTTTTAAAAAAAAGCTTATGCTGCTCAGATCTTAATAGTTAAATGCAAATAATTAAAATCCTCCACTGCCAAGTTCAGAGACACCATGTGTGAGAATAGCTACAGGCTTGGGCTGAGTTAAAATCCCTCCTCTCTAATCCTCCTCGTGCCTTATTTACCAATGGGAACACAGAATGATGCTCTTGGTGTCTGGTGATTCTAACTACAGGTCTTTGCTTTGCCTGGGCTCCACGGCCCAATCGTTTTAAGTAAGCTAGAATATTCTGCCTCCTCCAGATCAGTGATGCTACAGGCCTGCCTGTTTTCAGCTTTCTGTGAATTGAGAAGACCTGAGGATGTATAAATACTTAGAAGTCGTTCTGACTTTGGGTAAATCTGAAAAGAAGGACACTTAGGATGCTATAATGAAATGCAGGAATGGTCCCATCAGTAGATCTCCTAGTTAGAATGAAACAACTTGTGTTGTATATTATAGGATAAACATATACATTGTAAATATTGGAGCCCTGCTTGATGACAGTTAAAAATTCATGAGCTGCCTGCACCATGGTGGATAAGGTGACACTCTCTCAGAAGCCCTCTCTGCTGCTGATTTTTCTGTGTCCTTTCCAGTTTATTCAGTACTGCTAATAAGTGAGCAATAGGACTGTGATGGCCGCATTCCGTGTGCACAGGGAACAAAGGGACAGAGCAGAAGGAAATACGCATGCTCATGAGGTTGTTTGTAGGTGCATTGACGTTACAGGAGCCATGGACAGAGAATCCAAGACCAATGTCCAGGAACCAAAAAAGCACAGTCTCTTTGTGATGAGCCTCAGGCCGAGATACTCTTGGGAGATCCTACTTCAAACTTGATACACCTTAATTTTGCATCCTCCTGGGGACATGTGTGACAGGACTCTCTAATTCTGTTATTGGAGGGAGAAATTGATCCTCATTTTTGCACCTGGATAAACTAAACAGTAAAGATGTGGACAGCTAGGAGTGGGAAGGTGAAAAAATTTTGCGTATGGGCAGAGATAAGTAAAAGCTTTGCGGACACTATAACAGTTTTTAACATGAAGTGATTTTTAACATAAAGTGATTTTTAACATTGTGCAATGCTGAAATTAAGATACAGATAATAGCACATATAAACATGTGCAAGAAGGTATAACTCCAATGGAACTTTAAACAATAGGAGTCTCCATTGGGATAAGGCCACACAGAGACATGGAACTGGAAGATATTTGCTTTGTCTTTATATTCTAATTAACTGATTCATTTTAATTAGTAGGGCTTCATTCTTGGAGTAGTTTTGAGATGTACAAAAATGTTGAGCTGGAGGAACAGTTTCCATACACCTCCTGGCTTCCCCAGATTCCGCTGTTAACATGTTGTGGTGGTGTAGTATATGGGGGGGGGGGGTCTTCAAACACTCCCTGGAAAATGTGTATTGTGAAAACATTATGCACTTATTTTAATATCTTGCACCAAAATAAACTCAGCTTTTGAAAACCGTATTTTTATTTTATATGAAAGGCAGCAAAAGAGAGGGAGAGAAAGAAAGAGAGAGAGAGAGATCGATCTTCTATTTGCTAATTCACTCAGAAAATGCCTACAACAGCTAAGGCTAGGTAAGGCTTAAGCCAGGAGCTTGGAATTCATTACAGATCTCCCAAGCGAGTGGCAAGAACCCCAGTACTTGAGCCATCACCTGTTGCCTCTCAGAATGCTGCATTAACAGGAAACTTGTTTAAAATTGGAGGAGGTAGGACTCAAACCAGGCACTCCAACATGGCATGAGGCATCCCAATGGTGTATTAATCACTGCCTCAAATGCCTGTCCCTAAATCTATCTATCTTCTAATAGGTTTCTTTGACGTTCTTACCATTAATGAACAAATATGGATACACTGTTGTTAACCAAAATCTAGAGCTAACATTACGATTCACTCTTGGTGGCTGCCCTACAGGCTTTGACAATGGATCCACCATTATAATATCACACAGAATAGTCTCACTGTCCTAAATATCCTCTGTGCTCCAAATACTTATCCCCCCCCCCCAACCCCTAGCGATCACTAGTTAAGCAATCATTGATTGAAACATAAAATTTACCATTTTAACAGTTTGTGACCTGTACAGTCCTGTGGTGGTGTATATTCACATTTCTGTGCAACAGTTCTCCAGAACTTTTGATGCGCTATGTCTGTTAAACAATCCATTCTCCTCTCTCCCAGCCCCTAGAAGCCACCATTCTATTTTCAGTCTCTATAAAATTGAGTGCTTTAGTTATCTCATAAATATATTCATATAGTATATAGTTTTTTGTAACTGGCTTTTTCACTTGGCATAATGTCACTGAAGGAGTGCTAACTAAAAAACAAAACAAAACAAAAAACAAAAACAAACAAACAAAAAAAACCAAAAACCAAAAACCAAAACAAAACAAAAACTCCACCTCTATTTTTTTAATGTCCCAGTTGGATCTGAGAATTAAACGGACATAAGGCAGATTAACAGATTTTACATGGCACAGGAACCCACATAAGGAAATGAAGACACAAATAAAGCAGTGTCCGTTACCTACATATTGAACAGGACAAAGAATAGTAAGATGTGAAACTGTGATTCAGCAGAGGGGTTTGAGCTAGTGCAGTTAATTGTGTGGGGAAGAAGCTAGGCAGGTATGGGTTATTTTAACAAGATTCCTTCATACAAAATTATTTTGGGCTACATTTTCTTGTCCTTGATGATAAAAATGTTGCTTTTTCTCCAGTTTAAGGAGCGTGTCTTTCACAAAGAAATTCCGTCTTCTGCTTTTAAGAAACAGCACAAAGATCAGAGTAATCCGTTTGTACCTGGCTTTTTAAAGTGCCTCTTGTTCCAGAGTGGCATGTTTTTAACTCTTTTATCAGAAAGTTTCACCCATGTTGTGGTATGTGACAGGTCGTTTTTCCTTTTTAAGACTAGATAATATTCTTTCCTGTGTATGTGCCACATTTAAAAAACTCAACAATAGACACGTCTTCTCTTTGCTGTTGTGAATAATGCTGCTATTAACATGGATTTGCAAATCTCTTCAACACTCCTTCAGTTCTCTTAGGAAATGTAGTCCAAAGCAAGATTTCAGGATTACAAGGTTTTCTTAACTTCCATTGTTTGAGAGACTCCCATAAAGTCTTTCAGAGATGTTTCACTGTGTTACAATCCCAACAACACTGCACAAGCTTTACCTCCTCCATGTCCCTACCAGCACTTTTCATTTTCTGGGTGCTTTCAGTATCAGCCATCCTAATGGGCTTAGGATACTATTTTCTGTTTTTGATTTGCGTTTCTCTGATAAACAGGGATGTTAAACCTATTTCCACATGCCTGTTGGCTATTTTTATATCACTTTTGGAAAAATGTTGATTTGAGTCCTTGGACCATTTTTCAGTCAGTATACATTTGATTTTGTTTGTTTTTTTGTTTTGTTTTTGAGTTGTAGCAATTATTCATATATTATGGATATAAATTCTTTATCATATGTATGATTTACAAATTTTTTCTCCATTCTGTAAATTGTCTGTGTATCTTGTTGGTTATTTGAAAAGCAGAGTGATACACAGAGAGAGAAAGTCAACCAGAGCTTCCAAACAGCTAGATCTGGGTCAGGCAGAAGCCAGGAGCCTGGAACTTCATCTGGGTCTTCCACATGGGTGGCAGGACCCAAGAACCTGAACCATCCTCTGCTGCTTTTCCAGAATCATTAGCAAGGGCTGGATCAGAAGTGGAGCAGCCGGGACTCAAACTGGCGCTTTCATAAGCGGTATGCAACCCACGGCACCACCAAGCTGGACCCTGGTCATGTCCTTTGATGTCACACGGTGTTCAGGTTTGATTTAGTCTTCTTTGTCTATTGTTGATTTTGTTTCCTAGGCTTTTGCTGTTGTATAAAAGAAATTACTGCCAAATCTGAAACCATGACGATTTTCCTCTATGTATTCTTCTAGGACATTTATACTCTAGGTTTTATGTTTAGGTTTTTCAACAATTTTGAGCTAGATTTTGGATGAGAAGTAAGATAAGAGTTCAACTCCCTTCTTTAGCCTGTGTACATATCTAGTTTTCACATCATTTGTTGAAAACTGTCCTTTCCCCATCAAATAGTTTTGGCAGCATTATTTAAATCAATTGATCATATGTGCATAGATTTATTTCTGTTATCTGTACTCCATTGATCTATATGTCTGTCTTTTTGTGATTACCACACTGTTTTGATTACTATTCCTTAATAATTTATTTTGAAACCAGTAAGTGTGAATTTTCAAAATTCATTCTTTTTCAAAATTATTTTAGCTACCTGGGATACTTGGAGAGTCTATATGACTTTCCTATTTCTGCAGAAAAAAATGCCAATGGAAATTTAATAGGCATTGAATTGAGATCTCTTTTGTTAGTACTGACATCTTAACAACATTGAATCATTTAATTCATGTACATGGGATATTTTTCCATTAATTTGTATATCCTTTGGTTTTTCATCAGTTTTCAGTGAACAAGTCTTTCATCTATTTGGTTAAGTTCATTTCTAAATAATCCATAAATAGGATTATTTTCTTAATTTCCTTTTAAAATAGCTTATTCTTAGTACACAGAAACATAATAATTTTTCTATGTTGATTTTACATTCCAAAGATTTACTTAATTTATGTATTTTGTATTTTTTTTTTGTGGAACCTTCAGAATTTTCTACATATAATTTGTTCCCTACAAACAAGTATATTTTATTTCTTCCTTACGGTTTGGATGGCTTTTCTCTTGCTCACTCTGAGCTGGATGCCCTACGTTCTTTTGAGGAAGTTGTGAGAGCAGGCATCCTTGTCTGGTTTCTGAAATCAGAGGAAAGGGTTTCAGACTTTGACCACGGAGTGAAATACAGGCGTTTTATAGGTGGTCTTCATTATGTTGAGGTATTTTCCTTCTATTCCTGGTTCACTGACTGCTTTCATCATAAAAGGGTGTTCAATATTGTCAAGTGCTTTCTTGGTATCAATCAAGATAGTTACATGGTGTTGCTCTTCAGATGTTCATAAGTTGAACCATCCTTGCAACAAGGGAATAAATCCCCAATGCTCATGATGTACAATCCTTTAATATTCTGTTGAAAGTGGTGTGCTAGTACTTCATCCTGCATCATATTTACCAGGGATACTGATTTGCTGGTTTCTCCCCCAGTAGTGTTAATCTTCTGCCCTTGTAATTCTCTCACATTACTGAGTATTCTGAATCTTCTGCTTTTCCATGTAAATTTTGGAATCAACTTCTTGATATACACAAATAAATTTGCTATGATATGGATTGCAATTGCACTTAATCTATAGATCAAGTTGAGAAGAACTGAAATGTTGACAATATTGAGTCTTCTTATGCATGAACATGAAATATCTTTCCATTTATTTAGATATTTGTTTTTATTAAGGTTTTTAAAGTTACCCTTAATAGAAATTATACATATTTTTTCAGATTTATACCTAAGCATTTCATTTTTTTTGGTATTAATGTAAATGGCATTGTGTTTTTCTTAAGACTTATTTATTTTTTATTTTAAAGGCAGAGTCACAGAGGGAGGACTACTATCTGCTGGTTCTCTCCCCAAATGGCTTCAGTGGCTGCAGCCGGGCCAGATTAAAGCCAGGAGCCAGGAGCTTCTGGCTCTTGCATATGGGTGCAGGAGCTCAAACTCTTGGGCCATCCTCCACTGCTTTCTAGACACATTAGCACACAGCTTTATTGCAAGTGGGACAGCCGGGGCCTGATCTCGTGCCCATAGGGGATGCTGGCACTGCAGGCAGTAGCTTTACCTGCAGCCCACAGCACCAGCCCCACGGACTCTTTCTTAAATAGGGCTTGAGGCTTATGTTGTTTTAGCTATAGTGCCCTGTTATTGTACATGAGCACTCTGTAGATGGTATGAGATGTCATGTGGACAGGAAGCATGCCACAGTCCTACCATCAGGCCTCAGTCTTTTTGTGAGCTTGTGTCCCTGGCCTGTCACTTACATGAGGGTTTTGTAGTTCCCTTTTCCCTATACATGAGGAGGAGGCTAGAAGGAGCTAGGGAGGCCTGAAGTTGAGGGTTTGTCTTCTTTCAGGCTTTGGTAAAACCGAAATCAGTTAGATTTGTGTTTTTTGTTTTTTTTTTTCTTCAAAGTAGCAAGGTTTTACTGGGGACAGGGCATCCATCAGAATGGAAGGGACAGAGAGAGAGAGAGAGAGAGAGAGAGTGAGAGAGAGAGAGAGAGAGAGAGAGAGAGTGCCCAGGCACTCAGACTGGAAGAAAGCATGGCTACCTGGTTAAATGGAAAGAATACACCTGGCGGGCCAGGGGAGCAGATCGGTGGGAAGCAGAGCACTGAGCACACCCAGTCTTTTTCAGACCAAGGCTTAGAAGGAAAGGGTCCATTTCATTCATGCCATTTTTATTTACCTCCTCCCCTTTCTTCTCCAGGACAAAGGGTTTGCTGAGTGTAAATTAGGAAGTTCTTTCCCAAGTTTACCACTGGTGTTATCAGACAGCGGGAGTCTTGCTGGCACCAGGCAGAGGGGCTTGTCTAGGGTGGCTGCATTGGAGGGATGATGCAATTGTTTTATTATTCCATATTATCAGGCCAGGTAACCCATTTGGTTCTGGTGAGAGAGTTTTCCCATGGGGGAAGGGCTAGGACCACCTGGGAGGTTATCAGGGTCGGGGCAGGACTTTGAAGTATAGATGCTGGGCTGCTTCCAAAGTGAGATTCTGCAGATAGCAGTTTCCTCAGGCTCCTCTCACACACACATAGGCTAATTTCTAACTTCCTACCTAATGTTTCCCCCCTCAAGAGAAAATACCCATAATCTTATGGGGGATAAATGGATGAAGATTCATCTTCTGTACTTGCTTTGGAGCTGACAAATGGGTGTAGAGGTGGAGATGGGTATTTTTCTCTTGCTGTCTGTCCTGTGGTGTTTGAGGGTGGCCTTGGAAAGCAGTGGTCTAGAGGACTGGTCATCTTGTCAAGGGGCAGGCTGTCAGCCCTGTGTCAGAAGCACCTGCACCTGGCTGGCTTGTCTTCTGTTAGAGACAGAACAGACAAGGATATTAGGACACAGCAGTCTGCAGAGAGCACAAAGAGTGTGGACGCTGTGTCACCAAGGGGAGCTGATGACCAGGATTTCCATGACCAGATGTGATGTCAGGCCAGATACTTTAGCCCTGTCTGACCTGGTCCTGGAGTCGTCTGGCCTCGTACAACTGAGCATGAATATGATTTTGTCCCCATCTGCTTTGACCCTAGTCTGGGGGCACTTTCTTGGGCAGCAGTTAGCAGGTCTAGGACCAGCCTGCTGTGAAAGACTGAGTTTAGCAATCCTTTTGTGAGAGCCCTGGTTGTGGCAGCTTTTCAGTGGATGAAAGCTGTGCTTTGTTTGTTTGTTTTTCCCAAAGGAGGGGGCTCTGCTTTGGCTCCCTGTTGAGAGCCTAATTTAGGGCATTTAGTAAGGATATCAAAGTTCTGGGAATATTGCAAAATGATTGCTTTTCTCTTTTCTCTGACAGAAATAAGAAGGCATTCACTTTTCAGTCTTAATGTCTTAATTCTGAGAACACAGTTAGGTTTCCTTGAACTAAAACTGATGAGGGTTCTCCCTCCCCCCACCCCCACCAATTAATTCTGCTTGTTCCTATGAGCTTCCAGCAATTCACCGATTATGAGTTCCTATGAGTTCATGATCCCAGGAATTTCTGCTCCAGTAGTCAGTGATTCTCTGTGTTTGCCTATCTCTCGGGATTTCAGGGTGAAGTTTTGTCCTGTGACCTTAATTCTCCAATGGATCTACTGAGTTTCAGTTTGTGCTATGTTGTTATGAAGCTGGGAGTGACAACTTCTAAACTCTTCACATGTTGGACTGGAAACTGGAAGCTTCCTTGCCTTCGCTTGATGCTGATATCTTAAGTTACTTCCGAAGGAGCTTTTAGGAGGGCAAAGACTCTAGTTTGCTTAGCAGAAGGTTAGCAACATCTGATTTCCTAAACTAGTAAACCAGTTTCATTCTGGGAGGAACTGAGAACAGGGTGCCGGGTGTGCAAACTTGGCGTAGATTTTTGCCTCCTGGGACAGCCATGTGGTAAAACATACAACCTCACTCATTCACCTCACCTGGAGAGTTCTGTTTGATCACTGACCTTGTCTCAATATTGTTCTCTGCTTCCCCAAAGTCTCCTCATGGTTGTCTCAACAAGTGTCATTTTTCACAAAGAAACACTGGAAGATTTTTTGTATTAGGAGAGTATTACATCTGGACTCCCAAGACCTGAATTGAAGGCCCACTTCATTGACATGTTAGCCATGGGTTCATGGGGCAGTGGCAGCTTAACTCTGAGGCAGTATGTTTGTACTGGTGAGAAAGGTTTTTTGTTTTTTAAAGATTTATTTATTCATTTGAAAGGCAGAGTTACAGAGAGAGAGGGAGAGACAGAGAAAGAGATCTTCCATCCACCAGTTTACTCCCCAAATGGCCGCATTGGCTGGAGCTGAACAGATCTAAAGCCAGGATCCAGGACCCTCCTTGCTGTCCCCTACATGGATGGCAGAGGCCCAGGCACTTTGTTATCCTTCACTGCCTTCCCAGACAGCATGAGCAGGGAGCTGGATCAGAAGTGGAGCAGCTGGCGCCCATATGAAATGCTGGTACTGCAGGTGGCGGCTTTATCCACTACATTACAGCTCAGGCCCCTGGAGAGAAAGTTTGACCAGGAAACAAAAGACTTAAGCCCTAGCCCTGATTCCTTATTCTCCAGTTATACACATCAAGTAAATTCAACTTCTCTGGACATGAGGGTGTTAGGCTCCCTTCTGGACCAACAGCTTGTACTTAGCAGCCTACTCCGTGGCAGCAAGGTGCTGGACCTGGGAGGCCTAGGGACTTCAGCAATACAAATATCTTCTTCCAGTCCACTGGATGAGGCAGAGGTAGTAAGAAACAATTAGCATGTAGCACTGCCTAAAAGGAGGGGTGTGTTTTAGTTCTGTCCTAGGGGAAGCGAGGCTCGATACTGACTAGTGAGTTGTTAGAATGGAGAGGTTCAGAGAGCGAGGAAGAGTGATTCCAAGGCGTGAGATGGTGAACGCCCATGCAAAAGATGGTGGCTCCACAGTGAAATGGCTCATTGCAAGAACTCTCTTGTGGCTCTGGCATCGTAAGAAGGTTGATAGGCCAGCAATGAAACATGTTTTTATTTTCTGGCAGTTCCCTCTAGCTCAATGCTACTCTGCTAGTTAATTTCCCATGTACAACTCAAGTTCAAGTGAAACGCTGATATACTCTTCTGTGCACTTGGTGCTGTCTCGGTGCTCTGCTCCATTTAACACAAACAGCCATTTTCAGACGTCTTAATTGTTGGTTTATGGATATCTTTCTTGATGGATGCTTAGCGTCTCTATGGCAGGAAACTATCCTTTCCTCTCAGTATCCCTAACTTCTAATATAGACCTTGCCATGGTCCTTAGTTGAAAAACAAGCACAGGTAATGCTTATTGTAACTTTTAATGTAGGTCTTCAGTTCCACAGAATGAAGCTAGTGTCATCTATTTAGTAGCTTTGTGACTTTTGGAAAGTTAATTAACCCCTCTTAATTTTAATTTTCTAAGTAGGAAAAAAATTAATGAAATACAGAGACGAAATGCACGTGAAGGGGGCCGGCACTGTGGCATAGTGTGTCAAGCTGCCGCCTGCAGTGCCGGTATCCCGTATGGTTGCCAGTTGGAGCCCTGGCTGCTCCACTTCAGATCCAGCTCTGTGCTGTGGCCTGGGAAAGCAGTAGAAGATGGCCCAAGTCCTTGGGCTCCTGCACCCGTGTGGGAGCCCAGAAGAAGTTCCTGACTCCTGACTTCAGATCATCTCAGTTCCAACCATTGCAGCCATTTGGCGAGTGAACCGGTGGATGGATGACTTCTCTCTCTCTCTCTGTCTCTGCCTCTCTGTGACTCTTTCAAATAAATAAATAAATCTTTAAAAAAAAGAAATGCATGTGAAGTACTTAGAACTATGTTCTACACGATGAGTATCCATAAAGAACAGCTATTCGTAATTATCACTTGCTGAATTAATGAAGGAATACCTCTAGGCAGGACAGTTTAGCATGAGAAGTTCTTATATTTTCAGGCCAATTTGGAATATGTTACACATTGTAGCACCCTCCAGGTTCTCATCTAGATAGGTCTCAGTTCTCTCATCTGTTAAATGGGGCCAATTTAATAAGATTTTGTGAGGACTAAATGATTGCATGTAAATGTCCAGTGCTTAGCACAGTCTTGGTTTATTTATTTATTTATTTATTTTTTGACAGGCAGAGTGGACAGTGAGAGAGAGAGACAGAGAGAAAGGTCTTCCTTTACCGTTGGTTCACCCTCCAATGGCCACTGCAGTTGGCGCACCGCGCTGATCTGAAGCCAGGAGCCAGGTGCTTCTCATGGTCTCCCATGCAGATGCAGGGCCCAAGCACCTGGGCCATCCTCCACTGCCTTCCCGGGCCATAGCAGAGAGCTGGACTAGGGAGAGGAGCAACCGGGACAGACTCCGGCACCCTGACTGGGACTAGTATCCAGGGTGCCAGTGCTGCAAGGTGGAGGATTAGCCTATTGAGCCGTGGCACCAGCTAGCACAGTCTTGTTATACAGCATTCACTCTGTAAGTCATAGCTACTCTTAGCAGTATGATGATTCTTTCAAAGGTTTGAGGAAAAATGGAATTAGAAGGTAAGTCCATTTTGGTGCAAATATTTTTGAAATTCATACAAGCATTTTTTAAAGATTTATTTATTTATTAGAAACTCAGAGTTACATAGAGAGAGAAGGAGAGAAGGAGAGGCTTAGAAAGAGAGAGAAAAAGAGAGAGAGACAGAGAGTTCCATCTGCTGGTTCACTCCACAATTGGCTGAAATGGACAGAGCTGCACCAATCTGAAGCCAGGAGCCAGGAGCTTCTCCCAGGTCTCCCATGTGGGTGCAGGGGCCCAAGGATTTGGGCCATCTTCTACTGCTTTCCCAGGACATAGCAGAGAGCTGGGTCAGAAGAGGAGCAGCCAGGACCTGAACAGGAGCCCATATGGGATTCCGATACTGTGGTCGGTGACTTTACCCGCTACACCACATTGCTGGCTCCAACAAGCATTTTTTTATAAGGCACATTTTCCGTGATCTTTTAAAAAATATTACTTATTTATGGGGAGTGAAGAGGGAGAGAAAAAGCGAGCGAGCACTCTCTCTTGCTGGTTCACAATGACAACAGTAGATGAAACTGGGCATGGGATAAAGCCTGGAATCAAGAACTGAATTCAGATCTCCCATATTGGAGGCAGCCATTGCTGCTGCCTCCTGGGTTGCACATTGGTGGGAAGCTGGAGTCAGGAGCTGGTACTGGAACTGGAGCTCAGGTGTTACAACATGGTGTTTAAACCGATTAACCAAATGTCCATTCCTCCATTAACTTTTTTGCATGGATTTCAACATATTTTGTGCCAAAATAAATATATTTTAATTCCATTTCCCATGAACCTTTTGAAGTACTCTCATATTAGTAGTCATAATAATGTTGTAATACTCCAAATAAAACTTGAGTCTATTCACCTACTGTGTAGCAAATCAATCACAGACATTGAGATGCTGGAATTTATCATTTATTTATGTATTTATTTGCAAAACACAGAGTAAGTAATTGCTTAAGTCCAAGATTCCTCCAGGGTGAAGGGTAAGGGATTGTATAGGTTGAAACTGGAACTGAGTGGTATATATTTGGTTCCCGTGTAGGTCTCTGGTTGGTACATAATGCTTGGGGTCCTCTTTTGTTTGGTCAGTAATATCATGTTCTTTCTGGCATTTCGTGGATGGCAAAGTGGGCTCCAGTCAGTCTGGGAGCAGGTGATAGTCAGTTTTTGCTCAGGGCCTGGGGTTCCTGGAAAAACCTCTTAAGACAAAGCTGTAATCATGGTGTTATAGTTAGAGAAGATAAATGACATCATATGCATTGCTACCTGGGAGCCTTGTGGGGCCAGCTAGACCCTAATGCACTACTCATCTCCATTTAGAAAGTTTATTTTAATAAGATGCTGTAATCATAAGGCAGAAAAGCTTTTACCCAAAAGAGGGAGGCTGAGCGATTGTAGATCACAGCCCAGTGGTTTCTAGGATCCTCATTAAAGACAATGTGTAGAGGCTGGGTTCCAACAGGAGCAGTGTAAAGTACATCTGGTGTTCTTTGGAAGTCCTGTACCATTGGACCTAAGAAGTCAGGAAAAAGCTAACTGTTGGTTCCTCGTTGGTAGGAAGCCCTATCTGAAGAGTTACACCTTGCAAAGCAGCTTTCCCTTCCTTGTCTTCTCTGCCAGATGATGGACTAGCCCCCAGACCGACCCCTTCCACACTCTCCCATCTCCCTGTAACTCTGTCCTTCTGTACACAGACCCTACGATGTTTCTGTAGGAAATACAAGGCAGCTTTCACAGAGTTTTAGCTTCTCTGACAACATCAAAAGGTGCTTGATGCCTGCAAAGACCTGAGTGTTTCCTGTTGTAACAACTCAGTGACAGGTGACGGGACCGACTCATCTCTCAGCCTCCCTGCAGATGTTCTGCAGCTACTTGACAACAAGAGTGCCTGAGTGTCGCTCTTTTGTCAGCACGGAGAGTAACTGGGGAATATACTTGAAATCAAACAGCAGAGATGTATTTCTCCTTAGCTTTTCCTTTACACTACACAATCAAATCAGTGTTCTTGAATTGCAAAACAAACCATTGGTCCTGATGTAAATTCCATCATGTGAATCACATGTCCCAGGCAATCTAATCCATTGCATTCTAATCTGGTCTCCAAACATACCGACAGATTTTGTCTGGCAGCAGTATTTCCCTACATTCTTTCTCTATATTTGAAGTATGACATGAGGATATAAAAGACAAAAAAGATTAATAAAAAAGCTAAATGGGTGAAAATAAAACTAGAATGAAGTAATAGGGTTGATGCTTTGAATAGGTATCTACAAAACGATTTCAGAAAACCAGAAAATAACCAAATGGAGAATGGTTTGTCTTGTTTCCTTGCCTCTGTTTGGTACAGAGATGCAAAATCACAGTTCAACAGGAAATGCAAATCTCACGATTCCTGACTTCATTTAGCCTCACTGCATTTATTAAAGCTTATATTTAACATCTTTCCTAGCCCAAATATAACATATGGACCATGTGGGTGAGAGTGTTAGGGGAACTTCTCTTGTGCAGGCTTTGGCTGGGGAGGCTTCAAAATAACCTGCATGTTAAATGCTATTAGAGAAAAGAGAAAGCTTCTGACTTTAAAACTCTTTGAGTAGGAAGGAAAAAAGAGATGCCCTAGCAAGGGTTTCCTAAAGGGTCTGGGAGAAGTTTCCATGGAACAGGGAGCTCCCTGAGTAGCAGGAGGGTGTGGAGGTGTCTCTGGAACAGGAAGAGGTCTCTGGATGCTGAGGTAGGTGCACAACCAGAGAGTGGGGGTCTCAGGGGGAGGGGGAGGGCTTCAAAGCCTTTGAATTCTAACCAAGAATCTGTTTAGGGGGTGCGCGTGTGTACATGTGTTTAAGAATCAGGAAACAAACAAAGCAAACCTCTTTATTAGCATCTCCAAAAGAAAAGTAGGACACCTGGGAATCCAGTGTTTGTTCTGCATGAATGAAATCCCCCAATGAAGCATTTCTCAGAGTGTGTCCTTCTCATTAAGCAATGGGTAATTGTATGTTAGATGTTTGGCCCCTGTTGGCTGAAATTATCTCAATCAACTGAAAAAGAGAGCTTTATTTCAAGCAACTATCTGTGGGTTGGGGAGATACATCCCTCCCCAACTCAAACCACCCCCTCCCCATTCCTTCCACTTGGTGCACTGGACAGCATGTTCAGTAGGGACAAATGAGAGGTGTTGTTTTATAGAAACAGTCCCTGCCCAGGTTCCCATTCAGGTCCAGCCATGCAAATGAGGCATACAAATGAGGGATGTGAAGGCACAACCCTGATAGGCTACAAGGGAGTGATCCAGAACTTCCTTGGCCCTGCACCCTGTGATGTTTCTGGAACAACTGTGGAAGGGCTTGGGGGGCACTTTAGGACTGTTGCATCACTCAGGTTTTTGATCCCCAGTGACTTTGCTACTTAGTCTATGGGAGTGCATCTTAGCTCCTTGTAAGTAGAGGAAGCGGGTTATTAGACTAATTTTGGGTCACACCTCAGGTGAACTGTGTTAAGGTGGAGGCTTCACGGAAGATTCCAGTCCTCCTAGAGTGGAGTTCTTCAGCCACTTTGATTTTCTCCATCCTCAAAAATTTTGCATTTTCCTCTCTCATGGGTATATGAAGGGACCACAGATCCCATCATATTTGAAGGTGGTCTAGAGGCCCAACACTTGACTGTTGTGAGATGTTGTTTGGACGTGGGTTTGTTGAATGTTTCTAATTCCTACCTCTGAAGTGTTAACATTCTGTATGTCAGGGGGAGGCATGTGTGGCCTCAGGTCAAAGCCAATCCTCTAACAATTTTTGTGAATAGTGCTAGCACAGCTATGCCCATGTACTCCTATTGTCTAAGGCTGCTTTGCAGTTGAGAAGGACATGGCTGTGTGAGCAGCTGCCACAGAGACCTGTTGTCCTATCAGCTAAAATTCACACCAGGCCCTTTGAGGAAAAGTGTGTTGGCCTCTGGAATGTTCAGTGCTCCAACTGCTTCCTAGTCAAATCATTGCTGATTCATATGTAGTTCTTTTTTATTTATTTATTTATTTTTGACAGGCAGAGTGGACAGTGAGAGAGAGACAGAGAGAAAGGTCTTCCTTTTGCCATTGGTTCACCCTCCAATGGTCGCCGCGGTAGCACGCTGAGGCCGGCGCACCACGCTGTTCCGATGGCAAGGGCCAGGTGCTTCTCCTGGTCTCCCATGGGGTGCAGGGCCCAAGCACTTGGGCCATCCTCCACTGCACTCCCTGGCCACAGCAGAGAGCTGGCCTGGAAGAGGGGCAACCGGGACAGGATCGGTGCCCCAACTGGGACTAGAACCCGGTGTGCCGGCGCCGCAAGGCGGAGGATTAGCCTGTTGAGCCACGGCACCGGCTCATATGTAGTTCTTTCTCAGGTCGGGGATGACACCAAAGCATCCAACATGAAAGCCTTATTATGAGCCAGATGCTCTGTCAGGTATAGGGAAGACAAAGCAAAAAACAAAAAGCCCAGTCATTACTCTAAAGGATTCCTAGTTGATGGGTCACACTGCACTATCAGAAAAGCTTTGATGTAGGAAACCATAGACATAGCCCAAGGACATGTTGAAGGGTCAGTTCAATTGTTTTGTCACTACAGCAAATATCAGAAAATCCACATTCTATGTTTTTGTACTCAGAAAATTAACATGAACTCAAGGGAACTGACACTAACCCCTGAGACACTAGCAAGACCCAGAAGATAGTTGGTCCGTCCAATTACGTTTTGTATACAACTGGGAGTAAAAGGTGATGGTGATGATGGTCTGTGAGCACAACATGTATGGTAGACAGAGTGCCAACAGTGCTGAAAATATCTGGAGGTGCTTCACGGAAGAAGCAGGATCTGGACCAGAATTGATCGTTGTGTATCTTAGTTCTGCAGCTCACTTTGGATTTATTACTATTGGTTTCTTTCTTTCTTTCTTTCTTTCTTTTTTTTTTTTTTTTTTTGACAGGCAGAGTGGACAATGAGAGAGACAGAGAGAAAGGTCTTCCTTTACCGTTGGTTCACCCTCCAATGGCCGCTTCGGCCGTTGCACTGCACTGATCCGAAGCTAGGAGCCAGGTGCTTCTCCTGGTCTCCCATGCGGGTGCAGGGCCCAAGCACTTGGGCCACCCTCCACTGCACTCTCGGATCACAGCAGAGAGCTGGACTGGAAGAGGGGCAACCGGGACAGAATCTGGCACCCTGACTGGGACTAGAACCTGGGGTGCTGGCACCACAGGCAGAGGATTAGCTTATTGAGCCGCGGCGCTGGCCTACTATTGGTTTCTTGATAAAAGAAGTTTTGAAAGCTTGATCTTGGAAAAAACAGAGGCAATGTATTAGGTTATCATTTTTACAAATAACGTCTTAAAAATAGGTTCCTTTATAGCCATCTGCATGTTTATTTTGTTCAGATCATTCTCATAGGAGACATATCCTGTTCTTGACTAACTTTGAGACAATGAGTCATGTTGTAAGAAACAACCTCATCCGTCCACCCAAAGGCTGAACTCCAGCTCAGAAAGTGCAGCAACAGTGAGATTTTATTAACAGTCTTGCAACAACGGGTGCCTGGTGGGCCAGCACACCCAGAGTAGGTTATGGCAAGCTATTTATTTCTTAGCACACAGGGCCCTCATTGGCTGAGTAGCTCTGGAGTTACAATCTTCCTGGCATTGGCTTCAGCTGTTTTGGCCTCTCACATCCTGTTTGCCTAAGAACTTTCTTTTTTTTTTTTTTTTTAGGTTTTTATTTAATGAATACAAATTTTCATATGTACAGCTTTTATTTATTTATTTATTTATTTTTGACAGGCAGAGTTAGTGAGAGAGAGAGAGAAAGGTCTTCCTTCCGTTGGTTCACCCCCAAAATGGTTGCTATGGCTGGCGTGCTGCGCCAGTCTGAAGCCAGGAGCCAGGTGCTTCCTCCTGGTCTCCTATGTGGGTGCAGGGGCCCAAGCCATCCTCCACTGCACTCCCAGGCCACAGCACAGAGCTGGACTGGAAGAGGAGCAACCGGGACAGAATCCGGCGCCCCAACCAGGACTAGAACCCAGGGTGCTGGTGCCGCAGGCAGAGGATTAGCCTAGTGAGCCACAGTGCTGGCCTATATGTGTAGCTTTTAGAGATATAGTATTTCTTCCCCTCATTCCCACCTCCCCACCCACCTAGGAACTTTCAGGTGCATGTAACAACTAGTTATGCTAACTAGTTGTCTATCCATAGCTACTCATCTTTGCAAGTGAACCAAATGTTTACTTCTCAAAATCCCTTCTCTTTTTACAAATTTGGTCTCATTTTCATTTTTATTTGACTACCTTTTCTCTTTACCTTTGAGTACTTTGTGGATTGCCAGGATGAATGGAATGACCACTTGAACGAAAGCCCAAGTCCTGGTTACAGGACATGGAGGTTTCTCTTTTCATGACACCACTGGTCGTCAGCCCAGGGTCTAAGGAGAGCTGAATAATTACCGCTGTCAGGCTCACCAGTAACATTCAAGATGCACCTGTAGGCGGACAGGTCTCACACAGGTTGTTTGAACTCAGCCCCCTTCCTGGAGTGGCAAGACGAACAGTTCATGTTCCCTATGGAGAAGGAGGGCATCTTCCTAGAGTCTGACCTTTGCAGTGTGGGGAAAACCAGCAACAAACTTTTGCAAGTCTTGCTTCCCCAGGCCTCCTAGTCTTGGTACAGAGCCAGCATGCCTCAGGATTGACATCTCATCCTAGGGGAAATGGAACCATCTGTGCCTGAGGTAAGGGCTTGTACGGAAAATGTAAGCCATTCTTCCCAGGCATTTCTATCCTAGTACCTGGTAGTAAAGATTTCCTGGCTGATCTCCTCCCTCCCACAGTTCTCAGTGTAGCCAACCTATCGTTAAATTTTTCTCAGAGTCACTTTTAAGGGCTTTTTTTGTGATCTACATATTTCCCACTGGTCTTTTACCCCCTGTTGAGTCTCGTTTACCAGACCTTTAGGCCGAGTGCAGTGAGGGCACCCTTTCTCTGCTGTTTGTAGGGCCATCTCAGTACTCAGGAGCACCTGGTATGGGCCCTCCCAGCGTGCTTAGAGCTTCTTTTTCTTTCAGGTCATAATCAGTGCTAAGTTGCTGGATTGAAAGTCATGAAACTGGGACTCAAGAGGTGGAGTCTGGACAGGGAATACTTTTAACCTTAGGAATGATAAAGCAGAGGGTATGGCCAGTATATAGCTCCTTAGAAACGGAATCTTTGGTTTCCATGATAGAGACGTCTGTAATCCTATCTAAGTAAGGAAGCCCAGATAACAACTCATAGGGGGACAATTCCATCTCTCTTCTTGGAGATGTTCTAATCCTAAGGAGTGCTATGGGGAGGCATTTGGTCCACAGCAGTTTGGTTTCCAAGATTAGCAATCTGCTTTTTAAGGGTTTGGTTCATCCTTTCTACCTTTCCTGAAGAGGGAAGATGCCAGGGAATGTGGTAGACCCATTTAATATCCAAACTTTCCATAGCTCCCTTCAGAACTGTTGGTGTAAAATGACTCCCAGTACCTGAATCAATATTCTCCACAATGACACATCTAGGTACAGTTTGTTCTCATATTAGTCTTCCTCCCTTAGGCATTTCTGCAAAGTCTACCTGAATACTTTGAGATGGCTTTAACCCAGTAGGTCGTCCCCTTGCTGCTTGTCTTCTAAAATTATTCTTTTATATCTTCTGACTTGTGCACAACCTCCACACACCTACTTTAGCAATGGTCTAGATTCACACACACCATCGTATCTCAGGATTGCATCACACTTAGCTTGGGGACTCCAGTGGCTCCTTTTATGCAATATGGACATTAATCCCCTCATACAAGGCGTTTTAGAGATTTAGATCATTTGGCCAAAATAATCCATTTCAGACTCAGTTTTCCAGTCTAGGTTCAATATTGGTAACATAAAAACACATGAGACCTTAAATAGGTTAGTTACAAAAACACATGAATACTTTGATTAGCATGTGCTAAACATGAAATCAAGAGGTAGAGAGTCAGGTAAGCCAGATCCAACCTAACCTCATACAACATTTAACTTCTACAAACCTTCTATGCCATTCCTTCAGTTTCTCTTTGCATCTTAACATTCTTCACCAAATTCTCATGCTTAAAACTTTCTTACCAAAAAGCTGCAAACCCTAGAAATCTCAGGAAAACCTTTGAGCCTAGAAGACAAACATTTAAGTATCCTCTTTAGTGAAAGAGGTCTTCTTGTTATTTCCTCCGACTGTTTATAAGGCAGCTTTGTGTCCAGAGTTTTCAATTTGGAGGCTTGATTGAGAGCATGAAACTCCCAGGTTTGAGCTGACCAATTGCCAGGTAATTGTCCACCTTCACATTTTTCCTCACTTTTATTTGCCTCTTGTCTACTCCTGATCCTAAATCTAATAGCATAATCAGATATTGGCCCAGATTAATTCTTAACTCCAGGTGCATATAAAAAGTGTGCCCTCAATTTATTCTGGCTCTCTCCTTTTTAAATATTGGAACGTGGAACCTGCTCCTCATTTACCCTTAACACCATCAGTTTTTTTTTTTTTTTTTCTTGGAGGACTCTGTACCATTTTGTTAGTATGCTGGGGAAGAAAAGGCTCCAGGATCAACCCAAAATGTTCTCTCTTCCCCTCACTCTTAAGTTCTTTTCACACCTGTTTCCTGCCTAGCCTTTTGCTGAAATTTGGGATTTCCCTACTTTTTTGGAGGGAGATTCTGACCCAACTTCTTTGAACTCCCTCTTCTACAGTGGAAACCATGACTTTTGCTTTTTGTTTTTGTTTTTTCTTTTCCCACAAAAATGTTCTGTGCATCCCTTAATAGTTCCTCCACTGGTTTCTCATCATATCCATCAATCTTTTATAGCTTCTTTGTGATCTCAGGCCAGCTCTTAATTACAAAATTAACTTTGAAAGTCATTGTCCCTATGGACTTTTTCCAGCCACTTCTATTGTATTCAGTACTTTGGGATGGCTCTGTAAACAGATGAAGCCAATAATGTATTAACAGTACCAACTGAGAGAAAGTATGGTTAACTGAGGTTACTAAAAACAAAAAGCAATTCAAATCAATTGGCAATCTACAAAAAGAGTTAAAGATTTTAAAAGCTATTATTAAAATTGCTATATTGGTCTATTATGCTATGTTATATGTGTGTACATATTGTATGTCCACATGGGGAAATTTTATTAAGAGTTTTATTTTAAATGGCTTATAGATAAGATTGCCCATAAATTTAAGGTGCTAAAATCAATCAAAGATACATTTTAATTTGTGGGACCTGAATCTGTGTATCATATGTTTTAAACTTGTTGGTAGAAAGAAACTAAAAACATTTTATATGGTTGTGCTTAAGTTTACTGGTTAAACAAACTACACCATGTTAGATATTTAAGAGGTGTTTTCAAATACATGATTCTTAAAATTTATAGAAGGCATCGGATCTTCTGGTAAAGGTTTTCTTAAGTTGTTATCTAATGGTTGAAACTATTTGCTAAGTATTCATGTAATATTGCTATTGTCAGCAAGCGATCTAGGACTTGCTCCCTCATTTCTCTATTCTAAGCCCAACTTGTTCTTTCATTTCTCTATTCTCTTCAAGGTAGGAAACTAATTCTATTATGAAGGAATCTGTAGGAAGCACAATTTAATCTTTAGACTTTATAAAAGAGATGGCTAACATTTTTCTGTTATAGCACAGCCAAAATAAGAACTTAAATAATAATCTCATAGCTAGATTCACTTCGCCATCAGCGAAGTAAGCAGTAAGTAGAAAAAAACCTCCCTTTCAGACCAAAGGGAAAGAAAGTCTTTAAGTGAGAATATAATTTTCCTCATGGGCATTGTCTACCTTAGAAAAACTACTACAGAACATGCCTGTGACTATAGACTTGTAGTTCAGGCCACAGAAGATTAGAGATGGGACTTGGGCACTCCCTTGACTTGCATCCTCTGGTCTGCTTTAACACAAACCAGGAAGAAACCCCAGAAGCAATGGGTGGCAGGCCTATTACTGGCTGATCTGTACAGTGATCTGCCCTCAAGGAGACCCAACAGGCCAGTCCACTGCAGTGGCTTTCAATGTGGTAAGCCTGGGCTTCAGCAGAAGTCAGCTTGTGAAGAGCCCTGGCAGCTCTGCCAAGAGTTGGATCACTGGAAATGGACCTGCCCTGGAGTCGAAGGATGCCCAGGTCAGAGCCACAGATCTTATTGGCTCTAATCTGAAAAGCCCTTCACTCAGCCCAACTTCCAAAGTGACCACTGCAGCTGAGGGTATGGTCAAATAGGGTCAGCAACATTGCAGGCAGAACTGTAAATTTCTTGTTAGAGATGCCCCCTGCCTTTACCTGGCCAGCTCTCCTCCCAGGCCAGCCAAGTAATGAAAGTCAACAGAGTGCCTTCCCCTAGGAGGTTCACACCTCCCTTAGGATATACCCCATGTGAAGAGATAGATAGGTCTGGGCCTCTTAATTTACAAGGCCTAAAGCCCACCAGATTATTATCAAGCCCCTTCTATCAGGTTCTATTTGCCTCTCAATCAGAAAACTTAATTGTAGCTTAGACAGCACCTTTCTTAGCTCCTCTAATAATGACTCTGTCCTTTGTTCTAGACCCTGTCTAGCGTACTTGGGCCTCATTCCTTTGTAATCATAACCTCTACTCTACCACCAATGGCTCTACTCCCAACCTGTGTGTACTGATGGTCCTCTTCCCCACTTAATGCTGTATAATTGTTCAAACCTGGTAAATACCACTCTTAGGATCATTGGTTACTATCCTCACTCTGTCTTTTATGACCTTGTCTAAATATGATCAGAGTTGGCAAACTTGGAAGGCTTCCATAGCCTTGGCAACTCATGATGACAGCCTAGGGTGGTTACTGGCGCCATAAACTAGAGTGTCAATTTGTTGGGTCAACAACAGGAGCCACTGTGCACTTGCTCCTCATGTGGGATCTCTGTCCTTAATGTACTGTACATTTTTATTTAATGCTATAACTAGTACTCAAACAGTATGTTTCACTTTGTGTTTCTATGTGGGTGCAAACTGTTGAAATCTTTATACTAAATTGATCTTCTGTATATAAAGAGAATTGAAAATGAATCTTGATGCAAATAGAAGGGGAGAGGGAGCGGGAGAGGGGAGGGTTGTGGGTGGGAGGGAAGTTATGGGAGGGGAAAGCCATTGTAATCCATAAGGTGTACACTGGAAATTTATATTCATTAAATAAAAGTTAAAAAAAAAAAAAAGAAAGTCATTGTCCCACTGGGCCTCTGAACCCAGTCTGGAGTACTTCCTCATTTGATCTCTAAGTCTCTGTCAATTCCTTTTTCCTGTTGAATTTCAAAGGCCTTAGCGACATTTTGTGACCTGGGAGCAGACTCCTCGATTCAATGAATTCCTAGCTGTCTGAGATCCTACATTTGTGCTTGGTCCCTGGAATCATTATTATTCCACACAAAATCAATATTTGGGAATTCTTGTTCAGCCAATAAGATCCACTGCCCGAGAGGATGCTCTTCCCCCACCCCCAAATGGCCATGGCTGCCCTCCTAATTGTTACCTCTCCTTTCCTGTTTGGGGTGAGGGGTATGGAAGTTTTCTAGGTCCTTTGGGGGGGCTACTGGTCTGAATTTCTCAAGATTCCCCAGTCCTACTTCCCCTAATTCTTCTCATCTTCTACCCTGAGGGACATAGAGAGGGGCAGACATGATAAGGGGTCCTAAGGCTTTACACTGGGACCTTCCTCCTTCCTTTTGAGGGGGAATTTGCAGTCAACTCCTTCAACCAGTAGAGAACATATCTATTTCGTCTTGTAAGGATGGGGTTTTGTCATTCAAATAGAAAATTAGAGCCTAACACATCCCATTTTCATCTGAGCCAAATGCAGGCCAAAAGATGGAGGAGTCACACATCGGGTCTACAAGCCAAAGAAAGCAGCAATACATACCCCCCCCCCTTTTGCTTTTCTTTGTTCCTAGTCTGAAAGGCGGACCCCAGGACCCCAACATTCTCTCTAATGGGGGAATGTCAGAGGGGGCTCTGTCCCCTCTTCCCTAGGCCTACAATTCTTATTTTCCAATTTTGACCCATCTCCGTGAGTTTCCCTGTGTGCTCATCCCTGTGGTGGAGAGTTCTCGCACATTGCCGAGTTTTCCTTTGAGCTCAACCCCCTTAGTGGAGGTTTCTTGCACACCCTGGGACCTGCTTTGTCTGTCCCTGGCTGCTTTTCTTCATGAGAAAATGAAATTACAGACCAAGACTCCACACTTGCTTCATATCCTTGATGCATCTCAGTCACACACACCCAGCCACCAAGGCAGTACTCGTAGTCCCATTTTTCCCTCCTTGGCTCGTGTAGAAGATTGCGTCATTGCTGCAGTACCTGCTTTTTCTTCTCTGTGTCACCACTGCTGTCTTCCTAATAAAAGTCCTGGGCTCTTCTGTGGCTTCTGTGGTGAGGCGGGGCCCCCAGAAAGAGCCAGTCACCCAACATCAGGTGGGACATGTCTCTCCCTCTGTTGTATCCTCCACTCCACACAGGCACAGAGATCCTGGATGAGCCCCCAAGTGGTGAGACTCAACCTCAGAAAGTGTGGCAAAGTGAGACTTTATTAATGATCTGGCAGGATCCGGTGCCGGGTGGGCCAGCACACCAGGGTAGTTTACGACAAGCTATTTACTTCCTAGCATGCAAACCCCTCCCTTAGTTCCTCATTGGCTGAGCAACTATGGGGTTGTAATCTTCATGGCATTTGCTTCAGCTGTTTTGGCCACTAACATCCTGTTTGCCTAAGAATTTTCAGGTGCTTGTAACCTAGCAGTTATGCTAGCTAGTTGTCTGCTCACAGCTAATCATCTTTGAAAATGAGCCAAATTTTCTATGTCCTCCTCAAACAACATTTATTGATTGTCTCAGCTATTCCTGCACATATCATGCCTTCATTCTTGATCTTATAGATATTTGCCATTTTACTACCCAAACTGGTTTATTTTTGTGGAAATAAATAAATATCACTAAAAATGGAAAATAAAGAGACTGTTTATTTAGAGCTGGCTATTACAGGGAGTTGGTCCCTATCACTTATTTTGTGCAGACACTCAAAGGCAGATAGACTCAAAGGATTCATGGTGGAATTAAAGGGAAGCTTCAGGTCTTGATGCTTCTTGGTTCAATTGGGAACCACTGGTCTGAGGAAGCTTGAGATGGCTTGCAAGGTGTTGGTGTCTCCTGTCTGAAGATTGTTCACCCATCCTGTTAAAACATCATAGCAGGATACATGTGTTGGCTATTTAATTTAATTTTGGTTCATTTTAATTGACTTTGTCATTGTAACATAAAGGTTCAATGATAGATCTTCATTCTTACTTTGGATTTAATAGATACCTAAAATGCTGTAGAGATTGTCTCTTTATAAACATTCTTTTTTTTTTTTTTTTTTGACAGGCAGAGTGGACAGTGAGAGAGAGAGAGAGACAGAGAGAAAGGTCTTCCTTTTGCCGTTGGTTCACCCTCTAATGGCCGCCGCGGTAGCGCGCTGCGGCCGGCGCACCGCGCTGTTCCGATGGCAGGAGCCAGGTGCTTCTCCTGGTCTCCCATGGGGTGCAGAGCCCAAACACTTGGGCCATCCTCCACTGCACTCCCTGGCCACAGCAGAGAGCTGGCCTGGAAGAGGGGCAACCGGGACAGGATCGGTGCCCCGACTGGGACTAGAACCCGGTGTGCCGGCGCCGCAAGGCGGAGGATTAGCCTGTTGAGCCACGGCGCCGGCCTAAACATTCATTTTTTTAAGATGGGGTGGGACACACACACACACACACACGCGAGATCCTCCATCAGTTGGTTCATTCCACAAATGGCTGTAACAAATAAGGGTTGGGCCAGGGTTAAGCCAGGAGCTAAGAACTCCATCCAGGTCTCCTATCTGGGTGGCAGGGAGCCAAGTATTTGGGTCATCATTCACTACCTTCCCAGGCAGGGAGCTGGATCAGAAGCAGAGCAGTAGCTGGGATGGAATCAGCCCTTCCACCTGGGATGGCAGAATTGCGAGCAGTGGATTAACTCATTGTGCCAAAACACTGGCCCCTCATTGCATATTTAAAATTGGCAAAATAACCGTGGATCATGCCCACTGCTTCTTCAGGGCACAGGGACTCTCTCCTGAAGCTTTTTTTTTTCTTTGAAATGTTCCCAGCCCTTCTGAGCAAAGCTGTTTTTCCGAAGATGTGACTGATGGAGGCAGGCACTTCCTCCCAGTTTGGCTGATCTCTATCCTTTTAAAGTGGCTTATGCCATGGCATGCTGGACCAACCTGAATCTCTGTCTTGGGGATTTAAGCTGAGAAATTTTAGGAGCCAAAAAAATTTGGAGTTGAACTCTGAAATGAACAGAATGCTTTAAGGAGGTTCATGCAGCAGAGAACAGGAGTCTGCAGGAAGGTTATGAGTCAACAGACATGACTAACCAGGAGCTGTGCTGGGAGGGTATTTGGTAGAAGAGGAAGGGAGCCGGTTGTCAGAAGGAAGGAAATAGTACAGAATAAAAGAAGACAGAAGCACAAAGGAGCTGGGGCCCGGGCAGGTAGAGAGAGTGCAAACTCACCTTTCCTTGAGTATCTTAGAACTTATATTACATAATTTCTACTATGCACATGTATTTGTTATCTGACTCCTTTCATAACAATGCAAGTTGGTTATATCGAGAACTTTATCTGGTTTACTGCTGTATCTCCAATGCCTGGCAAAGAGAAGATACTAAATAAATATAGAAAAAATAAATATATATGGGAGGCCTTACCAGGGACATGGAAAGTTTGCTGTATCTTTTTTCCCATATTTCCACAAACTCTTTGAAGCCTGCTTATATTGAATTAATGAAGATTTATAATTTTAGGAGTCTATTGAAGTGATTTTAATTGATTTAGAGCTTTATTATCTACTTAGCAGGAGTTGTTGGGGTATGCTAAGGAATTTTGATCTGTAAGTTACACATCATTTGTAAAAATATAGATAAGATAGACTCCAATGCTATTTCTTAATGAGCTTAGTATTTGTCTTTTTTTTATCAGTAACATGTTTTTTATGCTTGAGCAAATGCAAAAATTATTTAAGGAATACATATATTAATAGCCTTTCCCATAATTTCCTATGTAATGGATTAGTTTAAGGTTTTCAAAGAATAGATAATTTTAGATTGAATGCCAACAATAGTAGCTGTAATTATAAAGAGGATAAAAAAAGCAAAAATGATAACTAAAAACATGCAATTCTATATATTCGCATGATACTTTATGAAGTTAAAAAGTTAAATTTCACATTGGATAACATTGAAAATGGGGGTTGGTATTTTGGTGCAGTAAGTTAAGTTGCCTCTTGTGACACTGGCAACCTATGTCAAAGTCATGGTTTGAGTCCCAACTGCTCTGATTCTGATACAGCTTCCTGCTAATGTGCCTAGGAAGGCAGTGGGTGATGACCCAAGTGCCTAGGCTCCTGCTAGCCACATAGGAGACCCAAATGGAATTCCTGGATCCAGGTTTCAGTCTGGTCCAGACCTGGCTACTGTGGCCATCTGGGGGACCAGCTGATGGAAGATCTCCATCTTTTTCTTCCTCTTCCTCTGTCACTATTTTTTTAAAAGATTTATTTATTTATTTGTAAGGTGGAAGTTCCAGAGGCAGAGTGTATTTTGCAAATAAGTAAATAAATCATAAAAAAAACCCTGAGAATTGAAAGACATGACCAGAACATGAACATTCATAGATACAAATAATTATGGCTAAGAAGAAACTCCAATTGTGTGTGTGTCCACAAAGTTATGAAATTTGTGATAGCTCGTTTAAAAGGTTTTGGAGGCTGTATCAGACTGGATGTGTTCTGTTGTGCTGCCCCAGCTCTCCTGGCCTTGGTTTCCCCCTTATTGTACTATATGTCTAACATGGTCAATAGATACGTTGCATTCACTTGGATGCTCAGGATGGTAGTGACTGATTTTACACAGCTTGTACAATCACTGAGGTGGAGAAAAGAAAGTGTAGTTCACACGCTTGCTCAGAGCTTCTGCCCAAAGACCTTGGGCAAGTGGCTTATGACTTTTAAAGCTGTTTTACTTTTGTCCTTTTAGCACTTATATTTTAATTGCTTCCTCAATTAAATATTGGGTTTGAGTGATTTTTCTTTGAGAAACACATGATAGAAGTCAGAAAAATGCACAGTAACAAAAAATGGATGAGAATAATACATAAGAAATAATACAATGGTCGATTGACACTGAAACTTATCAAAAGCTACCTAAACATAAATGATATAAACACTCCAATTAAAAGGCAGAGGTTTTTAGGTTGTGTACAAAAGCAAGATTCACCTCTATGCTATATATAAGAGAAAACAGAGAAGCGCAGAAATCAAGAAAAAAGAAACACACAAGTGACAAAGAAATTAACAAATTCAAATGTTGTCCCCTGAAACCTATCTGGGTTCCTTGCAGGCCTACACTGCATTTTGTGTCTTTTCAGGCTTGGGATGTCAACAAGTCTACTTTTCTCTTTGTCTTTCAGGTGCCCACACTGACAAGCCTCTCAGCCTCTTGCTGTGGGTCATTCATTAAAGAACATTTTGAGAACCCAAGCAGCATTGTAGATGGATAGGTGCACCTCAAGAATTTCCATCTCCACAAAAGCTGAGCTCTCAACTCCTTTCTCTGGCTCAGCCATTCGTCAATGCATTCAGATAGACTTAAAAATACGCCGGCGCCCCGGCTCACTTGGCTAATCCTCCACCTGCAGTGCCGGCACTCCAGGTTCTAGTTCTGGTTCGGGCGCCAGATTCTGTCCTGGTTGCTCCTCTTCCAGTCCAGCTCTCTGCTGTGGCCCGGGAAGGCAGTGCAGGATGGCCCAAGTGCTTGGGCCCTGCACCTGCATGGGAGACCAGGAAGAAGCACCTGGCTCCTGGCTTCGGATCAGCGCAGTGCACTGGCTGCAGCGGTCATTTGGGGGGTGAACCAATGGAAGGAAGACCTTTCTCTTTGTCTCTCTCTCTCTCACTGTCTAACTATGCCTGTCAAAAAAAAATACATTTTACCTAGAAGTTTCAGGTGTTCTCAGTGGGAGTATTAGTTTGTTTAAGTTGCTCCATTACAGCCAGAAGCAGAAATTCTCTGTAAATGACTATTGACTGACATCAGTTATTACTGCTCATGGGCTTAGCCCTGTCTTGAGAGTATTTTGCATCCTGTAGCTTTATCTATGGCATTTATAGTGGAAATACTAGTAGTAGAAGCATTTGAAATGTAACTTAGTTTTGGGACCATAAGACATTGCTTATAATAGTTTGAAAATATAGCTATACAACCCTAGTTTTTTTTTTTTTAATGCAACCATTATATATGCCAAAAAATGCCTGTCACATTGAAGACAATGTAATCAAAGGTAGCAGACATTGCCAGCACTTCTATAGAGGGGATTTGGAATGGTTTGGATAATTAGTTCACATTTCTGTCACTCAGACAGTGGCTGCTTATCCATCAAAATGTCCACCTGACTTTTTTTTTTAAGATTTACTTTATTTATTTGAAAGGCAGACTTACAGAGAAGGAAAAACAGAGAGAGAGAGAACTTTTCTATCCACTTGTTTACTCCCTAAATGGCTGCAATGGCCAGGTCTGGGCCATGCTGCAGCCAGGAGCCAGGAGCCAGGAGCCAGGAGCCAGGAGCCAGGAGCTTCTTCCGAGTCTCCCGCATGGGTGCAGGGGCACAAGCATTGGGGCCATCCTCCACTGCTTTCCCAAGTGCATTAGCAGGGAGTTGAATCCCACAGCACTGGCCCCAAGCATGGCCTTTGAAAGGCAATATGTCATCATAATCTTCAAAATTGTTTGCAAGAATTTGTTGTCTCTAAAAATCAGAAGTCTTTTATAACAGAAGGAAAGAATGGTAAACTAGCGTGCGGTATATATGCAGCTATGAATTAGTTAAAAGCAAAATCTCACAAAACACCCCACCAGAAATGTGCACTCTTTTCCTCCAAAAGTCTGTTATCCGATTGCTGATGCAGTTTCTATGTGATGCTACCAGGGAATCACAGAACAGTGTGCACCCCAGTTACAGTTTGGTCATTTTTATTTTCCAGTGCCTTACCTCAATAGTTTTATTTTAAATCATAGCTTAAGCTTTTGATCTGTTGACTATGTTGATTAAAGGAGCCTCATGAGCCACACATTCCCACTCTCTTTTTTTGTGCATTAAAGTAATAACTCAAAAGAAGTTTTTGGCAGTTAGGAGCTAAGGCTTCTTCTCTCAGTTTGCTCCCTTGCTGGTGCTGTGACCAAATCTTGTGGAAATTTATTTTTGTGCTTTGAAATGCAAATGCAAGTCTGTGGGGAAAACACATTTTGAAAAATCTTGCCTCTTTCCTTGTCATCTGCGTTGTTGGAATGGCTCATGGTCTACACGTCTGATGCTTGCTGACCATGCTATGCTCTGCACACTTCATAATTAAAATGGATTCCTTTGTACCTCTGCAGTGTCACTGGGGTTTTCAATACATCCAATTAACTTTACCTTTGAAGCCAAAAGCATGATGAGCAGAAGACTACTTTGGATACGATGTCTGAGTTGCTTGAAAATGTTTACAGATTAGCTAGGAAGGTAAAATTTGCTAGATAGAGATCTTTCTAAAATTTGGCTGAACTTAGTACCATGTAACAATTTCCAAATTACATGCATTTTCTGGAAGTAGTTTGGAGTAAGATACATCTTAATAGTATATCATGAGCCAGCTAATTAAACTCAATGTATGTCAGCACTAAATTATGTGTATATATATATATATATATATACATACATATATATATATATATATGCTTAAAGATTTATTTATTTGAAAGGCAGCATTACAGAGAGTGAGAGGGAGAGACAGAGAGATCTTCCTTCTGCTGGTTCACTCCTCAAGTAGCTCCAATGTCTGGAGTTGGGCCAGGCCCAGGCCAGGAGCCTGTAACTCTGTCTGGGTCTCCCATGTGGGTGGCAGGGACCCAAGTAGTTGAGGCATCATCTCCTGCCTTCACAGACATACCATTAGGGAGCTGGGTCAACAGTGGAATGGCCAGGACTGGACTCCATGTTCATATTGGATGCTGGCGTCACAGAAGGCAACTTCACTCCCTGAGCCACAACACTGGCCCCTAAAATAATATTAAAATTGATTATTTTTAGGTTGAAATTATGATCATCATGAGTTGAAGTTATAGACTGAGACTGTAGGTCAAAGTCACATTGGATATATCTCCTCTACAGAAACTTCCCATCACATCCTGAGGGAGAGTAGGCCAACTTCCCTCTCTTCTTCCATGCATTTGCCTTGTCATTTTAAAAAAGATTTTATTTATTTATTTGAGAGGTAGGGTCACAGACAGTGAGAGGGAGAGACAGAGAGAATGGTCACCCTGCCATTGGTTCACTCCCCAAATGACTGCAACGGCTGGAGCTGCGCTGATCCAAAGCCAGGAGCCAGGTGCCTCCTCCAGGTCTCCCACGTGGGTTCAGGGGCCCAAGGACTTGGGCCATCCTCCACTTCTCTCCTAGGCCATAGCAGAGAGCTGGACAGGAAGAGGGGCAGCTGAGACTAGAACCAATGCCCACATGGGATGCTGGCGCAGCAGGTGGAGAATCAACCTACTGCACCCCTGCATTATATTTTTACGTCTCGGCTCACTAGGCTAATCTGCCTGTGGCGCCAGCACCCCGGGTTCTAGTCTCAGTTGGGGCGCCGGTTCTGTCCCAGTTGCTCCTCTTCCAGGCCAGCTCTCTGCTGTGGCCTGGGAGTGCAGTGCAGGATGGCCCAAGGGCTTGGGCCCTGCACCCGCATGGGAGACCAGGAGGAAGCACCTGGCTCCTGGCTTCAGATCGGCACAGTGCGCCAGCTGTAGTGGCCATTTGGGGAGTAACCAACAGAAGGAAGACCTTCTCTCTGTCTCTCTCTCTTTCACTGTGTAACTCTGCCTGTCAAAAAAATTATTTATTTATTTATATTTAAAAGGCTGATTGACAAGGCTGAGTGACAAGGTGAGAGGGAGAGATACAGAGATAGAGAGACACGGAGAGATTTCTTCTATCTGCTGGTTCACTCACCAAATGGCCACACATCTAGGACTGGGCCAGGCTGAAGCAAGGGGCCAAGGACTCCATCCTGGCCTCTCACAGGAGTGGTGGGGATCCAAGTACTTGGGCTGCCTTCTGTTGCTTTTCCAAATGCATTAACAGAGAGCTGCATCCAAAGCAGAGCCACTGGGCCTCTGGGACCATGCTACCTCTCGTCCGTAAGGTTCACCTGCCTCCAGGGACTGATTGCTTTCTCCTGCCCATTCACCACTGACTCTTCCAGGGAAACCATACAGTTAAAGAGGTTTTAGAGTAAAAGAAGGTGCTTCTAATAACACCCTGTGGCCATAGACATCAACTGGAACTCTGTGAATTTTGGCCAAGCCAAAGCTGAATAACTAACTTCTGTGGCATGGTCTGATCGTGACTTCTGCTTGCCCACCTGAAACCAGTACCTGGGCTTTCCTTGCTGCCTTTGAGGTGCCAGAACTATGGTTTCAGTTTGGTGCCTGTTATAGCCCATCAGTTCTGCTGTAATAAATCACCCAAGGATGGTGACTGATAAAATATAGAAATGTATTATTCACAACTCTGGAGGCTGGAAGACCAA
This sequence comes from Lepus europaeus, assembly GCF_033115175.1. Classification (NCBI taxonomy): domain Eukaryota; kingdom Metazoa; phylum Chordata; class Mammalia; order Lagomorpha; family Leporidae; genus Lepus; species Lepus europaeus. The sequence continues at coordinate 95,558,492 of NC_084839.1, forward strand.
GAGTAAGACACCAGCAGTGTGGGTGTCTGGCAAGGTCCAAGTCTCTGTGTCCAAGATAAAATTTTGAACATTGAACTTCCACATGGCATAAAGCAGAAGGGAAGAAAGTTTTCAGCAAGTTCCCTCCAGCCCTTTTATAAGAGCACTGCTCCGGGCCGACGCTGTGGTGCAGTAGGTAAAGCCGCCTTCAGTGCTGCCATGCCATATGGATGCCAGTTTGAGTCCTGGCTGGTCCACTTTTGATCCAACTCCCTGCTGTGGCCTGGGAAAGCAGTGGAAGATGGCCCAAGTCCTTGGGCCCCTGCACCTGCATGGGAGACCCAGAAGAAGCTCCTGGCTCCTGGTTCAGAGTGATGCAGCTCCAGCTGTTGTGGCCAGTTGGGGAGTGAACCAGCAGATGGAAGACCTCTCTGTCTCTGTCTCTGTCTCTCTCTCTCTCTCTGCCTTTCATTCTCTCTCTGTATAACTCTGACTTTCAAATAAATAAATAAATCTTTAAAAAAATTAAACATATCACTACTCAATCATGCTCCACCCTCATGATCTAGTCACCTCCCCAAAGCCCCACCTCTTAAATCTTGCTTGGAGGATCAAGTTTTGATTTGGGTTTGGAGAGGACACAAACATTCAAGCTACAGCAGTGCCCTTGCACGTGCAGCTTGGAAGTGTCAAAAAAAATGCTCAGAGGAGCAACCTTTTTTTTTAAAGATTTATTTATTTATTTGAAAGGCAGAGTTACAGAGAGGGAGAAGGAAAGGTAGCTAGATAGATAGGTAGGTCTTTCATCCACTGGTTCACTCTCCAATTGGCCACAATGGCTGGAGCTGTGGCAATCGGAAGCCAGGTGTCAGGAGCCTCCTCTGGGTCTTCCCATGTGGTTGCAGGGGCCCAAGGACTTGGGCCATCTTCCACTGCTTTCCCAGGCCATAGCAGAGAGCTGGATCAGAAGTGGAGAAGCCCGGACTCGAACTGGTGCCCATATGGGATGCTGGTACTGCAGGCAGCGGCTCTACCCGCTATGCCACAGCGCTGCCCCAGGAGCAAAGCTTTGATCACTGGGATATGAGAGGCAGTGTATTATGTTTTTTCCCTTTCCTTCTATGAATGGACTACAATAAATGATAGTGGCAAAAAAGGCCTTTCTTGCAAAACAGTAATAAAAAAAAAAGCCAGGCATGCTGATGTGAAGAGGTGGCTGGATCACTAATGCTTGCCAGCCCTGTCTCTCCCCAATTTCTTGCTCTCTCCTGTGGTTTCATCATCCTGGCTCCATGAAGTCCCACTTTCTAATGAAGCAGTAACACATAAGCTTATGCTTCGGGTTCTGCTCTCTGAGTAACCAGGCTAAGGACATTTGGATCACTTACATCCATAAAAGATGTATTTGGCTCCATCTCTGAGGAATCTGTTGAATGCACTCCAGCTAGTTCCTTGTGAACGTCACTGCTAGCTCTTGGCAATAGGCAGCTGTGAAATTTGGAGGCCAGGGACTTAGGATAACATAATCTTTATGAGACGAAACCTATAGCTGCAGCAGCCTTTTACAAAAGCTCTCAATGACAGGACTCAGTGGCAGAAAAATCTTCAAAAGTGCTAATGAAAGTGAAGTTTGAGCAAATCTAGTCCCCATCCTACGCAAAGAACTGTGACGAAAGTGAGGATAGGATTGGGGTGCCGCAGTGAAGCCAAGCGAAGGAGGTGGACCAGATGTAGAACTTCACAGAAACCATGATTTTGCAGGAAGCAGTTGGGTGTGGATGCTGAGGAGCAGGGAGCGTGCTTTGTGCAGAACAAATCTGAACGCTTCCACGGGCCTTACTCCTGTGACAGAAACCTTTGCAGACAGCTGGCTCAAAGGTGTCCGTCATTCGGACAGTGTAGGAACGGACCCGTTCATGGATAATATCTGTACAAAGATGATATCAAAGAATCCACAGACAAGTGGAGCAAAGATTACCCACAGGAGAAGGGTATTCATCTGAAAAGGTATTGTCATGGGCGAGGTAGAAAGTTATTTTAAAAAACCCATAGTTTTCATTAATGTTAAAAAGTGTAGAATGAAACAGAAATATAGAAGCTCAGGGAAGAGATGTAAGCACTCAGGATGACATTAAACACAGCTCGACAGAACTCAGGGTAGAAATACCAGGAAATGACAAACTGTCAGCAAGTCAACACTAAAAGAAGAATGAAGAAACAGGGAAAGTGAAAGTGAGTAAACCTAAAAGAAAATGGGAGAAAAAATGTGCAAAAAGTATGACAGAGAGAAAACTAACCCGAAGAACTTATGAACATAGTGTTTAAAAATATTTATTTATTATTTGAAAGGCAGAGTTACAAAGGGAGAGAGGGAGAAACAGAGAGAAAGAGATTGTCTTCTGGTTCACTCCTCAAATAGCTGTTACGGCTGGGACTTGTCCAAATTGAAGCCAGGAACCAAAACTCCATTTGACTCTCTCCCATGGGTGGCAGGGGCCCAAGTTCTTGGGCCATCGTCCATTGCCTTCCCAGGTGCATTAGCAGGGAGCTGGATCAGAAGCAGAGCAATCAGGACTCTAACTGGCACTTGTATGGGATCCTGGTATCACAGTTGGTGGCTCAATCCAGTATGGCATAATGCTGACCCCATAGTTGTTCTTATTTATCTGAAAATGAGAGGGACAGATCAACAGACAGACAGAGATCTTCCATCTAATGGAACACGCCCTAGTTTTACACAATAACTGTTGTTAGGCCAAGCAAATACAGCAGCCAGGAACTGAGTTCAAATCTTGCACTTGGGTGGCCCAATCACTTGGGCCATCACCTGTTGCTTCCTAGGGTAGGCAGTAGCAGGAAGCTGGAATCACAAGTTGTACTAGAACTGAAACCCAGGCACTTTTCTATGGAATGTGGACAACCCAAATGGATTGTATTTTTTATAAAAGGCTATATTTATTTATTTGAAACACAGAGTGACAGAGAGAGGGGAAAGACACAAAGAGAGAGGTATCTTTCCTTCTCTTGTTCACTTCCCAAATGAATATAATGACTGAGGCTGGCCTAGACTGAAACCAGGAGCCTAAAACTCCATCTTGATCTCCTCTATGGGTTGTAGGGGATCATTTATCTGGGTCATCATCTGCTGCCTTCCCAGGCACATTTGCAGGGAGCTGGATTGGAAACAGAGCAGCCAGGAATAAAATTAGAGATCTGATATGGAATGCCCATAGTGCAAGAAGCAGCTTAAGCTGCTGAGCCCCCATGTTGGCTCCCAAGTGGATTCTTATTTTTTTTTTAATATAAATTTATCTGAGAGGTAGACCTACAGTGAAAGGAAAAGAGAGAGAGAGAGAGAGAGAGAGAGCTCTTCCATCCACTGATTTGTTCCCCAGATGGCAGCAACAGCTGGAGCTGAGCTGATCCAAATCCAGGAGCCAGAAGCTTCTTCCAGGTCTCCCACATGGGTGCAGGGGCCCAAGCACTTGAGTCATCTTCTACTACTTTCTCAGGCCATAGCAGCGACCTGGATCAAAAGTTCAGAAGTGGAGCAGCCAGGACTCGAACTATCGCCCATATGGGATGCTGGCGCCACAGGCGGAGGATTAACCTACTGTGCCACATCACAGTTCTCCAAGTAGATTCCTAATTACTGCTCCAAACATGAATATAGTGTTTTGATTACACACCTAAGATTAAAGATAAAAAAATTGTAAACAGGGAGGAAGGGAAGGTGAGAGGAAGGGAATATCATTACATTCTTAGCATTGTATCCAGAAACTATATTGAATCTGTTAACGACTAATTAAAAATTTAAAAATGAAATAAATCTTTAAAAAATTTTAAAAATTGTGAACACACACTGAATTCTTTTGAACACCTTTGTTTTTCAGTAATATGAATTACTTATTCTGAAGTTGCCTCTGAGTATGTTAGGACTGAGAAATAAAAGTAAATATTTTGAGGATAGTGGGCTTCAGGGTTCTTTATGTTAGAGAAGTGGGTTCCAAGAAGTAGAAGGTACAGATCAAAATGAACCAAGTAGTGCAGAGTGGAACTGAAGGTGTCTGTACACACTCCCAGTGGCGTGGACCTGAAGGTGTCTGTACACACTCCCAGTGGAGTGGAACTGAAGGTGTCTGTACACACTCCCAGTGGAGTGGACCTGAAGGTGTCTGTACACACTCCCAGTGGCGTGGACCTGAAGGTGTCTGTACACACTCCCAGTGGCGTGGACCTGAAGGTGTCTGTACACACTCCCAGTGGAGTGGACCTGAAGGTGTCTGTACACACTCCCAGTGGAGTGGACCTGAAGGTGTCTGTACACACTCCCAGTGGAGTGGACCTGAAGGTGTCTGTACACACTCCCAGTGGAGTGGACCTGAAGGTGTCTGTACACACTCCCAGTGGAGTGGAACTGAAGGTGTCTGTACACACTCCCAGTGGAGTGGACCTGAAGGTGTCTGCACACACTCCCAGTGGAGTGGACCTGAAGGTGTCTGCACACACTCCCAGTGGGGTGGACCTGAAGGTGTCTGTACACACTCCCAGTGGGGTGGACCTGAAGGTGTCTGTACACACTCCCAGTGGGGTGGACCTGAAGGTGTCTGTACACACTCCCAGTGGGGTGGAACTGAAGGTGTCTATACACACTCCCAGTGGAGTGGACCTGAAGGTGTCTGTACACACTCCCAGTGGGGTGGACCTGAAGGTGTCTGTACACACTCCCAGTGGGGTGGAACTGAAGGTGTCTATACACACTCCCAGTGGAGTGGACCTGAAGGTGTCTGTACACTCCCAGTGCACACAAGCTCACCAAGTCTACATAGTTCCTGGTCCCCTACTGGTCTCAGAAGCAGCTTCCTTTGAAAAAGGCTGACTCTGGGATTGTGGCAGGTAAAATACAAGATGAGTCATAGGCCATTTTTGTGCCAAGAAATAAGAAAATGGTAGGGAAACGCCAAGGGAGGAGTAAGAGCAATGGACTGTGCCAAAATGCCACAGGAGCCAGCTTTAACAGACCAGTCAATTCTAAGGCAATTGAAGCATCACAATAAATAATGATAGGGGCTGGCACTGTGGCATAGCGGGTAAAGCTGCCGCCTGCAGTGCCGGTATCCTATATGGGCGCTGGTTCGAGTCCTGGCTGCTTCACTTCCAATCCAGCTCTCTGCTATGGCCCAGGAAAGCAGTAGAAGTCAGAGACCCAGAAGAAGCTCTTGGTTCCTGGCTTCAGATTGGCCCACCTCTGGCTGTTGCAGCCACTGGGGAGTGAACCAACAAATGGAAGACATCTCTGCCTGTGCCTCTCTGTCTCTCTGCAACTCCACCTTTCAAATAAATAAATATTTTTTTTAAGAAAAAGTGAATCTGGGGCAAGCCAACATCAGGCGTCTCTTGATAGGATTCACCAAGGAGACCACAGCTTCATTTCTGTGGTGTTTCTGTTAGGAAATTTAATAAAAAATTCCTTTAAAAAAATCTGTAGCTATTTATAACAGAAGATGCCATTACCCATGTTGATGATACCCCATGAAATAACTGATCAAGATCATTGAGAAAAATAAAGTGTGAGTGCTTCTAGATTAAAGGAGACCAGAGAGACATGATGGTCAGATGTAATGTGTGACCCTGTGTTTTTTTTTTTTAAGAACTATTTATTTATTTGAAAAACAGAGTTACAGAAAGGCAGAGGCAGAGAGAGAGAGATCTTCCACCTGCTGGTTCACTCCCCAGATGGCCACAATGGCCAGAGCTACGCCGATCCAAAGCCAGGAGCCAGGAGCTTCTTCTGGGTCTCCCATGTGGGTACAGGGGCCCAAGGACTTGGGCCATCTTCTACTGCTTTCCCAGACCATGGCAGAGAGCTGGATCAGAAGTGGAGCAGCCAAGACTTGAACTGGTGCCCATTTGGGATGCTGGGACTGCAAGCAGCAGCTTTACTAGCTACACCACGGCTCTGGCCCCATGACCCTGTCTTAAATCCTAGACTCAGGATGAGTGAGGAGACTCCCTTTGAGAGACATTATTGAAGCAGCTGATGAATTTGAAAAGGGATTGTGAACTAGATAGTCCTATTATATTATTATTATTACAGTGTCTGAATCTGAAACCTTCTCTATGATTATGTAAAAGAATATTGCCATCACAGAATATATATTTGGGATAAAAGGATATGATAACAATAGCGTACTCTCAATTAGTTAAAAACATGACATACGAGTGTCTGTGTAACACAAGTTGTGGGAGGAAGGGAACAAATTACAAGGCAAACTGAGAAAAATTTAAATAATAAGTGAATCAGAGTAAAGGGAAACAGTCTTTCTACTATTGCAATTTTTCTATAAGTTTGAAATTTTACCAAAATTTTTAAAAAAAGATTGGAAAGAGCAAAGAAAATTAAGGACTGGTGTTGGGGTGCAGTGGGCTAAGCTGCCAGCTGCCATGGCAACATCTTATATAGGAACACTGGTTGGAGTGCTGGCTGCTCTGCTTCTGACCCACCTTCGTGCTAATGTGCCAGGAAAGCAGTGGAAGATGGTCCAAGTCCTTGGGCCCCTGCACTCACGTGGTTTAGAAGAACCCAGATGGAGTTCCAGGTTCCTGGCTTCAGCCTGGTCCAGCCTGCGCCACTGTGGCAATTTGTGGAGTGAACTAGCAGATGGAAGACCCCTCTCTCTTTCCTTCTCTTTCTCTATCACACTGCCTTTCAGATAGATAGATAGATAGATAGATAGGTAGGAGAGCTGAAACATATAAGTTGCTGAAGAAGAAAACCAAAGTATCAAACCTGAAAACTGTATAGTCATACTTGCATAATAATGTTTTGGTCAATGACGGACCACATATACGACAGAAGCCTCACAGGATTATCGTGGAGCTGAAAGATTCCTATCGCCTAGTGATGCTGCAGTCATGGTCATGTTGTAGGGCAAGGCATTCCTCACATGGGTGTTGTGATGCTGGTGTATACACAAAACTACTGCTCTGCCAGGTATATCAAAGTATAGCACTTGCAAGTCCCCACAGTGCATAACACTTGATCATGATGATAAAACAACTACATGGCTGGCTTACATATTTGCTATACCACAGTTTTCTTGTCATTACTCCCTAAACAATGAACTGTAAGAACATCTTGCATTGCATTTACATTATTTTGGGTATTATATTTAATCTAGTAATGATTTAAAACATATAGAAGGAAGTGTGTGTGTGCAATTTTATGCCGTGTTGTTTCAAGGACTTGTGTATCCGGATGGTATCCAGAGAAGGGACTACTGTTTGGATTTTAGTTAATAATTATGTATCAATATTGAGTTATGAATCAGAATATATGTGCACCATAGTAATATATGACATTAATAATAGGGGAAATGGGGTGAAGGTATATGGGAAATCTCTGCACTATCTTTATAATTTTCTGCAAATCTAAAACTATCCTAAATTTTAAAATTTTTATGTAAAATAATCTAAATCTCATATTCCGTTCTGGTTAGATTCCCTCTGATCTTAGAAAGCAGCCACTTGGTCCTGTGATACATGACCCTGAACTCTACCTCCACATGGGTCAAACACAGTTCTTTCTGGCTGTTGTCTCTTGCTCACTCCATCAATCAATCAGCAGAAAACTCAAAGGGCATTAGAAGTATCCTTGTTTCTGTACATTCAGTGCTGTTCCTAGGTACTGAATCCGTTGCTTAAACCCATGGAGATGCGATTATATATTCCTATCCTGCTGTCAGCTTGCCTGGCCTTCAGCCTCCTTGAACCGTGATCGACTGACTTGCTGGTCTCTGCTTTGACCCCCTTCTTGGCTGTCTACTCAATTCATTTCTGAAAAGAAGTCAAAGCGTGTTAGGTAATTCTAGAAGGAAACTTACTTCACTGAGTTCAGGCCTTTCACTTTGTAAGCAAGGAAGTGAAATCCAGAGAAATGAGGGCTCACAGCTCGTCTTGCCCTCACTGGGCACATGGACCTTTATTTTCTAATCTTTTGGGGTAAATGCAAGATAAACTATTTAGCCGGTTTCTTCCCCCTTTGGCTTCTAAAGCTCATGTATTCAGAAGAAAAGAGAGCCCGTGTTTGATTCATTAGTTAATGCAGCAGAGGGTAAAAAATAGAATTACTGTGGACTTTTGAGCTTTGGTCTATATTTACTTTAGAAACGGAGGTCACATTTTTCTTCGCGAAAATGAATTTGAGAGTATTACACATCTGAATGAATCATTGATGATGTTACCTTCTTTTTAGATGAGAAGGTAAAAATTTGTAGAGGCAATCTCTAAGCAACTAATCAAACTTTAGTATTGTGCTTTGGGTAAGATGTTGCAGGTGGTCCAAATAATACATTCCAGAGCTTTTGCAAATTGTCTTTTGGTGATCCCAATAATAATAATAAAAATGGAAGACATGACTGGTACAGAGATGTGGACTTTTTGCTTCTGTTGACTGATCCTGCATTTGCAAATATCTATTGTGGCATATAATTTTTCCTTTCCTAAAAATCATTCTAGGCAGAAGAAAAAAATCAATTAGTACCTCACTAAAACCATCTCAGCAAATCTCAGGATGCATTAACAGTGGAAAAAAGCATTAGAGATTTGCACATGTTGTAACCAGTCAAGGTAACTCAAACCTACTAATGACTCTCTGTGCTTTCCAGAACTAAGAGGTTTATTTTGATTCCAGGCAAAGCAAAAAATATGAGTTTCATCACTGAAATTTCAGACGGAAACTCATTTACACCTCCCACCAAGCCACTATTTCTTTTGATTTCTAGCATCAAGGAAAAGTTGCTTTGAAAATTGTAACTGTTTACTTTTTATTTATTCATTTATTTATTTGACAGAGTTAGACAGTGAGAGAGAGAGAGAGAGAGAGAGAGAGAGAGAAAGGTCTTCCTTCTGTTGGTTCACCTCCCAAATAGTGGCTACAGCAGGAACTATGCCGATCCAAAGCCAGGAGCCAGGTGATTCCTCCTGGTCTCCCATGTGGGTGCAGGGGCCCAAGCACTTGGGCCATCCTCTACTGCCTTCCCTGGGCCATAGCGGAGAGCTGGACTGGAAGAGGAGCAACCAGGACTAGAACCCAGTGCCCATATGGGATGCTGGCGCCACAGGTGGAGGATTAACCAAGTGAGCCATGGCGCAGGCCCTATTTTTTATTTTTAAAATATTTATTTTATTTTATTTGAAAGGCAGAGTTACAGAGAGGCAGAGGGAGGGAGGGAGGGAGAGAGAGGGAGGAGAGGTCTTCCATCATCTGGTTCACTCCCCAGATGGCTGCAAAGACTGGAGCTAGGAGCTTCCTCCGGGTCTCCCACGAGGGTGCAAGGGCTTATCTTGTACTGCTTTTGCAAGCCATAGCAGAGAGCTGTATGGGAAGTGGAGCATCCGGGACTCAGAACTGGCACCGATAGAGGATACTGGCACTGGAGGCAGTGGCTTTACCTGCTATGCCACAGCCCCAGCTTCTGAAAATTGTTACTGTTTCCTAGAGTTGATCCAGATCAGCTTTTTAAATGAAGCTGTAGACTGCTATGGACGGGTGAGGAGGCACTGACTCTCCCTGCAAGTGTGGTAGAATCTCACAAATGTGATGCTGAGTGAAATGAGCCAGATGTATTACATGCAGTGTGATTCCATTCATACAAGGTTCAGAAACAGGCAGAATTAGTGGAGTTAGGAGATAGTTAGCAATGAGATAGTGACTGAATAGGAGGAGATGTATTTGGCTCTTACGTGTGGGTACTTAAAAAAGTTTATGGAGCCGGTGCCATGACTCACTTGGTTAATCATCCGCCTGTAGCACCGGCATCCCATATGGGCAGCGGGTTCTAGTCCCGGTTGCTCCTCTTCCAGTCCAGCTCTCCGCTGTGGCCCAGGAAGGCAGTGGAGGATGGCCCAAGTGCTGGGGCCCCAGTACCCGCATGGGAGACCAGGAAGAAGCACCTGGCTCCTGGCTTTGGATCAGCATAGTTCCTGCCATAGTGGCCACTTTGGGGGTGAACCAACAGAAGGAAAACTTCTCTCTCTCTCTCTCTCTCACTGTCTAATTCTATCTGTCAAATAAAAAACAAAGTTTGTGGAATGTTGAACTAAGAAATAAATTAATTTTGGCAAAAAAATGAAACCTGCACATAGTTTCTCCATAATATGCATTTTCCATGAATTTTTTGATGACTCCTCATACACATGAAATTCAAACCTTTTTGCACCAAAGTAAACTATTAATCCTATGTTCTATGAAGCTTTTGAAGATCCTTTGTACCATTTTGTTTCTTAATATAGGTGCTGATTACATAGATTTTTTTTTTAAAGGCAGAGAAAGGTTGGGGGGGGCGGAGAGAGAGTTTGAAAGGCAGAGTTACAGAAAGAGGAGAGATAGGGAAGGTCTTTTGTCTTCTGGTTCACTCCCCAAATGGCTGCAACAGCCAGGGCTGGGCCAGACTAAAGCCAGGAGCCAGGGGCTTCTTCTGGGTCTCCCACATGGGTGCAGGGGTCCAAGCACTTGGGCCATCTTCCACTGGTTTCCCAGGCGCATTAGCAGGGAGCTGAATTGGAAGTGGAGCAGCCGGCACTCAAATCGGCACCCACATGGGATGCCAGCACTGTGAGTTGTGGTTCTAACTCATCTAGCCACAGCACCAGCACCTGCATAGCTCTGTTCTTTTGGTGAAAATGGATTGGATGATTACACTAATGTAACCAGGAAGGCTTTTACTCCAAATTCTACCAATTCTATGCAAGTCATTACATCTTTTCTAATATCGGGTGTCTAAAGCATCTTAGATCTATTTTAGTCAGGAGTTTTTGCATGAAATTCAGGTAGAGAACCGAATCTTGATGGTCTAGAACTGCTGCTAGTGTATTCACTCCTAAGTCAGCCCAGAGAATTCATTTGTGGATACAGTAGTTTCTTTTTTTTAAAGATTTATTTATTTATTTGAAAGTCAGAGTTACACACAGAGAGAGGAGAGGCAGAGAGAGAGAGAGAGAAGGAGAGAGATCTTCCATCCACTGGTTCACTCCCCAATTGGCTGCAGTAGCTGGAGCTGTGCCAATCCAAAGCCAGGAGCCAGGAGCTTCCTCCGGGTCTCCCACGTGGGTGCAGGGGCTCAAGGACTTGGGCCATCTTCTACTGCTTTCCCAGGCCATAGCAGAGAGCTGGCTTGGAAGTGGAGCAGCCGGGTCTCTAACAGGCGCTAATATGGGATGCCGGCACTGCAGGTGGTGGCTTTACCCACTATGCCACAGTGCTGGCCCCGACAGTAGTTTCTTAAGAGAAAGACTAGACTACAGTCAGCAAGTGAATGCCAAAAGCAGCCGACTGGATTTTTTACTATGTGATTTTTTTCTCACCTCCACACGAGTGGCATTAAATTCACCTCAGAAGAAGTCACTGTTTTCCAGGGGACATTGTACTGTTTCATTAATTCAGTGCAACCATCCTTAAAGCAAACAAGTGCAGCACAGAGAATGGAAGTTTTGACGTGCCATGCCAGGGAATAAAACTGATATTAGCACAAATGGTTGTTTGGAACTAAAAATAGTTCAGACTAGCATTTCAGTTCTTAAAAGAAAGGCCTTTAAAATTGACCTTGAAACATAGCATTTAGTATCATTACCCAGTGAGCACGTCTTAGCAGGTTTGAAAATACCGAGTGGATATCCTGGAAGCTCTCATCACAGTAGACCACAGCACACTCAAAAGATCTGTCCATCATCTGGTTGTTGCTATAGCAACAACCTAGTTCTAGCTGGAGAGAACAGGATCGCTGTGCTGGTTCCCAGGGATCTCTAGGCTTGTTCTCCTCCTTGTCCAGCTGTAAGCTGCCATTTCTGGGGTGGGATGGGTGAGTGGGGGGCACACAAAGTCTTACCAGGAAACATGGATGCCTCTTGTTCCTTAGCTCCCAAGTTATGGTAGTGACCCCCGACCAAGTGGACGCCTTGTAATTACATCTTGAAGCTTTGGTTTTTTGATCACGAGTCCGTATTGGGGAAAGTCCTCTAATACAATCGGACTCTTTCTCTGCAGCTGGAATCTTGTCAGTCTTTCCAGGATGCCAACCCGGTCCCTTTTTGCCTGCTGGAGGTGCTGATGCTATCAGTGGAAATTCCTGCTATTGTCCTCCAGATGGGGTAGGTTGATGGTGACTTCTAGACTGGAAGCCTGCTCTGAGTGGTTAAAAGTCTCTCTTGAGCTTGCTGGATTGTAGCTTTCTACCTTCCCTATTTCAACATGTGGATCTTATTCCACGAATCAGAACGCTGGATATATGGCTGCCCAGTGCTCTTTTGGAGAGCTCAGGGTCAGTCACTTGAACAAACCCAGGACTCTGCACAAACTTTGCTTTGGATCCACATAGATTCTTGCCTTGGAGTGGATTCATTTAAAAATATCCAGTGAAAAGTACAGACAATAGAACTTATATGATGCATCTATGGGTTATGATTTCCTTTTCTTTATTTTTATAACATAACATATAATTTCATAATATCCAGTAATCATATCCTATTAAAAAGTACCTCGATTTTTAAAATATTCATCTTGAAAATCATTTTAAATTTGTAAACAAGTTGCCAAGTTAGAATTAAATTCATCAAATTAACATTTTATGTAACCACAGGACAGCGATTAAACCTCATTTATTAGAAATAACTAACAAAGAGGATGGGCAGAAGGGAAGTATACTTAGCTTTGTATGTATGAACTACATTGAATCTGTTCTCTGTACTAGCATCACATTAACATGAGAATTGTATTGTAGTAATTATGAGGCATTTGCTGTGACCCTGAGAATCCAATGTATTAATAAATTCCTCAAAAAATAAAAATAACATTTTCCCCAAAAAAACCATTATTGATTAGAATTATTCAGTAAGGAGACCTCTCTCTCTCTCTCTCTCTCTCTGTCTCTCTGTCTCTCTGTCTCTCTGTCTCTCTCTCTGACTCTGTCTCTCTGTCTGTCTCTCTCTTTCTCTCTCTCTGTGTGTCTCTCTCTCTGTCTCTGTCTCTCTGTGTCTCTCTCTCTGTCTCTATCTCTCTCTCTGTCTCTCACTATCTGCCAAACTCCCTGTCTTTATCATCTTCTAATCATCAAGCAACCATCTTTATATGGTTATGGACTCAGAGACATATGTTTCATTCTAAAGATTAGAATCCTTTTCCATAATTATTTTCTTGCTCTAGCTGCCCAAACTGGGTCATAGAGAACCCCTTGGAGATGCCTCCTGGGTCTTGTTGCCATGTTTGTTGAGCAGTCTTCACCCTGGCTGGTTTTTTTTTTTTCTCAAAGATTTATTTATTTTATTTGAAAGGCAGAGCTACAGAGGGGCAGAGGCAGAGGCAGAGAGAAAGAGAGAGAGAGAGAGAGAGAGAGGTCTTCCATCTGCTGGTTCACTCCCCAGATGGCTGCAATGGCTGGAGCTGCACTGATTGGAACCCAGGAGCCAGGACCCTCTTCTGGGTCTCCCACGTGGGTGCAGGGGCTCAAGGACTTGGACCATCTTCCACTGTTTTCCCAGGCTGTAGCAGAGAGCTGGATGGGAAGTGGAGCAGCCGGGACTCAAAGCAGCACCCATATGGGATGCTGGCACTGCAGGCGATGGCTTTACCCGCTGCTCCAGAGTGCTGGCCTCCACCCTGGCGTTTTGAGATGCTCTGAGTGCATCTGAAGGACCCTTATGGGGGAGAGGGACAAGAAACTAGGCCTGGGCAGATATCAGGGGCTTCTTAAGAGGTTAGATGTTCCCCAGGGTCCAGCGGGCACGTTCTCTGGGAAGGAAAAGTCTATCCCCTTTAGAGAACCTCTAGGCATGCCCAGAGCAGAGCTGCCACTCCCCTTCGGAGAGTCTCAGTACTCTCCTCAGCATTCTCCTCAGCTGGTTCCCTCAGCACTCTCCTCAGCATTCTCTTCAGCTGGTTCCCTCAGCACTCTCCTCAGCATTCTCTTCAGCTGGTTCCCTCAGCACTCTCCTCAGCACTCTCCGGTATGCTAATTGTCCCTCCGAACCGGCCAATCCCATATGCTAATTTGTTGACTATATAACCTGTGTGAAACTGCCGCTCAGGGCTCCTCACCGCCTTAGGTGGGGGCCCGTTTGCGCAAACGTACAATAAATACCTCATGCTTTTTGCATCAACTGGTCTGGAGTCTGGATTTTTGGGCGTCCTCTCGAGCAAGTGGGCATCTCTACAACTGAGAGGTCCAACACATCTTGTGCTTTCCCTGCCTCATCTTGGAGTTCAGCCATGACCCTGAGGATCCTTGGTTTTTTTTGATGGAGAATAACATTTAGAAAACAACATCTGAGTATTAAGGGGATAGCTCTTTAAAAATAAATCAGAAAAATTTTAATTTACTCACCATTTTTCTTTGCTGTTAATAAAAATTATGCTTCAGAACCAGAAGTTTTATTTGAAATTTTTTTTCCAAAGTAGAGTATCACATTTTTGGAAAAAAATGCTTACTATTTCCTTTCTGAATACAAAAGGCACATATGTACACTGTAAAAATTTTATGAAAAGTACAGATAAGAAATATGAGAGTTGATAATCATGGTAATATTTTTAAATTACTCTTACTTTTTCTTTTTTTTTTAAGATTTTATTTATTTATTTGAGAGGTAGAGTTACAGACAGTTAGAGGGAGAAACAGAGAACAAGTCTTCCGTCCGTTGGTTCACTCCCCAAATGGCTGCAACAGCCAGAGCTGCGCTGATCCGAAGCCAGGAGCCAGGAGCCTCTTCTAGGTCTCCATGTGGGTGCAGGGGCCCAAGGGCTTGGGCTATCTTCTTCTGCTTTCCCACGCCATCCCAGAGAGAGAGTGGGATCAGAAGAGGAGCAGCCGGGACTAGAACCGGTTCCCATATGGGATGCCGGTGCCTCAGGCGGAGGATTAACCTACTGTGCCGTGGCGCCGGCCCCTTTTCTTTGTTTTTTTTTTTTTTTTTTTTTTTAACATTAAAATAAACAAGAAACGCTCTCTATATAATGTTATCATCCTTTAAAATTAACATATTTTTAACATTTACCATGTTAGTAAGTACTTTTCTAAACTGCTCATTTAACGAGCATTTCTGCCCGTATTACATTGTATTGATTTTATTTCTTAGTTACTGCTGATATCTTCCAGCACTCTTACAACAAATGTGTATGTAAGTATTTGAGTTTAGTTCCATTTACTGTGGATCACTTTTAAAATAAAAATGGCAATTTACTTATTTTTCCACCAACTAGGTTGTGTTTGTTTTAACATCGTCTAAATTTGGGGTGAGAGTTTTCCAGAATGCTATATAAATAGATCGCTGCTTCTCAGTGGTATGTCCAACTCAGAACCTAATCAGGGGCTGGCTTTGTGGCTCAGTGGGTTAGTTCTCAACTTGTGATGCCTGCATCCCACATGGGTGCTGGTTTGAGTCCCAACTACTCTGCTTCCAATTCAGCTCTGTACCAATGCACCCGGGAAAGCAGTGGATAATAGCCCAAGTATTCGGCTCCATGTCACCCACGTGGGAAACCTGAATGGAGCTCCATGATTCTGGCTTCAGCCTGGCCCACCCCAGCAGTTGGGCTCTTTGGGGAATGAAGCAGCTGATGGAAGATTCCATTCTATGTCTCCCTCTCTCTCTGTTACTCTGCCTTTCAAACAAATAAAATATCTTTGAAAAAAAAAAGAACCTAATTAGCCTTATAACGCCAGCCTGTGCTTAGCAATATATACATTCTCTCTGTATATAAGTACATATATACTTACATGTATGTGTGTGTATAAATGTGTATACATGGTTTTAGATATGATGCTAATTCAACTTCGGCCAGTACTATAAGTAGTCATATCTGTTATAAGAATTTCACAATTGGCTGGCACTGCAGCTCAATAGGCTAATCCTCCACCTGCAGCGCCCGCACCACGGGTTCTAGTCCCGGTCAGGGCGCCGGATTCTGTCCCGGTTGCCCCTCTTCCAGGCCAGCTCTCTGCTGTGGCCCGGGAGTGCAGTGGAGGATGACCCAGGTCCTTGGGCCCTGCACCCCATGGGAGACCAGGAGAAGCACCTGGCTCCTGGCTTCGGATCAGTGTGGTGCACCGGCCGCAGCGCGCCGGCCGCGGCGGCCATTGGAGGGTGAACCAACGGCAAAGGAAGACCTTTCTCTCTGTCTCTCTCTCTCACTGTCCACTCTGCCTATAAAAAAAAAAAAAAGAATTTCACAATTAATTAAATTTGGAGCATCTGGTGTTTATCTTTTATACATTTCTTAATGGTGGAATTTTTTTGTAATAATTATATTTCAGAAATGAGAAATTCACAGGAAAGATACTGAAGTTCAGAGAGTTTGTGGGACTTGCTCCAGATGATACAACTTGTAAATTGTACAGCTAATTCTGCCTTCAGGAATTGTACAAATAGGTTGGGCCATGGCACTCATACTTGAAATCAACCTTCAATTAATTTCATGCCTGAAGGAGTGTTAGGCACTCTGGGCTGCCATGACCATATTTTTTTCCTTATCACGTAGAAGTTTATTCCTTGCTCATCCAGGATCTGCTATGGGTGAGGCTGCTCTCCAGGACAGCTCCCTTCCAAGTGAATCAAGTATGCTCCTTCTTGTCATTCCACCTTCTCAATATTCACTTTTTTTTTTGTTCTTGGAGACGTGATGATTTTATTTTTAATTTTTTTAATCTAGAAACCTTTTATTTAAGGTGTACAAACTTCATGCATTTCATACATACAGATTTAGGAACACGGTGACTCTTCCCACCCTCCCCTCCCTTCTACTCCTCGCTCACCCTTCTTCCTCGTCCCTCCCCAGTCTCATTATTATTTTTTACTAAGAGTTCAATTTACTGTAACTAGTAGAGCACCTAAAAGGTAATCTGTGGAAGTGAAATTGACACTGAGATGCAATGACTTTGAACAGTCCTTAACCCAACTTTTGGGGAATAGTTCTTTTTTTCATTCTATTTGTTGAACTCTTAGTGTAGGGTCGATCTTATGTGTATAAAGCTATAACAGTTTTGAAGAGATTGGGGTATAGATTGCATATTGTTACTGTGATATGTTTATCATCCCAGGAAGAATTAAACAGGTGAAAGGGAAACAGGAGATTTATGAATGGCGACCAGCAGGGATAATGAATTTCTAGAGTCACGAGCTTGGTAAAAATGATCTCCTAGGCTTCATTCTCTAAACACTCTTATTTGCAGCTGGAGAACTTCCTCAAAGTTTGTGTCAGCCAGAATCAGATGACATTTGCCTGAGCCCAAGGCCAAGTTTTCTGCTTGCCTGGATTATTAAGAGAGTAGACACCCCATATTGTCCTAGGAATGTTTGCAGTTGTGATACGTAGACACTGAGAATAATGTGTTTCTCAGGTCAATTGGCGTGATGAGTTAATACTTACTTTCGTCCATTTTTATTTCTCACTTAGATATTATTGGGAGGAAAACACCTGTAAAGGTTTTGGGAACGGCACATTCTATATCCCATGAAAATCGACACGTGAAACCAACAGCTTGTGAAACTCAATGATCAAGCACCTAAATGTATTTACGGGACGTTGCACTTGCAAATACCGCTGAGGCAAAAATAGATGCAGGCCGAGGGCTGAGTGATGGAAGTGTATGTCACACCCGCGTGCTCTCACTCCCCCACACAGCGCAGCTTGGTGCTAACTCTGTGCAGCCAGACGGCGGTGTGGATGGGGAGGCAGTCTCCTCGCCTGCTTCAGGAAAAGTCGGGCAGCTCACTTGCCAGGGAAAGGCAAGATGAGCTAAAAATGCCACTTCTCTCTTGGAGCTGGGAGTTCTTTTCCTGGGCTCCAGGGAGGGTGGGGCGCCCCGATCCGATGGAGCTCCTGTAGCATCTGAAAAGTTTGATAAGTTCAGTGGGTCAGAGTCATGAAGTTGTATGAACAGCTAAGTTTCTACAAACAAAATGCCGAGGAGAAGTTGTGAAATACATGGCTGCCACTAACTTTTTAAAAAGATTTATTTATTGATTGATTTGAAAGACATAGATAGGTAGATGATAGACAGAGATAGATGAGGGCCGGCGCCGCGGCTCACTAAGCTAATCCTCCGCCTGCAGCGCCAGCACACCGGGTTACTAAGCTAATCCTCCGCCTGCAGCGCCAGCACACCGGGTTCTAGTCCCGGTCAGGTGCCGAATTCTGTCCTGGTTGCTCCTCTTCCAGTCCAGCTCTCTGCTGTGGCCCAGAGTGCAGTGGAGGATGGCCCAAGTGCTTGGGCCTTGCACCCCATGGGAGACCAGGAGAAGCACCTGGTTCCTGGCTTCGGATCAGCGCAGTCACTGGCCGCAGCGGCCATTGGAGGGTGAACCAACGGGAAAGGAAGACCTTTCTCTCTGTCTCTCTCTCTCACTGTTCACTCTGCCGGTCAAAATAAATAAATAAATAAATAAAACAAAATAAAGATATAGATAGATGACAGATAGATAATGGGAGAGAGAGGGAGAGGGAGAGGGAGAGGGAGAGGGAGAGGGAGAGGGAGAGGGAGATCTTCTATCCACTAGTTCAGTCCCAAATGACTGCAACAGCTGAGGCTGGGCCAAGGTGAATTCCGGAGTCTGGAACTCCACCTGGGTCTCCCATGTGGGTGGCAGGGACCCAAGTACTTGGGCTATCACCTGCTGCTTCCCAGGCACCTTTTCAGGGATCTTGGATCAGAAGCAGAGGAGCTGGGAGTCACAGGATCAAAGGTGGCTTAACCAAAGCAGAGTTCTTTGTTTTGTTTTCTTTTGTTTTAATTGAAGCTCTCTGACAAAACCTTGGGCAAATGGGAGGTGTGAGGTTCTTACAGGCCCTGTTCTCTTCCCCGATCTCAGCTGTGATCCCCTTGCACCTGGCCCTGCCCCTAAGCATGTACACTCACACCAGAGATGGCTCTGTCGTGGCTCCTGACTTCCAGGAGCTTGCGATAGAGGGCAGAAATGGCCACATCAGCTCATCATGTAGCAAATGGTGCTAGGTGACCAGATGAATGTTTGTCAGTGGACAAATTTCTGAAAGGAGAAAGGACCAGTTAGAAGACATTTCCTGGCCGGCGCCGTGGCTCAACAGGCTAATCCTCCGCCTTGCGGCGCCGGCACACCGGGTTCTAGTCCCGGTCGGGGCTCCGGATTCTGTCCCGGTTGCCCCTCTTCCAGGCCAGCTCTCTGTTGTAGCCAGGGAGTGCAGTGGAGGATGGCCCAGGTCCTTGGGCCCTGCACCCCATGGGAGACCAGGAGAAGCACCTGGCTTCGGATCAGCGCGGTGCGCCGGCCACGGCGGCCATTGGAGGGTGAACCAATGGCAAAGGAAGACCTTTCTCTCTGTCTCTCTCTCTCTCACTGTCCACTCTGCCTGTCTAAAAAAAAAAAAAAAAAAGAAGACATTTCCTACTTTATTTGTTACATCAGTTTTAAGTTATATATATATTATATATTAATCTATATAATAATAAATCTCATTAATTAATTCAATTGATTAAATTAATTTATTAGTTTAATTGATGTAATACATATTATATATAAATATATATTTACATATATATTTACTTACAGGTGATTTATGAGAGGTAGATTTCATATTGGAAAATACTTAACACTTTCCTTTCTGGTATTTCTAGCAATGTCATCCTTTTGAAGATTGCAAGTCCTGGAATTAAATGATTGTAAAAAATCTGCTGTAAAGTTTTGCACCGTGGACATTCAGGGCCCGCTGAGCTAGTCTATGTGGTAGATACAATCTGAGGAGAAACAATCTGTTTAGGGGTAGGCTGACCCTCATCACATGACAAGGCATGGCAGTTACACACGAGATGCTGGGTAAGGTAAAAAAAGTAAGAAACACTGAATGGGGCCTGGCATTGTGGCATAATGTGCCAGCATCCCATATGGATACCAGTTTGAGTCTCGGCTGCTCCATTTCCTATCCAGCTCTCTGCTAATGTGCTTGGGAAAGCAGTGGAGGATGACCCAAGTTCTTGGGCCCCTGCACCCACGTAGGAAACTCCTATTAATTTCCTGGCTCCTTGCTTCAGCCTGGATTAACCCGGCTTTTTCAGCCATTTGGGGGAGTGAACCAGCAGATGAAAGATCTCTGTATATCTAGGTCTTTCTCTCCCTCTCTATGTAAGTTTGTCTTTAAATAAATAAAATGGATCTTAAAAAAATGTTGAATGAATAAAAGCAATAAGTAGGCCCACAAAATGTCCAGACATCTGACAGCCGAGCCAATGCCCTTCAAGGGCTCCTTCAGAAGAGGCTGAGACTTCAAGACCATTGTGGGGTCACTTCTGACCCAACCCAAGAGTGGACAGAGCTGTTTGCCGGCGGAAAGCCTCAGTCCCAGGTCTGGGTGAGCAGAACTGCCTGGTGCTGAGCAGTGGCGCCTGCTGCTCCATTGTTTCCCATTGAGAGCAGAAGCCAAAGAGAAGACGAGACGCTGCAGCCCTGAAACCTTCTCGTCTAAGATCAGCTGCTCATGAGGAGTCACATCAGAGCCAGGAAATCAGTCCCTGGCTTCATGTGAGGATCCAGAGAGGCCGACATTCATGGCTGTGTGAGAACAAATGATGCTCAGTGGGACCCGAAGCAATACAATATGGATTACCAGATCTGTTCACAACATATCTTGGAAAGGCCAACCTGTCGGGGCTGGCACTGTGGTACCGCTCCTTAAGCCACAGCTTGTGACATTGGCATCCCAAATCAGACGGCTGCTGGTTTGAGTTCCAGCTGCTCTGCCTCTGATCCACCTTCCTACCAATGTGCCTGGGAAGGCATCGGAAGATGGCTCGAATTCTTGGACCCCTGCTACCCACATGTGAGACCCAGACTGAGTTCTGGTCTCCTGGCTTCAGCCTGGACCAGCTCTAGCCGTTGTGGTCGTTTGGAAAGTGAACGATTGGACTGAAGATCTTTCTCTCTGTCACTGTCTGTCTCCCTCTGTCACTCTGCCTTTTAATTCAACTAAGCAATCAATCTTGGGGGAAAAAAAAGAAAAGCCGGCCGGCGCCGTGGCTTAACAGGCTAATCCTCCACCTTGCGGCACCGGCACACCGGGTTCTAGTCCTGGTCGGGGCGCTGGATTCTGTCCCGGTTGCTCCTCTTCCAGGACAGCTCTCTGCTATGGCCCGGGAAGGCAGTGGAGGATGGCCCAAGTGCTTGGGCCCTGCACCTGCATGAGAGACCAGGAGAAGCACCTGGCTCCTGGCTTCGGATCAGCGCGGTGCGCCAGCCGCAGCGGCCATTGGAGGGTGAACCAATGACAAAAAGGAAGACCTTTCTCTCTGTCTCTCTCTCTCTCACTATCCACTCTGCCTGTCAAAAAAAAAAAAAAAAAAAAAAAAAAAGAAAAGAAAAGCCAATATGTCGTTTGAATACATCTTTACTCAGGTGTATGAATAATCGTGGTTTACACTGGAGCACACTTACTCCCATGCATTGAAATCACCAATTTTCTGTTCTTATAGAAGTCCCAGTACTGTCAGATCAGTGCTATAGTGGATTCTGGGACAATTCCTGTACCTTGTGTGTGTGTGTTTCCAGTGTTGGTTGCTGGCACCTCTCAACACGTTACCTTAGTCTATTTGCTGTAATGGAAAACCTGGGTAATAAATGAAGCAAAGAAGTTTATTTTGGCCATTTATCCATGGTCCTGGAGACCGTGAAGTCCAAATCAGGTGGTCACACCTGGTGAGGGCCTCGTGCTGCTTCAACTCACAGCAGAAAGAAGCGAAAGGGCTAGAGGATGTGTGAGCAAAAAGACCAAACACAAGGGGTGGACTCGTTCTGTATCAACATCCTCTCATAGTGACTAAGGCAGTCATGTGAGAGCAAAAACTCATTCACTGGAGAAAGATATTAATCCATTCATGAGGGGTCCACTCCCAGACCCAAAGACCTCCCCGTTAGGCCCCACCTCCCAACACAGCTGCACTGAGCAATTAAGCCTCAGCATGAATTTTGATGGGCTCAAGCTACGTTCAAACCAAAGCGATCCCTCCCTGTAAAAAGCTCAGCTGCAAGAATTCAGCACAGCTTCAGTCATGCCCAAGGAAAAAGCCTGCAATGACTAAACAATGGGAGTGGCTGTAAGATGGGTTTGCTTTGCTTCTGGGGGAATGACATGGCAGGGACATCCCGTTCCCTGGCTCTCTGCAGGAAATCTGTTTCAGCTGAATCACAGTTCAACCTTTTCTTGACTTCATGCAGGAGTGGTGTAAACTCTGTGCATGCTCCCCTGTAGACCACCTGTGCATGTCCCCCGTAGACCACCTGTGCATGTCCCCCATAGACCACCTGTGCATGTCCCCCATAGACCACCTGTGCATGCGTCCATATATAGCTCCTCTACATAATCCTCTATAGACCTCCTGTGCATGCTCCCCTATAGATCAATTGTACTTGTTCCCCTCTAGATAACCTGTGTGTGCTCCCCTATAAATAGCCTGTGCATGCTTCCCTGTAGACCTTCTGTGTCTGCTGCTTTGTACAATTCCTTGCATGACCCTCTGTTGGCATCCCATGAATACTCGGCTATAAACTTCCTACACCACCATCTCAAAGTATGCCCCCAGGGAGCCCAATCTACAACAAATATTCAGAATCAAACTCTTAAAGTGGGGGGCTGTCACTGGAGTTTGATGCTAGCAGGCTCAACTTGAATGCAATGTGAGACTGTGCCTTCCAGGTATTGTGAAATGGAGTGACTGTCAACCAGGGATGACTTTGTGCTTCAAAGGATTTTTGGCCATGTACAAGATCTGTTACTGATTGTAACCGGTGGAGGTAGGAGAAAGCTGCTGGTATCTAGAAGGTGAATGCTGAGGTCCCACAAGGCATAGAACAGCCTCCACAATGAAGGTTTACCCTGCCCAAATGCAGTAGTGCCAAGGTTAAGCAACCTTGGTCTGAGGGATTTCAATGAGACAACTTGTAGTAGGGGATTTCTACAAAAAGAATCCCCAGTGAAAGTGTTCAGGGTCCTCAAAATTGAGACTCTTTTGGAGGGCTTGCTAAGACACATTGTTGTGCCTCTCCTTAGAGTTTTAGGTTCTGCTGGTACAGAACAGAATGGCTGGAGAACCCATGTCAGGCAAAGGAAGCAGAGAGACAGGAACAGAGGTCAGGGAAGGCCAGTTAGAGTGCCCATGGTCAAGAGAAAGGCGTGGTTCAACCCCTCGGGGACAAGTGCACTGGGCCCTTAGACCTCCGCACCGCTCAGCTTTTGCCCAAATCCCCAGGCACTTCTGACTTTCCTTCCACGGACAAGTAGGTCTGGTGGCCTCCGGCAGTTGTGGCTGGTGGGGAGCAAGGGCTGGCAGTTGGGAGGGAAAGACGCAAGAGGCCGTGGAGAGACAGGGCAGAGGTCCGACAGCATCTGCCACTGCTCTTTAATAACTTTGTGCTATTTAACTTGAGAGGAAAATACGGCCCCTGAGGATTTTTCCGGAACTCTAGGAAATTCTCTGAATGTTGAGCACCTGAGAATCCTGTCTTGTTTTGGCTTTGTTCTCTTTACTAACTGCTTGGAATACTTGCAGTCTCAACGCCCTAACAAGTAGGTAGTTGTAGCTCTCTGGTTGAGACACTGGACTGGAACCTGCTTTGGAGGGGGATTCTGCTGGAGGAGAAAAGGGGCTTGGCAGGATTCTGCCAACCATAAACACTGGGTCACGAGTAAAAGAAGTTCCTGGTTGACATCCGGTTGCAACCCAGTGTACTTGTGCACAGTGCCACCCCAGGGCTGACTCTGCAGCACTGTCAAGAATGCTACTGATATTTTAGCTTAATGTGGTAATTTATCGTCAGGTAACCAGATCCATAGAAACTGTGCCAAAACTCTTTGATGCCTCTAGGAAGAGTGAAATGATGTGTGTGGAAGGTAGATTAATTAGTGCAATTTGCTCCTAGTGTCACAGTCATTTACAAATAAATTGCACCATTCTTTCTGAAGGCAGTGATCAGCTACCTTCCTGAAGAAGTGCAATTTGCTTCCTTAATCAATAAAGAGCCATTATGTGAATTTGATTCTATAGAATTAAGATATAAGGACTATTATAGCTGTTGTATATCTTTCCAAGTCAAGACATTGACAGGGGAAAAAAACACACACACACACACACACACAAAGAAGAGAAAAGAGATCTGGCAGCTGTGTGCATTTAAGAGAGGGGTAATTTGGGCTTTATTTCCAAAATGAGGAAGGCTGACAAAAATTTTATTTTTATATTTTTTCCTTGTTCCTTTTCACTGAAGGCAGATTTTACTGAAGCAAGTTGAAGTTCCTTTCAATTGGCTGAAAATGCTATAAAGGTGCAATTATAAACCCTGTGCTAATCACCTTTCATGGCAATTTACTTTTATTTATTTTTTAATAAAAAATTATTTGAAAAACAGAGTAACAGAGGAAGAGGGAGAGACAAGGGCAGAAAGAAATCTTCCATCTACTGGTTCATTCCCAAATGGCAGCAAAGGCTGAGTCTTGGCCAGGACAAAGTAGGAGCCTGAACTCTATCTGGGTCTCCCATATGGGTGTCAAGAGCCCAAGCACTCGGCCATCATCTGCTGCTTTCTCAGGTGTATTAGCAGGGAGCTGGATTGGAAGTGGGGCAGCCAAGACTTGAACCAGCACCCATATGGGATGCTGGCATCACAGGCATTAGCATAACCTGCTGTACTCCTGTGCTGGCCCCATCTTTCCTGCATATGGTTGGTAAATGTTCCAGAACTTGTGTGTCTTGGTTTGATTACTAAAGTTCATAGTTGTCTTCACATAACACTACCAGATCAGGTCCTCACTTCCATAGGCCCATTTCCTTATGCAAGTGGAGGGAATTCAGAGCCAAAAACAGGGCACATGGGTATCTGGGTAGATTTCTTAAGAAACAAGTGCAATATCGGCAAATTCTTCATAAATTTATTAATTCATCACTTATCACACAACATTACGAGGATAGCTTAGAGCCAGGAATTGCTTACAGTTGTATTGGGAAGACAAACTAATGGGAAGATAAGTATTTTGCACACATTAGAAATTTAACCCTGGGTGGAGGCCAATGAGGAGCTGTGGAATCTTAGGGGATCAGGAAGGTTTTCTGGAGGAAATGGTATCTTAGCTGGGTTGAAGGTGTGAGGTCTTAAGGACTTCCAGGTGAAGGAGGCAGCTAATGGAGTGGTCTGGAGACAAGAGGTGGGGTAGGTTTGGGAATTAGCACCCAGTAGAGATGGTCTCAAGAGACATGCATCAGGTTAATAGGTTAATAGGTTCTGGTTAGTCTGTTAGTAGGTTCAGGTCACCATCTAATGCAGGTTATCATAAAAAAGAACATATGCAGTTTAAACATTTCATTTCCCATGAAGACATCTAAGTGCGATTATGTTTGTTGTTTTATAAAGGCCAATGTCTTTTTTTAAGATTTATTTATTTATTTGAAAGTCAGAGTTACAGAGAGGCAGAGAGAGAGAGAGAGAGAGAGAGAGAGAGAGAGAGAGAGATTCCATCTTCTGGTTCATTCTCAGATGGCCATAACAGCCAGGGCTGGGCCAGCTGAAGCCAGGAGCCAGGAGCTTCTTCCGGGTCTCCCACGTGGGTGCAGGGGCCCAAGGACTTGGGCCATCGTCCACTGTTTTCTCAGGCCATAGCAGAGAGCTGGATCAGAAGTGGAGCCGCTGGAAGTGCTGCTCCACAGGGGGCCAATGTCTTGTCTTTATTATATCCTGTTCATACTTTCCTTCTCACATAAGCCACACCCTTAATACATCCTCTAAATTCTTATTTCTCTTCCTTTAAAGTACATTGAGAAATTAAAGCCACTTGGAATTAACCCTCCTTAGAAAGTCTCTAGAGACACATCCCCTCTCTGTCCTTTACTGTTAATTGGAAGCTTACCTTTATCAAGTCTTTCCAACGTTTTCATAGACACAATCTCTTTTCTTGTCTTCATATTTTGCTGTTTTGTGTAGTGCCTAATTAAATGATACTATTGGGATGATAATAAGCATTAGCATAAACAAGTCAGGGATGAATGACCTCCAGATGAGCACTGAGACAATTGGAGAAACACTGCTCTGTTAACCTGCCTGCAGCAAGTGGCCAGCGTATTTGACATAGGCCTGGCAAGTGTTGGTTCATTCAGTGCAGTGCCTACTCCAACCCATCAGCTCAGGGAAGGAGTTCAGACTCTTGCATGAAACTGAACATGGCAGAAGCATCAAGGTCACAGATTACACAAGCTGGGAGCAGGTGTTCACCCAAGTGGCTAAGATGCCCATGTCCCACACTGGAGTGCTTGATTCAGCTTCTGGTTCTGGCTCCTGACTCCAGTTTCTGGCTAGTGCAGAGCCTGGGGGGCAGAAGTAATGGCTCAAGTAGGTGGGTTCCTGCCACTCATGTGGGACACCTGGGTTTTGTTCTCTGTCCTGGTTTTGGCCTTGACCCACCCAGCTGTTGTTGGCATTTGAGGAGTGAGTTAGCAGATGGGAACCTCCCTTTCTCTCTATTGCTCTTCTCTCTCTCTCTCTCTCTCCAACACCCCCCAAATATTTTTTTAAAAAAAACACTATTGTACAAATTGATGCTAAGGAATTAGTTTGAAAGCCTATAATTGATTTTATTTGTTTAGGTATCTAAACTTTATTCTATCAGTCCATCCAGAACTACACCAAAAGGAGGCATACAAAGAGGAGGACATTTCTGGGGAGACAGTCTCTAAGGACTAACACCTACTGGGAATTGAAGAGAGAGCTTAAACTTAAACAAAAGTTATAGCTGATCACAGAGGAATTCTGGAACTGGAAGAGATGTCAGTGCTGTTCCACCTTGAGACAAAGAGGTCAGGCCTTACTACAAACTCTCCCCACCAACACTGGCCAGTCATTGAACACAGGCTGCTCTCAAGTAGGGGAAGTCACCTAGATGGATATAAAAAATATGTCTAGTCTTTGTTCTCCATTCCCAGCACAGAATTTCAGAAATACTGGAGTTTTTCTGAGTAATGAGACTTTGTTTTGCTAAGGCAGTAGCTCGTGGTTGGCCCTTGGATTTCTTCAGCACAAGGGTTGGTCACATCAGAGGGTAGCTGTGTGCCTAGCGGGTGGGGACTTTGGGATAGCCCCACCTCCAAGGAGCGGAGAGGGACTTTAGATTGTACTCCATCATATGGTCAGTGAGCCGCCACTCATGCTTACATAGGAAACCCCAATACATTCTAGAGACCAAGGCTCAGAGAGCTTCCTGGCTGTTGAAAACATTAAGTGCTGTGGAGGGTGGTGCATCAGGGGAGAGGGGGTGGAAGATCTGTGTCCATGCTCGTGGCACTGTGCTGGTGGGGTGGCCTGGCTCCCAGGTACCTGGCAACAGCTTCACCTCGAGGATTATGCTTTCTCCAAGAGGAACAGGCTTTTTATTCTCAAATCAAATAATGAGTCAAGTGGAACAAAGACAGTTCCAAATTAGCAAGTTTATTACAGTGCACACAAAAGCAGATTAAGCAAAAATAAACAAAGGCAATACATGAAAATATAGGCAAAGATAAGGAAATCACTTGTGCACAGAGAGCTAGTAATAAACCAAACCCTAAATGTCCACAGTAGAAATTGTCCAAATGATTTGGGAGATCCCTCCATTGAAGGTGACACTTGAATGGATCCGGAATGCCTTCAAGTTATTGACAAGGGACCAAAGGACTTTATCACTTGGATAGTGCCTCCAGCAGCTCATGCCACTTTAGAGTGAACACAGCAAGATGTGTCTGGAGTGGCAATCTGAAGGCACTGATTTTTGTAGTTCCAGAAGGTGTGTAATCTCAGCCTGCAGATGTCAGTTTTGGAGGGAAAAGTCCCGGGCACCACGACCTTATTTACATATTGGCTGCGTGTCCATGGTTGTCAAGGTGACTATCAGCCAGCCACTTGGCTCAGTGACAGCTTGCGCTATAAGAAAAACCTCACAATGGTGTTAGTGCTGTCAAAGCACAGCCACATGAGTCATAATTAAAATCCCAATTTACTTAGCTCTCCAAGAATTAAAACCCAACAAAACATCCCTCACAGCTGTGCTCTCTGCCTGATCTTATTCCATAGGTCTCTTCATTTGGGTGCCACTGTTCTGTGTCCTTTATAATATAACTTGCATTGTCCCCAACGTTCAACCATCTCCTTCTGGGTTGCAGCTAACCAGCCAAACCCTTTGGCAGCCTCCCTGCCCCTGTCCCGACTGTGTATATTCAAATACAGTCTTACCTTGGACCGCTTCTCTTTTCAACAGAGCTTGTCTCAGGAAGCCCCTTAGAAGGATTTTCTCTTTGATTTCAGAGACACCCCTTAGTGGAACTGTAAAGCAGTAGCAGTAAATTTTCTGCTTCTTCTCATCCAGACAGCGAATCCATCCATGATCCTAAATCAACCTTGTTCCATTTCTATGGCCTTTCATAAGGTTCACGCCATGTGGCTACAGATTTGAGCTGAAGGGTATACTCCAGTGCAGTAGTGGTGGATCACATCAGGTTGGGGGCCACTTATCCATGATGTTTACTTGTCTGCTACAACTGACGACTTACCTCGGTTGCAGCTTCCAGTTCACAAGGCTTTTCTGATGTACCTGATTTTATGACTTAAGGAATGTGACAGAGCCACAGTCATGATGGAAAGTTCTGTCTGCAGGGTCACTGGGTACTCTGATCCGTTCCTTCTTCTCCTACCACTGATGCCTTTTGGGTCTGCCCTATGGTCAGGAATGTCACTTCTAAACGTGTTGGTGAAGGTGTGTTTAGATGAAATTAACATGTAAATTGGTGAACTTGAGTAAAACAGACTGCTTACCATAATGTGCACGGGTCTCATCCATTCAACTGATGGCCTTAAGAGAAAAATACTGACCTCCATCAAGCAACAAGGAATTCTGCCCGTAGACATCGTCAGACTTCAACTACAACATCAGCCTTTCTCAGGGTATCTGATCTGCCTGCCTACGCTCAGGTCATGGACTTGCCTGCTCTGTAGTCATGTGAGCCGATTACTTAAAATGAATCTCCACATTTACATGTGTTCTATTCATCTTGTCTTTCAGAGAACCCTGGCTAGTACACCTGGCTAACGGGCTGAGCTGGAGTGTGGAAATCCCCAGAGAAGCTTCCTGGGCATCACACTTCCTTTCTTCCATAAGAAATGTGACATGAAGCAATTTCAAACAAGTTTATTTATTTTCATCTACATGGAAGGCAGAGAGAGAGAGAGAGAGAGAGAGAGAGAGAGAGAGAGAGAGAGAGAGAGAGAAGGGGGCTGGTGCTGTAGTGCAGGTTAAAGCCCTGGCCTGAAGCGCCGGCATACCATATGGGCACCAGTTCCAGTCCCAGCTGCTCCACTTCCAATCCAGCTCTCTGCTATGGCCTGGGAAAGCAATAGAAGATGGCCCAAGTCCTTGGGCCCCTGCACCCACGTGGGAGACCTGGAAGAGGCTCCTGGCTCCTGGCTTTGTATCGGTGCAGCTTCAGCCATTGCAGCCATCTGGGGAGTGAACCATCGGATGGAAGACCTCTCTCTCTGTCTCTACCTCTCTATGTAGCGCTTTCAAATAAATAAAATAAATTTAAAAAAAGAGAGAGATAAAGAGAAGAAAGAGAGATCTCATTGTTCCATTTGCTGGTTTACTCCCCGAATGTTCACAAACAGCCAGCTCTGGGTCAGGCCAAAGCTAGGAGCTGGGAACTCCATCCAGGTTTCCAACGAGGATGGCAGGCACTCAAGCATTTTGGCCATCATCCACTGCCCCCAGAGTGCACCTGTAGGGAGCTTGATTGGAAGCAAAGCAACTGGGACTTAAACCAGCACTCTAATGCAGGATACAGATGTCCCAAGCAACATCTTAACCTGTTGCACCACAAGGCCCATCCCCAGATGAAGCAATTTTTCACTCACAATGAAGGGTCTAGCATGTCCAAACCAAGCATTCCACTAGAGTGGTGAGCCCCTGATTCTTCGTAAGTCATTCTTCCATCCTCCGGAAAGCTGTAGTGTCTCAGACCAAGGCCTACAACAAGCCTACTTCTCACCCATCTGGCATTATTACTATTATATCACAGATATAATAGGAAGGATATTCAGACGATCCAGATCACCTCAGATTGTAGTCAGATCAAGGATAGGAGAGTTAGCTAGCTTTGGAGCTGGAGCATGACTGTGTCCCAGGTGGACACAAACTCTGATGCCTCTTCTTTCTCAATAAGGATGGACAAGAATGCATCTAACACACATGTGGGGACTTCAAAAAGTTCATGGAAAGTGGAATTTTGGTGTGAATTTCCCTAAAAGACTATGCATAATTGTTTCATAATATGCATTTCCATGTCTCTTTGGAAGAACCCTCATACCTGAGGCAGCATTCCTCCACACTAGCCGGCCTACCACCTATGGCATGGACTGCAATTGCGATGGCTACTTGATTACTTGAGCCTGTGTGGTCCACTGCTGTCTTCCAGTATCTGTCCGGATTCTTGGGGTTAAACTGGTGAATTATTGGGAGCTAGTCCTGCTATGTCCTATATGTACTATAGTACTACTCTCTGAAATTCCCCAAGAATGCAAAACTATTTTTGATTCCTAAATTGGTACCAAGAGAGGGAAGGTTCAGAAACTTCCATGTGGCCATCCCCACTGTGATTGCTCTTACTTCACATGTCAGGGGGTCAGTGTGTGGTTTCTAGCAACTCCCATGTATGTCTTCTCCAATAAACATTTTGGGAGTAAGGGAAATGATAATTTGATGGGTCATGAGCTCATTGGGTCTACTATAAGCCAAATCTGAGCCAGGACTCCATTTACTTCTTAGGCCTCCAATATCTGCACTCTAACAGAGAGGTTATTGGTCCTTCTGTATCTTATCTACAAGGACACTATCTGTCACAGTCATTGAAATGTTTAGGTCTTTTCCTTTCTCCATTGTATGATTAATCCAGTAAAGGGCCCATGTGCTATTAGAAGAGGGCTGGAGGGATCATTCACTAACAAACTTGCAGTTCCTCTTTCCAGGGACCTGGCCTCTCCTTCAGTTTGTGAGACCTGGGTCTGCATACGTGGACCCAGCCATTGGAAGTGTGGTTGTGACATTTTGCCAGAGCAGTCATCCTCAGTATTCCAAGCACTCTCCTTTGGTTGCATAGGAAGAACATTGTGCTATCTATTCATCTGTCTTTTCTGCATGACATGTTCTGTTACTTCTGTGACTTTCTGGCTTTATAATGACTTTGTACTTCTTATGAAAATTTCCTCTCTTGCTTCTGATATTTCCATGTGCCACCCTTTGTTGTTTTGGGATTTCATGATTCTTATTGCTGTCAGGGAATCCGGCTCTATAACATAATCTATTGTCATCTCTGGCTTAAAAACCACGGTCATTTCTGAGATTTTCAATGATGTAATGGTATTCCTCACCAGTGCATTTGCTTTTGTATGTAGAATGCCCCATGCTGCCCACTGAGTATAGTCATCTAGTTGGTGTTTTGTTCTTGCATAGAACAGTCCCTCTACCGTGCCTGTTTCTCTGAGACTTAGATCTTCTATTCCATTGTCTCCCATGGTCCTTCTGCCATATTGACTTTATGTACATGGACTATTGCATGTTCAATCTGTCAGTGTCCACTGGTACATGTCGACTAGCTCCTGCCATTTCTCTTAGTACCTTTCTGGCAAATTTATGGTATGACTTCACCCTAGTTTATTGATCTGTGTTAGGGAAGGGATGTGCCAATAGGCACTAGAGTAGGTGTGTATAGTCTTGCAAGGTCAAGGCTGGCTCATTGACTTCAAGGAAAATGGTGATTCTTGCCTCTAACAGGAGTAGACCACTTTGACAGGTGCAAAGACTTCAGATAGATCTAGCATTCTGGATTCTAACTCAGATTTTTCCATCCCACATCTCAGAGCTGCACTCCTTTCCAAGGGCTCCACTTTGGGCATAGAAGACTTTCTGAGGTTGAGGGTCCAACCTCCGAAGCTCTTAGGCTTCCTTCTGTTTGCTCCCATTCAGCTACACAAGCTAAGAGTCACTCTGCATAACGCAGAAGAATCCCTCTGACTCTTAAAATGATATTAATACTTATATTAATCACCTTCAAGTTCATTGTTTCTCTTCAATGCATTCATGGCATCCAAAAATAGTTCCCCAATTCCATAGTTATTATTATAAATTTCTACTTTGCTAAGTTTTCTCAAACACTGAGATAATTCCCTCTTTGATGCATCTCTGCCCATTGATATTCCATCCCAGTTTACTACTGGGGAAAACTTTAGCAAGTTCGTTGCTACAGGGTGCCTGTGGCTACTCCTGCTCCATTTAACACTCGTGATGGCTTCTCATATCAAGTTCACTGGGATAATCCATGTATAAATCCCATTTTAGAATCAGCTTCTTCAGGTCACTCCTGGCCCTAAGTTTTAAGTTGCGTTCTACAGGAAGCAGACTGAGCAGGTATGCAACAGATTTATTTCCATGCAGGTATTTATTAGGAAGTCTTTCAATGGACAACATCTGGAAGGAGATGAAGGAAGGAGAGCTGGGGGGAGGGAAGACTGACCTGCAGGGCAGATCCTGTAGGTTGCTCTAGAGCTGAGATGATCTGCCAGATTTGTCCTGGCTGTTAGCAAGGTGGTCACACTTCCTATCCTCTGCTTTAATTTATCCTCAGAGCTGGGTCATTCCCAGGGAGGCGATGTAACCTTGGGTGAAACTAATGTCTTGGGCTAAGGGTAATTCCTTGGGGGCCACTCTTTTGAGAATCATGGCCCCCAACACTCCCAGCAATGGGGAGAAGGAATACTCAGTCCTGTAGGATGATGTAGGCAGCACACCAGTACAGCTACTAATAGACTTGTAAACTAGAAAGTTAACAAGATAAAATTCTTTCATTTCTGAGAGACAGAGAGAGGCAGATAGACACAGACAGCTCCCATCTGTTGATGCACTGTCCAAATGCCTGCATGGCCAAGGCTGGGCTGAGCTGAAGCCAGGAGCCAGGAGGCAAGAGCCAAGAATCAGGAGCCAGGATTTCATTCCAGGTCTCCCACCTGGTGGCAGAGACTCAGCCACTTGACCCTTCACCACTGTCCCCAGGATGTGCATTGGCAGGAACCTAGAATTGCAAGCAGAGCCAGGACCAGAGCCCAGGTACCTTGCTATGGACTTGGGGCATCCCAACCAGCATCTTAACTTCTAGCCCAAGCACCTTTCCAAAAATTCTTTCCTTAGAAAAATCCTCCTCAGGGCCAGTGCCGTGGCTCACTTGGTTAATCCTCTACCTGTGGCACCGACATCCCACATGGGCACTGGGTTCTAGTCCCAGTTGCTCCTCTTCCAGTCCAGCTCTCTGCTGTGGCCCGAGAGGGCAGTGGAGTATGGCCCAGGTGCTTGGGCCCCTGTACCCGCATGGGAGACCAGGAGGAAGTGCCTGGCTTCTGGCTTCGGATTGGCGCAGCGCTAGCCATGGTGGCCATTTGGAGGGTGAACCTTTTCTCTCTATCTCTCTTTCTCTCACTGTCTATAACTCTACCTGTCAAATAAAAAAAAAAAAAAAAAAAAAGAAAAATCCTTCTGTCAGAAGTAAGGAGAAAAGATTGGAAGAGTTCATCGCAAATTTGTAATGCCATACTAACAATGTTGGATATTTTATATGTGCATACCGTGTATCTAGGAGAACATGAAGAATAGCATGTGTCAGCCATGCGGAACTCTAAGGTAAGAATCACAAGAGAATCACGGAACAAATATATTCTGTAAGTCATGGAATTCTGCTGGTAAATTTCTATTTCTAGTCTTAATAAATCACTTTCACCCTAGTGTCACTATGCAAGCTGAAGCCGAAAGTCCAGTCCATTCTCAAGCGGTGATAACAGGTTAAAAAATTGAGATTCTTATGTAATTTTTATGAGCATTAGCATACGGGGAAAGTTTAATGGACGCAGTGGTAGCAAGAAATAGACCTAAAGCTAATGAATCCAAGAGGGTAGGAGACTGTGTGAGCACTTAGTTACTTAGTGCTCAGCCTCCTGGCCTGATGGGAAATAAAGGTAGGGGACACAGAAGGGAAGTGAAAATGTAAAGGGGCACAGTGTTAGCGCACGAACCTGTTCTTGGAGCTCTAGGTTCCTGACTTCAGCTTGGCCCAGCCCTGGCTATTTCTAGCACACGGGGAGTGAACCAATGGAAGGAAGATCTTTCTGTCTCTTTGGCTCCAAATCTCTACCTTTCAAATAAAATGAAAATAGATGAATTTTAAAACATTCTTTAAAAGTTTTATTCTTTTTGCTTCACAAGAGTAATTCATAAATATACTCCTTGTCAGAAGTTTAGAAAATATGGAAAATATAAAATAAGAATAATCCCTTAATCTATCACTAAGAAATAATTATTACTGAGATTTTAATTATTATTATTATTATTATTTTTGACAGGCAGAGTGGATAGTGAAAGAGACAGAGAGAAAGGTCTTCCTTTTTTGCCGCTGGTTCACCCTCCAATGGCCGCTGCTGCCAACGCATCGCGCTGATCCGAAGCCAGGAGCCAGGTGCTTCTCCTGGTCTCCCATGCGGGTGCAGGGCCCAAGGACTTGGGCCATCCTCCACTGCCTTCCCGGGCCATAGCAGAGAGCTGGCAACCGGGATAGAATCCGGCACCCCGACCGGGACTAGAACCCAGTGTGCCGGCGCTGCAAGGCAGAGGATTAGCCTGTTAAGCCACGGCGCCAGCCAGAGATTTTAATTATTTTTATGACAAAACAAAATTAATTTTATTATATATTTTATATTTATAGCTTATTTCATTTGATATTTTCCTTATTATGTCAAAAAGATTTTGTCATTTAAAGATACAATTTTTAGTTCTAATGTAGTAGTCCATCATATGAACATATTATCTCTATTATTATGGGACATAGAGGCTATTTCCCAATATTTTTGGAAAAAAGATTTATTTATTTGAAAGGCAGAGTAACAGAGAGAGGAAGAGACAGAGAGAGAGAGATCTTTGATCCGCAGGTTTACTTCCCAGATGGCCACAAAGCCAGGGCTGGGCCAGGCTAAAGGCAGGAGCAGGAATCCTATAGGGGTCTCCCACACAGGTGGCCAGGGGCCCAAGCACTTGCCCATCTTCTGCTGCTTTCCAAGGTGCATTAGCAGGGAGCTGGATCAGAAAGCCAAGTAGCTGGGACTCTCCCATTCAGGATAGCAATGCCTCAAGCAGCAGCTTAACCCACTGCACCACAATGTTTCCCATTATTTTTGTTATTATAATTGTTGTGGGGACAAATCTTATGGTATTGAAAACTTTTACACATCACGCTGAGTGAAATAAGCCAGTCCCAGAGGGACAAATATCATATGTTCTCCCTGATCGGTGACAACTAACCAAGCACCAAAAAGGAAACCTGTTGAAATGAAATGGACACTATGAGAAACAATGACTTGATCATGCCTTGTCCTGACTGTTGATGTACAACTTACTACTTTGTCCCTTTTAGTATTTTTTTGTTTTAGTTAATACTATTGGTTGAACTCTGTAATCAACACACAATTATTCTTAGGTGTTGAAATTTAACTGAAAAGTGATCTCTGTTAAATATAAGAGTGGGAATAAGAGGGAGGAGATGTACAATTGGGTACATGCTCAATCGGACTTGCCCCAAATGGTGGAGTTAGAAATGTGCCAGGGGATTCCAATACAATCCCATCAAGGTTGCATGTACCAATGCCATCTCACTAGTCCAAGTGATCAGTTTCAGTTCACAATTGATGACTCTGATAGGTCTAAGAGTCAAAGGGATCACACAAACAAGACTAGTGTCTACTAATACTAACTGATAAAATCAAAAAGGGAGAGAACGATCCATCATGGGAAGCAGGATACACAGCAGACGTCCTAAACAACACTCTGGCCTCAGAATCAGCCCTTAAAGCATTCAGATCTAGTTGAAGAGCCCATGAGAGTATTTTAGGCATGGAAAGCCAAGACACTCTGGCAAAAAAACAAAAACAAAAACAAACAACAACAACAACAAAAAACACCTGAATGAAAGATCTCTGCGAGTGAGAGCCCAGTGGAAAGAATGGGGCCATCAAAGAAGGAGGTACCTTTCTCTGAAGGGAGGAGTGAACCTCCACTTTGACTATGACCTTGTCTAAATAAGATCAAAGTCAGCGAACTCAAAAGGCTTCCATAGCCTTGGCAACTCATGACTAGAGCCTAGGGAGATTACTGATGCCATAAACAAGAGTGTCAATTTGTTAAGTCAACAACAGGAGTCACTGTGCACTTACTCCCCATGTAGGATCTCTGTCCTTAATGTGTTGTTCAATGTGAATTAATGCTATAACTAGTACTCAAACAGTATTCAACACTTTATGTTCTGTGTGAGTGCAAACTGTTGAAATCTTTACTTAATATATACTAAATTGATCTTCTATATATAAAGATAATGGAAAATGAATCTTCTTGTGAATGGAAGGGGAGAGGGAGTGGGAGTTGGGAGGGTTGCGGACGGGAGGGAAGTTATGGGGGGGGGAGCCATTGTAATCCATAAGCTGCACTTTGGAAATTTATATTTGCTAAATGAAAGTTAAAAAAATTACTTTTAAAGGTTCATGAAGCACCAACAACTAATTTCAATTTCAACTTGTCTGAGAAACTTTTATTAGAATAAAGATGAGTATTTAAATTAAAAAAAAGAAAACTTTTAATATTGCCTTTCTTTTCTGAAGAAAAACTTCTGAAATCAGGGTTCCTGAGTCATATTAAACAATTTAGCTTTCTTGATGCTTATTTATTTGAAAGGCAGAACAACAACAACGAGAGAGACAGAGAGAGAAAGAGAGAGAGAGAGAGAGAGAGAGAGAGAGAGAGAGAGAATCTTCTGTCCACTGCTTCAATCACGGAATACCTACAACAGCTTGGGATGGGCCATCCTGAAACCTGGAATTTGGAACTCCATCAGGGTCTCCCATGTGGATGGCATGGATTAAAAAACTTGAGCCATTACACAGTGTGCAATGATACCAGGCACTCGATATGAGATACAGGTTTCCCAATTGAGGCTTAACCCACTGTGCCATAACATCGGTCCCCACAGTTTGTTTAAAATGGCCTTGGTTAAATCACACACCATTTCTGAAAGTGTGGTTTCATTATTCATTTCCACCAGCAATACGTGTGTGTTCACCTAACCACACTGTCTCTAATAGAGAGAAGTAAGTGTAATTTTGTTGTCATTATCTTGTTTTGCATTCTTGTTTTTTTAGTTACGAGGAAGACTCTTGCCTATTTGATTCTGCTTATAATTTGTCTTCCCAGAGCCACACCTGAAAGGCAAGTTGGTGCCCATGTGAGCCCTCAGCCCATTCTCAATTTCTTTTGGGTGCTCGGGTAGAGTAGCTGTGAATGCAGTGAGGCTAAGATGCTCCAAGATGGCGGTGTATCAAACTCTCATCTTCCCAGGGCGCTGTGTGTCTATGCAGTACTTACCTCACTTCTAGGAGTTGCACTGTTTAAGAGTGACCTAGGTCCCACCCCATCCCCCAACTCTTGCAAATTCACACGTGGAAGTCCTAGCCCTTAGAACCACAGAACGTGACTTCATTTGGAGAAAGTGTCTTTACAGGGGTCACCAAAGTGAGCCCATGAGGTTGTTTTTTTTTTTTTTTTGACAGGCAGAGTGGACAGTGAGAGAGAGAGACAGAGAGAAAGGTCTTCCTTTTGCCGTTGGTTCACCCTCCAATGGCCGCCGCGGTAGCGCGCTGCGGCCGGCGCACCACGCTGCTCCGATGGCAGGAGCCAGGTGCTTCTCCTGGTCTCCCATGGGGTGCAGGGCCCAAGCACTTGGGCCATCCTCCACTGCACTCCCTGGCCACAGCAGAGAGCTGGCCTGGAAGAGGGGCAACCGGGACAGGATCGGTGCCCCGACCGGGACTAGAACCCGGTGTGCCGGCGCCGCAAGGCGGAGGATTAGCCTAGTGAGCCACGGCGCCGGCCGGTTGTTTTGAAATCCAATGGGGCAGTAGTCCTTTCACTAAGGGGAAATGTAGACCCAGAGACACGCACAGAGGGAGGATGGTGTGACGAGACACCAGGAAGCAGCATCTGTGAGCCAAGGAGAGAGGCAGGGCTCAGAAGGAGCCTTATTGGCCCGTGGATCTCAGACGTGTAGATTCCAGAACCAGGAGCCCCTAAATCTCTGTGGCTTAAGCTCCTTCTCCCCTCTGTCTGTGGTACTTGGATCCAGCAGCCTGCAGACTCACACATGTCCATCCCAGAGCCCGATGGATGCCATTGTCTCCCGTCTCTCCCCTGCATGACTGTTTCCAGGAGGGTTGAAGTAGGACGCTTTTAGAGAGCCTGTCCCAGCCTGTTCCCTCCAGCATCGGGATAGGTTGCTGTGGCTGGGCTATGCCATGCCATGTCCTCTTCTCTAACCACATAGGGACCCTGCACGTAGGCTGCACCACTCAGAGCCTGTCCCCTGAACATGCTGAGACAGGACTTACAGGGAGCTGAGAGCAGGAAGTCTTAGGGTACCAGGCCTTGGGGAACTCATTCCAGCCTCATGTTTGCAGAAAGCTTGCTGGAAGGAAGGCAGAGCCTAGAGGGTGGGTCTTCTAAGGCAAAGAAAGCTTCGGAGCTTTCCTATCGGTTTTCACACCTGAGCACCTGTTCACCTGCTCCTGGGCTCTCTGAGCGCATCCATCAGCCCTGCACATCAGCCAGCTTGATTGGACTTCTTCGCCTTGTCACGGGGTGGCCGCAGACCAAGACAACATCAGTTTGTGACACTGGAATGGCACGGAGGAACAGGAGCAGGTGGCACTGGGATGGGGTGACACGAGGCAGGGTGGGTTACACTGCAATGAAGACGGCTCCCCGCAGAGTGTGGACAGTCCGCTCCTTTGGGCTGCACATTCAGGGGTAGCAGTGACCCAGAAATCCTCCCAGATTCTGCCACCGTCAGTCCTCGCTCTTAGGGATTAGCACACAGTTCATGCTTTTTCTGTACTCTTCAGCATTTTAGTGGAGATCAGGGAGACACAGAACCCATTTTAAAGCAACTGCCAGAGGCTCAGTGCTGAAACAGAGTTGCCTTGTTACCAAAACCACACAATTACGTTTCCTCTTTCATGTGGCGGTGATTACGAGGGCATTTGAAAACCCTCCCTGTTCTCTCATAGGTCCCTCTTTAAAAAGTATTGCAAATGGCTCCAAATAATAGCTCTAATGATATAGTAATATTGCAACCACATAAAAGCTTGCCAAAGATAAGCCTATAGAGAACTTGTTCCTACGTGTCTATATAGCTATAATTGCTTATACTACCCTGATTTCATTATAACGTAAATTCTTCCCTCTTGTTTATCCCTTAATATATCTGTCTCCAAGCATGATTAAATACAAGATAAAGTTCTTGTTTTCAAATAAGTTAGGACCTTGTTTAGTTTTTTTTTTTTTTTTTATGGCAGTGAGGAGAAACAAAGACAAGTCAACCAACAATTATGGAGTAGTGTTTTAAGTGTTAGAGTGAAACCATGTATACGAAGACAGAGTCCACAGAGGGCTTTCCTGGGTCTGAGGTTGCTCTGAGGGTGTCCAGAGGAAGCAACCCTTAGGCTATGCCTTCAGGCATGAGAAGAAAAAGTTCAAGCAGTAAATGGATAAAAGTTGCTCCCAACGAAGAACCTGATGGCACAGTCACAGAGCCTCGGCAGGTGGCTGAGAAGAGAAGCCGCAAACCAGGAGTGGCTTCGTGAAAATGGGCGGGCAGGGAGCCGCAGGAATTTGAAAGCTCCTTCCTAAATCTGCAGATTTCATAAATCTGAAATCTATGATTCCGTGCTCCAACCTGTTGGGCCGCGGAACCATGAGGTTTGGCTGTCACTGAATCTTAAATACTGATGCTGTCCACTGGTTGAGGGAAACCATCCTGTGTTCTATGTCAGTCTGGAGAATGATTGCATTGGTCAGCTTTTCCTTACTTCCCCTACAATGGCCGAGAGAAACTATGTAGAAAGGAAGAATGTAGTGTGGCACACAGGTTGGAGGTTCATGGTCCAAAGTGAGACGGGCCCATTGGTTCAAGCATCTGGTAAGGCTGGAGGATGGTGGA
The DNA here is from genome assembly GCF_033115175.1 of Lepus europaeus. Classification (NCBI taxonomy): domain Eukaryota; kingdom Metazoa; phylum Chordata; class Mammalia; order Lagomorpha; family Leporidae; genus Lepus; species Lepus europaeus. The sequence continues at coordinate 95,598,619 of NC_084839.1, forward strand.
GGGATGACCACTTGGGAAGCCAGCAGGCAGCAAGCATCATGAGGCCCAACTCAGCCTTTGTTACTAAGTTCTCAAGAGAATCACCTCAGAGAGCAAGCTCCCCATGAATCGAAGGCCTCCCAGTATGCCCCACTTCCAGACAGCATGAATAGATCAAGTCTCTACCCTTAGTCCATTAACCATTAACATTAATCCATTAACTGTTAACATGAGACTTTGGGTTGAAACATCTGTATGAGTTGAGAGCCAAATCCTGCTTCAAAGTATACCAATGAGAGTGTGAACCATTCTGTGACTTGTGGCCAGGAAGGCCTGGACACACAACACTGGGCTGGTGACACACATCCTACCTAGGGCAGAGTCAGGTGGCTTGAGGGCTCCTCTTTTTTTCTGAAAGTACAAACAAACCCACGCACAACAACAAGTCCCCTGTTTGTCCTTGTTGCCCAAACATCACTAGCACCTGCAGGGGGCTTCTGTCTTACTGGGGCTCCTGCCCCCAGCTCGAGGTTGCCTTGCTGAGTACAGGCTGTCAGCAGGCAGAGCAGTGGGGGCTCAGGCCTCCTCGCTTGGCTAGTGCTTTCCATTTATGACTTCTGATTGCCTGCTAAGCCCTTGTGTCGTGGGAGGATTCAGAACCAGTTGCTGGTAGGAGCACTTGCTATGCTTCCTAGACTTTCACTCATTTTCTGAACTGCATGGGCTCTGCCTTCTGAAGGCATTAACACAAACCAGATGCATGAGGGCAAAATTTCTTTTCCCTGCTATTTCTCTGTAAAAATATTAATATTTTGTTGAAGGTGGTAATGGCTTACGAAGTTAACTCTTGTTAAGGCAATAGATGGGTCGATGAGAATGTGGAGAAATATTTCACTGCCAATTTTCCCCCACTTATGTATTTTATAGAGTAAAATAGAGCTCAAGAGACAAAAGTAGTAGGATTTGGACATCTTGGTCAACTCCTATGAAAATCCTGAGCATCATATTGTACTGTAAGAGGATATTACCCACAACCCTTTCAAGGACTGGAGGTTGTGTTAATAACAAATGATAGTCTATCTGGAATTTAAATAAGATTTTTAAGAAAAGACATAATTCCTTTCCTGCCTTCCATATATACCTCTTTGAGAGATTCCCGTATGGAAGAGAAAAGCATTAGTGCAGACATTCTTTAGCTGTCTCCAATGCCCACCCTGTTTCCCCCTGAGAAGTTATTCAGTATAGAATAACGATGTCACGTTGAAAGCCCAGTTGGAAGTGTGGATTCTAGTTCTAATTCTGAGGCTTCAGAGTGGGTATTCAGCCTGAATGGGGCATCGGTTTTCTCAGTTAGAAGCAAGGGCCCTGGTGCTTGGGAACTAGAGGAATCAGTACTTTGGATAAGGAAAAATGGGCTATGTTTCTTAAATGATAGAAAGTGGGAACATGATCATGTTACCTTAGGGAACTGCACAAGCAAAGTAGAAGAGAGGTGGAACCAAGCTCACAAGCCCTGTTTGGTGAGGACAAAGGTTTCAGTAGGTTCCAAGGAAAACTGATGGGCTCTGCACTCTGAAGAGACCACTGCTCCAAAGGGACAAGTGGCTCTCAGGGTAGGTTTATCCCTCCACAACTGTGAAGCCTCTCACAGAGAACTAGAAAAGCAGTGGACAGAGAAGGGACATCTAAAAATGAGCGTGGCTCAAGTGACCTCAGAATGCAGCTCCCAAGACGGGCAGAGTCGCCATCATCAACAATGAAGATACTTAGCAAGTTGTCTTGCAAAATGCAGGCTTGATGATGCTACTCCTGCCTACAGTTCCATTTTCAGTAGAGAGCTTTTAGCACTGAACTTGTTCACTTGGCCTTTAGGATGCTGTTGGACAACTTCCAGACAAGGAGTCCCTTGGACGCTTTGGACACTTGCAAAGCTCTTCCTGGGTAATTTATTCCACACTTCACTTCTTCCAGGATGCAGGGCCTGCTCATCTTCTTGAACTTTTCCCTTGTGGATAGTGTTCATGTCCAGAAATCAAACATTACAGGAACAAGTAGAACATGAAAGGAACCATTTCCTTTCCTTACTCACATTAATGCTAACAATGTGTGTTCTATTAGATTTCAATGGCTATACCAACAAACACTAGTATTATATTGAAATGAAAATATATTCTTCTTATGTTGATGTGTCTATCATATGCATATTATCTATTTACATACATAGGTCCTCAATTTTCTGTTTTCTATTCAATTAAATTAATTAATTAGAGGCAGAAAGTCAGAGACATTGAGAGAAATCTTCCATCTGCTGGACTTCCCAAATGCTTGAAAGCCTGGGCCAGGCCCAAACAGGAAGTTGGGAACTCATTTTGGGTGGGATGGGAACTATCACCTCCTGCCTCCCAGGGTGTACCCTGGCAAGATGCTGGGTTTGGGCGCAGAGCCAGGACCAGAACCCAGGCCTGGATGCAGAAACAGATGCACCAAGCAGTATCTTTACCACTGTGCTAAATGCCTGCCCCCTTTTCCTCATTTAACAGTTGTTATTGGCATGTGATATGCCTTATTGAACCAATCCCTATGGATTGTGTCTCAGTAGTTTTTGAATGTATTCGTATTACAAAACCATATTTGTGCATGTATCCTATACAGATATGATCTTTCCTTACTTATTCTGTCATTCAGCATTTACTAATACTTGTTTATTAAGCACTTATTTATTAGAATATGCTTAAAATTTCACCTGTGAAGCCTACAACTTCCAACTCTCTAAACTAAGGCAAAAATCACTTCTATCTTTCACCCCTGTATTTCATTTTTGTCTCACCATCCTTTTAGAATGTCAACATTGGAAAGATGGAGCACTTTCAGGTCCAATCAAAAAAATTAAAAAACTTTATAGGTAAGAAAGCTGAATGCTATTTCCCAACATATTGTAAGATATTCAGAGCATTTTAAAATCAGATTGGATCATGCATGCAAGACCAGACCATGTTAGATTAACCACATTTTCTTAGAAAGTTCTCTAAAGGGCAAATATAGATCAGGGAATGTGGTAGCTAGAAACTATCTTAATCTCAGCAACAGATCAGAAACAAAACTCTCACAATCTTGTAACTGAAGAGGAAAATATATTCAATAATAGTGTCAATAGGTAAATTTATGACTGCTGAACGATATGTCTGCAAAGTAGAGATTAATAAATCAACATCAACCTAGAGGGAATTAAAGATGTGCCATATGACTGTGGATCTGTCCTACACAGGGTTAAGTGGAAAGTGTCTTCCTAAACTTAGGCTCATAGAACAAGTCAACAACAGAATTACACAAATCTGGGATTCCGGCTTCTTGTGTTTGAGAGCTTCCATTTGCTGAGCCTGTGGTCCTTGGGATACGCTGGCATGGCCTGGTGGAAGAGACTGGATTATACAGCTGTTCCACCGTAGGGCATTTTTAATTTTTTCCCCTGAACTGATTAGACAATACTAGGTGGTGGTGTTTCAGATATTTTAATACTGAAAAAAAGAATTGCTGTCATAGCCTGTTGTTTTCTCTTGTATTTTCTATGTTAGTTGTAAAACTTTAACTTATTTATTTATTTGAGACCAGATTTTCAAGACTTTAACTTATTTATTTATTTGAGGTCAAAGAGACAATGCGAGAAAGAAAGAGAGGGTAGTGGGAGAGAGAGACAGAAAGAAAGAGAGCATCACGCACTGGTTCACTCTCCAACTGCCTGTAACAAGTGGGGCTGCACTGGGACTGGAACCAGGAGCTGAGAATGCAATCCAGCTCTCTCACATGGACGGCAGGAACTCAAATCCCTGAACCATCAGTGATGCCTCTCGGGGTCCACATTAGCAGGAAGATGGAGTTAGGAGTTGGAGCTGGGAATCAAACCCAGGGACTCTAATACAGGACATAGGCATCCGACCTGCTAGGCTAAATACTTGCTTCTATTTTTTTAAACTTTTAATGTTGAGATAATTGTAAGTCAGTAATAATAATAGTCAGTAATAATAAATAGTCTGTCTAGTATTAATGTATTGATATTGATAGAATCAATCAGCATTATTCAGATTTCACCAGCTTTGTATGCACTCATCTGTGCATGTGCGAATTTAGTTCTATTCAATTTTATCACCACCTGCAGACTAACGTGCTCACCACCACAGTCTATGTAAGGGAGTTCCCTTCCAAGTCTCCCTGGCACCCTAAGCCCTTTTACAGACGTAGGCATCACTCTCTGTAAGTCTGTAGTTTAGAGAAAGCTATACAAACAGCATCACACAGAATGTCATCTTTCAATCCCAATAGAGATAATCCCCTTGAGATCCTTCCAGGTTATGCTTACCAACAGTTCAGTCTTTTCATTATTGAATAATATCCCATGGTTTGGGTGTGGCACAGTTTGTTTACCAATCACCCAAGGAAACAAATTTGGGTCATTTCTAGTTTGGCAATTGTTACTAAAGCTTCTAAGAGCATTCATGTTCAGGTTTTTCATGGGAACCTCAACTTGCATTTCTTTGGCTTAAATGGCTGAAAGAACACTTACTGGGTCATATGGCAAGCACATGTGTATTTTATGAATTGCCCCTGTCTTCCAGAAGAGTTTTACAACTTTACATTTCCATGAGTGATGTCTGAAAATACCCTGTCTATATATTAGCACTAGCGATTAGTATTGTCTTTTTTTTTAAGCTGATATAATAAGTGTGAAGGGATAGTTCATCATGGTTTTGACTTCATTTCCCTAGTGGCTATCGGTTTTCTACATCTCTGCTGTGCCTTTTGCCTCTGTGTATCCTCTTTGATGGGATGCCCCTTCATGTCTTTTGCCTATTTTCTAGTTGACTTGTTTTCTTAATTTTTTTTTCTCTTTTGAAAACTTTTAATAGACATTGCCAGATGACATTGTATGATGTATTTCACACATCACCTGGTAAACAGCACCCACAATAAACCATACAACAGCTCCTACACTGATAATCAAAATAGTTTGATTCCCATTATAGCTTTCATCCAAGTAGAATGGATGTCTTTATGTTCTTCCATGAGATCTGATCTCATAATAAAACTACTCTCCTGTTCTAAAATAACCAATTCCCTCTCTCCCCCCAAAACCTCCACCACAACAAAGGGTCACAGGGACATTACTGAAAGTCCATAGTTACCCTCCAAAATATCACAAGGTGTCCGCTTCTTGAAAAACTTGGCCCAAAAATTTGTCTCATACAAAACTTGGGTTGCTTTAACCACCAGCGGCAAGTAAGATTGTATTTACTAAGAAAGCTCAGTGCACTGGCACATATCCACCGAAAATTCTTGAGGCGATAGATTTCTAAATTTCACTGCTTAGAAAAAAATCAACATTGGTAGGAAGATTTTTTTCTTTGTCAAATATTTACATATATTTGCATATGCAACCTTTGTCTTTTGTCACCTGGTGAATTGTTTTTCTTTAATTGTTGAGTCTTGAAAATTCTTTATGTGTTATGGATATAAGTCCTTTGTCCTCTATGTGCTTGGTAAATGTCTCCTTGTTTGTGGATTGTCTTTTCTTATTCTTTATAAGGTCTTTCACAGAAGAAACTTTGAAATTTTTCTAAGGTTTAGTTTATCAGTTTTCCCTTTCAGCTTTTCATCATGCTTTCAACATGTGTGACTTACCTCAAAAAAAAATAAAACCTTTTAGAAAAGTTTTGGGTTTTCAGGAAAGAGGGTAAAAAGTTCCCATGTGTCGCTCATCTGGTTTCTCCTGTTGTTAACACCTGACACCAGCTGTCACAACTGAAAAAGCCAAGACAGAGGCGTCACTATGAACTAAACTCCGTACCAGTTGTTTTCACTAGTTTTCCTCTCATTTTCTTTTTCTGTTCCAGGACCTAAGTCAGGATACTACACTGTATTTAGTCATCAATTATTCTTTTTTAAATTATTTGTTTATTTATTTTTTAAAAAAGATTTATTTATTCATTCGAAAGATAGTTACAGATAGGCAGAGAGAGAGAGAGAGAGAGAGAGAAAGTCTTCCATCTGCTGGCTCACTCCCCAAATGGCTGCAACGACACAGGTGCAGGGGCCCAAGCACTTGGGCCATCCTTTATTGCTTTCCCAGGCCATAGCAGAGAGCTGGATTGGAAGTGGAGCGCCAGCCCCATCATCATTATTCTTAACTTCATCTGATATGTGTCAGTTTCTCACACTTTCCTGGTTTGTAATGACCTGGATGGTTTTGAAGAGAATTGATCAGGTATTCAATTGGTATTTGGTGTTTTTCTCTTGATTTAACTAGAATAACGGAGTTTTAGGAAAATGCATTCGCATCACAAAGCTCCATGTTCTCCATCTCACTCACCACTGATGTTGTTAACCTGGACCACCTGGCCAGAGTTTGCCAATGTTCTTCATTGTGGCATCCTCTTCCTCCCCTTTCTACACTCTACTTTTTGGGAGCAAACATTTAAGCATACATCTGCGAGGGGCTAGTATCTACATCAATTGTTTGGAATTCTATTTTGTAAGGAGTTTGTCCATTTCCGCATTTATTTAGTCATTCACTTATTTATGTCAGCAGGTATTCATGGATATTTTATGCTTTGCAGGAAAATCTAATGTTATGTGGATTTGTTGCTCAAGTTGTTCCAGGTTTGGCCACCAGGTGCTCTCTCAGGCTGGCTCGTGTATCCCTCTGATACACCTCCGCCATTGTTGATGGAACACATCCTGACTTCATGTGACTTGAAGTTGCTCCAGCTCATCTTGAATAGTCCATGCTTTGGTCCTAAAGTCAGCCATTTCTCCAAGAACTCTTGGATCCTTTCACTGGCAAATGGTATTGGAAATCTATGTGAGTGCTGGGTTTGGTTTACTTTTTGAATAAGCATCACGATGTCTTTCTGTCTCATTGATAACATGGTGTTCTGTGAAACCAGAGCAAAATGAGATGGCTCCCTTTCCCACAAATAGCTGGCTTCTTAGGTTCTGAAAACTTGTGCATGGAAACTTGTCATTTGTCTTGAGTTTGCGGTAGCCTGACCAACCTCATGATTTCTGGGTACTGAGAGGGTACTGAGGTTCATCTTGAAATCAAGAGCAATGTCATATTTGATCACGAAGGCTGAAACTGGGTAGCTACCTTAAGACTATGAAGCATGCCAGCTTAATGGGAGAAAGTAACATGCTGCAAAATGGCAGACCAGAAAAATGGAGAGAACCTGGGTCTTTGGTGATTTCGGAGAACCAACTCTTGAGTTGCTCTACTTTGTAACATTTTGTCATGAGACATAACTATTCATTATTGTCTAAGTCATTTTGAGTGACTGTTGCTTATCATCCAAATCATTATAATGGTCACTAATGATGTGTATATTGAATAAAAGCTCAATGTAACTAGCCCCTTTGGAATTCAGAACTCATATATTATTGATATTTAAGTCAATAGGAATGCTTCTGCCTTCAATATCCTTTGTGAGACAGCTCTTCATTGAAAAGGAGGCCTTTGGATCAATGTTTATAGAAATTAATCCATTGATTTGTCAGGCTTTTCTCTTTCATTCATTATTTCATAGTTGTTGTATATTGACAATGGACCAATACTTGCACTGGGCTCTAGGGATTCAAGGATGACTATAGGAAATGTAAACAAGTGAGGTGACAAGTGTAACAGGACAAAGCAGAGTCAGATAGGCTTTCTGAGAAAACAGCAAGTGATTTCTAAGGCCCAGAAAGGGATGGGATGAGCTCTGTGGTACAACGGATTCAGCTGCAGCTTGTGATGCTCAGACCCCATATTGGAGTGCCTGGGTTCAGGCCCTGCCTCTGCTTTCTATCCAGCTTCCTGCTAATGCACACCAGGGGTGAAGCAGATGCTGGTTCCTGTACTTGATTCCCTGCCAGCCATGTGGGTGACCGGTATGGGATTCCTGGCTCCTGTATTTGGCCTGGCCCACCCTGGCTGTTGGAGGCATCTGGGGAGTGAATTAGGAGTTGGCAGATTTCTCTTTCTCTCTGTCTCTGTCTCTCTTTCTCTGCCTTTCAAATAAATAAAAATAAACCCTTTTTAAAGAAAGGGGAAACAAGAAGAAGGATATTAGAAAGAGGTAGGGATTGTCAAGAAGAGATGGGCATTCCAGCCTGAAGGAAATGCAGGAGCAACATGTAGAGATGAAAACACAACCTGTGTTATTTTGGAGAAAGGTAAGCAGTAAAGTGGAGCTGTGGAATGACACTTGATGTGCTACGACGGGAAGGGAGATTGGCAACACTGGGCCCAGACTAAGAGCTTTGTAGGCCAGGCTGAGTATCTCTGGGTTTCAGTCATGCTATAAGCCCTTAACAAATGGAAATTGGATCACTTTTGTAAAAATCTATTTTACTCTAAAAATGATCGTATTTCACAGTGTAAGAAGGAAGCACCATTGACTCAAGGGAAATAATATTTATGACAGTCTTGTTAAGAGTCATTGTGGAAGTGAGAGATTCTTTCTCCTCTTTCTCATTTTCCACCTCCTTTTCTTCCTTTCCTTTTTTTGCATGTGAACAAATACACAGTTTCAATAGGATGGTTTTACTTATGGTTTTGTTGTTGTTGTCGTTTTATTTAAAAACTTATTCAACCTTGTCTCACATGAATCTAAACACATACGATTAGAAAGCTCTTTCTCTCTATTGGACAACAATTTGGCATTCAAAATCCAAGCTGGTTTATGCAGTTATCGATCCTTTAGACTTAAAGTAAAATGTCCTGTCTGAAGCATATTTAGTGATGGTATCATTTACTCTAAGAGAATTATCCATGAGATTGTGTTAATGATAGTGCTGTTCAAATGTACATCTGGGGATCCTTGCAAACCAGATGGAGGACAGATCCCAGGTAGATGTGCCACATAGGGCCAAACTTTGAAAGCTTCTTAAAATTTGTTTTGTTTTTTGAATCTTAATGCATTTAATGCCTTTGTTGGTTTAACTTATTTTTTATTGAGTAATAAACACCATGAGAAATGGTTCAATGGTTTTTTTTTTTTTTTTTACAGAAGATCAGTTTAGTATATATTAGGTAAAGATTTCAACATTTTGCCCACATAGCAACGTAAAGTGAATAAACTACCATTGGATTACTAATTATAGCATTAAATAGCAATGTACAGCACATTAAAGACAGAGATCCTACATAATTTTTTTTTCAAATTAATTAATTTTCTATGCCATTTCCATTTTAACACCAGGTTGTTTTTTTTTTTTTCTTCATTTCCAATTCTCTTTATGTACAGAAGATCAATTCAGTATATAATTAGTAAAGACCTCATCAGTTTGTGCCCACACAGAAACACATAGTATAAAAATACTGTTTCAGTACTAGTTATAGCATCAATGGGGTTTTTAAGAAAATCTATGCTTTGACTAACATGGTAAGCAATTTATGACATCTTTTTTGTATTTTGTGGGTTAAGGATGTAGAAATCATCATAAATTTAATGCATAGAAATTCTCTTGGAGCAGTTATAAGTCAAATAAATATCTATAGCACATAGGATGGTGTTGCACATGTCATTGTCCTAGTCTCTTTTTCTTCTTTATAGAAGTACAGTCCTTTTATCAGTGAAATATCAATTAAGTTCTGCTTCCCTGTAGTGTGTGACATCTAAGGCAATGCTACTGAATGGTTTCACACTCAAGGGAACTTCAAAATGTTTGGAGAGGCTGGCAATGCAGTGTAGTGGGTAAAGCCGCTGCCTGCAACGCTGGTATCACATATGGGTGCTGGTTCAAGTCCCAGCTGCTCCACATCTGATCCAGCTCTCTGCTATGGCCTGGGAAAGCAGTAGAAGATGGCCCAAGTCCTTGGGCCCCTGCACCCACGTGGGAGATCTGGAAGAAACTCCTGGCTCCAGATTGGCCCAGCTCTGGCCATTGTGGCCATTTGGGGGAATGAACCAGCAGATGGAAGACCTCTCTCTGCCTCCCCTGCCTCTCTGTAACTCTGCTTTTCAAATAAATCTTAAAAATTGTTTGGTAAAATGCAATTAAGTGACAAGTTTGGTTTGGTGTGAAATTTTTTTGAAATTTATGCATATTTTCATGATGCATATTTCCATGAACTTTATGAAGATCACTTGTGTATACATCCTCCAAAATTTTTGTGTATCAACATAAACTCATATTTTGATTTCATTTTCAATTAAGTTTTTAAGCCTCATCATTAGAAAATCATTTGGATTTGAGGAGCATTGATACAGACTATTTTAACCTTGATATCTCCAAATCAGTTGTTTACTCTGTGGCAGTTAGATTTGATTTCTCAAACCTAGATTAGACAGATGAAGATCCTGAGAGAATACTGACTCTCCTAGTTGAGCCAGGAAACCACTGCTGTGTCTCTTTCACCGACCATGCTTTGAAGGTATTCAGGGGATGAAAATATGTAACTTGGAGATCAGAGTCATTGCTTGTAATTGGGCTCAGATGCCTGCTGGAAACCACCTTCAAGTCCAGAATACAAAGGGAAGGGCAGGCTCTAGGGCAATGCAAACAAAATCCAGGGTCAGAGAGTAACTTCTAGATCAAATAACTAGGGAGACTGTAACGAAATTCAGTAGAAGACACGTTCAGGGAGATAATGACAAAGAAAGGGTCCAACTGTTCTCTTTATTGCACAGAAATCCAGGCCCAGGCAGAATATGAGCCAATCACAGATTTTTTTCATGATTAGATTTTTTAAAGATTATTTTATTTATTTGAAAGAGTTACAGAGAGAGAGAGAGAGAGAGAGAGAGAAGTCTTCCATCCGCTGGTTCACTCCCCAGATGACCTCAATGACCAGAGCTGGGCCAATCTGGAGCCTGGAGCCAGGAGCTTCTTCTGGGTCTCCCATGTGAGTGCATGGGTGCAAGCACTTGGGCCATTTTCCATTGCTTTCCCAGACAGGGAAGCTGTATTGGAAGTGGAGCAGCCAGGACTCACACCATCACCTTTATAGAATGCTGGTGCTTCAGGCTGGGGCTTTAACCCACTGTGCCACAGTGCAGGTCCTAGGATTAGATTTTTAACACGAGTCCAGGCACCTCATTTGGAAGATGAGATTACACAAAGAGGCCATGACCAGCTTTGTTTACAAATGCAGCAGAACCAGAAACATTTTTCTTGTCATCCCTTTCCTGTGTGATAGTACTTTTCCAGGGCTTGTGGGAGTGTGGGAGGAGGGTATTAATAGGGTCTGAAGCTCTCTGCTATGGCCTGGGAAAGCAGTAGAAGATGGTCCAAGTCCTTGGGCCCCTGCACCCGCGTGGGAGACTCGGAAGAAGCTCCTGGCTCCTGGTTTCCGATCAGCACAGTTCCAGCTGTTACGGTCAATTGGGGAGTGAGCCATCGGATGGAAGACCTCTCTCTCTGCCTCTCCTCTCTCTGTGTAACTCTGGCTTTCAAGTAAATAAATAAATCTTCAAAAAAAAAAAATAGGGGCTGAAGACACATTGTGGAGAATACTGGCTGTCTCCCTCTCCCGTAAAAACAGGAATCACAGTCACTCTTTGATTTTTTTTTTTGCCAAATTCTGTGTCAACTGACTGAAGGAAGGTTGCAGAATGCCTCACACGGGACATAGCGTAAGGTAGGGCATAATAAATGACAACTGATGCTACCAACAAGTGGCAAGAATTTGTGACTTTATAACCCAAGATGAAGATGGAGCCATAGAGAGGAACCAAGAGAGATCTGAAAAATGACCCTGGTTTTGGTCCTGGGAGATACCTGCAGGGATATCTGGGACAACCACTAAGGAGCACAAGGAATGCCTCTTGTCCAAACATCTGTGCCTCGAATTGCAAATTAGGACATTTCTTTACAGGGCATATTGAGCCTCCAGGAAAAAAAAAAAATTCTTCTTATGCATATGTTCAATAGGGAAGGGTAATCACCAAAAGCACACTTTCAGTTCATGGAAAACAGAATTAAAAGAAGCTTATTTTAGGGAAAAAAATTGAAATCCATGCATAGTTTTTTTTTTCCCATAATATTTGTCTTCCCTGAGCTTCGTGAAAACTCTTGTATGGATGGATTTCATTTGTTTTTACACCAAAATAAACTTCTCTTTCCATTTCATTCTATATGAACATTTTGAAGTTCCTTTGCCAATTACTGGATGGTGTCTGAAGAGGAGAGACACGAAGGGCCAATCTGGAACATGACAGACCCCACGATTCTGGGCAGAGAACTGGGGAAACGTTTGGAAAATCATGGAGCTCAGGTGAGCAGAGCCAGGCACCGCTGCTAACACTAAATACTCTTCCAACAAGAGGCAAGGATTGAGAGCAGCCGTTTGTTCTCAGTACAGGGAAGAGGAGAGCAGACAAAGCAATCTATCAACTGTTTACCCCATCTCCGCACAACGGGAGCAAGTCATTCTATCTTCAAGGGTTCAGTGGACAGTGCTGCTGGTCAAGGATGTTCTGTGGCTATTTGAAAGTACTAGAGCGATAAGGGCTTGGCTGCTGAACCAGTCGACTTTTCCTTGCTTTAACTGAAAGATCTGGGAGGAGCAAAGTAGAAAGAAAGAAGGATTATTTAGTTTTGCTGATGGAGGTTCATAGTCCAAGACCAGAAGTCCCCTGTAGTTTGCCATACAGTGGAGTCTGGAAATGTCAGAGCAGAGGTGCAGGGACAATCCCATAATGAGCTAAGGGGCAGAGGGACCTAGCAAGCATGCTTGGTTTGTAGAACCAACCCTCTTCAGAGAACTCCTTCTGAGGGCGAGCCCCAGTGACTTAAAAATCTCTCTCCGGGCCCACCCCCTAGCCACCATAGTTAGTTCAAGGTTGCACTCTAACCCATCAACCATTAGCATTCATTTGTTAACTGTCAGTGTTAAGACTTTAGGATGTAGGAGCCCGCAATGTGGTGCAGCAGGTAAAGCTACCACCTGCAGCGCCAGCATCCCAGATGGGCGCTGGTTCCAGTCCTGGCTGCTCCACTTCCGATTCAGCTCTCTCCTATAGTCTGGGAAAGCAGCAGAAGATGCCCCAAGTCTTTGGGGCCTCTGCACCCACTAGGGGGAGACCCAGACAAAGCTCCTGGCTACTGGTTTTTGATCGACCAAGCTCCAACTGTTGTGGCCATTTGGGGAGTGAACCAGCAGATGGAAGACCTTTCTCTGTCTCTCTGTCTCTGTCTCTCTCTCACTCTCTGCCTCTGCCTCTCTGAAACTCTGCTTGCAAACAAATAGATATTTTAAAAAAAGACGTTAGGGTTTAAACATTTGCAAGAGTTTGAGGGCCCAACTTCTTTTCAGTCCCTAACAGCTGACCGCTCTGTAGACTCTCCCTGCTGTCTGCTCATTTAGAAGGAAAGATCTTCCTGTATTTCTAAAAAATTGAGAGCAGAGTTTTATGCTCTTTGATTTGCTCTTCTACCATTTCTATTTTTTTTTTCCATTCACTCCCAATTTAACTACAGGAAACTCTGGAGTAAGATCTGTGTGAGAAAGTATGCCTCCACCACAGAGCATTTTAATTAAGAGCAGATTTTTGAGATAAGAAGGTGATGGGGTCCTAGGCTCAAAGCCTTGCTCCCCCAACTCCTGGTATTCTTGTGGGAGAAGTGGGGTTTAATTTTTATTCCAGGCTCTTGCCATGCATAAAGAGAGGACTCCTTAATGCTGGCATTTATAAGATACATTTTATTCAGAAGGTGAGAAAGCAAGCGCTCACACATCTGAACACAGATTGCCCCACACAGATACACATCACGAATGGGCAGCGGGCCCACATCATGAAAGGGAGTGGGGGAGGGGAAGGAGGGAAAACACCCCCACACCTCCTCCAGTCTTGGACTCCAACGGAAGAGAGAGAGAGAGAGAGCACAAGCAAGCAGAGACAGAGAAAGAATCTTATTTTTATGAGGTAGTATAAGAGCCTGGGAGTTTTGTGATACCTCCATAAAAAGTTCACAAAGAGCTTTATACACATAGTTACCTGGTGCCCTTCCCCCAGGTCCTACAGGAAGGAAATTCATCCCAGGAAAAGGGTGTTTGGATTAAGTTGGATAGAATTACATGGGGCAGGGGTGGTGTCCTCGTTGGTGGCTTGTGACTTCCAGCTCGGTGGTCCTCACCTAGCTACCTCTTTATCCAGCATCAGTAGGAGCCCTTCCTCCCCCAGCCTTAACTTTCCTCCGTGTTCTGCACGCTAACCTCTGAGATCTGAATCCTCTTCATAATAACGAGGAGTTGGAGAGTGGTGGTGTTTACCTTCAGCCGAACTACATTAGAATTGAAACTTTTCGATTGACTGGCTGGAGAGAGGAAGAGAAAATTGACTTAAGACATTCATTTTCCATCTGAGTCCAGATTTCGCCCACAGTTTCACAAGGTACAGCATCATAGTCCAAAGTACTTGAACTCGAGCACTTTATGTTGGAGAAATTCATACGAAGCATACCAGAGTGTTTGGTTGCACATTTTGTGTTTTGAGGGATTTAGTGGGTTCATCTTGGGAAATATGAGCCCAAATGTTTTGATTAATTTCCACAAAGTACTATGTGGTGTAGTGTTCAAAAACTGAAGACTGGGCTCACAGGAAGTGGATATTCATAATGAACATTTAAAATGGGAAATGTCACTTGCAATGGAGCATTCAGCTACAAAGGATTCATTTCTTGCTATAAATCCATACATAAATCTCAAAAACTGCCCTAAACTCCAGTAGCACTTTTGATTTGAGTTTACAGCAATCTCAAATTATAAGGATGTTCATTTTCCTTGGAAGTGACATGATATGACACCTGTGCTGCTGCTGACTGTAGCAAATTGATATTTACAATAGATGTTGAAAACCACCAATTGAATTAAGGCATTAAAAATAATAGTAAGTACAAAATTTTGATGATTTTTCTGAAATCCATTCAAAATTAACTTTTTATAGGTGTCTTATTTTTAACACTTGACTGCAGCCATTTTACAAATTATTAATAAAATTCTTCAGCTATGGCCATGAACAGGATTGGTTCAGTGTCATAAACTCATGGGGGTTTAAATCTTCACCAAACAGTGTTGCAATGAGCACCACAGTAACTCAGTTTTAATAACCAGTCATCAACAAGGTCCTGGCATACATAATGGGCTCTAGTGTTTCACAACTCTATTACTAAATCTTAGCAGAGGCTTTGAACCTTCTGACAAGTCTCCTATTCCTGTGCCCAACTGCAGGATGTAATGTACAGCTTCTGTGTTCAATGCGGGCTCCTGCCCTGGGAAAGAGTGAACCATGTCCCCCTCCTCTTAGTAACGGCAGCTTTCTTTGACATTTACACTGGTGTTTATGCTGACAGCATATCTGCCTGATGCCTCATGGCCTAGATGTGTTAGATAACTTGTTCTGGACATTCATGTCTACACCGCACCATGTACATTCTGTTATTCGTAGTTATTGACTAATAGTTTATAATTGTAACCAGGTAGTGTGAATTAGAGGCCAATTAGTACCTTAGGAACTTGACTTGTTGTCACAACATCTGCAATTGCCTATTATACTCTCGCTCATGACATTATTGGAATCCAAACGAGTCCAGACTTTGCTCATGTCTGCCCAATTGCCAGCTGCATGGTTAGACTGGAGAGCAGACTGAGTCAGTTTGCACAGTTTTCCATCTGGTGTCTGATTCATTCTGCAAAGCTACTGGAAACAGAGATCTGCAGATGACTGTCACCAAAACACCACCGTAAGAATGTGCTTTCTACCGAAGAACGCCGATGTGAGCAGGGACATTGCCCGTGGCTCCAGGCCATGCTCATGAAGAAGCCTGATGGAACTGACTGTGGCCTAATGTTTGCTGACAGCAGAGATTGCCAAACACTGGCGCGTGTTAATAAAGGAGAAGCCAGCATGCTTTGTGACTACACGCACATATTTATGGGATGGGTTAGAAAGTTTCCTGATTGGAGATGGATATTTATAGGATAAGCTCAAAGGATCCTGTGAGAGCTTTAAATCTTAAATGTTCCTATTTAGAGATTGGTCATATTCCCAAGCAATCCATGGCAAACCCATGCAGTGTGGGTTGTGCTGCCTGCATCCCAGATAGCCTGTGAAATCTGTGAAATGTTTAGACTCTCTGTCTGCTGAGTGAATCCCATTTCCCCAATCACAGGACAATCCCCATTGAAAGTTAGTCATGCCTGTTTCCCTGAGTGGACAAACTAATGAATTGAAACCATTAAGCCGTTCATGAGTGCCTCAATGAGATTAATTCTGGTATTTTAGAAGATTGTTTTGGTAAAAGTGGCTCGGAGGCCAATAAAGACAAGAAGAAAATGCTCGATATCTCGAATCATTAGGGAAATGTGAGTCTAAATCATAATGAATACCACATCGTACCCATTAGGATGGCTGGCTATTCTAAAAAAAAAAAAAAAAAAAATCGGAGAAGACAAGTGTTAGCAAGGATGTGATTAGAAATTGGAACTATTTTGTGTTGTTCTTGGGAATGTAACATGATGCAGCCTCTGCAAACAGGTCACCACCAGTTTCTCAAAAAATTAAATGAGAATTATTATAAACTTCAGTAGTTTCACTTCTGGATATTTACCCCAAAGAATTGGAAACAGGACCTGGAAGAAACATTCGTACATTCATGTTCATAGCAGCATTCTCGTTAGTAGCCAGAAGCTGGGAGCCACCCAAGAGTTCTCTGATGGGCAGATGGGTAAATGAAAGGTGGTGTACATGGAAGACATCTTTCATATACTTTTATTCAGGCCTAAAAAAAGAAACGGAATTCTGATTTCTGCTACAGCATAGATGAACCTTGAAAGCATTATTTAAGTGAAATAAGCCAGAAACAAAAAGACAAATGCTTCATAATTCCACTTATATGAGGTATCTGGGGTAGTGAAATTCATAGACATGGAGTATAACAGAGGTGACCAAGGACCCAAGGGAGTGAGGAATGGGTACAAAGTTTCGATTTGGGAAGATAAAAAATTCTGGAGATGGATGTTGGTGATGGTTGCTTAAGAATATAAATATACTTTTTTTGTTTTTGGACAGGCAGAGTCAGACAGTGAGAGAGAGAGAGAGAGACAGAGAGAAAGGTCTTCCCTCTGTTGGTTCACCCCCCAAATGGCCTCTATGGTTGGCGTGTTGCGCCGATCTGCAGCCAGGAGCCAGGTGCTTCTCCTGGTCTCCCTTGCGGGTGCAGGGCCCAAGGACCTGGGCCATCCTCCACTGCCTTCCCTGGCCACAGCAGAGAGCTGGACTGGAAGAGGAGCAACCGGGACAGAATCCGGCGCCCCAACAGGGACTAGAACCCAGGGTGCCGGCGCCACAGGCAGAGGATTAGCCTAGTGAGCCGTAGCACCAGCCGAATATAAATATACTTGTGGTCAGTACTGTGGCATAGCAGGTTAAACCGCCACCTGCAGCACTGGGCATCCCATATGGGTGCTGGTTTGGGTCCTGGCTGCACCATTTCTGAATAGCTCCATGCTAATGCACCTGGAAATGCAGAAGATGGCCCACGTCCTTGGTCCCCTGCCACCCACATGGGAAATCTGCATAAAGCTCTTGGCCCCTGGCTTTAGCCTGGCCCAGCCACTGGCTGTTGTGGTTTGGGAAGTGAACCAGCGAATGGAAGGACTCTCTCTGTAACTCTGCCTTTTAAATAAATAAATCCAATCTTATAAAAAAAGAATGTAAATACACTAAATGACATTTAATTATATTTGGAAGAATAATTAAAATGATAATTCATGACAGTAGCATGGAAGCTCCCTCAAAGCCTTAGAAAAAGATAGACTTTTAAGTTAGTGGATCTAGGTTTGGTTTTGATTCTTTGACTGACTTCAATTAGGCCTACTTTCTTACAAAAGTTATTTCCAAAATTTGGTGCTGGGTCTGGAAGTATGTTCATTGGGTCATATGTTTTTTAAAAATCAGAAAGATAAGATGCTGTTATTTCAGTTGATAAGTCTATTTTCTCTTTCCACTTGTGGTTCTTCCTTTCATGTCAAATGCCATGGGAGAAGCAGCAGGCTCATTGGAGAAGATAAGGATTTGCTGAGTGAGGGACGCATGTAATTTAGCTGTAGGGGGAAGTGTTTATGTGTTTTCTGGCCAGTTTTGTGTACTGTTCATTTTTTGCCTTCAGCCCCAATGTGCAATTGACTTCGTGTCCCTGGTTTGTTTTCTTTAAAGAGAATAGCTGGGAGTTTTGTGGCTATGGTTATAATGGCAAAAAGATATATGACACGTGACATGGAAAGTATATGTGAGTATGCTTCAGAAAATTCGTGAGGGGCCTGTGTTGTGGCACAACAGGTTAAGTTGCCACTTGCATCAAAAGCATCCCATGTTAGAGAGCCAGTTTGAATCCCAGCTGCTCCACTTCCAATCCAGCTCCCTGCTAATGGGCCTTGGAAGACAATGGAGGCGGCCCAATGACTTGGGCCTCTGCCACCCATGTGGGAGATCAGGGTGGAGAACCTGGCTCCTGGCTTCAACATGGCCAAGACCTGCCTGTTGCAGCCATTTGGGGCATGAGCCAGTGGATGAAAAATTCTCTCCTCTCTCTCTCTCTCTTTGTGTGTGTGCATGCATGTGTGTGTATGTCTTTTTGTAGCTCTGGTTTTTGAAATAAATAAATAAAATTTTTGAAAAAGTTCATGGGAAAAACGGAACTAAAAGCTAAAAGCTCACTTTCGTACAAGAAATTTTGAAATCTATGCAGATCAGGGGTCTTCAAAGAGTTCATGAAAAATTCATATTATGAAAAAAATTATGTGCGGATTTCGAGATTTTTTTTTTGCACCAAAATAAACTTCTCTTGTAATTCTGTTTTTCCATGAACTTTTTGAAATACCCTCTTATGGGTAGAGGCAGAGGCACCAATCATTGATGGTCCAAAAAGAATCTAAGATTAGTCCCTGGGTAAGAAAACTCAAAAGCCCTAAAATTTATCATCTGTGTTGTAAGAAACTTGACCAATGGTTTGGGGCTGGTTTGAGTGATCCTTGAAGCTTCCCATGGTGAAGTCTAATCCCATTTCGAGGAAAGCTAATCCCATTATGATACCAACTCTGGTGTCAGAGGAAGGTTTTTGCAAAGTGAATAAAATTACATCAGGTCATTAGGGTGGCGTCCCCAGGGCTGAACTGTGGTGGCTCGGTAAGAAGAGAGGTCAGACGGGCACAGAGACAGGCTCCTGCAGTCCTCCCCTTTTGCCACGTGATGCTCTGTGCCGTCCACATGCTCTGCCATTAAGAAGGCCGTTGCAAGTGTCAGCCCTGTGCACTTGCACCTCCAGAACTGTGACCCAAAATAAACCTGTCTTCTTCAAAAGCAGCCTGATTCAAGTATTTCATTTGCTAGATAAACACATATACTTGACAAAGTCTATGAGTTTAAATTTTTCTCAGTTTTGGCATCCATTCTAAAATTCACATGACATTACCAAGATTGAGTTATGACAGTGAAAGAAAATAAACAAATCAAAAATAAATTTGACCAATCAAGCTCAGAAAAATATATAGAATTATATTTCTATTTTTAATGGAATATATTACAAAACCATGGTGACAGAAAATATCGAAGACTAGATTAAGATATTGGGGAAAAATGTTGAAAAGTTGTAAAATAGTTAACTCATGAAAACATGTTATTTTACTGGAGAATACTTAGGTATTTGCTTTAAGTGTTAGACTGTCTGCTCATTTAAATAAATATTTACTTTCATGTCTTCTTTTATATTTGTGATTTTATATTACATAGTGCAAAACATTGTTTTAGAAAATTTCAAACCCTTCTGGCTTCACGAATCCTGGATCTGCTCCAGTCTGAGACCCACGCTAATTGTTTTCTGGAATTAGTTTCTGCAGAATGGGAAATGACACTATCTAAAAGAGTAATTATGAGATTAAAATTAAGCAATCTGAATGAGTTTCTGGCACATAGTAGGGTTTCCATAGCTGTTTTTTTGTTTGTCTGAATTTGACAGGATAAATTTTATGATTTTAACTTTGACATTTACGTTTTGTCTGCATGGTTAAGTGTCTTTTAATCTTCCCCCAGCAAGTTCTGAGTTCATTATCTTTCTGCCTGGCTTCTGCCTCTGGCTCTTTCTTCTTATAACTCATCTCTGTTCGGCTGCCAGGTGCTTTTTCAGAAAAGTCAGATCTCATGTGAGTCAAAAATCTGACCTGCTTGAAGATCTTTAATAATTCCCTTGACCAGAGATAAAGTCAGGCACTTAGGATCCTAAGTACAGGTCCTGACTCAGTCGGGGGGCAGGTTAGGCTTCTAGGTGGACAGGAGTCTTGAGTCATAGCACTGTGGGAGTCACCCAGGTTGGTAGGATGCCTGGCCCAGGAATGGAGGGTGCTCCTGGTGCAAGTCAAGGCACAGGGCCCTTTCAGAGAGATGTGGATGGTTGGATTTGGCTGACTGGTGGATTTTCCATTGAGAATTGGGAAACGTGTATTAGGGGAGAGATAGCCAAAGAGCGTCCCATGATTAGACTTGACTGCTGGAATGGTTTGGATGTGCTTTGTTCCCCAATGGTGCATGTACTGGAAGCTTGGTCCCCAGGGTGATGATGCTAAAAAGTGGCTGGACCTTTAAGAGTTAGGCTTAGTATAATGTAATTAGGTCACTGGAAGTACTGCCATCAGAAGGGATTAATGTAGGTCTCATGGAACTCCGGTTCCCTTGAAAGTGGGTCTGTAGGGGTTTTTAGGCACTTTTCAGTTTCCTTAGTTGCTTTTGCTCTGCCCCCACATTTTTTTTTTTCAGGCTAATCTAATTAGGATGGCAGAATAAGACAGAGGACCTCTTGCCTGCTTCGAAATGAGCAGGCTGCCTCTCATTGGCTCTGTAACAGGAAGCAGCCTGTTTTATGGAGGACTAGGGAGGCAGCCAACTCAACTATCCATCCAGTTTATCCCAACCTACCGTGACTGAGGTTCTAGTTTTCTTCAAATTTCAGTGTTTTCCCATCATTTTTCATGTCTAAGAGTGGTCGTAGAGCTTTGTTCTTTGTTGGTCAAGCTAGTTGTTCTGAAAGCCCATCTTGTTGCCCTAAAGAAGCTCAGTAGCCTGAGTGATCTAGAGATCTAAACAGTTAAGAGGACAGGCTAGAATGGTGGGAGACTCCTGGAGTCTGGCCATCCTCATCTTCACCCTCAGTCTAATGCAGATTCTTTGGACACAATCTCCACCCTGGTGATTTCTTCAGCTACATTCTCTAACGTGTAGGCTTGTTAAGAGCAAAGTGAAAGGAATGGTCTGAAAGTCATAATCTATGTTACAACTTGCTGGACTTTCAAATACATTTTTCAAATAAAAATACAAGCAAAAAAAGAAAGTGGGTTGCTTGAGTTACTTACTCCATCGTAAAACCACACAACAAATCTTGAACTCTTTTTAGGACCAAGACAATGCAAGACTTATAAAGGGGGGAGGGCAGACAAAGAAAGAGAATGCAATAAAAGGAACAACAAGGCAGTGGGGCTGTTTGTAAGGGCTGGAAGGTCACTGTGCCAGTGCGGGTCTCTCAGACTCCCGCCAGCTCCTGGGAGTTCAGAGTGATGAGCTTTGAAATAGTCCTCTGGTCTAATCAAGCCCCAGGCAGGCCTTGGGGAGAGGCTCAGGGAAACATAATAGGCTGGGAGAAAACAAGGTCATCCATCATGCATTTGTGACACCCTACCCTTGCACAGGATGACTAGCGTGTCTTTGTAATTTATTTTCTCCTTAGAAAACTACTAGTTATTCCTTGCAGTGTGAATGTGAGAGCCTTAAAAATAAGTTACTGTCTCATTTGTCCCTACAGATGCAGGCACATCCACATCTACAGGAAGTCAAGTCTCCCGGGATGGTGGCTTCACTGGCAGACAACAGAATGGCAGACACAGATTGACGCTCTTCAATGGGCTTTCCAGTGAGCAGGCCCAGGGAGCACGGTGTCTGGCCGGGGAAAGGATTTTCAGGTTTCTTCCTGAGACTCATTCTGTGCATCCAGAGCCCACCTGTGGACCACTCAGCCTGCAGGTGGAACTCTGTTCTGCACAGTTTCCCTCCTGACTTCCTCTGTGCTTCCTACCCAAGACCATGTTTCTGTAATGTCAGTCCTTTGGAGATTGAGAGGAGGATTCCATAGGAGAAATCAAAATGCCAGGCTGCTCCCTGCCTCTCTAAAGCCACCAGAAGCTTCATCTGGTGGGTGGCTGCAGGCCATGAAACCCACTGGAAGTGTTTCCCTTTGGTAAACTTGACCGCAGAAGGCAAATAGGGGAGGAGGATTAGTGTCCCATGCATAGCGACTATCCCTCTGCCTCCCACCCCACTCCCCCATTCCTAATGAGTTGCACAGAAAGTAGATGAGGAACTAGAAAAATGCAGAAAATGGAGCTATTTAGCTTCCCAGGCCACTGGCAGCGCAAGGCTGCTGGCTCCCTTAACCTCTTCCGTGCCTGCCCAGATATACCACAGCTGGTGGCAGAGTTATCAGCCTGAGAAATATAGGGCACTTATTTTTGGAAACCTGCTCTATATCTGAAAGCAGTCATGATGAAGAGATTCAGCCAGATGGCAGGAACTGTCACCTGCCCCTGCACAGCCTCACCACACACAGCAGCGGTCTGGGTGTGATTGGTGATCATAAACCTGAGTACTGCATTTTCCCTTTGCGTGCCACTCTAGCCTTCTCTTCCCTGCCACCAGCTCTCAATACAAACCTAGATTTGGATAAATAATTTTTAAAAAATGCTCCAAACAAGCTGTTATTGGAAGGGAAACAGAAAATGACGCAGATGAGTTACCAGGAAGGAGATCCTTGGATCAGTGCCTCTCCCCAGCAGCCCACACCTGCTCAGGCCTGCCTTGTCACTGGGAGGTTCTCCCTTTGTCAACACCAGAGGAGCCAACCTTGGGGTCTCCTCTTTGGTTCTAAATAGATGAGAGCTACCACATTCTCAGAGAGCCATGATCTCCTCAACATTTTCAGTTTGGAGTCTACCAATGCCACAAGAGGAATGGAGAGACTTTCCAAAGTCCACAGTTTTACCTTTTGTTTAACAGTCACAGCAATGCTCGCACAATTTGGTTAATGACTGAGACAATGTGACAAAGGTAGATTATCCTAAGTTGAAAGTATTGTAAGTCAAAAATGCATTGATTACATCCAACCTACTCCAAATGTCCTTGTTTCAACTCACCTATATCTTAAATGAGCTTAGAACACTTATATTAGCCTGCAGTTGGGTGAAACCACATAGCACAAGGCAATAAAGCACAGAATATCTCAAGTAATTTATGGGATACTTTACTGAAAGTGAAAAACAGAATGGTTGTTTTCCCACCATTGTAAAGTTGAAAAATCTTACATCAAATCATCATATATTGAGAATCATCTGTGCATAAGGATTTTCCCCCAAGAATTGTCTGTCTGTCTGTCTGTCTATCTATCTATCTATCTATCTATCTATTTATTTATCTGAAAATCGGAGTTCCAGAGAGAGAGGGAAAGAGACAGATCTTCCACCTGATGATTCACTCCCCAGATTGCCACAATAGGCAGGGCTGGGCCAGAACAAAACCAAGATCTAGAAGTTTCTTCCAGGTCTCCCACATGGGTGGCAGGGGCCGAAGAATTTGGGCCATCTTCTGCTAATTCCCCCGGCCATGAGTAGGGAGCTGGATCAGAAGTGGAGCAGCCAGGACTGCCACCTCTATGGGATGCTGGCTCTGTAGGCAGCGGCTTTACCAGCTACTCCCCAACACCAGCCCCAAGGGGATGTTTTATTGAAGAACACACAAAGAGAATGGATCCAGCTAGGACTTGGGTAGTGAATATCTGTTATTTCAAAAATTTGAGAGTAAAAGCACAGATAGGTACATTGGGGAGAAGTTTGGTTTCATGGTATCAATACATTCACCACGTATTCATCAAGTCTTCTTATATGCAGGCACCATATTCAGTATATGGTTCTTATCTCAATTAGCTCACAGCCTAGCAGAAGAGATAGAATTAAGCACCAAGAAGGGGATCAGAGTTATAACAGTGCTGGATCTTGGTGATATGGGGGACACAGGAAAGGCTGCCTCACTCCATCCTGAAGATTGTACAATGGGAAGCTTGGGGAGACAGCATTTGGGCTTAGCTCTGGTGCCATTAGACAGCCAATGGAGCCTTTCTTTAAATTTATTTTTATTTTTTTGACAGGCAGAGTGGACAGTGAGAGAGAGAGAGAGAGAGAGACAGAGAGAAAGGTTTTCCTTTTCCGTTGGTTCACCCCTCAATGGCTGCTGCGGTCAGTGCGCTGCGGCTGGCGCACCGCGCTGATCCGAAGCCAGGAGCCAGGTGCTTCTCCTGGTCTCCCATGCGGGTGCAGGGCCCAAGCACTTGGGCCATCCTGCACTGCCTTCCCGGGCCACAACAGAGAGCTGGACTGGAAGAGGAGCAACTGGGACAGAATCTGGCGCCCCGACCGGGACTAGAACCCAGGGTACTGGCACCGCAGGCGGAGGACTAGCCTATTGAGCTATGGTGCCGGCCCAATGGAGCCTTTTAAAAAGGGAGCTGACATAACCACATTTACAAGTATACATGGGTTTCAACTTTTTTTTTTGTACCAAAATAGACTTATCTTTTAATTCTGTTTTCCACAATTCTGTGTAAATGCTCTCATACATTTTAGAAAGGTAATTGTGGACGCTGCCTGGGGGCAAGTGTAGAGAGCATTGCAAGACTAGCCACGGAGCCATTTGAAGATTCCCTGGAGAATTAAAGCACTGGCCATGGGATGGGAGGAGACTGTACTGGTACTCGGAAAAAGAGCTCCAGGAGCAGCACTGAGATTGGAAGAAGGACTTTACTGGGCCAGGTGAGGAGGAGAGGACTGCAGGTTGACTCAGGTGCTGCTTTGGCCTCAAGCAGTGTGGTTGCTTATAGACTGAGCTGGAGGTATATTGGCTTAGACATGGAACTTGAGATGTTCATGGACCTAGGAATCATATCCTGCAAGTGGCTGAAAATGCAGAACTAGGTTTTGACAATAGGTATGTCGTGGGTGACGCTAATTACATAAGTGGTATTTAAATCCAGTGACAGTCCACAGAGACAATGCAGGGAGAAAGGGTGAGGACCAGGGTGGGATGTGCTAGAGAATAAATTCTCAAGGAGAAGGATGAAGGAGAACTAATGAGATGCTGGGCATTAGAAAGTGATCTGCCAGTGATAACAAGACACTTCCAAGGTGATAAAAGACACAGGATAGGCTGCGCTGGAATGCCTAGACAAACCCAATTCTTTTAAACAGTACTTATGTGTTTATTGATTTAGTTATATAATTTGAAAGGAGAGAAAGTGAGAGAGAGAGCTATCACTCCCATCCACCAATTCATTCCCCTAATATCTAAAACAGTGGAGAGCTAGGCCAGATTGAAACCAGAAGTAGGAAACTTAAAAAAAAAAATCTCCCTGTGTGTGGCAGGAACAAAACTACTTGAGTTTGTCTGAGGGTGCACATCAAGAGAAAGCTGGAGGTGAGAGCAGTCAGGACTTGAACTCAGGCACTCTGATGTGGATGAGGGCATAATAGTAGCATTAATTTTAACTGCTCTGCCAAATGCCAGTGCTAAATTCAACTTACCTGTTTGTCTAGAACCCATCCCAATATGGTACAGTGGTCCCATAAGAGTATATCACTAACAACAGAGCTAATCTACACTACAGACAACACGACCCTAACTGATATCTGCAGAACATTTCATCCCGCAGCTGAAGAATACAGATTCTTTTCAAGTGATATGAAGAGCTGGGATTTAGAAAAAATAAATAAATAAAATCGATACACCATTGGCCTACGTAACCAAAAAAAGATAAAAAAGGAGGGATAATCAATAAAATCAGAGATGAAAAAGATGTAATATACCACAGAAATAAAAAGAATCATCAGGAATTACTTCAAATAGCTATATGCTAACAACTTGGGACATCTAAAAGAAATGGATAAACTCTGGACACATATAATTTATCAAAACTGAGTCCTGAAGACACAGAAAAGCTAAACAGACCAATAATCAAGATAGTAATTGAATCAGAAATAAAGACTCTTTCAACAAAGCCCAGGACTGGATGGCTTCACTGCCGAATTCTACCAGACTTTTAAAGAAGAACTAATTCCAATTGTTTTCAAATTATTAAAAATAATTGAAAGGGAGGGAATCTTCCCAAACTCCTTCTATGAGGCCAGAATCACCTTAATTCCAAAACCAGAAAAAGATACTGTAGTTCACTGTTGGTAGGAATGTAAACTAGTATAGCCATTGTGGAAGACAGTATGGAGATTCCTCAGAAAGCTGAAAATAGATCTACCATATGACCCAGCCATCCCACTCCTGGCATTTATCCAAAGAAAATGAAATTAGCAATAAGAAAGAGTTATCTGGGCCGGCGCCACGGCTCACTTGGCTAATCCTCTGCCTGCGGCACTGGTACCCTGGGTTCTAATCCCGGTTGGGGTGCCGGATTCTGTCCCAGTTGCTCCTCTTCCAGGCCAGCTCTCTGCTGTGGCCTGGGAGGGCAGTGGAGGATGCCCCAAGTGCTTGGGCCCTGCACCCACATGGGAGACCAGGAGGAAGCACCTGGCTCCTGGCTTCAGATCAGTGCAGTACGCCAGCTGTAGTGGCCATTTAGGGGGTGAACCAACTGAAGGAAGACCTTTCTCTCCGTCTCTCTCTCTGTCCAACTCTGCCTGTCAAAAAAAAAAAAAAAAGAGTTATCTGTACCCCGTGTTTATTGCCGCTCAATTCACAATAATTAAGATATTAGATTAACCAAGATATCCCTCAACCAATGACTGGATAAAGAAAATGTGGCATATTCATTCTATGGAATTCTATTCAGCTTTAAAAAAAAAAAAAAGAGATTCTGTCTTTCACAACAAAATGGATACAACTGAAAACAATTATACTTGCTGAAATAAGCCAGTCCCTAAAATAAAAATGCTATTTGTTTTTCCTGATCCGTAGTAACTAATAGAATACCAAAAAATGTAATGTGTATGAGCGAAATCGACATTTTGAGATTTGATTTTTTTTAAAAGATTGTTTTTATTTATTTGAAAGGCAGAGCTAGAGAGAGAGGTAGAGACAGAGAAAGAGGTCTTCCATCTGCTGGTTCACTCCCCAATTGGGAGTGCTGGAGCTGCACCGATCCAAAGCCAGGAGCCAGGAGCTTCTTCTGGGTCTCCCATGCAGGTGCAGGGGCCTGAGGACTTGGGCCATCTTCTACTGCTTTCCCAGGTCATAACAGAGAGCTGGATCAGAAGAGGAGCAGCTGGGACTAGAACTGGCGCCCATAAGGGATGCTGGCGCTTCAGGCCAGGGCTTTAACCCACTGCACCATCGTGCCGGCCCCTTGATTATTGTTTACAACTCTTGTCTCTACTGTTAAGTAACAGTGTTTTTTTCTTCTTACTATTTGTTGAATTATTTACTTAGTGGAGGGTTATGCTTATGATTACAAAATAAACTGAAAGTATATCATTGTCAAAAACAAAATAGAGTAAAAAATAAGAACTTGGTGGAGACCTGGGCAGGAGGGAGGGTAGGATGGAAAGTATCACTATGCTCCTAAATCTATATGTATATATATATATATATTAAATTATATATAAATTAAAATATGAAAAAATACAATAAACAAATGAAAAAGGATTTGGTATCACACTTTTTTATGTTTTATCACACTTGTTAAATAATTTTAAGAATCATAAATAATTTACTAATGCAAAATACTTCTGTTTCTGTAGCTAACTATTGGATATATAATATTATATTTTGAGTGCCTTCATACCTTGAATTGAAATATATAAAGATGCAAGAAAATATATATTTGGCACTAATAGAAAGCAATAAAACAGCTTCAAGAATAATAAAAGGATCATATCACTTAGTGACATTGTAGCCATGTTCATTTGTGCAAGTAAGTACATTCTATGATATCCACTTAGAGACAAAATTATCTAATAACGTGTTTCTCTGAATCCGCCCCAGTCATTAAGTGACACGTGAATTTCAGAAGTTGAAATTGCCAGTGTACATTCTTATTGTCCAATTTGTTTCCAGGTTGAATCCAGTCCCATTACCTATAATTCAAGCTGAAAATAGCCAACCCGTCCTGTACTGCCTGAGGGAGCTTATTGTATTGTAACAGAGATCGTACTCCAAACGGCACTCTGGGGTTTGCTCACATACACCTCGGTTGTGCCTCACACCCTGTCCTTCCACAAAGCAAGTGATTTAATCTTCTCAAAAATGCATTGAAGTAAGCACTGCAATGACTTTGTTTTACAAATGCAAAAACCAAGGAGTAGAGAGATTCAACAATCTGCCCAAAGTCACACAGCCAGTGATACCAAATGGTGAATGCCATTCTTATTATTTAATTTAGTTTCTATGTGACCTTGAGTAAATCTGAAATTTAGAGCAATTTTTCCTAAGGGGAGAAAAAAAAGAGAAGAATCACCTGTCCCAACTGATCGTCTTCTCAGTGTCATGGGAGATAGAGTTTTATGAAATGCAACTTATTGTGAATTTGTCAAACTTTAAGGCCTAGTTCCTACAATTATTGTATTGGTTACTGCTGTGGTGGAGTAAATACATTTCCTAGATGTCCAGACTGGTAGTCCTTAGCCCTGACTGCATAGTATAATCACTGGGAGAGCTTAAAAATGTCCTGGAATGCCCAGGCTGCACCTGACACCAACACACCAGAATCTTCGGGTTTAGGGTTCAGGATGATTTGTTGAAACTCCCAGTTGATGCCAACGTGCAGCTAATTTAGACCTCCCAGTCCTGACCTGTCTCCATATAAAAACTGTTCTTGTGTGTGTGGCCGATGCTGCCTTCACTCACTCACCGTCAAAGAGCTCAAGACCTCTAGGAAGCGTTGGATTCTACGTGGAGAAGAATCCTAGATGGTGACATCCTAGTTCCACTCCTTCTCCTTGGGTCATTGGATGGGGGATCCTGGGAATATACTAAATGCTGTCCCCTCAAGTAGATTCGTGTAAGGGAGCCACAATTTGACCAATGCCCTTTAAGAGATTTTTTTTTTTTTGGCCTGGCCTGAGAATCAAATGAACTTCAGACAGATCAGCAGGAGACAAGCACGCATCTTTTACAAGTTTCATGCACAGGAGAGCCTGTCCCTTGAAGAGGCCATCACAGGTAACATCAGATTTCTCTCCTTCTCACCTTCCTGTCCTTCATAAGAGTGGTGCTTGTCTTCTGGTGTAGGCTTTTATCCCAGAGTTCGCTAATTCACGTTCTGCTTTTGGCAAACAGGAGGGTAAGAGTGGTCTCCTTGTATCTGCTTTTTGTTTTTCAGATGCTTTTAATCTGTCAGAGCAGTATATTTGGGGATAACTTATCTTTTGTAAAAGAAGATTTATTATTTACTTGAAAGTCACAGTTAGAGAGAGAGAGAGAGAGAGAGAGAGAGAGAGAGAGAAACTTCCATCTGCTTGTTCACTCCTCAAATGGCCACAAAGGCCATGCTAGGCCAGGAGGCAGAAGCCTCACCCCGGCCTCCCACATGGATGGCAGGGCCCCAAACAATTGGGCTGCCTTCTGCTTTTTTCCCCAGGTCCTTAACAGGGAACTGGGTCAGAAGTAGAGCAGCTGGGAGATGAATTGGTGCCCCTATGGGGTGCTGGCGTGGCACCACACCACAATGCTGACCCTGAAGATAACCTATTTTAAACTCCTTTACCATAGGGAGCAAAAGTGAAGGAATTTTGCAGCTATAAGCAAGGTCCTGAAGTGGTTCATTTTGAGTTAATCAAAGATTATTCTGGGCAACCTTCAGCTAATCAGGTCATTTAAAGGAGAGTCTAGAAATAGGGGCTCTGTTCTGCTGGCCTTGAGAAGCTGCTATTAATTCTGTGATTACTACAAGGGAACAAGCCTGACCATCCATCATGTGTACTTGGAAGAAAGTTTCACACTCCAGGAGAGACCCCAGATCCCGATGATGCCTTGATTGCTGTCTTGTAAGACTCTAAGCTTGAAGCCCATTGAGCTGTATGTTGACTGGAACACATGGCAACTATGAGACAACAAATACGTGTTGCCTTATGTTGTTAAATCTGTGGTAACTTGTTATATAGCACAGAATAACAATACAGAAGTACTCCCTTATCCATAGGGGATAAATTCTAATATCCTCATTGGATGCCTGACACCACAGATAGCATCAAGCCATATTTACATATGTGTATATATATAGATAGATATGTGTATATATGGTGTTTTTAATATGTATGTATGTATATATATGTTTGTGTATAATATTTATACATTTATGATAAAATTCAAATTGCAAATTAGACACAGAGATAAGTAAAATAACTTGAAGTAGAACAATTCTAACAATATAATGTAATAAATGTCATGTGAACATGGTTCCTCTCTCTCTCATTCAAGATATTTTACTATACTGTACTCTCCCACCTTATGATATGAAATGACACATTGCCTGTGTGTTGAGGGGAATGAGAAAGAGGTAGGTGCTATGACACAGCATTAGCGCTGTGTAAGGTTACTTGAATGCAAGCGCAGTGGATCTGATAATTGAGACAGCTATGAAGTGACCAAGGAGCGGGTAGCACACACAGGGTGAGTGCAGTGAATCCGGCATGATTCGTGCCCCAGGCGGGATAGCGTGAGATGGAATAGGATTTCATCATGCTCTTCAAGACAGCATGCAATGTATTTCTGGAAGATTTGATGTAATATTTTTTGAACTGCAGTTGACCATGGTTAACTACTAGACAGCCCTTTGATAACCCTAGGTTCCTAAGCAGCTTTTCAAGACCTAAGAGAGGGTGCGTGGGCATTGACCAGACTCGTTATGGTGTAGATAGAGCTGGTGGCAGTTGACAAAGCATCAGATATCCAGAGAGGGGCAGCACCAACTGAATGCGGGTCACCGAGAAATGACAAGCATATAACCAACATATTCATATTATAAAAAATGGACCTACTGTATTGCCATTTTTTCCTGCATATCATGGACATAAGTAGTGTATATGGCTGATCTGAGATCTGCAGCAGGTGAACATTTTGTTTTATAGAGTCCATGATCAAAGGGAACCACAAACAAGCAAGTGAGAAATCACCCACCCATCAATGTCAACTGTTGTTTCACCCATAAAAACGTTGACATAATGTTCACTTTTCCCTTTGTGTAGAATTTGGGCCTTTCCTGAATTCTGCCTTTGCTATATGTGACCTGAGCAAAGAAGAACTGGATATTTCATGACCTTGATATCACCACAGGCCCTTCCAGCGTGTTTTGGATCTGGAAGTTTAGGTTGACGTGGAGGGGGCAGCTGTAGTTTTCTGCTTAAAAGAGGGAGGGCTGAGGCCAGCGCCACGGCTCACTAGGCTAATCCTCCGCCTGCGGCACCAGCACACCGGGTTGTAGTCCTGGTCGGGGCACTGGATTCTGTCCCGGTTGCTCCTCTTCCAGGCCAGCTCTCTGCTATGGCCCGGGAGTGCAGTGGAGGATGACCCAAGTGCTCCCGCATGGGAGACCAGGAGAAGCTCCTGGCTCCTGGCTTTGGATCAGTGCAGTGCGCTGGCCGCAGCCTGCCGGCCGCAGCGGCCATTGGAGGGTGAACCAACGGTAAAGGAAGAATTTTCTCTCTGTCTCTCTCTCTCACTGTCCACTCTGCCTGCCAAATAAATAAATAAACAAGAGGGAAGGTTGAGTCAGTTGGAGTAAACCATCTGGAACATTTAATACTTACCAAGGAAAAATCCTGGATTTTGCTAATTTTAAGAACAAGGGAAAGTAGAACATATGTATCAGGTTTTGTTCAAGGTTTGTGAAGATTTTAACACTGGAGTAAAAAATAATATGATAAAATAATTTATTTTTAGAACCAGGAGATTTACCCAATTTATGGTCCACCAATAGTACAATATTTTAACTCTTCAATTTTTTTATTTGAAAGAGAGAGAATGAGAGCCCCCACCCACTAGTTCACCAAATGTCTGTAATATTGGGGGTTGGGCCAGGTCAGAGCCAGGCTCTGGGGACAAAATCCAGGCCTCTCATGTGATTGGCAGGAACTTCATTACTTAAGTCATCACCTGTTGCTTCCCAAGGTCTCATTGGCAAAATAATGAGTCAGAGCCAAAGCTGGATATGGAACCCGTAACCTCATAGGGAGAATAATACAATGAACCTGATGAGACCTTCTCCTAGTTTTCACGAAGGTGATTCATCCATCTCCTTCCCATGTTTCCCATCCTATCTCAGATTAAAGATTATCATTCAAGGTTTTGGGTCTTTCTATCCATTCCACAGGTCTTTGTGGTTGGTCTTAAATCATCTAAGCATGCGCCAGACCCTCAGCCCCGTCAGCCAAGCCAGTCAATGTGCACATGCACGATTTGAGGCCATCCCTATGGACTTTGGGAAAAATTCCTCCCTTCCAGCTGCCCCTTGTCCTCCAGGTCATCACGGACATTGGTTCTAGAAGAGAAAAAAGTTCTTGCCAGGGTCAAAGATGTCCAGTAGGAATACGAGGGTACCTCAAAGAGTTTGTGGAAAATGAGACTAAAAATAAATTTATGTCTTGAAATCCGGAGTTTTAAATTATTAACATGTACACATTATATATTATTAAATGTATTATTATATGTTATAAATCATTACATATGCTATATAAAAATATTATATACATTTCTCACAAATGCAGTAATGCTGGACTCTCTTTTTTTTAAACTAAAATAAACTTATTGAGAAAGAACATGGTTCTTTGAGAAAGAACATGGTTAAGATATCTACTGCACATATCCAAGTACCTGTGTCCCTGTTCCAGCTACAGCTCCTGACTCCAGCTTCCAGCTAATACAGATCCTGTGAGGCAGTGATGGTGGCTCAAGCAGTTGGGTTCCTATGACCCATGAGGGAGATTTGATTTGGGTTTTTGGTTTCTTGCTTTGGCCATAGTGGGCACTTGGGGAGTGAACCACTAATTTGGAGATCTCTCTGTCTCTGTCTGACTTTCAAATAAATAGATAAAGTGAAACAATAAACATATCTTTTTTTTTTTTTTTTGACAGGCAGAGTGGATAGTGAGAGAGACAGAGAGAAAGGTCTTCCTTTTTGCTGTTGGTTCACCCTCCAATGGCCACTGTGGCCAGCGCACCGCGCTGATCCAAAGCCAGGAGCCAGGTGCCTCTCCTGGTCTCCCATGCGGGTACAGGGCCCAAGGACTTGGGCCATCCTCCACTGCCTTCCCGGGCCATAGCAGAGAGCTGGCCTGGAAGAGGGGCAACCGGGATAGAATCCGGCACCCCGACCGGGACTAGAACCCGGGGTGCCGGTGCTGCAAGGCGGAGGATTAGCCTGTTGAGCCACGGTGCCAGCCTAAACTTATCTTTTAATTCAAAATTTTCACCAACTTTTTGAAGAGCCTCATGTTACGGAAGACACAGGGGAACAATTTCATATTCTATCCAGTTCGTTGGCCCCTTACTGCTTCTTCCCTCTGCTCCTCCTGAGGACAGTGTCAGAATCTTGCCTGGGCCAGCCAAAAGGAAAGAACTAACCTTACCTCCGGTCACAGATTCCTAGTCCAGGATTGCAGGAGCAACACCTATTACATGTCTTTGCCTTCAGGAAAGCCCTTGAGATACGAAAACCTCTTCATGTTGAAAGAATCCAATGGAGACTACAGGGTCTATTTCAACATTTAGTCACTCTTAGGAAGTTTTGTCCCTCAGATCCAAGGCTCCTTACTCTACTCGATTCATTGGTTTCAATATGGGCTGGCCCTGTGTGTTTATACAAGTCGTATACTCTAGAAGAGCCTTGATATCTTTGAGAAACATCACGTTCCGTCTAGGCTTTTGCATTCATGTCTTCCATCGTTACTAATTTACAGATTGTTGATTTTATGAATGAATCATCTATCCTTATCCATCCTTAAAGTCTCTGAGTCTTCTCCAATCCTCCATATCCCTCTTAAAGCCCTACACTGAGAGAGTTGCTCTGTGAGGAACTGAGAAAAGACGCATAACACAAATGTGGGTTCTTCTGTCAGTGACTCAAATGACAGCACTATCCATGAAAGTCAACCTTTTTTTAAAAATTAGACAATATAAATGTCATGGAACAGAGGAAGAAGATGGTATCTGTCTGGGTGTAGAGTGTTTATCTTTGTTGCTTTGGAGAGCAATGTAAAAATTGTCTATAGAGCACCATCTTAAGTTCTCAGCATTTGGTGACATGAGCAGAGAAGTGGCCTGATCACCTCTGTGTGCCACTGTCACCATTAGATGCTAGCATTATCCAGCTCACGGGCTGGCACTCTATCAAGGGCCAGCTAGCAGATATTACAGGCTTTGGGGCTATAGGGTGTGTGGTGTA
Organism: Lepus europaeus; assembly: GCF_033115175.1. Taxonomy (NCBI): domain Eukaryota; kingdom Metazoa; phylum Chordata; class Mammalia; order Lagomorpha; family Leporidae; genus Lepus; species Lepus europaeus. The sequence continues at coordinate 95,633,038 of NC_084839.1, forward strand.
ACTAACCACTTCTGCTTAGACAAAAATGTGAACAAATGGGTCTGGCTGTGTTCCAGTGAAATTTTATTTATAGGCATGGAAATGGAAATGTGAAGTTTTTAAGTTCCATGAATCATGCAAGTCGTATTTAGAGTTTTTCAACCACTTAAAAAAAATGAAGTGTCTTTTATCTTGTAGGCCATATAAAACTAGGTGGCTGACTTGCACTGGGTATGGGAACTGCAATTTGTCTGTCTCTGATCCAACATCTTCTGAGGAGCTCAAATGAAAGAAAAGCTTACGCCGGCACCACGGCTCACTAGGCTAATCCTCCGCCTGCGGCGCTGGCACACCGGGTTCTAGTCCCGATCGGGGCGCAGGATTCTGTCCGGGTTGCCCCTCTTCCAGGCCAGCTCTCTGCTATGGCCCGGGAGTGCAGTGGAGGATGGCTCAAGTGCTTGGGCCCTGCACCTGCATGGGAGACCAGGAGAAGCACCTGGCTCCTGGCTTTGGATCAGTGCAGTGCGCCAGCTACAGCGGCCGTTGGAGGGTGAACCAACGGCAAAGGAAGACCTTTCTCTCTGTCTCTCTCTCTCTCACTGTCCACTCTGCCTGTCAAAAAATAAATAAATAAAAAAATAAAAAAGAAAGAAAAGCTCAAGGCCATTAGAAAGATACAGGTACGATGTTAGTGTGTGTGTGTGTGTGTATGTGTGTATGTATATGTTTTATTACCTCAACATTTTAAACCAGAAATGACTACACCTATTCTTTGATTCGAGCAGGTTGCATCCTAAAAGCTATACAGGTTGAACATCTTTAATCTGAAATCCAAAATCTGAAACATTTTTTGAGCAGTGACACCACACACCCAGTAGAAACACTATACCTGGCTCTATGCAGTAATTCACAGTAAAAATGCAGGTATGAACAATATTGTATAAAATCACCATCTCACTATATGTATAAGGTGTGTAGCAAGCATCAGTGAATCTGTCTAGACTTGGGTCCTATCCTCAAGATACCTCAGGTGGCTTACACAAATATCTCAAAATCTGAAAAAAAAAAAAATCAGAAATCCAAATACTTCTGGTCCCAAATGTTTTGGACAACACAGTTTTAACAGGACATAGCAAGGTGAGTCCTTTATGAAGCATCTCTACCTGATCAGGGTCCTATCCCATGAGGTACAATGTTCTTTGATGGATATATATTGAAAATCTTTATAGAAATCCCCGTAGAAGGGCTTGCATTGTGGCATAGCAGGTGCCTGCATCCCAAATGGGCACCGGTTCGAGTCCTGGCTGCTCCACTTCCAATTCTACTCTCTGCTATGGCCTGGGAAAGTCGCAGAAGATGTTTAAAGTTCTTGGGCCCCTGCACCCATATGAGAGACACAGAAGAAGCTCCTGGCTCCTGTCTTCGGACTGGCCCAGCTCTGGCCATTGTGGCCATTTGGGGAGTGAACCAGAGGATGGAAAACCTCTCTGCCTCTGTCTCTCCATCCGTCCCCCCCTCTCTCTGTAATGCTGCCTTTTAAATAAATTAATAAATAGAAAAAAAAAACACATGGAGACTCAGTCTGTCCAAATATATATATTTATATATATTATATGTTATATATTATATATATATTTCAGATTTGTAAATGTGTTTCCATGAAATCTCATAAACTGTAAACATTGTCACTTAATTATAACATGAATTCTTTTAATAAAAAGTGCTGGGAGTAAGAACTTCTTTGGAAGTATCAGGACTGAAGGTATTTGTGAAGAGATTCATTGTTGTGTAACTTATATAGATCTTTTCCTAGGTAGTATACCCAAGCAATCACACTGGGCCAGTGTAGGGCACCCTACTCCCTATAGAGTTGTGGACAAGTTCAGAATCTTATTGGCACCTGTGTATATTACGTCTCTGCCCCTTTATTGCTTTAGACATGACTGAGAATAATAGCATATCACATGATGTAAATAAGCTTGTACCATTTAATCTCTCAATTTGCAGTTCAGAACAACCCGTAAAGCCATTCTGTTCTTGGAAAAGTCTTGACTTTGCCTAAGCAGAGCCAGCTGATGCTGCACACGGATTTCATAAAGGTTGTGGTTGAATAGTGGGTTTCCAGGCAGGTCTTTGAAAAATAAATTGAATTGCAATCGGGGCTTTTCTCTTAATTAATGGTAGTCTCAGAACCATAAGCTTGTATGAGGCAAAATCCATACAGATATTAACGGTGTGGTAGTTGGGTCAGAATGAATAATCTTTCAATTATGAGGAAGAGCTTCACTTACCTTGGGGCTAGAAAATCAACTATTTGGATCTGACATAATTCTCCAGGTTCAAAAGTTAACGGAATTCACAAATGAAAAAAAAAAAAAAAAAACTGCAGCTACCCCAAAGAGATTTCACCATTCGGAAGCTGCCCTAGATTGACAGACTTGAGTCATTTTTATGGGACAAGGATGCCATCCACCAATTGATGTCTCAGGGCAGCGTGGGCATGGGAAGGGGCCTTCAGGGCTGGCTGCCAACCCCAGGAGCACAGACTGCTCAGTTACTGGGGTGAAGCAGTTCCCATCGAGAGATGCTGTCCCATTGCCTTCTCACCTTGTCGTTTAGATATACGTGATAGGGAAGGTTCTAGACTCTGGCCTTAAGGAAACGCATCATGCAAGATTATTTTCATTGGCTGGGAGTAGGAACCGGGTTACAGTTCAGTGAGGAAAGGTGCCAGCGCTGCCCTTGGAACAGCACACTGAAGTCAGATCCCTGAGTGCCCTGTTTTCCAAGCAGGAGAAAGTCCACAGTCCCTAGCACACATGACCGATCTGCTGTCAGATCCCAGTGCAGACAGAAATGTCTCCTTTTCTTTAGCAATTGGACATGGACTACATATAAGGAAGGACGCCTTTAGAACTTTGGGATGTGACCAACTCCAGACATCACACATGGAGAGACTTTGCATTGGCTCCATCTTTTCGTTGTTGTACCTTCACTGCTCACGATATCAGAAAAGCAAAGGAACTCCAGTGTGTCAAGATTAGGGAATAAGCTGTCTGCTAAAACCAGGTTTCCAGGAGTCCATTTGCACATGAAGGCCAAATCTAAGGATGTTTCCTTCCATAGGTGGGGAAACTTTTTCTTCCCAGGGCCGTTTGGATATTTATAATATCATTTGGGGGCCATACTAAACTATCAACTTAAAAGTTAGCCTGCAATAGATTTATTGAATTTCCAGTCCCACCTGCAGTGCCTTGACAAGGCCAGACCAGATGATATCAGAGGCCTTGTATGGCTGCGGGCCAGACATTTCTCACCCCTGCTGGTATCATGAAGAACTGGAAGTTGGCTGCATTATCATTCATTTTTTTTGATTTATTTATTTATTTGAAAGTCAGAGTTACACACAGAGAGAAGGACAGGCAGAGAGAGAGAGAGAGACAGAGAGAGAGAGAGAGAGACAGAGAGAGAGAGAGAGACAGAGAGAGATGTCTTCCATCCGCTGGTTCACTCCCCAGTTGGCCACAATGGCCAGAGCTGTGCCACACTGAAGCCAGGAGCCAGGAGCTTCTTCCAGGTCTCCCACGCGGGTGCAGGGGCCCAAAGACTTGGGCCATCTTCTACTGCTTTCCCAGGCCATAGCAGAAAGCTGGATTGGAAGAGGAGCAGCCAGGTCTTGAACCAGCATCCATATGGGATGCTGGCACTGCAGTCAGCGGCTTTTCCCCCTATGCTACAGCGCTGGCCCCAGCATTATCATTCTTAATCTACATTTTCTCTCTTACTCTGCATTTCTCTCCTGCCGTTTCCCCCCTCCCCCTCCCTTCCTTCTCTAATGATGCACATCATCTTTTAGATTTCAAAACTCAAGGAGTCATATGTGCTAGAATACTAACAAGCCTCTGGAATTTGTCAGGAAATCTGAAGTCTATGGGGTAATTTTTAGCCCAAAGTTTAACTTTGTCTCCTTCTCTTGCCTGCGCTTATGCTGTCGCAATTTATTCTCAGTACGTAGCCTACAGTCACTTACTCAAAGTGACTTGCTAAAGTGTAAAAGATGAATTTGAAATATGATGTGAGGCATGAGTCCTTCTGTGCCTGCATTATCTTGGTTAGCATTATGTCCTCTGGGTTCATCCATGTTGACTTAAATACCAGGATTTTAATTCTTTATGGCTGAATGTGTGTGTGTGTGTGTGCATTACATCACATTTTCTTGATTCCATTTTTTGGCTATTGTGAATAGTGTTGCAGTAAACTTGGGGTGCAGACATCTCTTTGACAGATTTATTTTATTGCCTTTGTATATCTATTCAGTAGGGAGATGACTGGGTTGTATGGTAGTTTCTGTTTTTAATTGCTTGAGGAAACTCCACGCTGTTTTCCATCATGGTGGTACTAATTCACACTCCCAGCAACAGTGAGCGAGGGTTTGCTTTGATTAACATCCTTGCTAGCCTTGCACTGGTTATCCTTTTTGATAATAACTGTGGTGAGGCTATCTTAAAAGAAGTGAATCTCAGGGAAGTTGTGTAGAGTGAGTGTTACCATGGACTGGAAGAGTGGGAGGAGAAGGAATGGGGAAATATTGGTCATTGGCCACAAAGGCACAGCAAGGTAGCAAGAAGTACTGGTGTTCTACTGCACAGGGTGCAGGGTGATTATAGTCAATAATACTGTATTGGTTTTCAAAATAGCTACAAGAGAGAGTTTTGAATATTTCATTGCAAACAAAAGATAAATATTTTAAGTGATAGGTATGCTAATTGCCCTGATATCATCATTACACAGTTTATGTGCGCATTGAAACATCATATTGTAACACATAAATCTCTACAGTTACTATGTGTCAGTTAAAGATAAAACTAAAAGGCCAAAATTTTTTAAAAAATGACAAATGCAAAATAAAATAGTATCAGCAGTACTGTAGTAGAGGTGTACGTCTGTGGTTTGGCAAGCACATAAGATGGAAATATTAATCATACCTGATGGGCTTGGCAGGGACTTCACAGGTTGGGGCACATGGGCTTCACCTAGAAGGAAACATAAGATTTAGGCCAATGGCAGTTGATGCTGAGAGGAGGACGTGAGGAGAGGATGATCTTCTACACCTGTGAATTTCACATTTTTATTCTAAGACGTCCTTTACACTCTTAAAAAAATTACTGAAGATTCCAGAGAACTTTTGTTTATGTGTGTTCTATATTTTGATATTTAGGTAGTCTATTAGTTACCTAGGATTGAAAAAACATATGGTATCTATCTTTTTGGGACTGGCTTATTCACTAAGTATAATGGTTTCTGGTCACATTCATTGTGTTGCAAAATGCAGATTTCATTATTTTTTTTACAGCAGAGTAGTGTCCCATAGTGTATATATACCATAATTTCTTCATGCAGTCAACAGTTGATGGATCTGTGTGTTGACTCCACATCTTAGCTAATGTGAATTGTGCTGAAGTGACATGGGATACAGATAACTCTTCCATATGCTAATTTCAACTCCTTTGGATAAATTCCTAGGAGTGGTGTGGCTGGGTCATATGGTAGGTCTATATTCAGCTTTCTGAGCTATCTCCATATGTCTTCCACAGTGGCTGCACCAGTTTACATTCCCACCAATAGTGGATTAGAATTCCTTTTTCTCCACATGCTTGCCAGTATTTGTTGTTTGTTGATTTCTGTATAAGAACCACTCTTATGATTTCTGTATAAGAACCACTCTTATGGAGTGAGGTAAAACCTCATTTTGGTTTTGATTTGAATTTCTCTGTTAGTGATCCTGAGCATTTTTTCAAGTGTCTGGTGGCCATTTGAATTTTCTCTCTAGAAAAACGCCTTTTCCAGTCCTTTGCCCATTTCTTAACTGGATTGTTTGTTTTGTTACTGTTGAATTTCTTGAGCTATTGTAGATTCCAGAGGTTAACTCTTTATTGGTTGCATAGTTTGCAGATAATCTCCCCCAATCTGTCGGTTGCCTCTTCGGTTTACTGAGTATTTCTTTTGCAGGGCAGAAGCTTCTCAGCTTGATGTGATCCCATTTGTCAATTTTGGCTTTGATTTCCTGTGCTTCTGGGGTCTTTTCCAAGAAGTCTTTGCCTATGCCAATGTCTTGCATATTTTTCTTAATGTTTTCTAGTAATTTGATGGCATTGGGTTGTATTTTTAGGTCTTTGATCCATTTTGAGTGGATTTTTATGTAGAATGTAAGGTAGGGGTCTAGTTTCATACTTCTGCACATGGAGATCCAGTTTTCCCAGCACCATTTGTTGAAGAGACTGTTCTTGCCCCAGGGATTGATTTTAACTCTTTTGTCGAAAAAAAAGTTGGTTATAGTTGCATGGATTTACTTATGGAGTTTCTATTATATTCCATTGGTCTACATCTACATGTCTATTTTTGTGCCAGTACAGGTTGTTTTGATTGAACTGCCTTGTAGTCATCTTGAAATCTGGTATTGTGATGATTCTGATTTGTTTTTGTTGTATGAGATTGCTTTAGCTATTTGGAGTATCTTGTGTTTCCATATGAATTTTAGCATCATTTTTTTTCTAAATCTGAGAAGAATGTCATTGGTATTTTGATTGGGATCACACTGAATCTGTAAATTGCTTTTGGTAGTATTGCAATTTTTTATATTGATTTTTCCAATCTTTGAAGATGGAACATTTTCCCATTTTTTGTGTCTTCTTTTATTTCTTTAACTTTTTGTAATTTTCATCATAGAGATCTTTGACATCCTTGGTTAAATTTATTCCAAGGTATTTAATTTTTTTGTAGCTAATATAATGTATTGATCTAAAAAGTTCTTTCTCAGCCATGGCATTGTCTTTGTATACAAAGGCTATTGATTGTTGTGTGTTGATTTTATATTCTGCCACTTTACCAAACTCTAATATGAGTTACAATAGTCATTCAGTGGATTATTTTAGAATAGAATCATATTATCTGCAAATAGGGATAGTTCGACTTCTTCCTTTCCAATTTATATCCCTTTCATTTCGTTTTCTTTCCTAATGGTTCTAGCTAAAACTTTCAGGACTATATTAAACAGCAGTGGTGAGAATGGACATCCTTATCTGGTTCTGGATTTATATTTGGAATTAATATTGAGAAATGCTTGGTACAATGATTAAGATGCTGCTTGGAACACATGCAAACATTATTAGAACTTGTGGGTTTGACTCCCCACTTTGCTTCTGATCCAACTTCCTGCTGCCACACATTAGTACTTAGGTTCCTGCCACCCATGTGGGAGACCTGGCTTGAGTTCCAGGCTCTTGCTTTAGCCTGGCTTATTCTCAGCTATTGTTGAGTGAAATAGTGGATGAGATGTCTCTGTCTTTCTGTCTTTGTGTTTTGGCCTTTCAAATAAATAAATGAATTTAAAAGATATAAAAAGACCGTTGAGACTCACATACCTGCTCTGCCCTAGTTAACCTTGCACTGGGACATCATAAAAAAGAAAGAAGTGAAGGGAGAAAAAAGAAAAAACAACTTGATAAATGCTGCTAAGAACGTGGAATAAAGGGGACTGAACTGACTTTGGACTCACTTCCTAACCCCTGAGCGTGCTCCCCTCCACTGCAACCCACAGCATTAGCACTGGGATCTTCATAAAATGCGTGCTGGTGTATTGCGACCCAGCTCAGGATGGATGGATTGTGCTCTGGTGCCTTCAAGATGAAATGACAACATGTTAGGTTATCTTAGCATGGTGTTGAGCAAGCTGTCGTTAACAGGAATGTGGGTCGCAGAATCACCATGGTGAGTCAGGATCAGCACTGCACATGAACTGGAACAAACCGGAATGGGAACGACTAGAATTCACTGCAAGAGGGTCTGGCTCACAATACTTGTGCTGTGATTCATGGGCTCATGAACCAGTGGTTGCAGACCAGCGCTCACTGTGAAATGCCTTTCCTGTTGTGGGTCGCAGTCAAACAAGATTAGAAACCACTTTCTCAGATACCTCCTTCAATTTTTACGACCCACCACTGCCCAGCCAAGGCAAATCACTTCCAACTCTTCATCATCTTTGGTGTTTTTCTTCCCTTTGGGGCTTTCCACTTCTACAATGAACTTGGACTACTCTCCTTTACTCAGATGATTAGGACTCTTTGAGAACCATGACGGAGATTGCTTTCTGGAAAGGATTCCTGTTATCCCAACTTGCCAGGGGGACTCCAACACCTGGCAGGGAGTGCTGTAGAATTTGAATAACACATGGCTTGTTCCCTTTTCTGTTGATCTCTTTTCTCCCTGTTGATTCCTTAAAGACCAGAGCAGGGTCATAACGGTGACCCTTGTGCAGTCCTGACACAGAAGAAAGTGTCTGTGAACTTCTATTAACTGGTGAGTTCCTCAGAAACTCTGCAAGGGAGGGGGGTGTGCATTTGGCATAGTGGTTAAACATCTGCTCAGAATGTCCACAGCCTACTTTGGAGTGCCTGGGTTCAAGTCCTTGGCTCCACTTCTGGTTTCCTGCTAACATGGACTCAAGCAAGCAGCAGCAATGACTCAAGCAACTGGGTCCCTGCCATTCATGTGTGAGACCTGGATTGAGTTCTGGGCTCCACAGTTCAACTTGGACCAGTCCCACAGGCATTTGGAGAAGGAATCAGCAGATGGGCAATCTCTTTCTCAGTCTATCTTTCTCTCTGTGTCTCAAACAGAAAACATCTCTGGACACATTAATACTTCTTTGTTTCTCAACCTCTGTATTCAATCATTGCTACTCCAGTGATGCAAGGAAAGAGTGGCACGTGCTCTTGAAGAGCTCTACAAGCAGGAGCAGGTATATGCAGAGGTGACATTTTGAAGACTTAGATGGAAGTTGTGAGAAATGTAGACTGTGATCCTCCATTCAGCCAGTTCACACAGCTCTGGGTGCAGCACCCAAGGAGCCGCTTTGCTTCCCAAGTAGGGTCAAATTTTACTTTACTTTCTCCTAGCATAGTTTTTACACCCAGCTGAAAACAGCTATCGCCCTTGCAAGTTTGCATTCATTTTTGTGTTTATGATGAATGCTTCTCTGTTCACATTCTGAGTTCCTCACTAGAATATATGTCCTATGAAGTCAGGAATTCAATTTAGTTTTGTTCCATTGTATTCACAATAAATACTGGAAGAATGAATGATGATATTGAGGTCCTAGCATGTCAAAGTCATGGCAGTTGAAGCAGGTGGGAGGAGGAGCCAGTGTGCAAAGCACCAGTGCACGAGTAATGACTGATTCTCTGTGCCAGGCTGGTCAGGCCATGTATCCAGATAGTGCATCAAACATGATTCTAGATGTTTCCATGAGGTTGTTATTGTGTGAGTTATCATTGATTGATTTTTAATTTTTTTACATAATATTATTATTTATAATGACATTTTAAACTTATATCCACTTCAGTTGCATTTTAAGCAATATTTTTAAAATCATGTACTGGAATGTATGTCTGTGCACTCTTTGAAATATTCTGGGATAGTGGTGTATCTCTTATCCCAGGGGATCTCATAGACCAGTGGTTTTCAAAGCCTGGTCCACGCACCAGCATCAGCAGCATTGCTCAGAAGCTTGTTAAAAACACAAGCTCTACCACCATGGACCTCCTGAGATGTGCATATAAATTGATGGATTTTGAGTAGAGCAGGTTGCCATCTATGATGGAGGTGGGCCTCATCTAATGAGTTGAAGGGTTGAATACATCAAAAGACTGACCTCTGAACTTCCTGTGTGAGGGGATTCTCTGGCAGGATTCTCCTTTGCTTGAACTGCAACATCAGCTCTAGCTCTCCTGGGTCTCCATCCTGACAGCTCACCATGTAGATTTTGTACTTGGGAATCTCCATAGCTTCTACAGCCAATTCCTTATAAAGTAAGTGTCTTTCCATTGATATACACTTCCTATAGGCTCTGCTTCTCTGAAGATCTCTGAGTAATAAAACTGTGAAGGCAGTGTGCTGGCCTGAGGCTGTGGGATTCGTCCTGTCCCCTGGACTCTTCAAGGGACTGGTGCCCGTACACAGGGCTGTGAGAAGTTGCCTTGTCTGCAGACCAACAAATTCATTTAACACTTTGGAAATCAAATACTCTGCAAGGGTATTTGAAAGATAAGCTAGAATTCAAAACAGGTATGTATCAGAAACAATCTGGGGATTTTGGAGCCCTGTTGTAGAGGCAACCGTAGGTTGGTCTTTGGCCAGTAGACATCTGAAGGGTGTGGATTCTCTACACTGAAACTCAGAATTCCTTAGCTATCATGCCCCTTGACTTTGGGTGGAATTTCATTTGCTAAACCCTTTGTCAGTTGAAAACATCTTGGGTTGAAAACACGTGTGATCCACCTACCCTACTGCATAGCACAGCACACTGTAGGGTGTATATTGTCCTGCGGTGACTACAGGGGCTGTAGCTGTAACTGTCCAGCATTGCCAGAGAGGAAAGGACCACACACTCCTAGCCTGGGAATGAGCCACATTCAAATTTCCTAGCATGTGCTATTGAACATGCATCACCCTTACTCCATCAGAGGGCCAAACATCCTAAGCATGACATCCTAAGTGATGGGCCATCTGTTCAATGTAGCGAAAACAGCCATGAGCAGGAAGAAGCGAAAAGAAGTTTTAAAGGAGTGTTGTAAGTGGAGATTCCATTGGTAGAGTTCTGTGAGGAGTGTGGAAAAAGGTTATTGTAAAAGTCCAAGTGGGAGGAGGTGGGTATATGAGGTTGTGTAGGAAATTGCAATTCATCATTTAAGTGCCAGCTCAGGGGCTGACACTGTGGCATAGCAGGTAAAGCCACCAGCTGCCATGCCAGCATCCCAGACGGGCAATAGTTTGAGTCCTGGCTGCTCCACTTCCAATCCAGCCCCCTGTTAATGCACCTAGGAAGCTGGCCCAAGTGCCTGGACTCCTGCACTCATGTGGGAGACCCAGAAGAAGCTCCTAGCTGCTAACTTGGGATCTGCTCAGCTCCAGCCGTTGAGGCCATTTAGGGAGTGAACCAGTGGATGGAAAATTCTCTCTCTCTTTCTCTCTCTCTCTCTCTCTGCCTCTCCTTCTCTGTAACTTTGCCTGTCGAATAAATGGATAAATATTAAAATAAATAATAATAAAGTCACTGCCTTCAGTGCCAGCATCCTATATGGGTACCAGTTTGAGTCCTGGCTTCTCCACTTCTGATCCAGCTCTCTGCTATGGCCTTGGAAAGCAGTAGAAGATGACCCAAGTCCTTGGGCCCCTGCACCTGAGTGGGAGACCTGGAAGAAGCTCCTGGCTTCTGGCTTTGGATCAGTGCAGCTCTGGCGGTTGCAGCTAACTGGGGAGTGAACCAGTGGATGTAAGACCTCTCTCTCTCTCTCTGCCTCTCATTCTCTGTGTAACTCTGACTTTCAAATAAAGAAATAGATCTTAAAAAAAGGGCCAGGTCAGAATCCACTTTTTCAGAAATCCTTTCCTGAATCCCTCAGAGTGGGTTTGTCCACCTTTCTGTCCACTCCCCAGAACATGTTGTTGAGGACACTGCCCCTTCGAATGTACTATGTGTTGAGCATTTCTGACTTGAAAGTCCAGAATCCACAATGTTAAAAATCTGAAAGCTGTGAGTATAAGCATGATGCCCCAAGGGAAGAGTCCACTCCTGACTGCATGTGACAGGTCACAGCCAAATGCAGATCTAATAAGCTCACTGTATAAAATTACTCTCAGACGGGGTGTAGAAGGCATATATGAAATAAAATGAATCGTATATTTAGAGTTGGGTCCCCTCTGCAAGATATCAAGTTATGTATATGAGGGTATTTCAAATTCTGAACAAGTCTGAGACCTAAAACACTTATGGTCTCAAACATTTCAGATAAGGGAGATGAAATCTGTGCAGTTATCCACTCTACAGTGTGCAGCGCTGGACTTGGAGCTCTTTGAGCACACAGGACTTCTCCTCTTTATTTTTTTAAAGATTTATTTATTTTTTTGAAAGGCAGAGTTACAGAGAAGCAGAGGCAGAGAGAGAGCGAGAGAGAGAGAGAGAGAGAGAGAGAGGTCTTCCATCTGCTGGTTCACTCCCCAAATGGCCACAATGGCCAGAGCTGTGCCAATCCGAAGCCAGGAGCCAATAGCTTCTTCTGGGTCTCCCACATGGGCACAGGGGCCCAAGGACTTGGGCCATCCTCCACTGCTTTCCCAGGCCATAGCCGAGAGCTGGATCAGAAGTGGAGCAGCCAGGACTTGAACCAGCGCCCATATGGGATGCCGGCACTGCAGGCAGTGGCTTTCCCTGCTACACCACAGCACCGGCTCCTCTCTTCTTTAATTTCCTGTGGTTAACCACCATGATTCACCCCAGACCTATGGCAAACATTTAAAGCACGAAGGGCTGAATGGCAGGCATCAAATGGTTATCACTGCCATTTACTGAAACAGTGAATGCAACACATGGAATGAGTTTGAAAGAAAATATATTAAATTCCTATATGTCCCTTGTCATTTTATGATCATCGCTGTTATTATTACTTTGATCAAGCAGTTCCTTTTCAAAGATTCAAAAATGTCAAGACAGCCCAGTTATACATATTCTAAATTATCAGTTATTTTGAGTCAGAAAATTCTTAAACCATGCAGATTTATTTTCATATATAGGAGCATGTTTAATTTTTAAAAATAATCTTTCTCCAGAACACAATAACTCCATGTGATAAATTCATTGTATAATATTTTAGTATAATATGCTTAAAATACTGTGCTCACTAAATTGAAAGCTTCCTCTGCATTGCATCATTTTTAAGCCAGGGGCGGCCACAAAACCTGAAGCAAAATCATTAAAAAGCAAGGCTTTCACAGTGTGAAAATGAATCCTCACATTCTAAGGACAAAACAAATGGACAAGCCATCTCTAAAACATAGCTAATTGCCTCACACATAAGTTTGGATGTCTTTGGAGAACATTTCTTCTTCTTCTGCATCCTCATTTCATTATTTCCAAGTCACACTCTGAATTCAGACAGATTTTTTAAATATGAAATGAGAAAAATGTGTTCATCAAGTTTCCTCTTCCAAAAGTTGAGATGACCACTGTTCAGAAGCAAGTGGCAGGAGGTTCAGGAGTCTGGACCACCAATCTGTCATTCTGGACTCTTGTTCCCTTACCATGGCGCTTTGAAAAGACATTGTGAAATGTGGAGAGTAGAAAATGCATGGTGCTTTTTAAAATCTCTCCTCATGGTGTTTCTGAGACTTATAAATATTTCTCAGTATTATTCTAGAAACATCGAGCTATCTTCTTTCCTTTTTCATCGTTTTATCAGGACTACGTTCCAAAACATAATGTAATCATGCTCTGTTTTGTTCTTCCCCATACTTTATATAGTTAAGTGCAATCTGGATTCAAGTGTAAAATGTATATTTAACTTACTAACAAAAGGCTCTTATTTTAAAAAGGAGAAAACCCCCAATCTCTCACATCACTGTTTCAATTTAGTGTTTTGTGTTCATGCACAGACGAGATTTCTGATGCATCCAAATCACCCTGTGAGTGCAATTTTTTTGGATTTAATTTCTTAAATCTAGTAAATAGATAGATAGATAGATAGATAAAAATCCCAGAAGACAAGAGAAAGAGAACCTGTGAGTTGAACAAGCCAGGGTCTCAGGGCAAAGGAGGGGAACTGAGTGTGAGGTGGGAGAGTCTTAGAGATCTCAGAGGAAAAGTATTCAGGTTGGAAAAAGCCACGGGGGTGGGGGAGGGGCTTTGTTGGCCTCTGGGGCACTTTCCCGGGACCTTATCCGGACCACTTTGGAGGTGTGGAGGGAAGCTTGGATACAGAGAACCCTTGCCCTGAGTTGGGCCAGGGAAGCCATCTCCCGGATCCCATGGCCAGGACTCCCGGTGGCATCAGAACAGAGCTCCTTCAGGTGGGCCATCTTTCCAATCACTTCCTGGGCTGAGGCCGCTCCCACAGCAGCACAGCTGCCATCTATTGAGCTCTTTCTGTGTTCCTGGCTTCACGCAGCTCTCTCAGGGGCCAGTTTCCAAAGATCAAGACTTACCACTAAATGTCACTATTACAAAAGGAGATGAATACTAATTTTTAAATGACAGAAAAATCCCTCATGCTCTTTGGCAAACAAGGGATACAATTTTACAGAGAGTTCTAACTCCCCCCCACACGCATACTCACACAATACAGGTGCACATGAGGGGCCCGCGCTGTGGAGTAGCTGGTGAAGCTGCCCTCCTGCAGTGCCAGCATCCCGCGTGGGCACCAGTTCAAGTCCCGGCTGCTCCACTTTCAATCCAGCTCTTTGCTATGGCCTGGAAAAGCAGTAGAAGATGGCCCAAGTCCTTGGGCCCCTGCACCCGCGTGGAAAACCTGGCTCCTGGCTTCAGATCAGTGTAGCTCTGACTGTTGCGGCCAGTTGGGGGAGTGAACCAGCAGATGGAAGACCTCTCTCTCTCTGTGTGTGCCTCTCCTCTCTCTGTGTAGCTCTGACTTTCAAATAAAAAATAATAAATCTTTAAAAAAATACACATACACACGCATAGACACACACAGAGAGGAGCACAGTGGTCTTGTTTCATAAGGCAAAGAAGGGTTAAACTTTCTGCATACTTACCCTGAACTAACTAGGTCAGTTCTCAGTATCATTCTTATTTTGAACACCATGTAACATTAATTAAATAGCTCCCTCCAAGGTTATAAATTTATAAGTGTAAAATTTTTTACTAATACCTGCTTCTCCCAATTTAAAATTTTTCTTTTTTCCTGCCACCTTCACACCCTCCCTCTCATCGTCTGTCCACTCTTTCTCCCTCCATGTCTACATTCCTCTCTGTTTCTTTCTTCCCTCTCTCCTCCCTCTTGCTTCTCTCGTTCCTCCCCACCCTGCCTTCTTTCCACCACTACTACTGTTCCTTCCCTCCCTCACCACATCACCCCCAGCACTTGACACATCTTGCCGAGGTCCAGTGTGGGCGCTTACTTCATATCTGCCACCGATACACATAGCAAGGAAGGGAGTTTGGCATCCCCACATCCTCACCGAGGGGTAACCACACACCCACTGACACACATGTTGAGCTGCCTTACCAGAGAGAGCAGCTGGGACCTCTAGTACCGCTACTGCTCATGCCTAAATTATTCACACGCCACCAGCATCTCCCGTCCATAGGTAGCTGAATGCTTGGCTGGGTCTCCAGCCAGCAGAGGTCTATAGTTGCAATGGAGACTGTGAGGGAGGTGCTTCTGGCTCCTAGGCATCACACACGCAAATGTGTGCATTGTAATAAATAGGGTGCATGTACAGACTTGATATGGACCCAAAGATGCTGCTATTTTTTTTAAACACTTATTTATTTGAGAGGCTGAGTTACAGAGAGAGAGAGAGAGATCGAGAGAGAGAGAGAGATCGAGAGAGAGAGAGATCTTCCGTCTGCTGGTTCAGTCTCCAAATGACTACAAAGGCCAGGGCTGGGCCAGGTAGAAGCCAGGACCAGGAGCTTCATCCGGGTCTCCCATGTGGGTGGCAGGGGCCCAAGCACTTGGGCCATCTTCACTGCTTTCCCAGGAACATTAGCAGGGAGCTGCATGGGAAGTGGAGCAGTCAGAGCTTGAACAGGCTTACATATGGGATGCCAGTGTTGCAGGCAGCAGCTTTACCCACTATGCCACAACACCAGCCCTGCTGACAGACTCCTGTAACCAATCATATACAACAGGTACCGCATTAATAATCACTCCATTCCCCTCTACCATGGTTGCCATTGATCATTTTTGCCACATGTTTGTATTTAGCTTTCCATTAGCCGAAGCCAGCTATACTGACAAGATCCAGATGAAATGTGAACAGATTTGCATTATCTGCTGGGAATGACAGGTAGAGAACATGTGTTTTATTGGTTGCTTTATGATTATCGCATCTGATACTCCTTGATCTGTAGAAGCACAGAGGCAAGACACCTGGCAATTGCATAGATCCCTGTAATCAGGGATCAGGGAGGACTGGACAGGAAGATCATTTGCCAAGTTTTCTGCCAGTAGGTGCTGGGTGGACTTGTGTAAGTCATATTGACGGGTGTCCTCAGAGCCAGAAAGGCAAAGAGGCCACTGTCCCCCTGAGACGGGGCGAGGCAGGAAGGGAAGGGGCATTTGTTAATAACACAAAGCGGAATTTTGTTGAGTGTTGATCTTCCACTCCCTATCAAAAGAAGATGAAGACATATGGGCCCCATGTAAAGTGGAATTTTCTTTAAAATGATGGGAAGGAGAAATCTCAAGTTTGCTTTGTAGAGACAGACCTCAGAAGCCCAGATTGTTGCAAAGATGGTTTCCCAGTAGTACCATCAAGAAAAACACCAAGTGTTTGCATGTGATCGGCTGAAAGGGAGTTATGCAGACTGGGTGAGTTTACAGCTTTTGGGGGGTTTGTTGTCTGGGTAGCTGTTGGCCAATAATTCCAGCAGTGTAGGGGCACAGAACACCCAATCAGAGGCACAATTTCATTAAAGACACTTGCAGAAATCAACATAATGTGATATTTGCAACTTCTCAGACAAGCATAGTAACTAAGGAACCTTCAAATCTCGTTTGATAATAAATCAACACATGTTCACAATCTTGCTAAAACAAGTAAAGGAAATTGCACTATTTCGGGCAAAGAAAACCTGCCTGGACCAGTAGCTCTATTTTGAGAGTCGCAGTTCCCCCAGGGGCACTGTTGGCACAGCGTGAGGGGACCTACAATTACCACAAACATAGCAGGTCCTGGACATTGAAGGCAGTTGCTTTGAATTTCCAGGATTTCAAACCCCATCCCTTTAAAGGCAAGGCAGGGGGCAAAATGCATTGAGATACCAGCAGGAGGAGGATGTGGTGGTTTGCCACCTTTGTCTCTTTGTTGTTTGCTGGGAGTGAAATATGCAACCGCTTGCAATTTGAGACTAAAGGTGGATCACCCTGAGGCCCCAGTGGAAACATGTTGATGAATAGAGGAGATCTAATCCAAAGAGGCATAAATACTAACCTCAGCTAATTCAGCCAGAGCTTGCCAAGCGAGGTTGGTGGGCTCTTTTATCAGCACAAGAGAACAGCTGAAATTTCCTCTTTCCTTTTGTTGCCAACTATTTATATAGATACACACATTCACATATAACATGGTTTCCCTGTGAGGATTCGGGGGCCAGGAAAAGGATTAGATGAATCAGGGTCAGAAGGAATGATAGAAACTGGAGATGAGGTGATTCTGAAAACAAAAGTGTGTGTGTGTGTGCAGTGCTCTGCCACGTCCAGTGAATCATACAGTAAACTTAATATTAGAAGGCCTAGGCTTTAATTTCCCTTTAACCATTTCTAGGTGTGCATCCATGGGTGAATTATTCAGCTGTTCTCATTTCAACTTTTTTCCTTATCATTGAATTTAATATTAACGCCCAGTTCACATATTTTTAAAGGTTTACACGTACCTAGTTGAGTGCCTGTCCAGCAAGGGGCATGCAATCAAGTTCATCTGTTATCATTAGTAATTTTCTCTAATGACAGGCAGATATTTTAATTCCCATTACTTCACTTGTTGAAGTAATTCCCTTTATTGATAATACTCCCTGAGAAAGAAAAAGAAGTATAGATTAGAAAGTTCTTTTAGTTCTAATTGAAAAGTGTGGTAACCACTCCCTCCTTGCATTATTTTCCATTTCCTTCTGAAATCCCATTGATCTGGCTACTTCCCCTTCAACACTGGTGAAAGCTGTTTACATGGCTTCACAATTTGGGGACAAGGAACCTTTATCTTCTTCTACACATACAGCTACAGGGTAAACAAAGGAGTTCATACTTCTTTCAACATTTTAAAGAATAAACTCTTCTAAATGGTTTCATTCTGTTTCAGTGATTGGTAAAACATTGTGGTGAAATGCGTATAACCTAATCTTTACCATTTTGGCCATCTTTAAGTGCACCCATTAGTGGCACTGCGTGCATTCACAATGTTGTGCAAATATTTCTACCATTCATCTCTAGAACTTCCCCATGTTCTCAACCATAAACCCTGTACCTGTTGAACAATAACTTCCCAGATTGCCCTCCTACTAGCTTCTGACAAACCTTAAGACACTTCTGGTTTCTATGAATTTGACTATTCTGAATATCTCATGATAATGTCATCATATGAGGGGACTTCAAAAAGCTCCTGGAAAGCAGAACTAAAAAATAAGTTGACTTGGGTGCACACAATTTCAAAATCCACATTTTTTCATAATATGCCCTTTCCATGAACTTTGTAAAGCTGCCGTGTACAATTCTTGACCATTTTTGACTGGCTTGTTTCACTTAGCATTTTACATTTTCAAGATTTTTCCATGTTGCATCGCGTATCAAAATTTCATTTTTTTCTAAGGCTGAAACTGTTATGTGTAGACCAGTTCATTTATCCATGGTGGACTTTGGGTTGTTTCTGACTTTTTGTGGCTACTTTGATAAACCTGTTGTGAACATATGTATACAAATATATGCTTGCTACCCAGAAGTGGAGTTGCTAGATCACGTGCTATTTCTACATGTAAGTCTTTGAGGAGATGCCGATCTGGTTTTCTGTGTGGTTTCTGAAGGATAATGATGTTGAGTGTCTTTACATGCACTTTTTGGGCAGTTGTGTATCTTTCCTGGAGAAGTGTCGATTCAAGTTCTTTGCCCAATTTTGATTTGGCTTCTTTGGTTTTCTTGTGGGGTTGTAGGAATTCTTTGCTTTTCCTGGATATTAATTGTTCGTTGGATATATGCTTTGCCGATGAGTACTCGCGGTCTGTTAGGTTTCTTTACACTGTCTTGATAGAAAGTGTCCTTTGATACGCAAATGTTTTAAATTTTGGTGAAGTCCAGTTTGTCTAATTTTTCTTTTGTTCCCTGTGCTCTCTAAGTGACATTATTTTTAAAGATTTTTATTTATTTATTTGAAAGTCAGAGTTATACAGAGTGAAGGAGAGGCAGAGAGAGGGAGGTCTTCCATCCACTGGTTCACTTCCCAGTTGGCCACAACAGCTGGAGCTGCGCCAAGCTGAAGCCAAGAGCCAGGAGCCAGGAGCTTCTTCTGGGTCTCCCATGCAGGTGCAGGGACCCAAGGACTTGGGCCATCTTTTACTGCTTTCCCAGGCCATACCAGAGAGCTGGATTGGAAGAGGAGCAGCCAGGACTAGAACCGGCGCCCACATCGGATGCCAGTGCCGCAGGCGGAGGATTAACCTACTGTGTCATGGCCCCGGGCCCTTAAGTGGCTTTTAAGAAAGCCACTGTTTATTAAGGGGTTCTGAGGTGCATTTGGAGAAAACAAGAGCTCCTTCTGCCCAATGTGTTTGATTTCAGAGAAGAAGGGTGAACTTGCTGACCTTGCTTCTCCAGGCACATCCTGGTGTGCACAACCTCCACTGACAGTCAGGCTGTTGTTCCTCTGTGACTTCATTTGATGTTATTGGTCCAGAGGGGAGATTAATTGGACAATAAACTTCATTGTTATTGTAACTCCATCATTATTATGCTGACACATGTAATTCAGATTTTATTTACTCACTTGCGATTCAGAGAGGCAGACGGACAGAGTTCCCATCCATTGGTTCATTCCCTATAAGTCTGTGTCAGCCAGGGCTGAGCCAGGTCAAAGTTGGGAACCAGGAACTCAATTGAGTTCTCTTATGGGGATGACAGGGATCCAATTACTCTGCCTTTGGGTCTTCATTAGCAGGAATCAGGAGCTGGAGTCAGGAGTTGAACCAAGACGCTCTGATGTAAGACTTATCTTAACTGCTAAGCTAAATGTCCCCACTTGACCAATGACATTTGTGTGTGTCACTAATATCCTGGACAAACTCTCCCGTTGACTCAGTAATTTGATTTAATAGCATGTTTCATTTCATTCGATCAAAGGAAGTATACTTACATAAGTAATAATATTTATAAATATGTAGGAATATGCTACTTAATATAAAGTTTTTTCTTTCACTCATTATTTTAACCCTGTACTGTTCTGTGTTATTTAAAATCTAAAATTTGTCAGCTATTCTACAAGGAAAATAAAGGCAAATCTTGGTCCACACTGGCTGCTTTGTTCTTTCGTGCTCATGTACTTTTTCGAGGCAAACCAACATTCAATTTCTTTTCCAAAAAGTAAGTCACATATTTTTCATACTTTAAAGTATCTAGGATTGAATTACCTAACTCCTAACATTCTTGAAATCCCCTTCATATCCTCAGAGACTCCTGAAACTTAAAAAGAAATCATTAGTTGCCTTTAATGACAATGAAGGTACTTTGTCCAAATGTTCACCCCAGGCAGGGCCAACTGAAATTTTAATATCACCAATTGAATGACTCAAGGAAGTGTGAACTCTGAAATATCAAACTCATTATATGTTTGGATGTCTTCCAAAGAGCGTGCAAGCAACCATTCTCCAGTCCTGCCTGCACACTGAACAAAGGGCAAATCTGATGGAAAGGCAAGGGGACAGTTTTACCAAGTTGGAGTTAGGTTCTGAACATCAGGCAGTGTACACACAGGGACTTCAAAAAGCTTGTGGAGAAATGGAACTAAAAGGTAGGTTCATTGTGACAAAATGCTGAAATCCATGCATGCATTTTCATTGCGTGCCTTACCAAGACCTATTTGCAGCACCCTTGCATGCTGATACATAAGTACAGGATGCACTGATGAAGACAAAACACACATTGGAATCTATACTGGAAGAAAGACAACTTGAAATTTTATAGGTGAAATTTTAATTTGGAAAATTGTGAACTGTCTTCCTTCTAATTGTTAGCAATTGTAGATTCTTTTATTGTTCTGCAAATGCATTTGGATATCAGAAGATCTGTTTTATACCGGTAATTAAAGCTTAGAGAGTCTACTTTGGTTTAATAATAATTGTTTTTAATAGCATATGAATTCACAATAATGTATGAGATTTAGAAATGGAGACCAATATTATGCAAAATATGTGTGCATGATACTCTCACTGTGCGTAAGAAACAATACCATTCAGAGTGGCTCAGTGCAAAGATGGCGTCATAATCCTGTGTGGGTTGGAGGGGGTCTTGAGGATTCAGTGAGAGGATACATATTCAACTCTGAGCACCTCTACCTGTGCAGAGAATGTAGAAGGACAAGGGTGGAGACCAAAGGGATTCTGGGGAATGGGGCTGAGTATGGATCACATAGGGCAGGTAGTGATTTATAGCTTTTCTCAGACCAACATGAAGCTGTTGCAGAATTTCTGGTAGAGAAGGGATATCATCTGGTTTCTTCCAGATGGTAGGGAGAAGACTGGTTTCTTTCAGAGTTGAAGTGAGGCTGGAAGGTAGGACAGAGAGCAGTACAGGGGCAGCAGAGTGGAGAACCAGTGAAGGCAGGCCTCTAACAGGGAGTTACAATGTAGCCCTGATAACTGGTTGGTCCTGTGGGGTGAGGAAGAGGAGAGGGTCAGTGGGTAGCTTATTTAACTGGGTAAATTCTTTTTTAAAAAACTTTTATTTAATAAATATAAATTTCAAAAGTACAACTTCTGGATTATAAAGTTTTTCCCTCATAACCTCCCTCCCACCCACAAACCATCCCATCTCCTACTCTCTCTCCCACCCCGTTCTTCATTAAGATTCATTTTTAATTATCTTTATATACAGAAGATCAACTTAGTAAAAGATTTCAACAGTTTGCACCCACACAGACACACGAAGTATAAAGTACTGTTTGAATACTAGTTTTGCTGTTAATTCACATAGTATAACACATTAAGGACAGAGACCCTACATGGGAAGAAGAGAGAACTTCCACTTTGATTATGGCCTTGTCTAAATAAGGTCGGAGCTTATGAACTCAAGAGGCTTCCATAGCCTTGGCAGCTCATGACAAGAGCCTTGGGTGATTACTGACGTCATAAATAAGAGTGTCAATTGTTCACTGGGTACATTCTTTTTTTTTTTTTTTTAATTTTTGACAGGCAGAGTGGACAGTGAGAGAGAGACAGAGAGAAAGGTCTTCCTTTTGCCGTTGGTTCACCCTCCAATGGCCGCCGCTGTAGGTGTGCTGCGGCCGGCACACCACACTGATCCGATGGCAGGAGCCAGGTGCTTATCCTGGTCTCCCATGGGGTACAGGGCCCAAGGTCTTGGGCCATCCTCCACTGCACTCCCTGGCCACAGCAGAGAGCTGGCCTGGAAGAGGGGCAACCGGGACAGGATCGGTGCCCCGACCGGGACTAGAACCCGGTGTGCCGGCGCTGCAAAGCGGAGGATTAGCCTAGTGAACCGCGGCGCCGGCAACTGGGTACATTCTTAAACTAGTCACACAGAGAGGCATCATTAAAAGAACCTCAAGTTAGGAGTAGCTTCAGTGAGCCACAAGTTCAGTTTCACTGTGGCGAGTCTGAAGTGTGGCATGGGGCAGAACGGGGACTGGTCCTGGGGAGTGCAGCTGCCCAGCTCCCAGCACATTGGTGCAGCTGGGGTATGAGCCTGGTGCAAACTCCAAAGTGGAGTCTTCTGTAGATGAGACGGTGCCTCTGGCCTATTGGTGGTAGCTCTAATTCTCAGTCTGTTCAGGCCATTATGACCAAGTGCCCTAGACTGGGGGGCTGATAAATAACAGAAATCCCTTTCTCATGGTTCTGAAAACTGGGAAGGCCAAGGTCAGAGGGCCATCTGGATGGGGTTCCAAGGAGGCTCTTCCAGGTTGCTGAAGGTCATCTTCTCATATCCTCATATGGTACAAAGAAAGCTAGAGAACTCTGGGACCTGTGTTAAGAGCACTCATCCCACTCATGGGGGTTCTAACCTCATGAACTACATCACTTGCTAAAGGGCCATCTCCTAGTACGATCATGTTAGGAGTGAAGATCTGAAATATACATGTTGGGGAGAGGGACACAGACATTCAGTCCCTGATATACCACAAGAGAGAGAAGCATGAATTTGAACTCAAGACTCCTTCATCTGGAAGTTTTGTTTTCACTTACAAATTGGTTAGCCATTTTTCTGCAGGCCGTGTAACTTTCAGGGCTTCATCTGTAATTTGGGACTACGCTCTCTGCCTCACTCGCCTTAATGTTTTGTAAATGCTGCTTGCTTTAGAAATGTAAGTCACAAGGGCAGGCATTTGGCAAAGTTAAGAAACCACTTGGGACATCTGATTCCCATATGGGAGTCTTTGGTCTCAATTCCTGGCTCTACTCTCAATTTCAGCTTCCTGCAGACGCACACCCTGGGAGACAGCAAGTGATGGCTCCAGTAGTTGAGTCTCTGCTTTCCATCTGAGAGGCTCAGATTGAGTTCCTGGTCCCTGGATTCAGCCTGGCCCAAGCCCAGCTATTGCAGACATTTTTGGAGAGAACCAATGGATGGGGGATTTCTCTGCATTCCTCCCATTTCACAGAAAATAAATAAATAAATAAATAAATAAATAAATAAAAGCTTTTTAGGGGCCGGTACTATGGTGTAGCAGGTAAAACTGCCACCTACAGTGCCAGCATCCCATATGAATGCTGGTTTATGTCCCAGCTTCTATTTTTCCAATCCAGCTCTCCGCTATGGCCTGGGAAAGCAGTAGAAGATGGCCCAAGTTCTTGGGCCCCTGTACCTGCATGGGAGACCTGGAAGAAGCTCTGGGCTCCTGGCTCTGGATTGGCACAGCTCCGGCTGTTGCAGCCAACTGGAGAGTGAACCAGTGGATGGAAGACCTCTCTTTCTTTCTCTGCCTCTCCTCTCTCTGTGTAACTCTGACTTTCAAATCAATAAATAAATCTGTAAAAAATGCTTTTTAAAAATGTAAGTGATGGAAGAGACAGCTTAGTGGAAAGAGCCTTGGACTTCAGTACCATGAGCTGGGGTCAGGAGCTAATTGTGAGTCCTCTGGGAAGTAACATAAACTCTTACTGCCCATTTTTTTCTCCTCTATAAAAGAGAAGTTCGAGCGCTATGAAGAACTAATATCTGTTGTTGGTAGGTCAAATTACACAATGGATAAGAAAGGGACTTAAAAGCTGTAACACGAAATATAAGAACTGTTACTATCATTATAATGATAAATCTGAATTATTTTTCCATGGTCAAAGGAAATGGTGAATAAGCCACATTTTTTAATTCAGCCACTCCTGTGGACAGTGACCTAGATTTGTAAGTCAGAGCATATGGTTTGGGGATGTGGCCAAATCTACCTACTGATGTTTCCTTTGAGTCAGGAGGACCCAGAGGGCTGAACTCATGAAGATGTAGCTCTAACTTTATCTGTAGCATGATCTAAAGGCTAAAGTTTGTATTAGACATAGTAATGTCACATAGTTCCAACATGTAAGTCCATTCTAACACAACTAGTTGATATGTATGAGAGAAGCAGACTTCATAGATTAAATTTTGCTGGTTGGAGGATTCTTAAAATCTCACTTGCTTTTTAAGATTGAAATATACATATTTGAAATACTGCTGAAGTTAATTGACACGAAATTGTTGGGATATAGATCTATCTATATTCATTCTAGCATATTGTTTCTGAGAAATACTTTTTGGTTTGATTTTTCTTCAATATCCAGAAGGTTTACTGCTGGTCTATTAGCTTATTTCTTAGATTTTTTCACCCAAATCTTCAATTAATTGGGGTTTCCATCTTGTGTCAGCATTTGGTATGAAATTTTGGTGACTCTGCTGTATATCTCTTTATGAGTGAGGCTTGCCTGACAACTAATCAGAACCTGGCGATCTGTTTATGGCTGGTGACAGTTAATCACGTGTGCTGCAGCATTTGCAGGAGGAGACATTACAGTTCTCTCATTAGGGTCTGTGTTTTGTCCTCCTCTTCCTCTACATAGCTCACCTAAGCCACTTTTCAGCCTTTTCATTCATTTGCTGAAGTTTGTATTGGATTCTTCCTTTTTGCCGCTGTTGCTGCCCAACATTGTATTAATTTTGATTGCCACAACATTAATTACCAGTGATATTGGAGATTCAGTACGAGGTAACAAAGACAAAGGTTTTGACAGTAGACAGCCCTGTGTGTACCACTTGTTAACTGCATGAGCTGAGTGAGTATCTGGACTGCAAAAATAACACATGCTTGTACAGGTTCCATCATCCTGCAAATAAAACCTTTATTAATCTGCCCTACCATCGTAATATCATAGTGTTAGCTGCTACAAGAGGTTACCTCCCTAATCTTAGTTTGTTAGCCTAGTAGAATTTACTTCTCACTCAGGAAAACTCCAGTTGCTGACTCAGGGTGGGTTCCATACAGTTATTCAGGAAGCCATCTTCACCACCACTTGTCTTCCAGGGCATCAGCATCAGCCAGAAGAGAGCAAAGGAGGACAATCGTTTGGGAGATTCTCCTGTGGCACTCCTGGAAATATATATGGCTCCCATTCACTTTTCTTTAGCCACTTCCAATTAGCAGCCAGGAATAATGCAAGGGAGACTGGGAAATATAGTCCAAGGGGAGAGAAATAGATCTGGTGAATATCTCCTCAGTCTTTACCACAATGAGTGACACGAGAAAAACAGACGTATGGCCCTTGCTCTCAAGTTACAAAGCAGAAGATGCACAATTAACATATAGGAAGCCATTCAAGAATAACTGTGTGCTAAGCTTTATAGTACCAGCTCTAGACACTAGCGAATATATGGGCAAAGTTCTGCATGCTAAATCAAGCAGGAAAGATCTTTCTAGAAGAGACGAGACTGGACATTTGATGTGAAACTTGAGTTTGTTCTTAAAGATTAGTGAGACATGGCTGGCGCTGTGGCTCAATAGGCTAATCCTCCACCTGCGGTGCAAGCACCCCGGGTTCTTGTCCCAGTCGGGGTGCCGAATTCTGTCCCAGT
The DNA here is from genome assembly GCF_033115175.1 of Lepus europaeus. Classification (NCBI taxonomy): domain Eukaryota; kingdom Metazoa; phylum Chordata; class Mammalia; order Lagomorpha; family Leporidae; genus Lepus; species Lepus europaeus. Next base: position 95,658,846 of record NC_084839.1, read on the forward strand.
CGCTCCTCTTCCAGTCCAGCTCTCTGCTGTGGCCCGGGAGTGCAGTGGAGGATGGCCCAAGTGCTTGGGTCCTGCACCTGCATAGAAGACTAGGAGAAACACCTGGCTCCTGGCTTCGGATCAGCGCAGTGCGCCTGCAGCAGCGCGCCAGCCTCAGCGGCCATTGGGGGGGTGAACCAATGGCAAAGGAAGACCTTTCTCTCTGTCTCTCTCTCTCTCACTGTCCACTCTGCCTGTCAAAAAAAAAAAAAAAAAAAAAAGATTAGTGAGACTTGGACACACACAGTGGAGGGGAATGGCATTTGGGCTCATTTGCCATGATAATATAGTTAATCCTGATGACATCACTGGTTTTGTTGTATATGTACCTGAAACGGATAAGGAGATGAAAGCCTGCAAAGTACTAGTGGCTTGAAATTTTTTCCCTAACCTGATTTATTTAGCTTGTACTTGGTATACAAGAGGTCTTTAAACAGTTCAAGAAAAATATGTATTATGAAAAAATCATGCATAAATTTTAAATTTGTTCACCAAAATAAACTCTTATTCTATTTCCCATGCATAAACAATGTGCAGACCATGAACATCCAAAGATTTTGGGAATGTGGGTCTGTCTACATTTGGGTGTATGAAAGCTATCATAATCTTAACATATACTAAAATAGAGTTCTTGATTTTCCCTGACACTCATACTGGTACTTTGCTCTCTAAATGGTGCTACCAGGTAATCAGTTGCTCCAGCCAAAACCTAGGAGTCTCTCTGGATTGCTTTCTTTATTTCATGCCCTAGAATACATCTCTAAGTTATTTTTCTGTATCTTCAAGATATGTTCAGGATCTGATTACAGTCCACTTCCTTTAGAAACTGAAACCTCAGTTCCGTGAGCCATGAACAGGCTTGCCTATCTCTGCCCTTGTCTCCTGAATAGAATTTTCATCTACAGCCAGTCAGCTTTTTAAAAGTTACATTAGATCATTTTATTCCCCTGCTCAAAACTCTTCAAAGATTTCCTAGGGGCTGGAGCCATGACGTAACTGAGTAAGCTGATGCCTGAAGTGCCAGCATTCCATATGGGTGCCAGTTCAAGTCCCAGCTGCTCCACTTCAGATCCAGCTCTCTGCTATGGCCTGGGAAAGCAGTAGAAGATGGTGCAAGTGCTTGGGCCCCTGCACCCACATGGGAGACCCGGAAGAAACTCCTGGCTCCTGGTTTCGGATCAGCACAGCTCCAGTTGTTGCTGCCAATTGGGGAGTGAACCAGTGGACAGAAGAACTTTCTCTCTGTCTCTGTCTCTGTCTCTCTCTCTCTGCCTCTCCTTCTCACTGTGTAACTTTTTCAACTAAATAAATAATCTTAAAAAAGAAAGATTTCCTAAAACATTCAAAGTCAAGTCCAAGTTTCTGATAGACAAAGAGTTAATCTCTCCTTCCCCAGTTTGTGATTTATTTGATCATTGCATGTAAGAAGTTGCTTGGTTATCACTTCTCAGCCTTTTGGCTAAGATCAAGTGTAGAAGTTGCTTGGGTTTTCGCCTTTTGTGGTTCTTTCTGAATGGACCTCTGTGCTCCCAGAACTTCACAGTGCTGGCTGTCTTGTGTTGCTGGATACCTATGCAAATGCCAGATCCTGTAATAGACCTTCTTAAACCTTCCATCTGTAGGATACCAGCTAGGATGCCCTCTATACCTGGTACTCTGCTCTCTAAATGGTGCTACCAGGTAATCAGTTGCTCCAGCCAAAACCTAGGAGTCTCTCTGGTGAATACTTTCATCATTTAAATTTTTCTTCTCAGAAATGATCTCTGATAGATCCATATTTTTCCTTGTCTATTTTTGTCTTGAGTGAGAGTGCAAGAGGGCAAAGACCTCATCCATCATATCTGTCTCTGTATTCTCTGTGCTCAAGACAGTGTCTGCACACAGCAGATGTTCAAGAAACATCTCCTCAATGAATAAATAAATGAATTGTGTATTTTTTGAGAGATGGAGAGTGCTTTTAGTTAAATTTTGAAACTATATTGTGTCATAAAATTTCTTCTAGAATTGGACTGTTTATGAAACACAGTCTCAGAAATACTTAAATGTGTGTAAAGAAGCAATGTGATTTAAAACAATATTAGAATTTTTTCTATGAAATATGGATCTTCCTTGTGTTGGGTTGCCTGTAGTGTTCCAGTCGCTGCGTAGGTCCTGAAAGTGTCTTCTTTATTAGAACTTCAGCTTCTTCATACTTCAAATGAGAGAACTGATCTTATGACCTCTCTCTAAGGTTCCTACCAAATCTAATATGAAAGAAAATGAAGTAATTATGGCTGAAGCTTCCTCAAGTGGAGTTGGATGATGGCACTTGCACCTGCCAAAGGCTCCAATGTCACAATGGATTTGGGTACACAACGGAAGTCAGTGTCACCTTCAACTTCTCTCAGCTGGAAGTACCCTAGCGGTTACCAATCAGAATGGATCTGTAGTTTAGGATTTCTTCCCAGTTGATGAACTGCCTTGGAAATAGCCTGTGTGTGTGTGTGTGTGTGTGCAAACCCCAATAAACGCCCTCTTCTGTGCTTAAGGAACACTATTCAGGGCTGTCTTGATCCAGAAGATGCAAATGAAAATTCTTTGTTTCCCAAATAAATGTTATTTTCTTTGACCTTCATGCCAATCTTGATTTTTTTTTAGTTAACACTGAAATATGCAAAATGTTTTTTTAAAAGGCCAGAAAAATTAAATTTCATTCAAACATTGTTTACTGGTGTGTATGTCAGTCAACATTCAATTTGAGAAGTAGAACCACGAGGATACACACACACACACACATTCATACACGTGGATATAAAGGGATTTATTACAGGAACCTATCCTTGGGGGATTGAGGGAGCTCCTTAGGCAGTCACTGCAAATCTTTTGCCTTTGTTGCTGCTGCTAGCCCTTGAAGTCCACAAGATAGGCAGATGGGAAGGAAGTTGAATGTGAAGCAGGCAGGAACAGGAGCAGGTGGAATCCATGAGGATGCACTGAATTCTACCAGTCCTCTGTCTCAGGGCCCTAATGGACTGGGTTCTGCAGGAGAAGCTGCATCTTCTGTCAAGAAGTTAAGCCTATATCGGGCTGGGGCATTGGGAGCAACTGAAGGAAGATCCAGGAGCCCTACTGCTGTTCCACACCAACAAGATGAGCCACAGGGTGGGTTGTGCCCTCCGACAGATAATGGGATGGATCTAGGTCTTGGGCATGCTTCATCTAACAGTTCTGCTACAATGGCCAACATCAACTCTCCCAAGCAGTGAGTAGTGAGTCCCTGGCCTGCCTTTCACTGAATTAAGGACATGCTTCTCTGGTTTGGCCTGGGAAAGGGGGCCCAGTATCCCCTGGTGTGTTCCCTGTACCAGAGGTACCGAAGGCAGAGCCTGCTGCATCCACAGGCAACACGATGTTGGCCCCAGACCCTGAGTTAAAGCAGGGTCTATGGGCTTGCTGGGGATGAACAGACTGATCTGAAATGGGAGCACAGCTGGAGGCAGCTACTGGCACATCCTAATGTGGTTCCACAACATGCCAAGATCCCTTGCGCAGATGCGCTGCCAACAGTCACCCTGGGGGAAGTTATTCTAATCTAATTCACAAAGAGGAGCTCCACGGAGTAAGTGATGATCCGTTTTTCCCAGTGCAGTGTTTTACTTTATTGGTATTTACCATGGTTATTGACTTGGCTTTTATAACAGTGGCCTTCTATTGTTTCCTCAGCACACAGACACGTGGCTGAAAGATTGACTGAAACCCATATGAAATGGCCCAGGATGGGCACAGACTACTTTAGTCAGGTTAACTTCAGAGGTGAGGTCCCCCTCTCTCCATGACACCCTGAATATCCTAAGATCCTTCGAGCTGCAAAGTTGGGACTTATGGCATATGTGATGGGCAGCGTGGGGAGGTCATGGAGTCACACATTGAGTCATTGTGTCCACAGCCTGTGGCCTGCACTTGGGAGATGTGACCTGAATATATTTTTTAACGTCTTCATCATCATGAAGAACTGTAGCCAGTGGTTGTTCTTAAGGTCGTTGGGAAAGTATGCAGTCAGCAAGGAGGCTCAGCAGATTCAAAGACAGGGCATCCTTTATCAACAGAGCATTTTTTTCATAAGGAAAGTCTTGAACAGTTAAAATAATTAAAACAGAAGTGAATATGTCAGACTGATGGGAAAAGGCCTACTTATAAATAGTTGGTTCTGCATGAAGTACTTTTCTGGATTCTTATTGACCTAGGAAACAAACCCCCACAGACTTGTCCACAGCTGATTGCTAACTTGGGCTCCATTTCCTTAAGGAATGTGGGACATCTTTTGAAAAATCCATATTCTCAGGGCCTGCACTGTGGTGTGGCAGATAAAGCTGCTGCTTGCACTCCTGGCATCCCATATGGACGTCAGTTCAAGTCACGGTTGCTCCACTTCCAATCCAGCTCTCTGCTGTGGCCTAGGAAATCAGTAAAAGATGGCACAAGTCCTTTACCCCTGTACTCATGGGGGAGACCAGGAAGAAGCTCCTGGCTCTTGGCTCCAGATTGGTGCAGCTCCTGCTGTTGTGGTCATTTGGGGAGTGAACCAGCACATGAAAGACCTTTCTCTCTCTCTTTCTGTCTGCCTCTCCTCTCTCTGTGTAACTCTGACTTTCTAGCAAATAAATAAATCTTTAAAAAAAGAAACTTAATTGTCTTTAATTGGCTTTAAAGAACCCAAGAATGATACAACTTTTTCAAACACTTAGACATAACTATAACTTATAGACGTAAGAATATCTATAAGACATAAGATATAAGAATACACTAAAATGAAGTAATTCTTTGACAACAAATTTTATTATTAAGTCTCATAATACAACTCTTTGAGGACAGAGGTCCTGCATGGGAAGTTAGTGCACAATGACTCTTGTTGTTTATTTAACAATTAACATTATTATGTACGACATCAGTGATTGCCCCAGACTCTTCTCATGAATTGCCTAGGATGTGGAAGCCTTTTAGATCCACAAACTCAACAAGGCTATAAGCAAAGTGGAAGTTTTCACCTCCCTTCAGAGAAAAATACATTTTTTAGTGGCTGCTTCTTTCCACTGGGATCTTACCCATAGAGGTTCTTCATGTAGAATGTTTTTTGTCACAGTGTGTTTGTCGGCTTTCCATGCCTGAAATGCTTCCCAGGGCTTTTCAGCCAGACCAGAATCCCTTAAAGGCTGATTCTGAGGTCAGAGTGCTACGTAAGGCAATTGTTGTTCTATGAGTCTGCTATATGGACTGCTTTCCATGTTGGGGAATTCACTGTTTCTTAATTCTGTCTATTATTACCAAACACTTAGGCTTATTTATATGATCATTTTAACACTTGATCCTATGTTTATGTCATGTAGCTTTAACTGTAGGCTAGTTATTTTCTGTCTTCAAGTTGATATTCCATTTTCACATCTTATAAATGACTGCTGAGTGGGACTTTGAAGTAAGCATTGTGCTGCACTTGCAGAAGTGGACAGCGACCTTGAGTCTTGCACTGTGGTTGCACAATAATTCTCCAAACAACAATTTAACAGCCCCACACTGCTGGCAAAGTGTTAGAAACAAGCTCAATTTTCACTGTGAAGTGCGCCTCAAAATACACAATTCCACTAAAGCATTTTTAGGCCTTTTCACTTGTCCATTTCGATTTGGCTGGTGGGAAGTTGAAAACTTTGCTAGTTATGTAATTGCAGTGTTGTATGTTGGGAAATACAACTCCTCCTCCGGCAGCTTTATTGAGATATAATTTGCACACCATAAAATTTAATGTACCAGTGAATGAGTTTTTGTACGTTTACAGAGTTGGGTAACCAGCATCACAGTCCAAAACAATAACATAAAAAAGCAAAACAAAGAACCCTATGTTTTAATTCCTGCCAATTGATTTGTTCCTTGCCAATCAAAGTCTTGGATCACATTCCTTTTGCCATATGAAAGTAGACAAACACTGAAACATATTACATGACCAGTCACCCCCTTATTTAGTTAAGTTCTGTCCTAAGGATCAAATAACTGGATTTCTAGACCAGTTATAGATTAACTACTAATTCTCTGGATTGATGCTTAATTCTTCTAAGTGTGTTTTTATTTTTCCACTTCACCTTGGTCTGCCTCTGAAAGGAACATCTGTGGGGATTTTAAGGCCCTAGAACAATATCCTCTTTTTGCTGACACATGCAGAGCTTATACAGTGTCTATAACACATCCTGGGGTTCATGTTTAAGACCTTTGCCCAGGGCATATAGATAAAAGAATTGGCAGGGAGCCAAAATTTTGCCTCTCGGTACAAGCAAGGTTGGAGCCAATTCACAGATCAAAGAGGGAGAAAAGAACACTGGCTAACGTTCTGTTTTAAACTACCCATCTAGGAATAATATCAGCTTCCTCTGTGGAAAATCATTGGCTTCTATGAAAAGATTTATAATGAATAATTAAAACCAAGTGGGTACCACTTCCCACTGCACAGTGTATTTTCCTTTGGGTCTTACCTATTAGACTACCCTTGGGAGGCTCAGAAGCCTTCATCCATGTTGAACTGGGTCCTATAAAACCAGATCAGAACATCTAAAATCTTTGTTTGGGATCTGGATGGTTGTATTGTGAAGTGTGTGTGTGTGTGTGTGTACGTCTGTTTACGAAACTATTGACAAGCAAGGAAAAGGGTAATATTTACAAATTTCAGGATCATGGAGGAGAGACAGAGCAAGGATAGAGAGAATTTCACAGTGAGATGTTGCAATGTTCTTTCTTAGGATGTAGGTTTTTGATAATTTCTTTTGTTATAATACTTCATAATTTAGCTACATGAAATGCACACACAAGGTAATAATTATGTACACAGGCACCAACTATTAATGTATTTAAAAATTAATATTTCATGACCAACTAGCATTTATCCAAGGAATGTGTGAATGGCTTAACTTTAGGACATCTATTTATAAAAATCACTATATTTTTTATTAAACTATCTCAATTGGTGGCAAAAAAAATCGAACTTAATCAAACTACCATTTGTGAAAAAATATTTTCTAATCTAAATTTCCTTAACTTCATGAAGTTTGTGTATCAGAAAACAACAGGAAATATATTTATGATAGAACACAAGAACCATCCCAGTAGAGCCTGGAATAAGGAAAGCTGCCCCTTGTTACCATTTTAATGGAAGGTATCATAAAAAAAAATGCTGGAAAACTAGAAAAGGTAACATAATTTGCAGACAATCTATTATATATATAGAAATTGAAAATGCAAATGATGACATTTTTTAGCAAGATGACTAAATAAAAAATCAATACACAAAAATCAAAGCTATTTTGTACTCTATTACTAACTGCTAGGGTTGAGATATTTCTTTGGCTGTCTTCCAAAGGCCCACATATTGAGATTGGTCCCCAGAGTCTTATGTTAATGGCTCTAAGAGGGTGGAAATTTAATCCAATTATGGTGTTTAGAGGTAAGGCCTTTGGGAAACGATTGGATTGGATTAGGTTTCTAGGGAGGAGCCCAGGCTTGAACCATGGTGGCTTTGTAAGAGACATAGATATATGCTGAAGCCCCTGTGCTGCCTTGAACTTTGTCAGCATGAATGTCATTGCTAGATGCCAATGCAGATCTTACAGATCCCTGTAGCTATGATCCAAAATAAACCTTTTCCATTGATGACATTAGCTCCTGTGAGGTATTTCATTGTAGTAACAAAAGCTGATTATTACGATAATTTAAAATGTGCTAGAATATACATCCTTTCAACTGGGACATGAAAAATCTGCATAAAAGCATTGTTGGAAGATCAAATAAAGGTGACTAAATTTAGAATCAGAGTATGCTTCTGCAGGTAAATCATCAATATTTGTTTATTCAACAAATGTGTATTCAATGCATACTATCTGAGTCTCTTTTTTTTTATAGAAAGCGTTCATTTGATAAATAAAAATTTCAAAAATTCAACTTATTATATGATAGCAATTATTCCCCCTATACCTGCCCTCCCACCAAAAAACCATCCCAACTCCCACTCCCTTTCCTATCCCATTCTTCATTAAGATTCATGTTTTAATTATCTCTATATACAGAAGATCAACTCTATACTAAGTAAAGATTTCAACAGTTTGCACCCATACAGACACACAAAGTATAAAGTACTATCTGAAGACAAGTTTTACCATTAATTCTCATAGTACAACACATTAAGGACAGAGGTCCTACAGGGGGACAAGCGCACAATGACTCCTGTTGTTGATTTAACAATTGACACTTGATGTCAGTGATTACTGGAGGCTCTTGTCATGAGCTGCCAAGGCTATGGAAGCCTCTTGAGTTCACAAAGTCTGATATTATTTAGACAAGGCCATAATCAGAGTGGAAGTTCTCTCCTCCCTTCAGAGAAAGGTACCTCCTCTTTGTTGTCCCGTTATTTCCACTGGATCTCACAGAGATCTTTCATATAGGTCATTTTTTGCCACAGTGTCTTGGCTTTCCATGCCTGAGAAACTCTCATGGGCTTTTTAGCCAGATCTGAATACCTTAAGGGCTGATTCTGAGGCCAGAGTGTTGTTTAGGGCATTTTTCATTCTATGAGTCTGCTGTGTATCCCTCTTCCCATGTTGGATTGTTCTCTCCTTTTTAATTCTATCAATTATCATTAGCAGACACTTGATCTTATTCATGTGATCCGTTTGACACTTAATCTTATCTTTATGATCAGTTATGAACTTAAATTGATCACTTTAACTAGTAAGATGGCATTGGTACCTGCCAACTTAATGGGATTTGGAGTCTCATAGCAAGTTTTTAGTTTTACCCTTAGGGGTAAGTCTGAGGGAATGTTTGCTGAAATGTACATCTCCTCCCTCTCTTATTTTCAACAGTGATCAGTTTTCAATTGGATTTAAACACCTAAGAATAATTCTATGTTAAGTAAAGAGTTCAAGTAAAGAGTTCTAGAAAAATGAAATACTAAAAAGAAGAAAATAGTAAGCTGTTCCTCGACAATCAGGACAAGGGCTCATCAAGTCATTGCTTCTTAGTGTCAGTTTCATTTCTACAGGTTTCCTTTTAGGTGCTCAGTTTTCTAGTTACTGAAGAAAATGCAAACATTCCTACAATGGGGGCATGGCAGACATTAAGTGGTGTTGAAAGTATCAAGGGAGAAACACAAGGTACTGAAGATGAGTTGTGACCTAATGGGTAGGGTGGGGGCTGTGATTTCAATAGAATTCTCATCGAAGCTCTCATCAGAGAAGTTTCATTTTAGTAAAAGTGGTAGCTCTCTGGAGGAAGAGTGTGCTCAGTGACTTGAGAGCTAGAGAGCAAGGGGTATTAGTGAGTGCGGCCGGGGAGCCGATCCTGGCTAAGGTGACATAGAGTTAAGGAGTCTTCTCTAAAAGCACTTGGTGTTTGTTTTGCAAGATTTGGGAAAGCACTCCCTGAGGGATTAGGAGTAGAGGAAAGAGATGATTTACCTTGCATTTTAAGAGGACCCCTCTGACAGCTATAGAAGTGGAAATCAAATGGAAAATGGAATTAAAAGATAAGTTTATTTGGTTCAAAATGTTTTTCAAATCTGTGCATAGAGTTTTCATAGTACCCACTTTCCATGAACTGTTTCAAGACCCTTCCTCTTGAAAACTACTCAACAAAGGAAGCCAGGGATAGAGCCATGAACCTTATGAGGATGCAGGGTGGGAATGAGATGGAACTTTGCTGAGAAGCGATTGGATTCTGGACGTGTTGTCAACAGAGGGCCTACAGAAGCGGCTGAGGATTTGGGTGTGGGATGGCCAAAAAATAGGAGGCATCAAGGTTGAACCTGATGACCTTTATATTCAACAAGCAGGAGGAGTTGTCATTAATGAGGGCAAGACTATGATTAGGATAGGGGTAGGGAAGGGCATGTGGAAAAATCATGGAAGATTCCTTAAAGGAATCATTAAATACAATGCAATATCAATCCTATTTTTATGAAATCTGAAAAGTTAACACTAAAATCCATCTGGCAATCAAGAATAGACTAGATTATTGCCTCACACACCATACACACACACAAAACCTGGGTAAACTAGAGAGAGAATTATAGAATCAAAGTAGAATACAGTATAAGAAAATATTTTTATATTCTCACCTTAGGGCCTGCATTATTAAATGAGATAATAACATTAAGAGAATGAATGAAAAGACATTTTAAGTTGGAAAGCAAACAGCAGATTCCAAGGAATTATTTGCAATCAATATAAGAGGCAATAGATTAATACCCACAATATATAAAGAATGTCTCTGCATTAACATAAATAAGCCAACAGCCTCATAAAAATGGCATAAAAGAATAATTCACCGAAGCAGAAATTCCATTCTTTGTATATTTATTTCTTAAATCACTATTTTATTTTATTTTATTTTTTTGAGTAACATTTTTTTTTTTTTTACAGGCAGAGTTAAACAGTGAGAAAGAGAGAGACGGAGAGAAAGGTTTTCCTTTTTCCGTTGGTTCACCCCTCAAGTGGCCGCTAATGGCTGGCGCACTGCGCCCGTGCGCTGTGCTAATCTGAAGCCAGGAGCCAGGAGCTTCCTCCTGGTCTCTCATGCGGGTGCAGGGCCCAAGGACCGGGCAATCCTACACTGCACTCCTGGGCCACAGCAGAGAGCTGGACTGGAAGAGGAGCAATGGAGACAACATTTTAAATTTACATTCTAGTTAAAGGCTTAATGCACAAAGGGGAAATTTTAACAACAAAGAAACTTATGAAGGCGAGTTTTGCTTTTAATGAAATTTTGCTTTTAATGAAGAAAGAAATAGAAATCAAGTGTTATATGAGGGTTTTTTTAGTTTTGGAGGGGTCTGTGTGGTTTTTTTAGTGGTAGTATAGGGAGAGAAAGTTAATTGAAAAAATAAAGAGCACATATTATTCAATGTTGATAAGAACATGGGAAAAACAGATCAAATTATCAAGTATTTTGGCATTGATTCTTTAAGTTGGGACAGTGTTTTTTATTTTGTGGGAGAACATGTGTTTACGATGTGCTTATCCGTGGCCCATTTGTACAGATAACACCCTGGAGAAATAGACACATCCATGAGTACTACTGGGTAAGGATAGTTTCTACAACCAAGGTTTACATAAAAGCAGGCAAACACTGAGTTGGTAGTAACAGTCACCCTTGGGAAGGACAGGGTTTGCTCTGGAGTTGGGGGTCGGGGGTTTCCTGGAGCAATCTAGCAAGAGCTCTCTCTCTAATCCCACTGTTTTTGTTTGTTGATGATAATAGTAATGGGAATACTATAATCATGGTTAAGAGTACTAATATATAAAAACATTTATGAGAATGTTATTTGTAACATAAACATAAATCAGCAATAAGCCACTAGATGTCCAGAATTATAATCAGATACACCCTGGCATATCCTTATCTTGTAATATCTGGCCATGCTTTCTTTTAAAGTGACATAATGATACTTTGGAAGCTATTTATGATATATTCTTAAGTGAAAATGTAATTTGGGGACATATCAATATTGTACAGCTTTAAAAATTTAAGGTCTATATGACAAATTTACATGATATAATTCTTTAAATCTTGCTTCTTACTGCTTCATGAATAATTTGATTGTTATATTATTTAGTAGATAATAACACCATGTTATAATAACAGTGTTTTATCTTATTTTATGCAAATTATGTATCTTTTGCAAATGCATGCCCTGTTAATTATTCATACTGTTAGATGACATTACCAGAACATTATGATTTGTCTGATGGAAACTTCCTACACTGGAAGGAGAGTGCTTAGAATAAAGTAAGTGTAGTCAATATAGAATTGACCCGTGCAAACTCAAAGTCATTCACAATCAATTTAATAAAGCGCATTGCATACTGACATCAACGGTGTTGGTTTAAGTGCCAAGAGAGCCTTTGTAATTACAAGGATAAGCCTCAGTTAGCTGATAATTTAGTCCTTCTTCTGACAATATCCTACTGTTTTGCATGGATTAGTTTCCTTGGAGCAGAAAGTGTTATAACAGTAGAGAAACAGTCCTAATGATCTCACCAAGGAACGAAATTTTGAAATTTGGGAAATAAACCTACCTATGCGATTTTGTAAAACTTTATTCAACAGATGTTCATTAACATGTTTTATTTGTAGGTGAAATGTGAATTTTTTAAAAAAGTATATAAATTCTTATAATTTTAATTTTTCAGAAAAAAATGTTTTTTGAATATCATACTTACATGTATTTGAAATTTATAATCATGGAGAATTTCGACATCTTCAGAAGCAGGAATAATTTTAAGGTGTTGTGGCAGCTTTAAAAAGAGATAACTGTGGTTGTCTTTCACAACATAAATATTTATTGAGTACCTTCAGTGTGCAGATATATTCTGGGAATTCAGCTTTCCGCATGTAGAGGAAAACTTTGAAGCAGATCTCTCTTTTTTTTCAGCAAGTTTGTGAAATGGACCTGTTGAGATGCAAATGTACTGTTGTCTCAGTCTACATTCCCAAAGGTTGTTCAGAGCGATGGCCTCTCTTTTGGAAATGTGATTCTGCTGTTTAAATCTCCATTTGGGGGATATAACAAAGTTCCTGGATGCAAATCAAGATGTATCATTCCAATTTTACTTGAAACCATAGCAGAGTTGGACATTTTTAGACACATATAAAGTAATCTCTTACATGGTACTTTCCTGAGGATTTGTTTTGCAAAGTTTTAATTTGTTGTTTTGCAAAATTTTGATTTTTTTTTTACCTTAAGAATTCACACTAGAGCTTCCCCTGATCATGTGTCTAATCACCAGAGTAATTTATGTGACTTCATTGAGATTTTATTTACAGAAGTATAAAAAGGAACCAAATTATCATAATTAACAATAGTAGCTAATAAGTATTCATGGTAGCCAGATACTCAACTTACTAATCTTCTCACCCACATCATTAAGACAGTTCTTTCTGACTTCAGATATTTGAAACAAATGGCAAAATAGAGGGTGCATAAACAGTTAGAGGCAGAAACTGTAGGACATCAATTGAAAAATTTTTAAGGAATATGAGTAAAAAATTCACAGAAGAAAAGTCAAGTGAAAATAGTAAACCCAAATGTAGCTTACTTTATGAACAATGAAAGGTATACAAATTAATCTAACCAGGAGGCATCATTTTTCAGTTATAAAATGAGCAAAATTTGAGGAGCCAGTGTTGTGGCATAGCAGCCTGCAATACTGGTGTCCCAAATGGGTTGCTCTACTTCCAATCCTGCTCCCTGCTAATGGCCTGAGAAAACAGCAGAAGATGGTCCATGGAAGACCTGGAAGAAGCTTCCGGCTCCTGGCTTCAGCTTGGCCCAGCCCTAGATGTTGCAGCCAGCTGGGGATGGAAAATCTCTTCCTCTGTCTCCATCTATCCCTCTCTGTCTCTAAATTTTCAACTAAATCTTTTTTAAAAATTAACAAAATTTGAAAATCCTATTATTATTGATAGTATAGTTTACTCCAAAACACTAGTGGTAGAAGTATAAACTCATTTCATTTTTCTCAAAACGATTACAAATATGTATACAGAGATGTTTTAAAAAGATGTTTTTAAATGAAAGCAGTGATATTAACTCATAAATTTATCTTAAAATCATGATGGTTTTAACAACACTAATAGTTTGCTAGGCACATATAGGCTTGCAACCAACCAAAGAAAATAAATATTTATTCAAAATTTGCAACAGATCATACTGAAGGAGACATTTCAGATGTGTTTTTATTAAACCCAGAAACCATGCAATGCTGCTCACTCTCATCTCCTGAAACTCAACATTTTCTGAGCAGCGTTGTCAGTGTAATAAGACCAGAAAGAAAGGAAAAAAATTAAGGATAGGAAAGAAAAAAGATTATGATTTTTGCAGACATTAAAATTATATACATAAAAATCTACAGACTGATATTTAGCCATACTTAGCGAGTTTAGAAAGTTTGCTGAATGCAAGATATGTATTTAGGAATTATTAGTATTACTAAGTAGTCAATCAACAAACAATATATTATAAATATAGCATTTACAATAGTACACAAACTATAAGTATCTTTTAAAGAGAATTGAAATACTTTATGGAAAGTTGGCAATATAAAAGAACACATAAAGTAATATCTAAAATGGCAATGAATGGGAAGTATCAATATTATAATAGTATCAATTTTCTGCAAATTAATCTATAACTTAAGTTTGAAGAAATCCAATAGGATTTTTTAAAAAGATTTTATTTATTTATTTGAGAGGTAGAGTTACAGACAGTGAGAAGAAGAGACAGAAAGAAAGGTCTTCCCTCCGTGGGTTCACTCCCCAAATGGCCGCAATGGCCAGAGTTGTGCTGACCCAAAGCCAGAAGCCAGGAGCTTCTTCTGGATCTCCCACATGGGTGCAGAGGCCCAAGGACTTGGGCCATCTTCTACTGCTTTCCCAGGCCATAGCAGAGAGCTGGATTGGAAGAGGGGCAGCCAGGACTAGAACCATTGTCCATATGGAATGCCAGTGCCGCAGGCAGAGGATTAACCTACTGAGCCACAGCGCCGGCCCCTCCAATAGAATTATTTATGGAACTTGAGCAACAGTCGTAAAATATATGATTAGAGGTAAATTTTGAAACAGTCCCAATGAAAGACAAAAGGAGAGATTACCATATTCCATATCTAGACATGTTCCAAAACTATCATTAAGGCGTGTTTACTCAGGATGAGTAAATACAGAATGGAGAACCAGGTAGCAGGCCTAAGATTATAAGTGAAATTTATATATAATACAGGGAGCATTACAGATCTTTGAAAATGTGAGAAACCATTTTATAGATTGGCCTTACAAACTGAAAAAAAAATAGGCTCCTGTTCCTACCATATATAAAATAAACACAAGATAACATAAGATGTATTTATTGAAAGAAACTTAAAAATAAGCAAAAACAAAATACAGGGAAATAACTCAATGCAACATATACCTGAATTCATAAGTGTAAAAGTTGATATATTTGGGCCTGGTGCTGTGGTGTACTAGGTTTCAAATAAATAAGTCTTTAAAAGATAAAATAAAGGCTTTTAAGACTGTAAATTTGTCCCCAAGTTCAGCACTATTTTTTTATGAAATAATCACTTTTAGGTTTTGTTTCTAGTCAGTTTATATTTATAATTTATACATTAGAAGGGTTATCCTGAATTTTTAAGCAGTTAGGTCTTATGGCTATATTGTTGGGCTGAGTTTTTGTTTTGGTTTTGTTTTGTCTTTTTTAAAGAGGGAGCCTTGTATTGGTTTTATTTTCTTTTTTACTTTTCTGCGTTTTTTCTTTCTTTTTTTTTTTAACTTTTATTTAATGAATATAAATTTCCAAAGTACAGCTTATGGATTACAATGGCTTCCCCCTCCCATAACTTCCCTCCCACCCGCAACTCTCCCCTTTCCCACTCCCTCTCCCCTTCCATTCACATCAAGATTCATTTTCAATTCTCTTTATATACAGAAGATCAGTTTAGTATATATTAAGTAAAGATTTCAACAGTTTGCACCCACATAGCAACATAAAATGAAAAATACTGTTGGAGTACTAGTTATAGCATTAAATCACAGTGTACAGCACATTAAGGACAGAGATCTTACATGATATTTTTTAAAAAATTGATTAATTTTCTATGCAATTTCCAACTTAAAACCAAGTTTTTGTTTTTTTTTTATTTCCAATTATCTTTATATACAGAAGATTGATTCAGTATATACTAAGTAAAGATTTCATCAGTTGGCACCCACACAGAAACACAAAGTGTAAAAGTACTGTTTTAGGGTCATAGTCAAAGTGGAAGTTCTCTCCTCTCTTCAGAGAAAGGTACCTCCTTCTTTGATGGCCCCGTTCTTTCCACTGGGATCTCATTCGCAGAAGTCTTTCATTTAGGTTTTTTTTTTTTTTTTTCCAGAGTGTCTTGGCTTTCCATGCCTAAAATACTCTCATAGGCTCTTCAGCCAGAACCGAATGCCTTAAGGGCTGACTCTGAGGCCAGAGTGCTATTTAGGACATCTGGCATTCTATGAGTCTGCTGTGTATACCACTTCCCATGTTGGATCGTGTTTTTTTCTAATCATTTACATCTCAATGGTCAGAAAATATAACCTGTCAATTCTCAGCTTTTTGGGATTCATTAAACAATAGTTTCCCATAACTTTTTTAACTTCATGATAAAGAGGGAGATGGCAATATTTGTATGGCACAGAGTACACATGGATGAGATTCCCTGCAGGTTGCCGTTCCAGAAGCCCTGGGCATTGTTCAACTTCCTGGACCACAAAGAAGACATCCCGAGCCATTTATGGGTCAGTGGCTGGGAAGTCCTGCATTGAAGTTCCCTTTATTTGCTTAAGAGGTGAGTAAATGTATCTTCTATATCCTTCAGTTTGTCATGTTCCCATTCATTTTTTTGCCTTCTTAATTCAATCAAATTCTGAATGAATTCGTATTATTCTCAATGTTGAACACCATTTTATGCATTTCTGTGTTTGTCATTCTAGATTCTCTTCTGTGAATTATCTATTTATACTCTTTTACCATTTTAATCCCATTTTCTATTTTTTCTCATTTTGTAAACACCAATTATAATTCCAAATGTTAATCCTTTGACTAGTCTATACATTATACATATCTTCTTCCAGGCTACCCTTTGTTTTCAAATTTTATACACAGATTTTGGTACATATTTTCAAAAAAGTTGTAACAGTCAAATTGATCAACTTTCATTTTAGTTTTTTTTAGAGACTTTATTTATTTGAGAGGTAGAGTTACAGCAAGAGGGAGAGACAGAGAGAAAGGTGCTTCATTTGCTGGTTCACCCCCCATTTGGCAGCAATGGCCAGAGCAGGGCCAATCCAAAGCCAGAAGCCAGGAGCTTCTTCTGGGTCTCCCACATGGGTGCAGGCGTCCAAGGACTTGGGCCATCTTTCACTGCTTTCCCAGGCCATAGCAGATA
Source organism: Lepus europaeus (assembly GCF_033115175.1). Classification (NCBI taxonomy): domain Eukaryota; kingdom Metazoa; phylum Chordata; class Mammalia; order Lagomorpha; family Leporidae; genus Lepus; species Lepus europaeus. The sequence goes on from NC_084839.1 coordinate 95,675,867, forward strand.
GCTGGATTGGAAGTGGAGCAGCGGGGACCAGAATTGGCTCCCATATGGGGTGCTGGCACCTCAGGCATATTTATGTATAAAATCTTGTGTTGGGTGCATATATATATATATATATATATATGCTATGTCTTCTTGCTGAATAGAATCTTACATCAAAATATAATGTCCTTCTTTATTTCTTTTTACCATTTTTGACATAAAGTCTCTTATCTGATACCAGTATAGTACTTCTCCTCATTTTTAGTTTCCATTTGCCTGGTATATATTTTTTCCAGCCCTACACTTTCATTCTGTGTGTATCTTGGTTTGCGAATTGAGTTTCCTATAGACAGCATATAGTGGGTTCTTGGTTTTTTATCAATTCAGACAATCTAAGTCTTTGGTCAATTTAATCCATTTACATTCAAGGTTAATATTGACAGATACGAACTAGCACCTGTCATTCTCTTGAGTGGATACTGATTTCACTTGCTTTGTCACTGAATTTTGTGGTGTCATGTGTTTTCATGTTTACTTCTAACACAGGACATCTTTTGGAATTTCTTTTATTTTTTCTTTTTAAGACTTATCTGTTTATTCTAGAGGCAGAGTTACAGACAGAGAGAGGGAGAGACAGAGAGAGAGGTCTTTTGTCCACTGGTTCACTCTCCAAAAGGCTGCAATGGCCAGCACTGAGCCAATCAGAAGCCAGGGGCCAGGAGTTTCTTCCAGGTCTCCTGCTGCTACTTTCCCAGCCCATAGCAGGGAGCTGGATCAGAAGTGGAGCAGCCTGGACTCAAACCGGTGCCCATATGGGATGCTGGCGCTGCAGGTAGAGGCTTAATCTACCACACCACAGCGCCAGCCCCCAGCCTTCAGAATTTCTTGTAAGGCTGATTTGATGGGGGTGAATTTTCTCAGTTTTCACTTATTTGGAAAAATACCTTATTTCTTCTTCACTTTTAAAGGATAGCTCCCCTCAAAGTAATATTCTTGGGCACAAGTTTTTTCTTTTAAGACCTTGAATATATCAATACAGCCTCCTCTGGCCTTAAGAGTTTCCGTTGAGGAGTCTGATGGTAATCTGAGTTATTTTCCTTTACATGTAACTTGACAGCTTTTTCTTACTGTCTGGTAATCTCTCCTTATCTTTAACTTTAGAGGATTTGATGACAATATGCCTTGGAGAAGACCTTTTTTAACTGAGTCTTTTTGGGGTTCTTTGAGCTTACTGTATCTGGATGTCCATGTCTCTTTTAAGACTTGGGAAATTTTCAACATTTTCAACTATTCTTTCATTTAGCAGGTTCTCAATGCCTTTTCCCTTTTCTTCTTCTTCAGGAGTACTTATAGTATGAATATTTGGTTGTTTAATGGCATTCCATATTTCAAGTAGACTTTATTATTTTTCATTATTTTCTCTCTCTTTTTTGTCTGACTTAGCTATTTCAAAATCCTCATCCTCACCGTCAGAAATTCCTTCCTCCACTTGGTCTATTCTGTTGTTAAAGCTCTCATTTGTATTTTTTATTTAACTGATTGAAAATTTCATTTTTAAAATTTCTATTTGGTTCTTAAGGAGTTCTATCTCCTTAGTAATATTTTCAATCATGTCACTCATTGATTTTAGATTCTTTAATCCATCTATATTCTCTTGCATCTCATTGGGTTTCCTTACAGCCATTGTTTAGAATTCCCTGTCATTTCATAGCTTTCCCTCAGTGCAGGACCTAATTTTGCAGGATTATTGTGCGTTTGTTTGGAGATGTCATACTTCCTTGCTTCTTGGTATCTCTTGTGTCCCTATGTTGACATCTGCATACCTGGTGTAATAGTCCCTTCTTTATGGAGTAGTTTTTCTTGGAAAAGAGATTATGGTTTAGCTGGGATGCAAGTATCAGTTGACTTCTTGCTTTGGCTTTGATTCTAGGTGAGCCCAGGAATGGAGGCTAAGAATGATTTCCTTTGTCTTAATCAATGTCAGTTGTGTCTACAAGTGACATAGCGGCATAGACTGTTGCAGTTCATTGGGCTAGAATATGGTTTTGAGATGAATATGGATTTCCGAGGGTGTATATCTTCAGCTCACAGAGAGTTCAGTATCGATCTCTCTGGTGATTGTGATAGCCAAGACCTTGTTCTTATCCCACTGGCAAGCCTGAGTGATGCTGGGGTTTGTGGCACCAGTTGCTGCTGTGCTAGGACTGTGGGATGCAGATGGATCCTTCTCAGGTCCTGCTAGGAGAGTCCAGCTGATGCCTGGGGCTTACGATACCTACAGCCCTAATCCTGGGACACTAGGGGATGTGAATGGAACCCTGCTCCAGTCCTACTCTGAATCTGATTCTGGTAGGAGTGAAACAGAGGGGAACTGAGTGACTTTTCACTGCCAAGTCCAGCATTTTGTGGGGGTAGGGGAGGAAAGGGAAGCAACACAGCGTCCCTGCTTCGAGCCTGGCAGTTGCTCAGACCCAGTCACCTCACCAGGCTGAATTAAAAGCCAGTGGGAGGGGCTGGCACTGTGGTGTAGCAGATAAAGCTGCCGCCTGCAGTGCTGGCATCCCATATGGGCTCCAGTTCGAGTCCTGGCTGCTCTACTTCTGATCCAGTTCCCAGGCTATGGCCTGGGAAAGCAGTGGAAGATGGCCCAAATCCTTGGACCCCTGCACCCACATGGGAGACCAGGAGGAAGCTGGTAGCTCCTGGCTTTGGATCAGCACAGCTCTGACCGCTGCAGCCAGTTGGGGAGTGAACCAGTAGATGGAAGACCTCTCTCTCTCTGTAATTAAGCCTGAAGAGTTAAAATAAGAAAAAAGGAGAGAGAAAATAGAAAAGGACATATTAAGAATCTGAAATAAAGTTTGTAAATAAAAACGTGACATGGCTAGTTAAAAAAATTCTAAGTGTTTGCACGCAAAAGTTATAAAATCTAGGGCCTAGAAGCACATTTATAGGAGTGTGAAGTAGCATATTGGGTGGTGGTCATTCTGACACAGCTTGGTCAGAAATAAATTTCCTCAACTGTTCTTATTAACCAAGATGCTTCCCAGTGTTAATTAGCTTTGATCAATGAAGAGAATATTTTTCTACCTTGTATAAATGGAAAACTTTTCACTGCAGTGTTTTTGCTAGGTGATTACAAAACTTCAAGTTTCATGATTTTAAATTCTCATAATAATGTCTTCCTGCTAGATAGTATTTTCATGCTCCAAGAAAGGAGGGCAAAGTCTGCTTTTTACTTTATTTTTTTATTTTTAATTTACATTATAAGCTAAGGCTTAATGCTTCAGCAAATAAAGAGCTCCACAAATAAAAAGTAAAAATGTCATAGTTCAGCAGGAATCTAGGCAAGGGCTATAAACAATAGTCAAATGAAAATGTGTCAATTTCATTCACATAAAGTTTAAAATAGCCACAAATTATTAAAGTTGTAATAATGTATCATTCCGGCCAGCGCCGCGGCTCACTAGGCTAATCCTCCGCCTTGCGGCGCCGGCACACCGGGTTCTAGTCCCGGTCGGGGTACCGGATTCTGTCCCGGTTGCCCCTCTTCCAGGCCAGCTCTCTGCTGTGGCCAGGGAGTGCAGTGGAGGATGGCCCAAGTGCTTGGGCCCTGCACCCGCAAGGGAGACCAGGAGAAGCCCCTGGCTCCTGCCATCGGATCAGCGCGGTGCGCCGGCCACAGCGCGCTACCGTGGCGGCCATTGGAGGGTGAACCAACGGCAAAAGGAAGACCTTTCTCTCTGTCTCTCTCTCACTGTCCACTCTGCCTGTCCAAAAAAAAAAAAAAAAAAGTATCATTCCTAACAATCTGCTCAACAAATATTTACTGCAAAGTTTGACAAAACAGTATATTTGTGGGGATAGCATTGTGGTATATTAAATAAAGCCACCACCTGCAGGACCAGTCTCTCATATGGGTGCCAATTCGCGTCCTGGCTGCTCCACTTTGGATCCAGCTCTCAGCTAATGTGCCTGAGAAAGCAGCAGAAGATGATCCAAGTCCCTGGGGCCCTGCAACCATGTGGGAGACCCAGAAGAAGCTCCTGGCTGCCGGCTTCCATCTGGCCCACCCCTGGCCATTGCAGCCATTTGGGGAGTGAACCAGGGGATGGAAGATCTTTTTGTCTTTCCCTCTCTCTCTCTCAGTTAGAGACACTCAAATAAATAAAATAATCTTAAAAAAAAGTATATCTGCAACAAAACCAATACAGGCGGTTCTTTTTACTTATTATTATTATTATTTTTAATATAAGCTGCCACATACAAGAGAGAACGTATGATACTTGTCTTCCTATTTCTTACTTCACCCAACATGATGTCCTCTAGTTGGAACCATTTTGATGAAAATGACTGAATTTCATCCTTTTTACAGCGGACTAATATTTCATTTTTTATAATACATATTAATTCTACATTTTGTCCTTTAAAAGAGATTCATGTGTATACAAAAACAACTTTCAAAGAATACCAAAAGTGATAAAATGAAAATAAAAGCTTTCCAGCCTACTATTAAAATGCTGTTTCCATTCTCCACAGCAACCAAAGTTCAATAATTTTGCATTTATTCTAAATTCCTTTGCAGTTATCACTATATATCAATACATACAGCAAGTAAGAAATATTATTGGTTATTGAACCAATAATCAAAAATAACAATACATATATGTTCCTGATTTTTCAGTGAGTCCCTGTTGACTCTCCACTATGAAAAATGGGGAATTTTGCCTTAAAATTTATTAATTTTAAATATTTTTGGTCTTACTACTTGTACTTTTGAAAATCCAAGAAATTATTCTCTTTCCCTATCTCACAATGATATCTTCCTACATCTTGTTCTATTAATTTTATATTTTTATGTTTCATGTTTTAGGTGTTCCACATTGAGTTGAGTTGGGGAGATGTTGGCTAGAGGATAGCATTCTTTTTCCCCATAATTTTTCATTGTCATCTACAGAGTATTTGTCTTTATCCTGGCACAGTTCCGTTGATATATGTGTATGAGTGTATACATGGATAGGGACATGCATTTGGGCCTGTCTCTGAACTAATCTATTCAGTTACACTTTTCATTGCTGTGTCTTTGTGTGTGTCTTAATATTTAGAAAGGGCAAAGGTCACTTTCAACACTGAATTAGCTAATAAGAATTATTTATTGAACTATTCAAACATAGCAGCTTGAATTTTCATTGAGAGAGCATTGATTTTGTGGCTCAATTGGCTGAAAACTGACACCTTGTCATCCTAAGACTGAAGTAGATTTTTCTTTATATAATTCAGTAAAGTTTAAAATTTTTCTCTGAATATCTGGATCTGGTATTTTCAAGTTTCATTCCTGTTTTATAATTTTGTGGCTACTGTCACTAAGATCCTTTGTTTCCTAATTGGTGGTTGCTCTTACAAAATAATTGTAACTTAATTGTTGACATTTTGTTAACTCACTGAAATATCTTATTAATTTCAATGTTTAATAAAATGAAAATGTTGCTTCATTCTATCCAATTCTTATTCCTTTTTTATTCTTTAGGGAGTAGAGGCTAGGACTTACTATTTTAAAACTTAATGGTAATAGTAAGGAAGATTTGACTTAAGTTCTATTAAAAGACAAGTTTATCCATTTAATATGATGATTATTGAAGGTGTTGATAAAAAATTAAAAAAAAAAAAAAACATCACTTGAAGGCTGAGAGACCCTCCCTCCATTAGTTCACTATTCAAATATCCACAATGGTCGAGACTGGGCCAGGCCAGAGCCGGGAGCCTGGAACTCAACCCTGGCTTCACACAAGGGGAGTGGACACCCAAGGACCCTCCAGGATCAGGAGTCAGAGCCAGGAATCAGAGTTGGTGCTTGGACGTAGGGCATGTTATCTAAACCGGGAGGCCGAATGCCCACCCCCTTACACTTCTCAATCTGAGGAAATTTTGGCCTATTTCTAATTGGTAGGATTTCTAGTTTCAAATTACAAGTGTTAAATGTTCTCAAGGTTTCTTTAAAGGCATTCTCTATCCTCATTCCCAACATTAAAGTGATGAACACATTGCTCTTCACTATTCTCTTGTCACTTCACCCACTCACCTTCTGTCGTCTTCATATCACTTTTGCATTGCAAAGTTACTTACTTATGTTATCTTTGATAACGAACATGGACTCTTTTATATTTTTGCTTTCAGTTGACCATTTTTTTTGAAAAAAAAAAAAAAAGAAGCAATAGCTCATAAAATTATGGTAAAAAGTAATACACTAGAATAAAGTTTGAGGAATCATCAAATATGGAAAATGCATATTATGACAAAACTTTGAACAGATTTCAAAACTCTTTGCACCAGAATCAATTTATCTTTTAATTCTGGTTTTCCGTGATCCTTTTTAAGTCTCATTATTTCACTATTGAATCCTAAGATCGAGGAATGTAATTTCATGTCACTAACCCTTTCATGCTCAATTGAGGAAGTGAAGAATAAGGTAAAATTATTTCCATTTTTAAACAAAAGAAGCTATTGAAGAAGCAAAGACGGACACACAGGTTGGAGATAAAGAGAGAGAGAGAAAGAAAGAGAGAGAGAGAGAGGGAGAGAGAGAGAGAGAGAAAGAGAAAGGGGGGGGACTCATCTTTTCATCTACTGGTTCACCCCTAAATGCCTGTTTATAGCCAGAACTGGGCCAGGCCAGAACCAAGAGCTGGGAACACAATCCAGGTCTCGCACACGAGCAGCAGGGACTTAATCTTGAGCCATCACTGTTGTCCCCCAAGGTCTGCACTAGCTGGAGTCTGGAGTCAGGAGCCAGCGCCAATCTTGATGCAGGTACTCTGATGCCGGACACAGGCATCTTAACTACTAAGTTAAACACCTCTCCTAGAAAAAGTATTTCTATTTTCTATACTTTTTATTTAATAAATTCTGTCTTTTAGATTTTTCATGTTTATACAATGCTTCTTTGCTTTGATTTCCTTGATTTTTAAATTGTATTCTTTACTTCTTTTTGACAGACATATAGCATTCTTAACGGTGATATCTTTCACATCATAATTGTTACTGATTTGTTTAACGTAATCCATATTTTCCTTGAAAGAATTGAAATGTTAGCTCTATTTTGTTGTTATGCAACATATGCATATTTCAAAGTATGTTGTAAATGAGAAATAAAATTTTTATTTTTCAATTAAAATAAATTTTTAAAAATCTCTTTAAATATTCCTATTCCAGTCTTAATCGGAACAGAATTGTCTTTACAGCTCAGTTGTATTCTGCTGTGTTCTATCTTACACTCCTATTCTTTGTGTTACTTGTTTTTTTCTTTCTTAGACTGACTTTTTTTTACTGCAATGTATCTTGAATAACACTCACAAGTAAAACCTTCCTCTTTCTTGCATGCTTGAAATTGTTTTTGCTTTGTTTTTACAATCTTGTTGACAATTTGATTGGGTTTACATTTCTAGGCCCTAAACCTAGAAAAACAACGTTTCCTCAGATCTTTGGAGGAATTACTCCGTGTGTTCCAGAATTTTGCATTGCTAAGAAAGTCTGGCACAGTATTCTTGGTGCCATTCCTTTGTAGAAAAGACTCCCATGCTATTTAGCATTTGTATTCGTTTTATAAAACAGGATGATATTCATAGCAAAATAAACTCCACTGACATTCTGTTGGAGAAAATATTCCATAAGATTTAGGACTAATAGAGACAAGAGCTGTCGTAACTTCAGTCACGGCAGGGCTGGGAAAGTGTAGTTATCTGATAAAATAATAGAAATGTGCTTGTGAGCTGGGTCCTTAGAAAGTGCAGGAATATAATTTATTTAGCAGTCATTGCCTAGCAGTTACAAGAACACCCCTCTCGCCCTTACAACCGTCTATGATGTAAGAGTTATCTCCATTTTGCAAATGGGAACACTGAGGCACAGTGAGGGTAAGTAAGTTGCCTCGGGTCACATTGCCAGCAAGTGGCAGACCCAGGATCTGAACCAAGGAATGCCTCACTCTGGAGTTCATGCTTTTGCCCTTTAGATGATTACACCTCCCTGGGAATGGATTCCAATTCACATGGAGACAAACACTGCAGGTATCTCCACCCCTGCTCAGCAGACAGGTTGTAGTAGATTCCTCTTCCTTCTTCAGTGTTTGTTTCTCTGATGAATGTTCAGTGCTTTTCTGCCCTGTATCGGTCTCTTCTTGGCGCATTGCTGTGACAGAATTTCCGCAGGGTTTTTCTTTTTGCATTTATATACATTCACTTCCGTTTGTATGAAAGTGGATTATATTATTTCAAAACAGGTAGCTTATACCATAATAAAAAAATGGGAAAGAAAGATCACTATTTGTTCATTGTTCATGTTTACTGAACAATGTTAAACTAACATTGTTATTCATTTTTTGTTCATGGTAAACTAACACAAAATAAGGTAAAATGAAGCAAAAAGAAAACCATGCTGGACCAAGAAAAATTTGTATATGTAGCAAAATATTATATACCAGGAACTGTGGCTCTTTTGGAGCACTGTAAAAGTTGCAACTATTCTGTGCATTCTTTTTTCCCTGTATATCCCTAAATGATCATTTGATGTACTCAGCTGTTCAGAACACATGGGTGTACCTCTGAGCTTTACTGAATTGGCCCATTTAGCTGTTCTCTTGCAGAAAATGACAATAGTAGTGTTCATGAGACTACCAAATTCCAAGTCATGAACTAATGAGACAGTTGACCTAGTGAGTCTGGGCTGGTGCACTTGTGCCTTGGTCCAGTATCTTATGCCCTGTGGAAAGAGCACTAGATCACATGCCTGTGGTCCCTTATCATGCAGGATGACAAATCTAGCTCAAGTAGGAGATGCAGCTGGATTAAGCAGTTTTTGAACTTTCTCATAGTCCTGACACTTTTGAAGATCTGGGGAAATCTGTGGATCTCCTCCCCAGGAAACTGCAGATAATTACATACAGAGTTATCATGTAGTGTTTCAGAAAGTTACACACCCCCCTCTAAGGAACCCATGCAACCCTAACCATCCACACAGGTACCATGGCTAACGGGTTCTAGAGACACCTTCGTGTCACACACCTGCCTCCCCACGTTGTTCTGCATGGACAACAGCATTAGCATCCCTTGGGTCACACTTTTCATGATGATCTCATTTACATAAATTTTTCAAAAATGTAATTTTAATTAAATAGTATTTTGGACATGTGCAACAAGTGGAGGGGGCAGAAAAAGGGATTGGAAGCTATGGAGAGAGCAGACGGAAAGATGGGAAGTTCTCCAGAGCAGCTTCTTCCCTTGCCCCAGAGAAGCCACTCGAGGAACCCAAGGCAGTGATATTGGACCAGACAGGCTTCCTCAGGACATGGATTACACAGCCCCACGGGCAAAGGCTATGCCTTTTCCTCCTGCACCGCAGCAAATTGTAAAGGCAGCACACCTTGTATGGAAGTACCCTCCCTTGCCCACTGGGAGCCATGTACATCACAAATCACTTCCAAATATTTGTCTCTTTTTGATCCCGTGAATATTTTCTTCCTGAATTCAGCTCACATCCATTTTCTTCAGTTTCGCTAAGTGTGAGATGAAAAGTATCTTGGAATGCGGTGGCTTGTAATAAAAAGAATCTTTAATTTTTTATGTCCAAGTCTTAGTTTTTTTTTCAGTAAATCTTGCCTTTCTAGGGAAGGGACATCAGGAAACAGAGGAATGGCCCTGTGGGAATTTGCTCAAGGAATTCAGCTGGAATAAATCTTCGGTTTGCAATTCGGTGCTCTTCTGAAAAGATGAGTTTCTAGAACACTGTTTTAAAAATAAATGTTGAGGGGGGCAGCATTGTGACACAGCAGGTTAGGGAGCATCCCATATCAGTGCACCGATTTGAGTCTCGGCTGCTCTGCTTTGAATCCAGCTCCCCGCTAACACCTGGGAAAGCAGCAGCAGGTGGCCCAAGTACTTGGCTTCCTGTCACTCATCCATGCTGTTCGAGGCTCCAGACTTCAGGCTGACCCAGCCTTGAATGTTGTAGCCATTTAGGGAGTGAACCAGTGATTGGAAGATCTCTTTGTCACTCTGTCTTTCAAAGAAATACATAAGGAAATATTTTGTAAAAATTTAAAAATATTGGTGTATGTCCGTAACTGCTGCAACACAAACAATCTTAGGTGGCAGATCCAAAGCTTTCTTTTGTGAAATCAGTCTTCATTTTCCTGCCACCCTGGCCTGTTTGCAGGTGCAGGCCCTTTCATGGTGTAGGAGAGTGTCTGCATTGTGTGTGTTTTAATGAGCGCTTGCTTGCCCATGCCCTGTGAAGCAGAGGAGGAGGAAGGTTTTGCTTTTCCAAACAAGCGTCCATTACAAAACGACCACAGCAAACACATGGCATGCAAGTCCCAGAACAGGAAAGTTTGTCATCGTCATTATTTCTTACTGCCAAGGGGAGTTCAGCTTAATAGCATGTCACTAGCTGGCCCAGCAGTAAAACACGTCTGGTGGAAACACAGGGCCAAGCCAGAGGTGGGCACAGCTAATTGTATTTATGTCAGATGTTGAGAATAATCAATATGCCCTTGCTTTATTATTTATGTCTAGCTCAGTGGATATACACCTGACACTCAATATTTTTCTTAGCTTGTTTTATTGTTGTAGCTCCAGGAACCCTGTGCAAACGCCCTTTCAAAGAAGAGTAACAGCTTCTCTCAATGACTGTGGTGTTGAGCAACACCCAAGTGCAGAGGGCTGGATAACGATGGATCTTCTGCAGTAAGCACTTCTCTTTTCTTCTTACTATAACCCTCTGTTCCAAGGCCATGGTCATGGTTGGGAAGCTGGGGTCAGATTACTATTTTATGTTTCCAGAGTTGAATCATTCCCCACCCCTGGGGTTTTATCCTCTTGACACATCAGGTTCCTCAGTAAGGAATGGTTATTTCATCTCCTCCATGAGAATTTTGTGGAAAGAGAAATGGCCTTGTCCTTTGAGATTCTGAGGCAGAAACCATCCAGGCTCAGCATGGCGGCCATGTCTGCTACAGAGATCTCTGCACCTGCTCTGAGTGGTGGGGCTGGAGTGGCTCCCTGGTGATGGTCAGCTCTGCCCCCAACCTTTGGTTTCCTCAGCACTGGTTGCAGGTGGGGTTACCCTCAGGGAATCCTGTCACCCACACTTTTGAATGGTGGTGTTTCCCACTGGTCCTGGCGCTGCCTGAGCCAGTGGTGTTTCTCTTTGGATTCTGGGTATTTTTGTGGCAGCCAGCATAGTTTCTGGTATTTTCTTCTGTCTGTAGCTCAAATATACTAAGGAGTTGCACAATTCAGTGTCATCCTCTGTAAAGTGCTCAGGAGCAAACGATGCAACAAGAAGAATATATTCCCAACTTTTGGCTTTGGAGAATGGACAGATGTACAGAGAGGATTGACCATGTCAAGGTAGACAATGGACAAAGAAGAGCAGATTTGGTGGTGGCAGAGTTTGTGAATCATTTAGCTACTGCTGGACATTTTATTTTTTTAAAAAAAGATTTATTTATTTATTTGAAAGTCAGAGTTACACACAGAGAGAAGGAGTGGCAGAGAAAGAAAGAGAGGGAGAGGGAGAGAGAGAGAGAGAGATGTCTTCCATCTGCTGGTTCACTCCCCAATTGACTGCAATGACCAGAACTGTGCTGATCCAAAGCCAGGAGCCAGGAGCTTCTTCCAGGTCTCCCACGTGGGTGCAGGGGCCCAACAACTTGGGCCATCCTCTACTGCTTTCCCAGGCCATAGTGGAGAGCTGGATCAGAAGTGGAGCATTCGGGACTTGAACCGGCTCCCATATGAGATATCGGCACTGCAGGCGGAAGCTTTACCCCTCCGCCACATTGCCGGTCCCTGAATGTTGTATTTTGAACTGGATTTTGGAACCACTCTTTGCAAAGGATCTGCTGATTTCCCCACTAGCAACAAGAGCCCGTGCAGCTCACCTTGCTGCAATGTCACGTCACAGCCACAGGGATTCCTGTCTACTCTGTCTTCGCTCAAGGAGTCCCAATGAGACTGACAGGGATGCTGTCCCCACATCCAAATCCAGATCACAGGATGTGAGAACTCAGGGTGGATTCCTAGGACAAGGGGTACACAGAGGCTACATTTGGAGGATATCCAGCCCCTCCGCCTGTCACAGCACAGATGACACCCTCATCCAAGCCTGTGCCCTCTATATTCATCTTGCACACCTTCCACCAGGCTGTGACATAAAGCTGGAATCAGGCTTCAATTTCCTGCCCCTTCATTTCATATTCTTTGCTCTACACTGGTGTCTATTAGTTGTGAATGCATTCCATCCTCTCGCAAGCTCTGTAGGTCTTGGGAGGAATGACAGGGCGAACTTCATCTTGGAGCATAAGCAGTTGTCGCAGGCTTTCATGACAACGCAAGCTCCTCTTTGCTGAGCACCTGTCAGCTGCTGGCCACTCTTCTAGCTGCATGCATTTCACTAGGTCCTCACAGCTGTGCTGGGGGAGGGGCATGCCTGACGCACCTGTGTTACAGAGGAGGAAACCAAAGCTAGTTGGTGAAGCCTCTTGCTCAAAGTCTCCCCGGAGATCAGTGGCCTTGGACACTGGCAGCCTGGCTGTGGCTCCCACCGCCCTACACAGAAGCAACAAGAGCTGAGACTCATGGCACGTGGGATTTGGAGTCCTTGAGCTTCCTCTCAGGCTCAGGGCACTCCGTGAACTTGAGGCTCAGGGCACCTGCAAAGCAGCTGCCACCTGCAACCCATGCAGATGGACATGGTGACAGGCATGTGGCCCCACACGAATTCTGGCTCACTTCTTGTCACCCACTCTTAGCATTTTCCTTATCTTGTGGATCACTTGCTTCCATTAAAAGCTATCAAGTTAGATCATTGGAGAGACTATAACCAAAAGTATGTGAAATGTGTTCCTGTACTTCGTGTAACTTCCAGCAAACACATGTGATATCAATAGTGTAATGATTGGGGAAGAAACAAAAGACACCTCTGGTAAATGTAACTGAGGTGGCTTCTTGGACATTTAAATCAATTAAGTTCTTTTAAAATAATTAGTTGGTACTTTGTGGCACTTGCGATTTTTGACCTAAGTTAACATTTGTATTGATTTTATGCTTCTTTTTTCACTCCAGATTCCATAATAGAATTGCTTATCAAGATTTTAATTAGTCTCAACTAAGGCGGTGACTTTATATAATTGCAGTCTCCTCATTACTTATTCCATCTCTCTAACTTGCAATCAGGATGTCCTGCTGGGTTTTGCTAAGGTCTGGGATGCTGCAAGTCCAGGTTCTTTGCTGGCTGCTGAGAAGTGGCATGTGTGTGTGTGTGATGTGCAATTTTTTTTCAAAGATTTATTTATTTACTTGAAAGTCAGAGTTACACAGAAAGAGGAGGGGACGAGAGACAGAAGTCTCCCATCCACTGATTCACTCCCTAGATGGCTGTAATGGCCCAAGCTGTGTGGATCCAAAGCCAGGAGCTAGGAGCTTCTTCTGGGTCTCCCACATGGGTGCAGGGGCCCAAGGACTTGGGCCATCTTCTACTGCTTTCCCAGGCCATAGCAGAGAGCTGGATTGGAAGTGGAGCAGCCAGGACTCAAACCAGCACCCATATGGGATGCTGGCTCTGCAGGTGGCATCTTTACCTGCTAGACCACAGTGCTGGCTCCTGTGTGTGATGGTTACTCAGGGGACCTCACAGCACTATAACAGAGCCCTAGAAGCTGAGTACTTAAAATACTCCCAGGCAGGCCACTCTGGAGAGGGAGATGAGGGGAGTTGTACCTTGAGTGCTGGAATGAAGGAATCCTGTTATCTTCTTAGAGGACCCAACTCTATTCGTTACCGGGGCCTTGAAACACACTTTCAGTTTTTTTAAAGTGTATTTATTTTCATCTGCTTGAAAGGCAGATGGTAGGCGTGGATGAGAGAGAGAGAGAGAGAGAGAAAGAGAGAGCAGGAGAGATCTTTCATCTGCTGGTTCATTCTCCAAATGTCCACAGCAGGCTCAGGCTGAAGTCAGGAGCCTGGAACTCCATCCCAGTCTTCCAGGTGGGTGGCCTGGGCCCAAGCACCTGGGTCATCATCTAGAATGTATTAGCTAGAAGCTGGGTTGGTAGCCAAGCAGCCAACACTCGAACGGACACTCAGTGTGGGATGCAGGTTTCCCAAGCAGTGGCTTAGTCTCCTGTACCACGATACACATCCCTATTTTCTATCTTCTTGCAATTATTTCCCCTCTAAGTGCTATTACCTGTGATTTCTTGTACACCGGCCTTGGCCAGGAGCACCTCAGCACATCAGGATTTTTCAGACTTTTAAAATGGCAACTTAGCTCACATACAAAGTTGCGGGGCAAAAAGGCACATAGCAAGTATTTGTTTATTTATTTATTTCAAAGTTAGAGTTACACAGAGAGAGGAGAGGAAGAGAGACAGAGGTCTTCCATCCACTGATTCACTCCCTAGATGGCTGCAATGGCCTGGGCTGTGTGGATCTGAAGCCAGGAACCAGGAGCTTCTTCTGGGTCTCCCACGCGGGTGCAGGAGCCCAAGGTCGTGGGGCATCTTCTACTGCATTCCCAGGCCATAGCAGGGAGCTGGATCAGAAGTGGAGCAGCCAGGACTAGAACCGGCACCCATATGTGATGCCGGTGCTTCAGGCCAGGGCATTAATCCATGGCGCCACAGCGCTGGCCCCAGCAAGTTTTTGAATATATATATATGTAAGAGGCAGAGAGAGAGAAAGAGAGGGAGAGAGGGAGAGAGGGAGAGAGGGAGAGGGAGAGAGAGAGAGAGAGAGAGAGAGAGTGAACTCCAGTTCCCTGGTTTATTTCCAAAGTGTCTGCAACGGTTCCCAGCTGGAGTCAAAGCTGGGAGCCAGGAATTCAATCCAGGTCTCCCACATGGGTAGCAGGGACCCAAATACTTGAGCCACCTCCTAGAGTCTGCATCGGCAGGAAGTTGCATCTGAAGTGGAGCCTGGACTTGAGCTGAAGTTCTCTAATGGGGAGAACTATGTCTTTTCTGCCATAGCTATTTGCTGTTGGGCACTGGCTACATAAGGGGGTTCACTTCATCACAATTCATTAGTCCGTCACCTATAATTTCTGTGCTTTTCTGCACGAATGTTATGCAAACTGTCTCCAACTGAAAATGGCTCCGTTTAGGATTTTTTTGACTTTATGATGGTGAGAAATTATTTTTGCTTCTTGTTGTTAAAGAAATGAAGAGTCACCCAGTGTCAACTTGTCGCATTCAGATGTGTTGACTGGGAAAGGATAAGATGAATGCAGGGCCCTATACAGTAGAACATCCGAAAAGTCTACTGACTTGCAGAGCTGCTGAAGAACTTTCTTCCTCTTGTCAATTCTGCAGTTGCTCAACCTACCCAGGGTCCTGCCCTACCGCCTCCAGACGCTCAGAATGGTTCAGTTCAAACCAGCCCAAATTCTCACCCATTCAACCCATGATTTTCTCTTCAAGTTACAACTTGAATTTGCAACCTTTCAAAGGCAGTCAAAGTACCAGTGAGAATGTATGCTTTATAGCCATAATCTTTTTCTAGGGAGCTTGTTCCAAAATCAAAGGGAAATGTCTTAAAAAAGCCTTTGAGATTCCTATCACTGCTTGCAAGACATAACGATGAAGTTCACTTAAGCTGAGCAGGTTATGCTCTTTCAAGTTTTATCCAAGGAATGTTTCATTTTTTTAATGAAAACCCATGGATTTGGGCAGAGAGCGGCTGGATTTCTGAGCTATTATTGCAAGAGAAAGGAATAAAAGCAGAAACTAGAGAGCTGCCTTCAGTGGATGTTTGATAAAAAAAGGTACACTTAAAAACGATAGGAGTCTTGATATTCAAAGAAATAAACATTATAATCTCAACAGATCCAAGATAAGAAAAAGGTTTGTGTGAAGTTAAGTTGCAAGTGAGAAAACCAGAATAGAAATTGATTTTTTTGATCTTTAGCTCTTTTCTTCCCTTCTTTCCTATCTCTTCTCATTCTATTTTTCCCCTTTTCTTTTCCTTTCCAAAAAACACTATTGCAATATTGAAACTCTCATGTGAGTTCTCAGCTAAGATGAGTTCACGAACTATTTGCTAGCTTTGCGCTGTCTGATGGGATCTGTGTTACTTTAACAAGTAAGCTGGGGGCTGTTTCCTGAGGCAGTGAAAGTGAAAGATGGGCTGGCAAGGTCCAGGCCATCCCCACACTGCTGAAGCTGCCTGGGAGAACAGGTGCTTTGGAGCCTGTGGTGGTCTTTCCTGGGTATTGCCTTGGACTTAACTGTCCTGATTTGTATAAAACTCTGATGTTCCTTCTAACCTCCCCTTCCATCAAAGCACATTATAAACAGTAAATTCCTTGCCTGTTGATCCTGGTATAAGGGTATTTAGAGTTTGAAGTTTCCCTGTTTGGGGGATTTCCTGCATGAATGGAGAAGTGTAGGGAAGACCACGGAATTCTTTGCAATGTCTGAAGGGTATCATTATCTAATATTCAGAGGAAACAGGGCATGCTTGCTAGGAGCTGTGATGATGGGGTGTGGGCCATGTGCAGGGACCTTGGAAGTCTGGGTAAGAAGAGACCCCTGTGAGTGAGCTCAGCTGGAAGTAGGGAGTATGATTAATGCTTCCCTCCCCATAGTTCTCAGGGAGCACATGAAAGACTTACCTTGGTTGGGCTGCACCAGGTCACACTATGTTTGTTATTATGATCAGAAAGGTGAGTCCCATGACCTTGACCTCATCTTGGATTATAAGTCCTGGGGCAGGTGTTTGGAGTACTGGTTAAGATGCAGCTTGGGATGCCTGCATCCCACATTGCAGTGCCTGAGTTCAAGTCCCACCTCCTCTTTCAATCCATAGTCCTGGATACACAGTAGGAGGCAGCAAGTGGTGGCTCAAGTAGCTGGGTTCCTGCCACTTACAAGGGAGAACTGGTCTCAGACTGACATGGCCCTGACTGTTGTAAGCATTTGGGAAGTGAACCAGAAGATGGGAAATCTGTCTCTCTGCCTCTCAAATAAAATGAAAATATTTGAAAAATAAACAAATCCATTGAAGCCTAAGGAAAGAACGTGGGTTGAACTAATGATGCTGCCTATTCCTGCCATCTGGGTGTCAGTGTACTCTGCTCTGATGCACACTCTGCTTATGTGTGTGTCTCGTCTCCTTCCATTCTTTGTTCAAACATCACCTTCATCGCAAGGTCTATGTTATCTCATTTAGAATTCATTCCTTCATCCTACCCCATCCTGATTCTGCTCCTGCCCTATATTCTACTTGATTTTGTATGACATTTATCATCTTTCTAATAAATATATATATTTTACTTATTTGAAAGACATAGTTACAGAGAGAGAGGGAGACTCACACACACACACACACACAGAGAGAGAGAGAGAGAGAGAGAGAGAGAGAGAGAGATCTTCCATCCACTTGTTCATTCGCCCAAATAGCAGCAATAGCAAGGGCAAGGCCAGACTGAAGCCAGGAGTCAGGAGCTTCTTCTGGGCCTCCTATGCAGGTGCAGGGGCTCAAACATTTGGGCCATCTTCCACTACTTTCCCAGGCTCATCAGCAGGGAGCTGGATCAGAAGTAGAACAGCCAGAAAAGTCTAACAGAATTCAGGTAATGAAAAAAAGAATGTAAGTTCATTAAATTGTTCCCCTGGTGTGAAAAATAAAAAAAGCTTTTGTGAGTATTCAGACCTGAAGGCTTCCTGTGGGGTAGGTTCAGCACCACCCTCTAAAACACTGTCTTTCTCTGGGGGTCCACAGGCTCACTGTTGTTGAAAACCCAGAAGATAGATACCTTTATAGGCATGACTCTGAAAGTTCAGGCTCTTACAGTAATGAGCAGAAAGAGCTGACCCCTGTGGAGGAAAGAGCCATCTATTTTCTCAGTGTCTTTAATCTTGGGATTGTCATGCTTCTTATCTCAGAAGGGATCATTGTCCAACGCTGACTTTTGTATGATTATTCTAGTACAGTCAAGGCACTACTGTGTTTCAGTGAAATCTATATTGATTTTTTTCCTGCCAGAGAATGATTAAAAGTATGTCAGTACATTTTAGTCTTTGGACATCAAGACATCTTCTACATTGCCAAGAAAACGTCCATTTTCCTGTATCGTCTGTAACCAGTGTAGTCAAATGTGTTTGGTAACAACTGGGGAATCACAAGGAATTTTCTACCCTACTCTCCATCCCCTCTTCCTCTACTCCTTCATTCTTCATGTGAAAGCATTCTCTTAATATTCTGGCTAATTGAAGGCCTGAAAGTTATGCAGCTCAGGATAATTTGTCCAACAGCTGAGTTTTGAGATAATCTTCTAAATGCATATTATTGTCAATTAGCAATAGTTTTTGTTATAAGATCTGGCTTTTCCTCATGCATGACCATGGCAACCTATACAGCAGAAGGACGGCACACGTCTTACTTCCAGCCCTCGCTAGACTGCCTGGGTCCCACCCGTGATGCATCAGAGCTGCACTTCCCCAGCTAATGTGCTGCACTGTGAAGGCCACAGGTCTCGGAGACAGACATAAGTGAGGATGCCGGTTCTCATTAGCAAGGTAACTAGCTCCTCCAAGCCCAGGCACCTTGAGATGTCTCGAGAAGATTCAGGCAGAGCAAAAGCAGTGATACTTGGTGTGTCTCTTTGTTATTCCCATACCATTAACATTCAAGTTCTATCACAATCTGGCCCTAAACTTTACCTATATTTAAGCAAAATCATCTCTCCTTACACTCACTGTTTTATCCTTTGCATCTTTTGGGAGAAGTTTGAATCAATTTGCTTAAAAAGTTTTGTGCTACAAAATTTCCTTTTGTGTGTGTGTGGCATGCAGCTCCATGAAACTCTAGAATGTAGAAATTTGTGTAACTACAGTTAAAATTTCTTCAGCCAATCAGACTGATGCTTTGTAGCCAAAGTCTTCCTCTACTTCATTCTCTATCAGCCACTGATCTGTTGTTGGTTTCTACAGTTGTGTCATTTTGCGAATGTCATATATAAATGAAGTCATTATATGTTATCCATGTTTTTGAAATAGTTTGTTCCTTTTTATTGTCTGTTGTGTAGATCTAAGCTCATCCTTTCCACTTCAGGGACATTTTGAGTCACCACCTGAGTTTGTGTCGTATCAACAGAACAAGCTCTTTTTTTTCCTTTTAGGCATTTGTTTACTATGGCTCTAAGTCCAAGAAAACATGCATTCGACATAATGTTTATTCTTCCTTTTTAAAATATTTTTCCTAAGGGTTGGTGCTGTGACACAGTGGGTTAAAGCCCTGGCTTGCAGCACCAGCATCCCATATAGGCACCTGTTTGAGTCCTGGCTGCTCCACTTCCAATCCAGCTCCCTGCTAAAGTGCCTGGGAAAGAGTGGAAGATGGCCCAGGTGCTTGGGCCTCTGCACCTGTGTGGGAGACCCAGAAGAAGCTCCTGGCTCCTGGCTTCGAATTGGCTCAACTCGGACCAGTTTACGGCCATTTGGGGAGTGAACCAGTGGATGGAAGACCTCTCTCTGTTTCTATCTCTCTGTAACTCTGCCTTTCAAATAAATAAAATAATATTTACATTTTTTTCCTTTTTGTGATAACATATCTTTAATTTGCATTATATGCAAAAGCTTACTGCTTCATTAAATAAATAGTTAAAAAATGAACAGGCAAAAAAAGACAATAGTTCAGCAGGATTATACGCAAGAGCTTTAAGCAATAATAAAAAGAAAAAATGATGATTTCACTCATATATAGCAAATTTTAAAATAATCACAGATCACTAAAGCTATAGTAGTATATAATTCTTAGAAATTGAAAAGATATAAAACAAAGTTTTACAAAACTATATTTGCAATGATACTAGAACACACCAATCTCCGCACTCCCTCCCTCCCTGTCTCCCTCCCTCCCTCCTTCCTTCCTTCCTTCCCTCCTTCCTTCCTTCCTTCCTTCCCTCCTAAATTTTAACCACTGTTCTTTTTCTGAACTGTCCCAATAAAAATTGTCCACTCTCCTTTTCCTTCTTTGCTCATAACTCTATTGTATAAGTTAGTTTTCTTTTTAAAATGATTTATTTATTTTATTTATTTGAAAGGCACCATTATGGGGTTGGGGGTGGAGGGAGAGATCTTCCAACCATTGATTCACTCTCCAAATTGCCACCATTGCCAGGGCTGGTTGGGCCGGACTGAAGCAAGAATCCAGGAGCTTGTTTTGGATCTCTTACATGGCTGCAGGGCCCAAGGACATGGACCATCTCCTGCTGCTTTCCCAGGTGCATTAGCAGGGAGCTGGATGGGAACTGGAGCTGCTGGGATTCAATGCTGGGATGCTGGCATTGAAGGTGGTGTCTTTATCCGCTATGTCACAGCTGCAGCCCCAGCATGATTTAGTTTTAAATGTGACTACTACTCTCAGGATGCTACAAATTCCTTGAGGTGTAGGTGTATCAGGCACACAGTATAGAGGTCAGAAGGCTTCCCATGCAAATTGAATTGGACTGAGTTGAATCAGATTGTGAATGGGTTCGCGTCATTATAATTGTGAAGTAGCTGGAGCTCTTTTTTGGCTCTCTAACTTGTGTATCTGTACCCATTTCCCTGACTTTCCCAACAATATCTAGTCTGTACTGTGGACTCTTATTTTCCCTACCATATCACTGCACTGAGTTATAAATGACTGATAGCTTAAAGTTACCCTGGATTGTTCACAACCTTAAGGAGACAAAAGTCCTCAGGTACAGGAAAGCGGCGTTTCATGAATCACTCGGATTGTTATAGAAGAATTTGTGGAAAGGAAATGGCCCCTGAGCATCGCTGAGACCACACTATATGAGTTTTCCTACATCCCCTTCGTTCAGGTCCAGGCTTACGGGTGCCTTGCTTTATGATCTTAAACTACATTTCAGAATCCTGGCAGATTCTGCAGAGGTCTCATTGTAGCAAACTGTTGCCATTTTCAGGAACTGTGGCCCAAGTGCACCATGGCAGGATTTTTCCCAGCGGATCTGGGCCAAGGCAGGAGTAGAGGCCATGCCTTCTACACGGAATTGCTTGACTTCTGGCTCCTTTGCACAGAAGAGCAGGAGGAGGGCACATGTGTTCCACAGGTGGAGGACAAGTTGTTAAAATGTCACATACTGCCTACTGTCATCAGGATCTGTGTTCAGTTTTAAAGGGGCCTAGATTGAACCAGATAACGTTTGTGCAGAGCGTATGCTCAATAGGGCCATTTTCTAAGCCAATTTAGAAATGCACTGATATTCCAAATTGACTTCCGTGCTTAACAATGGAGGATCAATGATATTGATCCACGGACCCAGCATATTCATCCAGCCAGTCCCTTCTCCCATTCCTCCGTTCAACTGCGTGCTGGCGTTGTTGCAAAAGAACATGAAACAGAACAGAGTAGCTCTGTGTGTTTTATGAAGTGCTTCCAGAAGAACCATGTTCCAGAAGACTGGCACTTCCCCTGATTCTCACCTGGCCCCCTTGTTGGTGACCTCAGAGAGCCAGGCAAGTCTGTCCTGGTCAATGAGGATGTGCAGGCTCTACCAAAACATCTGCAGGCATATTCCAAGCCTTCTTTGATTTCTTCTACAGCCAACTTCCTCTGCCTCTTGAAAACTCCACAACTTTATAAATGTCAATGGTTTTTCCCAAGAGTTCTGTGATCGCCGGCAGGTTCTCATCGGTGCTGCTTGAGGAGTTCCTGGTCCTCCGAGTCTTCGTTTTCTGTAGTGCCCACAGTGGTGCAGATCTGAGAGGTGTGGGGTTGTGAGGACACAGAGCAGCGTTCGCCCAGCCCTGACACGAGCAGGCACTGAGCTAGAATGAGGTCCACCTACTGTGTGCTCATAGTAAACCTTAGAGGACAGTCTAAGTGCTTCTACTTTACAGATGAAGAGACACGTGTTGAGAGAAGGTAGTTCTCACTGCCAATAGGTCCAGAAGAAGGCTTTGAATCTTGAACTAGCTGACTACAAACTTGGAACCCTTCCTTTGGAAGGTCCTAGTGGAGCTGGTCTGTTTTTTTTTTTTTTCCAATATTGCAAATAAGGAATGGAAAATGACCAAAATCTGGTCTACAGCACAGAACCTTCCCTTTATGGAGATTTCACAACACGTGTGGGAGTGGTGAGTCTGGCAGACTCACCAGTCTCACCACACCCCTTTTCACATCACCATTCATTCTCCTGCCATCCCCTCACTCAGCTCATTCTCGTTGGAGAAAGGGACCCAAGGAAAACTGGTTTCTAGAGTGCATACAACCTGTCCGATCAACAAACAAAAACTTGAGGGCCTTGAAGTTTCTAATGGAATTTGATTGTAGAGGGGCCTGGGATCTTTCAAGTCTAAAATAGGCATATACTGCCCTGTCTTAAACTTGTATCCTTTTTAAAAAAAGATTTATTTATTTATTTGAAGGGCAGAGTTACAGAGAGAGAGAGAGAGAAAGAGAGAGAGAGAGAGAAACTATCTTCTATCCATTGGTTCACTCTCCAAATGGCCACAATGGCCAGGGCTGGGCCAAGCAGAAGCCAGGAACCAGGAGCTTCTTCCTGGTCTGCCACGTGGGTGCAGGGGCCCAAGCACTTGGGCCATCTTCTACTTCTTTCCCAGGCCATAACAGAGAACTGGATGGGAACTGGAGCAGTTGGGACATCCAGCACCCACGTGGGATGCTGGTACTGCAGGCTGTGGCTTAACCCACTATGCTACAGAGCTGGCCCTAAACTCGTATTGCAGTGCTCAGAGTTCGCTTAAGTGTTTTCTTGGGTACACTTTTGAGTTCACTCAACATTTTCCCTCCAGAAATGCTCAAGCAGACTTCTCGTTACCAGCTTTCTGTTTATCACTATGAGGGCACTTTAACAAGTTCATGGAAATGGGAAATGTATGATGACCTTATTTTGGTGCATTTTTAAAAATACACATATTTTTCACAATATTCATTTTCCATAAACTCTTTGAAACACTCCCATGCATGATTTCAAATTGTTTTTGCACCAAAATATAATCTTGTCTTTTAAGTCCCTTTTTCCATGATCATTTGAAGTTCCCTCATATTCTTACAGTATAGAAATTATTACTCCCTTCTATCCAAATTCTTTTTTTAAAGATTTATTTATTTATTTACTTGAAAGATTTATTTATTTTTTAAAGATTTATTTATTTACTTATTTTATTTATTTATTTATTTTTTAAAGTGTTACATACAGAGAGAGAGAGAGAGAGAGAGAGAGAGAGGTCTTCCATCCACTGGCCCACTCCCCAGTTGGCCACAATGGGCGGAGCTGCACCAATCCGAAGCCAGGAGCCAGGAGCTTCTTCCAGGTCTCCCATGTGGGTGCAGGGGCCCAAGGACTTGGGCCATCTTCTGCTTTCCAGGGCCACAGAGAGAGCTGGATTGGAAGTGGAGCAGCTGGGACTCAAACCAACTCCCATATGGGATGCTGGCACTACAGGCGGCAGCTTTACCCGCTACACCACAGCGCTGGGCCCTATTCAAATTCTTAGGGACACGCTTGCCAGAAGAACTCTGTGAATAATGCAGTAGAGAATGCCTATGCTGGAGATGCTGTGGGAGAGCAGGGGTGTGATACTGCCTGTCCCCCCTCCTGCTGAGACGAAGCCCCTCTGTCCAATACAGTGAAGATGTGCTCAGAGTTGTGTGTGTGCCTGGTTGGACTCAAGTTTTCTCTTTTAACACTGGTAATTCCTCAATAATGTGGGCCAGATGGAAAGGGAGATATTTGAGTTAATTAGAGAAAGACATTTGAAGCGTATCGTGCCCTCCTGATGCATGCATTTCTCCTCATTGAAACAGAAGTAAAAGCATGCAAACTGGAAGGTACTGGCAACTTGTGGAATTGAGCTGTGTGTAACTGCTGGTATAGAAGAAGGGAAGGACAGATGATCCACACGTGCTTCTGGTATACTTTGAGTTGATATGTTTGGGCAACTTGGATCTGTTTGTTGTTGTTGTTGCTGTTGTTGAAATGTGCATGGATATGTTAACGTGCAGAGAGAAAGATCAGAGTCAATCACACACACACACACGAGCCCGTGTGTGTTCACACTCAAGTAGGTTTTCACTGGCTTGTTTCTTCAGCCAAGGCCTTAGAGCCCCAGGGTTTAGTTCAGGCTCCTGAGACTTCACTGGGAGGTGCAGCTGCACCATGGAGCAATGCGAGCGTAGAAGGGGGAGAGGGACATCACACAACCATTTTGCTCTTCTTAGTCATCTTCTCCTCTGCACATCTCCCTCTTCGAGCCTGGGCCAGACAGGCTGGGCCTTGCTGAGGATCTACCCACAGAATAGGCAAATGTCCCAGAGCAGCTGCTGCATCCCAGTGAGACAGGCCCGGCAAGGCCAAGGGGGATGGCTCCAAGGTGCAGCCTCCATCCAGCCTCAGCCACAGCCTCCGATGGCCCACATGAGGCCCCTGAGGTAAAACCACCACAGGTTTCCTGTGTTTCCGTTTCATGTCACCTGTGGTTCTACCCTCCTGCCAACCTTAGTGTCGCTTCCACTCCTCTCACCACCTTTACCTAATGTGGAGGCTCTTCACATCATTCCATTCCTGTCTCTGCCTTCTGCACCCATTCCTCCTATAGCATTCCCCCAAACAGGGGAAGCTGAGTGTGGCTCATTAACAAAGACACCAATAGGAGATATTACTAGGGAAGCGTGGGGTGCTATGGCGTAGTAGGCTATACCTCTGCCTGCAGCACCAGCATCTCATATGGGTGCCCTTTCTGGTCCTGGATGCTCCTCTTCCTATCAAGCTCTCTGCTATGGCCTGGGAAAGCAGTGGAGGGTGGCCCAAGTGCTTGGGTCCCTGCACCTGTGTGGGAGACCCGGAGGAAGCTCCTGGCTCCTGGCTTCGGATTATCTCAACTCTGGCCATTGCAGCCCTTTGGGGAATGAGCCAGTGGATGGAAGATGTCTCTCTCTGTCTCTCAAATAAATAAATAATCTTAAAAAAAGAGAAGGTGGGGTGAGGGAGTATGTGGGAACTACTTGAAAATTTAAAAGTATCCTGAAATAAAATGTTAAAATTTTAAAATCCTCTACTTAATATAGACACCATCTGTGAGTACCACACAAACTTTGGATTTTTGGTTTTCTATTTAGTATTTCAGTAATGCAATCTGGACAGATATTATTTATGTATTTATGTATTTGAAAGGCAGTGAAACAGAGTGAGAGAGACACTATCCCTTGGTTCATAACTTAAATGCCTGCTACAGCAGGGCCTGGGCCAAGCCTTACACCAGAAGCTGAGAACTCACTCATTTCCCATGTGGGTGGCACGAGCCCAATTACTTGAGCCATCGTTTGCTGCCTTCCAGGATCTGCACTGCCAGGAAACTGAGATTGGGAGCTAGAGGTGGAAGCATCAGGCACCTTAACCATTGGACCCAAAGCCTACCCCCAGAGGGACACATATTTTTAAAAAGGTTTTCGTTGGGGCCGGCGCTGTGGCATAGTGGGTAAAGCTGCTGCCTGCAGTGCCAGCATTCCATATAGGTGCCGGTTCCAGTCCCAGCTGCTTCTCTTCCAATCCAGCTCTCTGCTATGGCCTGGGAAAGCAGGAGAAGATGGCCCCAGTCCTTGGGCCCCTGCACCCATGTGGGAGATCAGGAAGAAGCTCCTGGCTCCTGGTTTCGGATCAGCACAGCTCAGCAGTTGCAACCAATTTGAGAGTGAGCCAGTGAATGGAAGAAGACACCCCCCTGCCCTGCCACCTTTCCTTCTCTCTCTGTGCAACTCTGACTTTCAAATAAATAAGTAAATCTTTAAAAAAAAAAAGGTTTTTGTTAAGTTCAACTTTATTTGATAAAAACGTGCAAGAGTACATAATTGATCAGAAAAAGCTTCTGATTATCTGACTAGAATTTTGAGTACATTTTAGCACAGGACCGAGTTCTGGAAAGTAAACTACAAAGGCATGTTCTGTGCTGATGGAGTAATCAGATGACCCAAGCAGGACATGGGGTGTTGTGTTAGTGAGCTTTTCATAAATATAACAAAATGCCCGAGTCAGGCTACGTTGTAAAGAAAAGAGGTTTATTTTGTCTCGTGGTTTCAGGGGGTCACAGTCCAAGTTCAGGCACACCTCACTGGTCAGCCCTCGTGATGTGTCCTTGTGTCCTGAGCAATGCACAGCCGCACACAGCAAGAGGCAGGGAACAAGCAAGTGTCTGTCCATGCCACCATATAAAGTCTTCAGGATTTGATCATGTAGTCCTGCCCTAATGATCCAAGGCAAGCCAATCACCTCCCAAAGACTCCCATTTCCAAATACCTCAGGAGAACTGAGTTTCCATCCTCAGTACCATTAACATAAGAGTTTTGGGGCGGGCCAGTGCCGTGGCTTACTTGGCTAATCCTCCGCCTGCGGCGCTGGCATCCCATATGGGTGCTGGGTTGTAGTCCCAGCTGCTCTTCTTCCAGTCCAGCTCTCTGCTGTGGCCCAGAAAGGCAGTGGAGGATGGCCCAGGTGCTTGGGCTCCTGCACCCATATGGGAGACCTGGAGGAAGCACCTGGCTCCTGGCTTTGGATTGGTGCAGCACTGGCCGTTGCAGCCAACTGGGGAGTGAACCAACGGAAGGAAGACCTTTCTCTCTGTCACTCTCTCTCACTGTCTATAACTCTACTTGTCAAATAAAAAAAAAAGAGTTTGGGAACCATGTCTATAACTCATGGGCTTTGGGGGGACCTCATATCCAGCCATAGCAGGTAGAAAATTTTTTTCCACTTTTAAGTAAACTCACTCATTCATTCAGTTACTTGCTGATGCCCAACACATTATTCTGTTTTTACTATATCTCAGACCCAGGAAACTCAAAGTGAGAATAGAATCTGACTGCATCCTTGAGAAGCCCCTTAGCCTGGGAACAGAGAAGTACCAACTTTATATCTATTATGCTCCTCACAAAAATGGGAGTGAAATAGTTGCAGGCAATGCTGCTGACTTGGAGCAGCCCGGGAAGTTGTGCAGCCATTGGATGAGGCCAATGTCTTGGCAGCGTGTCCTAGCAAGATGGGCAGCCTTTCTGAAGGGCTGCAGCCAGTCAGGAAGCTATTGTTCCTCCAGACATGGGTCCTGGTTCATTCCTCTGCCTGCCAGAGAGCGTGGAACCAGAGGCAGAAGGAAGGGGAGGTGTGATCTTCAGCAGTGCTGTTGCTTATAGAATTCTTAGCACATAGAGCACAGAGCCTGGTTCATTACCATCCTAAGTATTTTACTGGTCTCATCGTAATGAGAAGCTGGTAACCAGCAAACCCAGCAGGTCTCGTGCTAATTTCGATGATATGATTGTTCTTAAGTCAACCATACTTTGTATGGTAGAGAGTACTCGTTTTGCTGACACATGACGTGTGTTGCTTTTGGAGTCAGAGGGGGTGACCTTTGTTTTCCTGAGTCCTCAGATTAAGGAGCCCATGCCAGTGTTAGACATGTGTGAGTTCGTCAATGTGTGGACCTGACTACCTCACTCCACCTGAGAACAGTTAGAGGAGCCTCACCCTCGCAGAGTGCTCTTCTTCCAGCGTGGCCCTGTACAGACGGGCGTTTGGTTGTATCACAGCAGAAGCTTTTTGAGGAAGACAGATGCAAGAGAGCGCAATGCACTTCGCCTGAGAAAGTTCTGGAAGGGTTACAGGCAAATTGAACTGGGCGGAGGAGGAGCCGTGGTCTTCCAGAGAAAGGGGAATGGCTCAGAGTCTGTCAAGGTGAGGGCTTGGAGCCAGATGGAACCAGAGTGGTGTCTGGGCTCTGTCACACACTATGTGACCTTTGTCCAACCGTAAACTTCTCAGAGCCTTCTGTTTCTTCTCTTGCCAAAAAGATAACCTTCCAGGCTGGATGTACAGATTAAACAAGATGATGCATCTAAACTGCTCTTGGGGCAGGTGATCAGTGCACACTGAAGATGCCACTTGGGACACGGATATGCAGAATCAGGGTGCCTGGATCTGAATAGTGGCCCTGCTTCCATTCCAGTTTCCTGCTAATGTACACCATGGGACACAGCAGGTGATGGCTCATGGTCTTGGGTCCCGGTCACCCATGTCAGAGTCTTGGACTGAGTTCTGCACTCAGGGCTTTGAACTGACCTTGCCATGACTGTTGTGAGCATCTGGAGAGTGGATTAGTGGACTGGAGCTTCTCTCTCTGTCTCTCTGTCTCTCTGTCTCTCTCTCTTCTGTCTTTCAAATAAACTAAATAATAAAAAGCAACCCTGGCTCACCAGGGTATCAGTAACAAGGACCTGTCACTGTTGGAAAGAGTAAGGTCACATCACAGGCAGGCAGGCAGGTAGCCTGTCCAGAGGCTGGGGACTGTGTTTGGCGGGAGGTGTGCCAGACAGATGAGATATCAAGAGACGGTCAAGAAGGAGGCAAGGGCCACTTGAGACCCACATCAGATTCCTCAGTGAGGAGTGTGCCTGGTGCAAGTTCCATCACAGGCACAGTGGGAGAAGAACGGATTTTTAGGAGCAAAACTCAGGAAACTGGGAACTGGAGAAAGTCGTGTATTTTTAACAGCTTTGATTTGAGCACAAACAAATAACATGCTCAGCCGAATGCAATCGTATTTATTTGTTAAACAGGCCCAGTAGGACTGCCACTTGGCAGCTCCTTTTCAGGAGTGAGCTGAAGATTCCTTCCCCCTTTAAAACCCTAAGACTGAATTTCTTCTAAAATACTTGATAATTTGGACTTTGTGTTAATTTCCCTCAATTAGGTCTAATTAGTGTTTCTTCATCTTGCCATATGTAATGTTTGCTGAGCCTGGCAAGGTGATAAATTGCTTTGCTGTACTATTTTGTCCCAAGGCTGTTTGTAAAGGGGAAAAAAAGTACCCTTTTAATGAAGTAAGGTCCCCTAATAAGGGCAATAATCTAAACAAACCATTAAATAGAGAAATGTCAGCACAGGCATAATTGCCGTGTTTTTATTTTACATGTAATGGGCACTGGCTGGCTTATAGAGTTTGTGAGTTTAATATAAAATGCATATACCTGACTACAAGCTGTGTACATGTATAGTATATGTACATAAAGACACCTCTATCATATGCAGTTTCATGATAATCTCTCAAAACATTGTGGCAGAAATGCCTTAAGTCAGTAAGTTGCTCTTACCATGTTTCTGAATAAATAACAATGTATCCTAAACAGAAAGTTTAGAAAGTATAATAAAGGGAAGTAGAACAAATTGACCTTGTGATAAATACGAGGTGCTCCTTAATGCTCACAGGGGGTCAGTGGCACAGGTACCAAAATCTACACCTGTTCAGGTCCTTTATAGAAAGTGGAGTGATATTTGTACAGTCTGCTCACATCTGGGTGACTTACGATACCTGATGCAATGTCAACTACGAACGTAGTGGTTTTGTGCTGTTTAGGGAATATTGACAAGGAAGAGTCTGTACATGGTCAGTGCAGGTGCAGTACATTTCCTAGTAGTCTCTGTCCATGACTGATTAAATCTCTAGAGGCAGCACCTGCACATTGGAGGCCTACCGCGTACAGATATTCCATAAGGGAAAGTGAATTGCTTGCAAATATTGTGTGTCCAGCTGAAGCTGTGAATGTACAGGCCTGTGTCCACACTGCCTCTGTTCCCACTGACAAGTGATGTGGTCAATGACTTTTAATAATCATTATATTAGATTCTGAGTTATTTTACTTTTGGAATTGAAGCATGGAATGTTTTCAACGTGTTTAAATAGTGTTAAATATTTTGAAACCCTCTGGAAGGTAGAATGATGACCATGCCCTAACCCCCAGACCCCATAGATGTGGGAGTTGCCATGATACAGGGAGATTAAGTTAAGGATCTTGCAATACAGAGATCATCCTGGGTCCAGTGTATTCACATGGGCCCTGATAAGGAAGAGGATGAGGCAGGAGTGTCAGTGTGGGAGAGGAGATGTGTGAGTGAGAACAGAGATTGGAGTGACCCAGGACCACAAGCTGAGGCACGTGGGCGACCACTAGCATCTGGGAAAGGCAAGGCACCTGATTTTCCCTTGGATCCCAGAGGGCACACAGCCCTGCTGACACCTTCAGAAAAAGTTTCAACCCAGTGAGACTGAGTGTGGACTTTGGGTCTCCAGACCCCTGCTCTTTCAGGCCCCTGAGGCTTGCAATGATTTCTGCAGCAAGCCATAGCAAGCTACGGTGGGAAGCCAGGGGAAAGGCTAGGGAGAATGTCCAGGGTTCAATCAGTAAACCACAGGTGTAGAAGCTTAGATGTATCAAGTGTATTGCACTGTATTTAAGAATGCTTGCCAGTGCCGCAGCTCAATAGGCTAATCCTCCGCCTGCGGTGCCGGCACACCGGGTTCTAGTCCCGGTTGGGGCGCCGGATTCTGTCCCAGTTGCCTCTCTTCCAGGCCAGCTCTCTGCTATGACCCGGGAGTGCAGTGGAGGATGGCCCGAGTCCTTGGGCCCTGCACCCGCATGGGAGACCAGGAGAAGCACCTGGCTCCTGGCTTCGGATCAGCGCGATGAGCCGGCCGCAGTGGCCATTGGAGGGTGACCCAATGGCAAAGGAAGACCTTTCTCTCTGTCTCTCTCTCTCACTGTCCACTCTGCCTGACAAAAAAAAAAAAAAAAGACTGTTGAGAAACTGTGAAAGAAGTAGGAAAGGATTTGAGCACAGAAGAAAGACTACAGGATGGAGGTGAACTGAGGATGTTGAGGAAACAGAAGACTTGCAGGGAAGGGAGGGAAGAAGGAAATCTGTTGACCTGGTGGGCATTGTGGCACAGTGTGCTAAGCCAGCACTTAGGATGCCTGCATACCATGCTGGAATGCTTGGGATAGAGTCCCACCCCCGCCTCTGATCTGCTTCCTACTACTGCAGCTGGGAGGCAGCAGGTGAAGGTCCAAGTATTGGGGTTCTTGCAACCACAAGGGAGTTCTCATTTCCTGGCTTTAGTTTGGCCCAGGCTCAGCAATTACAGGCATTTGGGGAGTGAACCAGTGGATGGAAGAGTTCTCTCTCTTTCATTTTTTTTTTAAAGATTTATTTTATTTATTTGAAATACAGAGTTACAGAGAAAGATAGAGACAGAGAGGTCTTCCACCCATTGGTTCACTCCCCAGATGGCCGCAACGGTCGGAGCTACACCAATCTGAAGCCAGGATCCAGGACCTTCTTCCAGGTCTCCCACGTGGGTGCATGAGCCCAAGGACTTGGGCCATCTTTCACTGCTTTCCCAGGCCATAGCAGAG
The DNA here is from genome assembly GCF_033115175.1 of Lepus europaeus. Classification (NCBI taxonomy): domain Eukaryota; kingdom Metazoa; phylum Chordata; class Mammalia; order Lagomorpha; family Leporidae; genus Lepus; species Lepus europaeus. Next base: position 95,707,108 of record NC_084839.1, read on the forward strand.
AGCTGGATTGGAAGTGGAGCAGCTGGGACTAGAACCGGCGCCCATATGGGATGCCCGCGCTTCCGGCCAGGTCGTTAACCTGCTGCACCACAGTGCTGGCCCCTCCTCTTTCTGTCACTGTACCATTCAAATAAATAAATAATTCTTTTTTAAAAAAAGAAGGAAATCTGGAGACATCACTGGACAGAAAGCCATCCGCTAACAATTCTTCATGCCAGAGTCAGCCTATAAGACCAGGGCAGAGGGAATATTCTTTACAACAGCTTCGCAGAGTGTGGAGACTTTTTATCAAACAGGGATCTGATAAAAGCTCATGTACTCTATTATAGTTAGTATTTTGAAAAGTTTCTTTCTAGTCTTTTCTGTTACTGAATCATTTAAGATGGGCAATACTGTATTGTACAAGCACACTTGAAACTGGATTTTCTAACATGGCTTTTAAAGCATTTTCTTCACCTCCTCAACCTGATTGTAAACAAAGCATTCACAGAATGTACCTGTGAGTATTATTGTTCAACTATTGCTGGGCATCTTTTGTTCCCAGTTTGTATTGCAATGAGTTATATACACATATGAAGATGTCTTAAGAAGAATCAGAAAACGTGACACATTCAAGTTCAAAGAGAATGACCAATTTGAGGCCACTAATTTTCTTTCCAGGGATATGACAGCCACTCAAGATACTGTGAGATCTCAATTTTGAAGTTGTGGAATAAATGGTAGGAGCCATAGGCTTTGCCTGGATACAGTGATAATCCCATAGGAGGGATTAGAAATTACAAATAAACAAGGAGGGAAAGACATGTCTGGGTTATTCCTTGAATGATTGGGAGACAGAAATCTCTTTGCAGATTTTTTAAAGGTTTATTTATTTATTTGAAAGAGTTACAGAGAGAGAGAGAGAGAGAGGAGAGAGAGAGAGAGATCTTCCATCTCTTGGTTCACTCCCCAAATGACCACAATGGCCGGGGCTGGGCCAGGCTGAAACTAGGAGTTTCTTCCAGGTGTCCATGTGGGTGGCAGGAGTCTGAGGACTTGGGCCATCTTCCACTGGTTTCCCAGGTGATTAGCAGGATAGGACAATCATAGAAATCTAATGAAATGCTAAAGCAAGAGATCCAAAAGTAAGTGATCACAACAGCTGATAATAAGAGACTTAGTTTATATTCCAACTACTACTTTGGTCTGCAACTCTATACTCTTACAAAAGCCTTTATTTCAGAATAGTTTTAAGTTTACAAAGCACAGCTTGTGAAGCAGTACAAAGAGCTCCTGTGTACCTCACACCCAGCTTTGCTTCTTGTTAACAGCTTATATTGGTATAATGTATTCATCATGATCTATAAACCACACCCGGCTTCCCTATTATTATCCACACTCCTTATGATTTTTTTTTCTGTATGAAATCCTACATCAGGAATTGTGAAATCCAATGTAAATGCCAGATCCTATTAAGACGAATGGATATCAGCAGCTTGGAGTGTGCAGTTAGAAGGCATGGGGTCGAGAATGTTCTATTGTTGAAGACTCTGATCTTCTCTTGATTTTTGAATCCCTGTAAAGCCATTTGTAATGGAGAAAGTGGAAAAGATTTTGTAAATCCTTCTTCATGTCTTTTTAGTTGCTATGGAGAAACTTTGACAAAATGCTTCATAAACAGAATGATTTAGCCAACAGTGAACTCTGGGATCAAGCAGCTAGTACTCAGGAATGCCCTAGGGAATGGACAAATCCTTGGTCTGAAGGATGTTTGAGACATAAATAGCCACGGAGACAGAGCAGCTCTGCAAGTTTAAAATATAGACTCATATGTGGCTTTTTATGCATCACAAATGACATTTTTCCAGCAGACTTATAATGCCAGCTGAAAAGTATCAATTTTTTAAATTGGAAAAGAGATGAAAGAAATAGCATTAAGCAAAGGTAATATATCATGCACATTAAAGTGTATGAATGTTAAATGTATTTATATAGCAGCAACTTGGGTTGAATTACTGCTTAATCAAACTATTGTGCCTAGTGAAAATGCAATAAAAAAGGAAAATTACTTCATGATATTTAATAGAACATGCTTATGAATTACCTAGGATTCACTTCATAACTTTCAAGATATTAGAGTAATTAATTGTTGTCCATTATCTTCACCTTATTTTAGGAGAGTTTTCTGATTGCTAGCTAGCAAACTTGTTCCTGTAAGCCAGGATTATTCTATCATTTATTTGACTCCAGTGGAATGCATTGCTATTCAGGCAATGGCATTTCTAGCCATCGAGAGGTAAATCAGCACAAAATTTAAGTTGGAGATTTTAGCATATCAGTTATGACTTTATGCTGCTTACTCCCAGTGGCTTAGGCAGGGGTAGATGAGTTTATCCAAGCTATTCTTTGAAAGGCTCTAATATGTTATTGGATATTATTAGAGTTGGAGGGTTAAATTTAAAAGGTGTTAAAGACTGGTGATTGGATATTTCAATGATTGACCAAAGAGTATTGAATTCACCTGAACTCTACAACAAAATGTCTGTGATTTTATGTATTTAAGTGGAGAATAATAGTGATTTTCTATTTTTGGTATGGGCTTGTAAGCCTTATGAGTTGTCTAAAGTCTTTAGAATGAAAAATAATTCTGATTATTGGTACAAACCTTATAATTGTCTCAACAGGACTGTGAAGAAGGTAGTATATTTCTCCATTTATTGATGATGTTCAGAATGATTTATTAACTTTTTAAAAATCTCAACTTGAGCTTCACAGTCAAGCTCCCTGAGACCAAATTTCCTAAATCTGATTTCTTCCCATGATAAATATATTGCTTGATAATGCCAAGATAATATTGTTTGAGTGTACATGTAGCCTCTTTACTTTCTGAAACGGCTTGCTTTTCTATCATATCCAGTGACAGAAGTGTAAAGTTTTGGTACCATCGCTTTAGTAATAAGCCAAAAGTTGATGGATTCCCAGAAGACCAGGCATCTGGGAATTTCAGGGTAGGGGTTTTGAATAAATTTCAGGTGAGGTCACTTAGAAAGAATGGTCAAAATACGTAAAACTTCTGTTGGAGAGTGTCAGAAAACTACTAAAACATTGTAGGGCCATACATCAGAAAAGGAGGAGAGAAGAACATTAAGCCTCAGTGTGGTTGCCAGGAGCAGAGGGGCTGCAATGCTTAGCTGTGTCCTCAGCACACTGATAAAGCAGGGTACAGGGCTCGTAAAAGAGGACCAGCAAGCACCAAGATTCTTGGGGAAACAATGGTGGGAAAAAGTATATGCAAGGAAATTTATAGGGTGTAACTGAACTACAGATTAGAAGAGGACTTGCAGTCTTCTATGCATATTTTGAAAAGAACAGCTGAAAGTGACCATATAAACATCCACCTCAAAAAAAAAAAAAAAAAAACGGAAAGAACAATGGACTAAAACAACACATATAGGAAGAAGTGATAAAATCAAGAAGAGATATTAGCAAAATACAAATCTATAGAATTAACAGTAGCAACAAATCCAATGGATAATTTAAGAGGTTAATAAAAATGGTAAACACCCAGCAATACTGATAGAAAATCTAAGAAAGAAGACATACAAAATGAACGTAAGAATGGCAAAATGGTTTATCATTATCTGTGTTAACTTAGAAGATATCATAGATATCATAGAAAGGCTTTCCACATAAGATTATGCTAATCTATTTGAGACTTTAGATAGCATAAGTGTGAGTAGAGAATCTGGATTGTCCTATACCCATTAAAATTTGAATTAATAATAGAAAACCCCCTCCTGGGGCCTGGCCGTGTGGTGCAGTGGGTTAGGCTGCTGCCTGTGACACTGGCATCCCATATCAGAGTACCAGTTCAAGTCCTGGCTACTGTGCTTTCAATCCAGCTCCTGCGAATATGCCTGGGAAACCAACGGAAGATTACCTAAGTACTTGGGTCTCTACCTGGTTGGAGTTCCAGGCTCCAGGCTTCCACCTGGCCCAGACTTGGCAATTGTGGACATTTAGGGAGTGGACCAGCAGATGGAAGATGTCTCTCTTTCTCTATCTTTCAAATTAATAAAATAAATCCGCCTTTTTTTTTTTTTTAAAGAAATCCTTCTCATGAAGAAAATCACGAACCTAATTCATTGTACAGCTAATAAAACAGACAAAACCATCACTGGACAGCAATAACTGACAAGAACATTCAATGAAAGAAAAATCACAGGTCGCTCTCTTTCATGAAGGTCCATGCAAAATGCTAAAATAGGAACAAAACTAATTCAGTAAAATACCAGTGATAATACACCACTGTGATGTTGTGTTTATCCTAACAGTGTGAGTGCAGTTTAACATTCAAAATTCCAACAGTGCACTTTTAAGATTTTAATTTAAGAGAATACATAAATGATCATTTCTAGAACTATAGAAAAAAACTAAACATAATTAATTGCCATTCACAATGTAGAAGAATCCACCTTCTTAGAAAAACAAGAAGAATCAAATGTAATTTTCCTGACTTTATATTAATTATCTAAGTAAAACTTACAGAAAAAATTATATTTAATGGTAAAATGTTGAAAGTTTTCTTTTGAGATCAAGAATGGGATAAAGATGACTTCTGTCCCTAGCAGCGGGATTGCTGGATCATATGGCAAGTCTAATTTTTTAAGAAATCCCCACATTGTTTTCCACAATGGGTACAATGATTTACATCCCCACCAACACGGTATAAGTGTTCCCCTTTTCTCCACATCCTCTCAGAATTTGTTACTGTCTGTGTTTTGGATTCTAGCCATTTGGGCAGGGATGAGATGATAGCTCATGGTGGTTTTGATTTGCATTTCCCTGATGGCTAGTGATGTGATGCTGAGCATTTTTTCATATATTTGTTGGCCATTTGTATTTCTTCCTTTGAGAACTGTCTGTTGAATGTCTTTGCTGATTTTTCAACTGGATTCATTGTTTCTGTTGTTGTTGCTTATATATTTGGGATATTAGTTCTTTGTCAGAAAGGTGGTTTGCAAATTTTTTTTCCCTATTCTATTGGATGTCTCTTCAGTCTATCGATTGCTTCCTCTGGTGGACAAAAGCTTCTGAGTTTGATTGAACATGATGTATTAAAGAGATACATGCACCACCATGTTTTAGCAGCATTGTTCACAGTAGACAACATTTGGAATCAACCAAGGTGTCTATCATCAGATGAATGGAATATTATTCAGCCATAAATAAAGAAAATTCTACCATTTGCAGTAAAAAAGACACAACTGGAGGACATCATGTTGAATGAAATAAGCAGGACCCAGAAAGAAAAATACCACATGTTCTCCCTTATATGTGGGAGGTATAATTCAAAAACAAACAGAAAAAGAACAAAAAAGAAACAAATGCCTACGTGTATTAGTATTGCTGCAAATACAGTTTTGTAATACTTTGTTTTTTACCTTTGTGAAACCAATGGTTAAAAATGTTATACTATTATAGTTTTAATGACCTGTGATCTCTTCAAAATGTACTGTATATGGGTCAAATAATCATTTTTCCATTCAATTATTGTTTACACCCATTGTCTATATTCCCACTAAACCAGGATCTTTTTGCATTTCACTTGTTAACCTTCTTATTCTGTGAAGTATTAAACCTTTTTAGTGTAATGTAAATTTAAAATATCTCAAAAAGTAATAAAAAAGACAGAAAGAATGGGAGAAGGAAAGAGGGTGGGGGGGAGGGAGGAAGAGAATATCATTATGTTCTTAGAACTAATCTACAAATTACATTGAATCTGTTAAAAATAATTAAAATTAAATTTAAAAGAGATGACTTCTATCTTGGTATCTCTTCAACATTCTACTGGAGGTCATAGAATATAAAATATGTGAGAAAACACTAACAATTCTAAATGAATAAATCTAAGTATCATTATTTATTCATGATAGTATTGTGTATGTATAAAATCCAAAACAATGTACTCAGTACATTCTTAAAATTCATAATTTAATTTAGCAAGACTTCTGTGTAGTTGGCTGCAATGCAAAAGAATTTTCTTTTTATGTGAATAATAAACAAAAAGTAAATTTTAATGGAAATTTATTTTTATAAAGACATCAAATAACTTCCAATATTGAAAAGTTAATTTAGGAAGAATATGTTAGACCTCTCAAAAGAAAGCCACAATTTATCATTTAAAAAAATTAAATGATGCCTAACTGCATGAAGTCATATACCATGTTCATGAATAGAAAGAGCCAATATCATAAAGACAATGATGACCTTCATTCTGATTTATAGGCTAAATTTAATTCTAATAAAAATCTCAGATTTATTTATTTTGTAAAAATCACAGTTGTTTTAAAATTTATAGTGAAATAAAAAGTACAAAAGATATTGTGACAACTTGAAAATGTAGGAGGACTTACTTTTCCAGATATGAACACTCATTATAAATTCAGTAACTAATTCAATATGCTTTTGGCTCAAGGATAGATAACTGCATGGAATTAAAAAAGAGAGAATGTTCTAACATGGGAAGCAAGCTACACAGCAGACTCACAGAATGACAAATGCCCTAAACAGAACTCTGAGCTCAGAATCAGCCCTTAAGGCATTTGGATCTGGTTGAAAAGCCCATGAGAGCATTTCAGGCATGGAAAGCCAAGACACTGTGGCAAAAAAAATGATCTACACAAAGGATCTCTGTGAGTGAGACCTCAGTGGAAAGAAGGGGCCATCAAAGAAGGATGTACTTTTCTCTGAAGGGAGGAGAGAACTTGCACTTTGCTTATGGCCCTGTCTTAATACTGATTGAGTCTGTGGACTCAAAAGGTTTCCATAGCCTTGACAGCTCATGACAAGAGCCTAGGGTGATTACTGATGTCATAAATGAGAGTATCAATTCTTAAATCAACAACAGGAGTCACTGTGCACTTGCTCTCCATGTAGGACCTCTATCTTCAATGTGTCGTACTATGAGAATTAATGATAAAACTAGTCTTCAAACAGTATTTTATACTTTCAGTGTCTGTTTGGGTGCAAGCTGTTGAAATCTTTACTTAGTATAGCGTTGGGTTTCTGTATATAAAGATAATTTAAAATGAATCTTAATAAAAGAATGGGATAGGAGAGGGAGTAGGAGGTGGGATGGGAGGACGGGTATGGTGGGTGGTGGGGGGGAAGAACTGCTATATCCCTAAAGCTGTACCTATGAAATTTGTATTCATTAAATAAAAACCTTCTAAAAAAAGGATAGATACAGAGACCTATAGAAAAAAAAATGGAGCTCAGAAAGAGGCCCTTGTTTACACAAACTTGATTTATGGCAAAGGAAGTTGGTAATAAATCTGTTCAACAAAATAGTGCTGAGTTCGTTGGTTATACTTACTGAAGAGGATGAATCTTAATCTTACCTCTCATCAGACACAAAACCCAATTTCCAGTAGATCACAGATCTACCTGTAAATGGTAAGCAAAATAGCTACTAGGAGATAACAGGAAATTAGCTTTATAATTTTGAGGCAGGGCAGGTATCAAGCAGACCACAAAATACACTATTTATAAAGGACAAACTGAGCTACATTAAAATTAAGAACTTATATGCATCCCAGCCCCCACTAGCATTTGCATCATAAATAGAAAACAGTGATCTTCTATACACAAATGCAAAAAGGATTATTTAGGGTTTTTTTTTTTGGACAGGCAGAGTGGACCAGTGAGAGAGAGAGACAGAGAGGTCTTCCTTTTCCGTTGGTTCACCCTCCAATGGCTGCTGCGTTGGCACGCTGCTGCTGGCGCACCACGCTGATCTGAAGCCAGGAGCCAGGTGCTTCTCCTGATCTCCCATGCAGGTGCAGGGCCCAAGCACTTGGGCCATCCTCCACTGCACTCCTGGGCCACAGCAGAGAGCTGGACTGGAAGAGGAGCAACCGGGACAGAATCTGGCACCCCGACTGGGACTAGAACCCGGTGTGCCGGCGCCACAGGTGGAGGATTAGCCTAGTGAGCTGTGGCGCCGCCCCAGGATTATTTAGTTTTGATACAAAAAAGACAGCCCAATAGAAAAGTAGGTACTTTGTAAAGCAGGATATTCAAGTGTTCCCTAAATACATGAAAAGGTCCTCATTCACCTGTCCCGTTCGCCTGCCACATTGCTAAAACTTTGAAGACGGACAGTGCTAACTACTGGCGAGAACACAGGCAGAGAGACTGAAACTCTCTGGTTTTGCTTTGGGGAAAACAAACTGCTACAACTGCTTTGGAAAGCTGGTGGGAAAGAATAAAGCTGAATGCATGCTTACTCTTACTCAGCCATGCCAAGCCTAGGTTTACAGCCTACAGACCTGTGCACATAAAATACGGGGAGGAATGTGTATATCACCACATTAGTTCCCTTTTTCTGTGTGGTAAATTACCTCCCCAGTGCAGCAGTTTACAATCATAAACATTTCTTACCTCTGTTCTCTGGTTCAGGAGTCTGTGTGCAGCTGAGCTGAGTGTTTCCAGCTCAAGGTTTCTCTTGAGGATCCCATTGATTGTGGTATTCTCAGCAGCCTGTACTGGGAGAAGATCTGCTTCCAAGCTCATTCCCGGGATCCTTGGTGGTGTTCAGTCCCTTGTTAGCTGTTAACAGAGCTCACACTCACTACCTTGCCCCAGGAACTTCTCCATATGGCTGTTCACAATATGGCAGCTGGCTTTTCTCAGCAGGGGATCCAGCAAGAGGGGTGAGGACAAATGGGAGGGACTTACGTGACAGCATGGCCATCAGGAGCTGGAGATAATCAGCTGCCATTTCAGAGACTGTGGAAATTGACCACAAAAATAGCCCAGAATTGAAGATAGACTAGTGGTATCAATGAAGCATTGCCTTATTGAGGAATATCGTATTGCAACGAAAATGAACAAACTATGGCTGGCTACTATAACATGGATGACCCTCACAAACAACCTTAAGCAAAAGAGGCCAAAACCAAGCAAATCATCCTGTATTTCTCCTCCACATAGTTAGCAGAACATGGCATAACTAACCTCTGGCATTTATCTTTTGGAAACAGGAGATGGATTAGTCCCTGGCAGAAGGTGTGCAGAGAGATAAATGGATGCTGATAATCTACTTCTTGACCTGTGTGGCGGTTATTTATATGTATTCACTTTTCAGTAGTTCACTGAGCTGTGCCCACATGATTTGCACACATCTGTCACTCTATATATACTCACGTGTGCACCCCTCTCACGCGCACACACACACATACACACACTAGATTTTCAGAAATTCAAGGAATGGGAATTTCAAGTTAATATTGGGTTGGGTATTTAGCTTACTGGTTAAGCACCAGCTAAAATACACTATCTCAGATTGGAGTGCATGAGGTAGTTATTCAGCTTTGGATCCTGACCCTAGCTTCTTGCTATTGTAGACCCTGGGAGACTGCAGGTGATGGCTCAAGTTCTTGGGTTCCTGTCACCTATATAGGAAATCCAGTTGGCCTTGACCTGGTGTAGTGCAGGCTAATTCAGGCATCTGGGAGTGAAAGAGTATGTGGAAGACCTCTGTTTTTCCTCTTTTTTTTCCAGTCTGCCTCACCAATAAATAAATAAAACATTTAAAAATATATTAGGTATTTTCCATGAACTTTTTGAAGTACCCTGTGTGTGTGTGTGTGCAATTTCAATTAAATGTTTATTTAGAAATTGATTCTGGTGGGGCCAGTGCCGTGGCTCACTTGGTTAATCCTCTGCCTGCGGCACTGGCATCCATATGGGCACCGGGTTCTAGTTCCGGTTGCTCCTTTTCCAGTCCAGCTCTCTGCTGTGGCCTGGGAGTGCAGTGGAGGATGGGCCAAGTGCTTGGGCCCCTGCACCTACGTGGGAGACCAGGAGGAAGCACCTGGCTACTGGCTTTGGATCAGCATAGCTCCAGCCGTAGCAGCCATTTAGGGGGGTGAACCAAGAGAAGGAAGACCTTTCTCTCTGTCTCTCTCTCTCTCACTGTCTAATTCTATCTGTCAAAGAAAGAAAGAAAGAAAGAAAGAAAGAAAGAAAGAAACTGATTGTGTAATACTCCAGTGGAGATATGTTGTTTGAAGTCTAAGACATTACTACATCTGACATCTTAGTAACTTGCACCAGGTTTCTCATGAATAATTAGGCTGAGTTGGAGTTTGAGATGTGTATCCCCAGTACTATCTCTCCCAGCTCATTATCCATTCTTTATAATCATCTCCAGAAAATTCCCATGTATCCCAAAACATTGTGATTGAGAGCTGCGTTGAGACTGAAAAGTTAAAAAGGAAAAAAGTGTTGCAGGTATGATTTCTATGAAACTTACTTCTATAAAAGAAACCTAGAGACACTGGAGACACAGATATTTCTATCCCCAGAGAGAACAGTAGGCAGAAAAGGGAAGGCCAGTGATTCCCAAGAAAGGGCAGACTTCAGGCTGCAGCATAACAGGTCCCGGAGATACGTAGCCAGAGACTCCACAGGCGTGGAGAGCATGCACAGCAAGCTCAGAGGAGGGATGAGGTTGCTGGCCTGGTGGACTCATTAGAAATCAAAAGCAGAGATGACAAAGGCAAGACGGAAACTCAAGATGCAGACTGACAAAGTTGTATGGCTAGGGTACAAATCTCAATTCGGTGATGTTGAGAGGTTTTGTGGGAGCAGGGGAGTTAAGGCAGCCTTGACTTGAACTCATCTCAGATGGAGGAAGAGCTTGGTTATCTAGAAAGGAAGAATCTGGAAGAAGAAACTATGCATTTTGGTGACAGAGAAGCCATATGAGTCCATTCAGGGCCAAGACCAAAGCCTATGCAGACCAAAGCTACAGAGCAGCAGCAGGTCAGGGTGCAGTTAGTTGGCCAGTGTGAAAAATTACAGCCACATTACATTTTTGACATCCTATGGTGGGGTGATGTAGCACAGTGCTGAAGAAAGTTGCTCCAGTTAAGCTATAGCTATTGTTGGGGAGGCTTGTGTTCCGTGGGCTTCCACTAGGGCTAGATATTTCGTGACTCTCTTATGGGGCCAGTTAGAAAGCTACATTTCACAAAATCCACAGAGTTATGCTTTGACAACCGTACGCTTGACATGTGGGTCATCTTACCAGGAGCTTTGATCGCCCCATGGAAGCCACTGTATATTGTTAGACTCAATTCTCCCTCCGTCCATATGCAGTCATTTCTTATCCATGTGGCTACTCTGTCACCCAGGGAGATTTATTCAAGTTTCAAGGTGCTAATTTTCTTGAACTGGTACAAATAGTGAATTAAAGGAATTAATCAAATGTTATTAGCTGAGAAACACGCTACAAAAAGCAATTGATGGAGCTGTCAAGGTTTCTATAGCATTAAACACTTCACATACAAATTTTATAAGGGAGGAATATTATAGATGCATATAATATATCTGGTGAGAAGGGAACATTTTCCTAACATGATTTCTCAAAACCCCTTGGTTAGAGGTGCTGCAAAATAATGGGCTTAATCATATGTGGACAGATCATATGGGGATCAGTCATAATGGCCAGAAGGCAACACCTTTGACTTATTCCATATAATATTCCATAGAAGATTTATAGTCCATATAAGATTACTCCATATAAGATTCCCTTAATAATTACCATCGAGTTTTATTGTATATACAAGTACTTAAATAAGTTGCTTCTACCAGAGAGCCTTGGAGAACCACGTGTTTGGAGTCCCCTGGAAAGCTACTGTCCTTGTAATCCTGGCTGGGACAGCAATTCTTGTTTGATCTTTTTTTTTCTTTTCATAAGGGGAAGAGATCTGGATATGATCAGCCTTTTAGGGGAGACATTTACATGCCAGGTGATTTAGGAACTTTCACTCACACATACATACACTCTTCTCTGTCTTCAGTGCTTCTGGCCTTTCTTCTTTGTTAGATACTCAAAGCACTCGGAAATAAGCCTGTTGCGTATTAAAAAGTTCATATTTCAGTCTCGCCTCCCCTTAAGTGATTCTTTCAGTGTTTAGGATGGGATGCAAATGATACTTCTGTCTCTTGAAGTTGGAAGTAAGGTCTATAATTCCTTCTAAGTAACTAGAATGGGTTTGATTTCATCTCATGAGAGGTAAATGTCATCCATGAACATCTGAATTCTCCACACAGACAAATATTGTTTACCTAATATCCAATCTACATCGCCAAGCACTGTAGGAATACAGGGGTATGCAAGCTATGGTCCTTATGCTCAGGGATCATGAAAGATACACACACATATGCACATGAGATGCAAATACAAGGCAATGTGTACATGGGATACAGAAGGTGCAAAGGAGGTGAAGTCCCACCAGCTGTGATGCTGATGGGAGTTTTAGTGCTAAAAGTCGGTACTTGGGCAAGAACTTGAAATCCGTAGAGGTTGAGTGGGCATAAAAGAGAGATATCATGAACTTCAGGTATTTTAGGATGTGAATGGCCATCTTACAAAATGACTCATTGTTTTCTAGTATGCAGAGTTTATTTAAATTCACCTTCTCTTTCACACACAATCCTAGAGCATTCAAAGCATTATTGAATTTACACATAAAGCAAAGTTAAGATCCCTTATTTTTTAGGGATGTCTGCTGTTTGTGGCTTTAATTAGTACAGTGGCACACTGAGTTGGCTGGTGAAGAGATTGTGATGATGTAATCAGGTTACAGGAGTAATTTTACCTACTCCTCAGACTCAGCTTAGATACAGCCTTACCTGACCTGTGCCTTCCCCCAAGTCCATCAGAGCTAGCTGTCCTTCTTCCAGATATCCAAAGACTCTGGGATTTTACCCATCGTATGATTTCTCTTATAACATCTGACCCAGTGTCTGGCCCACGGTAATCACTCATTGTGAATCGCTGGAGACTTCATGCTCTACATGCTTTATCTCATCTAATCCTACAACAAATCATGAGTTTTATATGCATATACAAAATATGTACATATGATAAGAACCTCTAATCTGAAATCCAAAATCCTTCAAAATCTGAAACTTCTTGGCCACTGACTAGACACCAAAAGTGGAAAATTCCATACCATGAATCTTTGTTTTATGCACAAAATTGTTAAATAGTTCTTTAAGATTACCTTCAAGCTATGTATATGAGGTGTACATGAAGCATAAATGAATTTCTTTTTTAAAAATTTTAAAAATTCTTTAAGATTTATTTATTTATTTGAAAGGCAGAGTTACAGAGAGGGATAGGGAGAGAGAGAGAGGGAGAAAAAAAAAAAAGAAAGAGAGAGAGAGCACAGCTGGTTCACTCCCCAAATGGCGACAATGTCCGGAGCTGTGCCAATCTGAAGCCAGGAGCCAGGAGCTTCTTCTGGGTCAACCATGCAGGTGCAGGGGCCCAAGGTCCTGGGCCATCTTCTACTGCTTTCCCAGGCCATAGCAGAGAGCTGGGTCTAAGTGGAGCCGGCAGGACTTGAACTGGCGCCCATATGGGATGGTGGCATCACAGGCAGCAGCTTTACCTGCTACGCCACAGCACCAGCTCTGCACAAATGAATTTCATGTTTAGCATTGACTCCCATTCCCTAAACCCTCTCACCATTTCTCTACAAATATTTAAAAGTCTGAAAAAGCCTGAAATTCAAAAACACTTGTGATTCTAAGCATTTCAGGTAAGGGCTATTCAACTTGTATTATTAATATAATTCATCTTTTATAGATAAGGAAACGGAAGCATAGAGAAACTAAGTAAATTGCTGGAGGTCACAGTTACCAACTTTCAGAGCAAAGACTTGAATCCAGGAAGTTTTGTCCTAGAATCTGGGCTTTTAAACGTTATGGCACCCATTCAGTTGTTCATTCAATTGGACCGCTCATTGGATGTCAGCCATTGTGCTAGATGCCTGATATCAAACGGTGAGGATTTGTCCATTAAAGGCCACAGAGTTAAGTGAGAGGGGCAGAAATGTAAGCAAGCAATTGTCAGATGGATGGCAAATAAAATGGCAGATTACTGTAGGATTAACAAAGAGAACTTGATTGTCTTCTGAGGAATCAACACTAAAGGATGTGATGCAGTTGCAGACACTGGGGAGTTGGTCAGGTATTGGCTAATTAAATGGGCAGACAGAAATCGCTAGAAAGAGCCAGAAAGGCAAATCTGTGATCTCAAAGGATAGAAGAGAGGAAAGGTCCAAGAAGGAACCACTTGTGGATGAATATTCAGGTGACTTGTGTCTGTGGACTGATCTCTGTGCCAGCCTTCAAGTGTGACTAGGTTTTCAAATACCATATAACAGAGAGACATTCAATGGCAACTGGTGACAGAGTGGGTGGGGGCAAAGGGAGGAATGGGAAAGAATGAAAAATGACCCTCAGTCTTCGGTCTTGTGCAAGTAGACAGGGGACAGGTGACACTCCCGATGTCCAAGAGCACAAAGGAAGCAATGGACCCGGCAAGGGAAACAAGGTCAGATTTGGAACATTTGGATTTGAGATACTGAGTAGAGAGAGATATTAAATAGAGAATTTAGGGTCATGACTAAGAATAGTGTTACTGGGACCACAATGCTAAGGTTCAAATTGCAATTTCCCTAACTACTAAATAAATTATGTGGCTAAGGAAGAGTAACTCAACCACCTTAGGTGCTCTTAGGTATAAAATGAGAGGAAATTTTGGCTATGGCCATTTTAGGCATAGCATGGCTGATGGACTGTCTGGAGACTCAAGAGAGAAGAGATCAGGCCCAGAGATGGGGACTTTTGAGTTACTTTTGTGCAACGTGACGTAGACTGAAGCTGTGAAAGAAAGAGGAGAGGGGATCAGAATCTGGGGAACTCTAATATTTAGGGAGCCTGGAAAGATTCACCACCTCCAAGTGCATGCTTCCTGCAGGTTAACCATGGACTCCAGAAGCTGGGCATGTCATCTGCCCTGTGGATATCCACACCCCATCCACCATGCAGTCACACATGGAACCTGGTGACTGCACAGTAGGTTCCAGTTTGTGACTGTCTCCTTCATGGCAAATGGCACCACTGCCATGCAATACACAGAAGAGTCTTAAAGGCCAAGAGAGCCCTGGCTGTTTCCCCAGGGATTTCTTTGTTGGAAAGCAGCATTTCTGAATTTCAAGTAAGATAAATAAATGTCTTTTAAAAAAAGTATTTGCCAATAAAGTTTTCATTTTATTTTTGATTTAATTTTTTAAAAAATTTATTTCAAAGGAAGAGCTACAGAGAGAGAAGGAGAGATGGGATATATATATATATATATATACACACACACACATATATATATATATATATAGAGAGAGAGAGAGAGAGAGAGAGACAGAGACAGAGACAGAGACAGAGATAGAGTGCTTCCATCTGCTGGTTCACTTCCCAGATGGCCACAATAGCCAGGGCTGAGCCAGTTCCTGGAGCTTCTTTCAGGTCTTCTAGGTGGATACAGGGGTCTATGCACTTGGGCCGTCTTCTGCTGCTTTCCCAGGCACTTTAGCAGGGATCAGGATTGGAAATGAAGCAACCAGGACTCAAACTGGTGTCCATATAGGATGCCAGCATTGCAGGCAGAGGCTTAACCTGCTATGTCACATTCTGATCCTGGGTTCAGGTTTTTGCACTTGATCTTTTTGTTATTCTCTTTTTGCATCTTCCCAGTGCAAATGGACTCAAATAACTTAATGCAGACATTGTCACGGCCTGTCAAGATTGCCAGAAAAGTGTAGGAAGCTGTCCCGAGAGCTTTGTATCCTGGTCCCACATTCCATGATTCTCACTCGTCCTTGTTAGTAGACTACAGACACTATGGCACTGCTGTCTGCCTCCTGTGAGTGCTGATGGTAATGGTGTTTAGATCTTGTTTTTCCTCCTGTGAAAGATGTACTGGTTGGTCACAAAGGGTTGGAACACAAAGTGAATGCTCAGTAAACAGTTATTCTCTTCCCTTGTATGCTCTCGCACTGTATTAATAGAGGGAACTTTAGAAAGTTTGTAAAGAATAGAATTAGAAGATACCCTTATGCTGCTGCAAAGATATTTGAAATCCAGGCATGTGTGTGGTTTTAAAAAAGTTCATGGGAAAATATTTATTACGGAACTTTGAATACATTTCAGTGCTTTACATCAAAATAAAGTTTTTGTAAGAAATACACATTTTTTTAAAGTTTTTTTTTTTTTATTTCTCTGTAAGGCAGAGACACACAGGGAAAGTTCCTTTCTTTTCTTTTCTGTTCTTTTTTTTTTTTTTTTTGACAGATAGAGTTAGACAGTGAGAGAGAGACAGAGATAAATGTCTTCCTTCCGTTGGTTCACCCTCCAAATGGCCACCACGGCCAGCGCTGCGCCAATCCGAAGCCAGGAGCCAGGTGCTTCTTCCTGGTCTCCCACATGGGTGCAGGTACCCAAGCACTTGGGCCATCCTCCGCTGCCTTCCCAGGCCACAGCAGAGAGCTGGATCAGAAGTGGAGCAACTGGGACGAGAACCCGGTGCCCATATGGATGCTGGTGCCGTAGGTGGAGGATTAACCAAAGGAGCCACAGGCGCCGGCCCCTGGGAAAGTTCCTTTCTATTCATTCTCCAAATCTTTGCAACAGCTTGAGGGAAAGCAGTAGGGAGCTCAATCCAGGTCTCTCCTGTGGGTGGTAGGGACACAACTACGTTAGCTATAAGTGCTACCTTCCAGGGTCTGTGCTGGGTGGGAAGCTGGAGTCATAAATGGAGCTGGAACTCAAACTCAGGCACTCTGACATGAGATGCAAGTGTCCCAGTCAACATCTTAACCACTGAGCTCAGTGGCCACCTGTAAAGTTATTTTTAAATTCCATTTTTCAGAAAACTTTGGATATACCCTACTATTTATGTTATATTTTATACAGTGATTTTTTTTGGGGGGGGCAGTGATTATAAATGAAGGTATGCCAAAAATTCAGAAAATGAATACATAACAATCTGAGTTTATTTTGGTGAAACATATTTGAAATAAATGCATTTTTCATATTATACATCAAAAAATTTGCACCAAAATATGTTGACTTTCAATATTGTTTTCCCATGAGCTTTTGTAAATATCCTCATATTAAATTCAAAATAGATTTTAATATAAATAGTTATCTTACCTGGCAAAGATATACCTAGCAGGAATATTTGTAAATATAAGAGCCAGCAAACCCATTGAGCATAAGCACTCTGTTATCCCAAGTGCCATCCCAAAGTGTTCCGCTGACTCTTACTCTTATTTCCTTTCTCATCTTTCCAACACCTCAGTAGGAAAGTCTGCCCTGTTGTTCTATTTCTTCCTTTTTCCTCTTTCTTTTATTTCTTTTTTAAAGGTCTATTTATTTGAGAGGAAGAGTTACAGAGAAGCAGAGGGAGAGAGAGAGGAAGAAAGAGAGAGAGAACTTGCATCTGCTGATTCACTTCCTAGATGGCCACAACAGCTGGAGCTGGGCCAATTCTGAACCTCCAGGAGCTTCTTCTGGGTCTCCCATATGGGAGAAGGGACCCAAGAACCTGGGCCATCATCCATTGCTTTCCTAGGCACATTAGCAAGGAGTTGGATTGGAAGTAGAGCAACCAGGACTTGAACCAATGCCCATATGGGATGACAGTGCTGCAGGCGGTGGCTTTAACCTGTTGCACCACAGTGCTGGCCCCTCTTTCTTTTATTTCTACAGGCAGAAAGCAAAGAGAGGAAGTATGAAGAGGGAGCTGAAGAGATGGTTAAGATTTTTGAGAAGATCACTCTCTTGACCTCTCAAGTATGACGAAATAAGATGGAAGCGTGACTTAAGAGAGAGCACAATGGGAGGTTTGGCAAGTGCCATTAGCATGATTCTACCTCAGTGCTATGGAAGGAGCCCGCATAAAGTTGTTCAAAAACACTTTCTAAGAGTAGAAGGCTTTCCTCTACAGAAAGTAAGACAAACAGAATCTGAGAGGTGAGGATTATGACACATATAACAACAGAGTCATGTTTCCATAGCGAAAGAAGGTGCCAGATACCAACCTGGCCAACTCGGCCATTGCCTAGGGCCCGAGCAGCTGCTGGGTTGTGTTCTACTTGCTTTAGTAGCAGAATTTTGACGTTTTCCTCAACTTGCTCTTTGAAATGTAGGTTTCTCATTACAGTTACCATCTGGCATTCTCCCTGTTGTGAAGCCTCTCTAAATATAGGTTAGACTAAGCAAGGAAAATGCCTCTCTCCAAAGAGCTTTCCCTTGGAAAGCAACTGAAAATGGAAATGGATATGGGAATGCGTCACAGAGAATCAGCCTGCTACAGGAAAACTCAGATTTTCTCAAAAGACAAGAGCTCCTCTCAGTTCTCAGTTCTTCTCATATATTTAAATGCAATCAAATTCTTTTTTAAAAAAAGATTTATTGATTTGAAATACAGAGTTACATAGAGAGATAGAGATGGAGAGAGAGAGGTCTTCAATACATTGGCCCAATGGCTGCAACCATGGGAACTGAGCAGATCTGAAGCCAGGAGCTAGAAGCTACTTCTGGGTCTCCCACATGGGGGTGCAAGGGCCCAAGGACCTGGGCCATCCTCTGCTGCCTTGCTAGGCACACCAGCAGGGAGCTGGCTCAGAAGTGGAGTAGCTGGAACTCGAACCAGTACCTATATGGGATGCCAGCACTGTAGGCCAGGTCTTTAACCCATTGTATCAGTCCTGGAAATTGAATCCTTAAACACACACACACACACACACGCGAAATTAGTCTTTCAGGAGACCAGTTTCTGGGAACAACTAACAGCTAAGGAGAGAGATTATGCTTAAACCTGAGTTTGTCATAAGCGTTACCTGCCTACATCTCTCTTTTATTTTCCTTTTCCTGTCATCACTAAATTTTCAAAAATACTCTTTGAGAACCTTTTAAGTATCTAGCATGATGGCAAGAATTATTTGAATTACAATAAAATAAAAGATTACAAGAAATATGAAACATGGTGCCTGCCTTGGGACACATTTAGCCTGGAATTAGGTTATGGACATGCAGTCAATCCTGCAAGGGAGAGGAAGATCCCATCCTATTTGCTAATTTGAGAAGTCGTTCATCCACTCTTCCTCTTGTAACTTTCCCTTTTAGAGTCCATTTGATGGGTCCAATAATGTCTCTGAATTCTAATTTGTCCAATTTGAAAGAATACACCTAGGAAGCCATATTCTAGCATCTATGTTGCACATGTACCCTGAAACCTGGGAACTGTAAGTATGGACAACAGAACTCAACACAAGTGTTCAGTGATGTCTCTTCTCCAGGTGCTGTGCCAGTGCTGCAGCATGGACAAGCCTCATTTTCAAGGAGCTTAGAATCTTCTAAAAAGGACAGATGTGGATGAAACAAATGTGCACAAAGCTGGGAGAAATCATAGCTGGAGAAAATAAATGACACTTTATGTAAAAGATGCGATTTGTTTAGGTTGAAAGATCATTTAAGAAAGGAGAGGGACTAAGATACAGAAGCAACAACATTTTGGGGAGATAACAGGGGATAAAGAAATCCACAGCTAGATCGTAAAGGGCATTACTTTGAGTGGTGTGCAAGCTTGGGTTCTCAGTTCACGTTGGTCTTAATGGGGACTTTGCCAATATTTGCATATTTCCCTGTTGTAGTCTGCAATTATTTTACAAGAAAAGTATTTAGAAGAGTCTACTTTGAGAAAGCCTGTTTGGAGACACAAGGCTGGCAGCTGGTATGTTAATGAACCCATTTCCATAGACTAAATCCCATTACTATTAATATTAAGCAGTCACAGAATGATTCATGCAGCTCTTTTCAAAATTCAAAAAGTGCCTAATGAAAAGGAGGGGAGAGCAAAGAATAAATAGAAATCATGTCAGCAGTTGACTGTCGTTGGGTTACTTGCAGAATCAGTTTTTCTGTCTCAAGCTGACTGAGGCTCAGGTAGAGCACACTGGTTTATTTTACTAAGTAAAACTCTTCATTGGGTTGATACAGGCATACCAGGGCCCTGGGGAATTGATTGATGTTTGCAGGTCACATGACATACCCAGGTTTATAAGGTCTGTGTTCAAGGATTTTGATAGGTTTCCAGCAGAAGAATTCTCCTTTTGCCTCTCACCCTCTGTCTCATGGTCCTCCCTCTCTTCTTGCATTTGCTTCTCTTGTTATAAGGGAAAGATTTTGCAAGTAAGAAATGATTATCCAGGTAAGACTCAAAGTAGATTTGACATTGTGGTCTGCATCATCATCAATGAACTCAACAGATGAGACTGATGACATAGAAATGTGCAATTAGGAGAAAGGAAAGAAGGCATCATTTTAGGCAGGAACAACACCAGTTTTGATGCCAGTGGGCAATTGTAATACTCTATTTCCAGCAGAGGGGCACAGGGAATAAGAAGCTGTGTTGCCTGCCTGTTGTGTCATTACTTTTCCCAACAGTTGTTTGACTGTGTTTCTTCTAAGGGTTTCTGAAGGGCTAAAAGTGCACCATTCAAAGGACCACTAAGAGATTAAGAGGATTCTATAGGATACTGGAGTTTGGAGTCACTGTTATCTATGCACCCGAGTGCAGAGGATTCAAAATCACACTGATAAGTCATTCCTGTTATTCTGAATCTGGTTTTTAAAAAAGTCAATCAAACCCTTTCTTTCACTTTCAGCTATCTTTTCTTTCTCTCCTCTTCTACTCTGGTTCTCTTCTATGAGATGAACCCTAATGTTATTGAAATTAAATCTTGCATTGTAAAAATTACTTCATCACTTAGCACCTTAACAAGCATTTATTATTTCATGGTTTCTAGTGCAGTTCAGCTTGCAGCCCCTTATAAAGGTGTGATGGAGTGGACCGTTTGGCGGAATGGGTAAGACGCTACTTGGGACACCTGCATCCTTTATCTGTGTGTCTGGGTTTGAGTCCAGGCTCCATTACCAATTCCAGGTTCCTGCTTCCAGCACAACTGGGAAGTAGTAGATGATGTCTCAAGGACTTGAGTTCCTACCCACATGGAAGACCCAGATGGAGTTCCAGGATCCTTTCTTTGGCATGGCACAGCCTCTGCTGTTGGAGGCATTTGGAGAGTGACACAGAGGGTTGCAAATATATTTTTGTCTATCTTTCTTTCCCTTTCAAACAAATGAAATAAGCAAAAACAGAGGAAGAAATAAAGACAGGATTGAGGTGTCTGTGAGAGTTTGGGATCTTATCAAGGCTCAGTGGAGTTGATTGTTTCTGGCTTGTTCTGTGGTGGTCGGCAGGCCTGGCTGTGTCTTTATCTGTTGGCTGGAGCACATCTTGGACTCATGGACTTTTCATACGACAGTGCACACTATGGGAGAAAACCAGAGAGTGCACCCAAGATGAAAATCACATTCTTTTTGTAACTTAACTTCAGAAGTAATGTTTTGTTTCTTTTACTATATTCTGGTTACTAGAAGTAAGTTTCTCTTTTCAATCAAAGGGAGATTATAGAAGGGAGGTGGGGGCCGGCGCCACGGCTCAATAGGCTAATCCTCCATCTGCAGCGCCAGCACCCCAGGTTCTAGTCCCGGTCAAGACGCCAGATTCTGTCCCGGTCTCTCCTCTTCCAGTCTAGCTCTCTGCTGTGGCCCAGGAGTGCAGTGGAGGATGGCCCAAATCCTTGGGCCCTGCACCCGCATGGGAGACCAGGAGAAGCACATGGCTCCTGGCTTCAGATCAGCGCGGTGCACCGGCCACAGTGGCTCTTGGGGGGTGAACCAACGGAAAAGGAAGACATTTCTCTCTGTCTCTCTCTCTCACTGTCCACTCTGCCTGTCAAAAAAAGAAAAAAAAAGAAGGGAGGTAGGATCATTGCAGACTGTCTTAGAGGTGCCTACTGCACTGGCCAAGCGTTATGACAAAACCACACTCTCTGAGGGATGGATAAACTCCACAGTATCTTACAGCTGCTGGCACTCTCATTTGTTTGTTTTTTCTGGATACCAAAATACAAAGGTTTCCCACATTATTTCCATAAGATTGGAATTCATCTTAAGATATTCTCAGCCCAGTACCAGGGAAGGAAGTCTTTGGCCATTTGCTTCATTCTCTCCCTCTCTCTCTCTCTCACCCTCCCTCCTTCCATCCCTTCCTCCCCTCTGACTTAGATGAACACAGAACTATTGCTTTATGCCCTTATATTGCATCTGACCACTGCAGTCCCATCTCCTTTCTACAACAGCTTCCACTGCTGTTTGAGACTTTCTGTGTGGGGCCACACACACTTCCTGAGGTCAAGCCTTCTACTGGCTTGCGAGTGGAGTAGTTCAATTCCTGCCTGGTTCAGTCACATTCCATTCATTCAGTTCAAACACACACACAGAGTCTCTAGCAATGATTCTGAAAAGATTTTGTTCCGTTTGCTAATCTTTGGCAACTGGGAAGAACCTCTCACTTCTTCCCTTCATTCCTGTTCTTACTCATTGTCTGTCTTGCAACAGGAAACTTCTCCCAGCCACCTGTGTCTTTGAGTTCTTCTGCTCTGCTTGCCCTTCCTCACAGAAATCCATTTCTATAGGTACTTTTTCATTGGATTCTTTGCCATTTTCTCAGTTATCCATCATGAAAGAATAATGAAACAATTTTGGCAAAGGTAGAACCCCTCTACAGAAAGGAAGGAATGAATAGGTCCAGTGGGATACCTGCTGGAGTGAGTCGGGGAGCTATGCACATGTTGATAGGTTTTATCCTGCTAGTTTTCGCATTCTTCAAGAACTTGTGATTGGATACTCCAACTCACCTCTTCTTGTGGACCCTGGATAGGTGATCAGCATGACTGGGGTGTTCTTTCTTTTCCTTAAGGAACACTCATTGCTTTGGTCATCTTTGGCTAAAGATTCAGGATCTTGACATATCCAAAGTGATCCATTGGGTAGCAATGCCTGGGATCGAGGCAAACCCTCTCAGTATCAACTGTTGTCAGAGTAGGCAATGATTAAGTCCAGCTAAGCATATTCCCGGCAAATGCAGAAGAAATAAACCACACAGCTATTCAAAACCAGCAGGGCCCTAAATGAGTAGGGTAATCTAAGTGATGTGTGCATGAAAGGATAGATCATCAGCTGGAGAATGCACATATTTAAGAGTCATGGGGATAAGATCCAAAATTCTGGAGAGTATAATTGAGAGAAAGTATCTTTATCAATGCAAGTCTAGAAGAACACAGTCTCTTTTAATTTTCACATACATTTAATAGCTATAACCCAAACCAATAATTACTCTAAAGGTCACATTAATGTAAGAATATTTAATAAATTATTATTGCACCCCAAGTAATTTTACTTGCATTAATTTATCTAATCATCGCAACAATTCTAGGAGGTGGTACAATTAGTATACTCTTTACTTGTGAGAACTCTGAAGAGTATGAAGGTTTAGTTACTGAGCTGAAGTCAAACACCAAGATATGTGTGCTTTTAAACTCTAGATTTACAACCATTTTATTGCACTGGCATTAAAACTTCAGTATTGTAGGCACATCAGAAAGATTACTTCTTAAGGAATTTTTAATATAACTGAAAAAATATCTCTGAATTAAAATTAAGTACCATCCTTCCAAACTTAATAGCACCTTAATACATAATTTTATCTGAGCAAATTCTCTGTGGTTGTAAGAGCATGGTGAGAAGGCTGAGTGGGAACTGGGGTCAAACAATCTGGGCTCTGCTGTTCCTAGATGGGCCTTGGGGCTATGTCTTTCAACTCTCTTATCTTCTATGAGTTGAGAGCAGACCTATCCCAGATAGCATGTGTCTCTGAAGAAATATGTGGTATACATGAGCAAGAAGTAGCACTCAATAGTGGTAGCTATTGATATTGCTACTGAGTAATCTCATGATCTCTATGCAGAGGAGACAGCCTGATAAGGCTTGTGAGAGACATTAAGGTTGGGTCTGTTGTGCAGCAAACGATCTAGCTGGAAGGCATATATCCAAATGTTCACCTATATGATGCTCTACCTTCAGATATCTTCAAGTAGTTGCAGGATAGCTGAGATTTTGCATGTTTTATTGCAGGGCATAAGCAAAGTCTCTGTTTTTCCTCCTATGACAATGACAGTAAGTCTTCCCATGAACTAAAGTGATATGATAGTTTGCATTTGAAAGTGAATTGATGGGGCTGGTACTGTGGTATAGCAGGTAAAGTCACTGCCTGCATTGCTGGTATCCCATATGGGAGCTGGTTTGAGTCCTGGGCACTCCACTTCCAATCCAGCTCTCTGCTATGACCTGGGAAAGCAGTAAAAGATGGCCCAAGCCCTTGGGCCCCTGCGACCACTTGGGAAACCTGTAAGAAGCTCCTGGCATCTGGCTTTGGATCAGTGCAGCTCCAGCCATTGAGGCCAATTGGGGAGTAAACAAGCAGATGGAAGACCTCCCTCTCTCTCTCTGCCTCTCCTTCTCTCTCTGTGTAACTCTGACTTTCAAATAAATAAATAAATCTTCAAAAAAATAAGTGAGTTGACTTTCTAGTTACAAATAAGCTTTACATATCTAATGAAGATAATTTTTAAAGAGATGGTCACTCACAAATTTTCTGTTAGTCCAAAATTCTCTATGCTGCATTCTTGACTATTTAACTGTGAGGGTCCTGATTCATGAGTGGAATTGCAACTATTTCTGGGGTAGAGAGATGAGAATAAGGACCCAGGACCCAGGAAAAACTTATATAATAACACATGGATTGCCACAGGGGAGGAATGTGTTAAGACCCGTTCTTTTGTTTAACTCACATGTACTTTTTTTTTTTTAAGATTTATTTGAAAGAGTTACACAGAGAGAGGCGAGGCAGAGAGAGAGAGAGAGAGAGAGAGAGAGAGAGAGAGAGAGAGAGAGAAGTCTTCCATCTGATGGTTCACTCCCCAATTGCCCACAACAACCAGAGCTGCGCCGATCCGAAGCCAGGAGCCAGGAGCTTCTTCCTGGTCTCCTACATGGGTGCAGGGGCCCAAGGTCTTGGGCCATCTTCCACTGCTTTCCCAGGCCATAGCAGAGAACTGGATCGGAAGTGGAGCAGCTGGGTCTTGAACCGGCGCCCATATGGGATGCCTGCACTTCAGGCCAGGGAGTTAACCTGCTGCGCCACAGCACTGGCCCCACATGTACTACCCCCCCTTTTTTTTTAAACAACATTATTTATTTATTTATTTATTTATTTATTTTTTGACAGGCAGAGTGGACAGTGAGAGAGAGAGAGAGACAGAGAGAAAGGTCTTCCTTTACCGATGGTTCACCCTCCAATGGCTGCTGTGGCCAGCGCTACACTGATCCGAAGTCAGGAGCCAGGTGCCT
This sequence comes from Lepus europaeus, assembly GCF_033115175.1. NCBI lineage: Eukaryota > Metazoa > Chordata > Mammalia > Lagomorpha > Leporidae > Lepus > Lepus europaeus. The sequence continues at coordinate 95,732,326 of NC_084839.1, forward strand.
CCTCCTGATCTCCCATGCGGGTACAGGGCCCAAGCACTTGGGCCATCCTCCACTGCCTTCCCGGGCCACAGCAGAGAGCTGGACTTGAAGAGGAGCAACCAGGACAAAATCCGGTGCCCCAATCGGGACTAGAACCCGGGATGCCAGCACCGCAGGTGGAAGATTAGCCTAGTGAGCTGCAATGCCGGCCTTTCTTTTTCCTTCTATCCCTGCCCTCCCAGTAGTACTCAGCCCCATTGCTGCCTGGCAATCCCTTCCTGACTTAAGAAAGACATTCACATGGAATTTGGGTAAATTTCTTTTTTTTTTCCTTTGGAATTTATAACAGGAAAGGAAAAAAATTGTGTTTACTTTCTGTTTGAGAATACAAATACAGGACAATTTTAATTTTCTAATGTGGTATATTTTCTCTACCAGGAAAACTTGCAAAGTAAGTTGGTTGGTTGAGACCAAGGGCATCAGTGAAGTGGAGGAGGCACTTGGGAGCCTCTGTTTCACTAGGTCTCTCAACATCATGAAGAGGAATTGATCTTCATGCCAGTGGTCATTAGCAGGACTCAGTCTCAGAATCAGCTCAGAAAAAATAAGATAAGAATTTTCTGTCTACCAAGAAAGAAAAGGAAGGCTCATTTTCTATCCATATCCTGGAAGATTTTTCCCTCTTGAGCACATTTATATGAGAAAGAAGAGAAGAATATCATGACTCAGGAAATGCTTCAGTGAGACATGGTTTATTTGATGCATCATTAGAAGGCAAATCAGTGCCTCAACAGTCTTTTTTTTTTTTTTTGCATTTAGGAGAAAATAAAGCCAGTGTTGAGCTTTCCATCTAGGAGAGGACTGATCAGTGCAAAGCAGCCAGACCATGCCTAACTAGGGTCTGGGGTTGGGGCTTGGAAGTCTTGGCAAAGCCACCCTCAGCCGTTCTTATCTAAGGCATCCCCTTACAGGTTCCTGGGTCATTTTGTCATAAAGAGTACTCTGAAGAAGTTGGTAATCCGCAAACATGATGTTACAGGGTGATTTTCCTTTGTGGAATGTAACTACAAAGAGTGGAAACTAATACAATTAGTCGTCTCCATCAGTGGTGCGGGTTGGATGGTAGCATCCTTGATGCTCAGAAATGTGTGACTGAATTGCCTCTTCAATAGAAGAAGGGACCTCTGGGCTAATTGCATATTGCTACTTGTTTGGAGCTTTGTCTCTTTATAGCTCTCACTCAGCGGTGGTGTGATATCGTTATTTTCTCATATGCGCAATCCAGTTAATAATGATTTACACTTCCTGTTGCTGTTGCTGTCAGAGCAGCAGTGACAAATCTTGCTTAAGTCTGGTGGGATGCAGTTTTATAAGCTTTCCTAAATACCCTTCCACATTGGCAGTAATATGGATGAGGTGACAGGCAGAGCTCATCTGATGGGAATTTTTCATGATTGTGCTGACACCAGCCTCTGTAAACCCTATGCAATTTTCAAAAGGTGTATTAAGCTGGAGTCTGTTTGTCTATTTGGAAGCTTCAAGCTGTCAGGCACACCTTGTGCTGCAATAAAAAGTGAGCCACCCCAGAGGCACAGAGCTGGTTCTTCAAGCCGAATGCTGAGTGTGTTGTCCCCACTTGATCTGAGCTTGCCACCCCTGGGATGGAAGACACTGCTTCCCCATGGAGGAGACGGTGCATTGCTACCTTGAGCAGGCTGGGTACCCTGTGTTATCCTGCAAATCCACAAGGGAGCTGCACCACTGTTTGCTGAGGAATTTGTGGAGGACATGTAAACTCTCTTCACTGATTCTTCTAGGATTTTCCAAAAATACTCAGGATGGCGGAGGAGATTAAATATTTATCCTTAAAGTGATAGAGGCAAGTGGTATGCAATGGCCATCCACACACCTAAGAGGTCTTTGAAGTTGTAAAAAGCCATGCCTAATTTACAATTTAAACCAAAATACATTCCTATTTGTCTCTGAAACTTATATTCAGATTCTTTTGGTGTAATTAGTAAATACTTTTTTGAACAAGTTTAAATATACAAAGCCAGATTCTTTTAGGTGTCTCCAACTCATAGAATCTGAAACAGCACCTTGACAATAGGGACTCCATTTTGGAGCATCTGAGACTCCATTCTGGGAAGGCAGCCCCCACACACACCATGAGACTCTGGTCTGAAACTATGATCTAGAACAGTCGGACAATAGCAGTGCACTGCATCACACTTGGCAGAGCATAGAAACCCCCTCACATGGTCGCTCAAGCTTGAAAGTAGAAAGGCTGCACCTGGGTTAATGATAAAAATGTGATTTGTCTATGTCCTACATATAATTAAAACCAATAATTGGATTAATGTCAGGATTATAATTAATAATTGTTAAGTTTGTAACTGGTACTGTCAAGATTATAATTGATATTAATTTTGCATAGGTTTTAGGTCAGCTTGACCCCAGTAACTATGTATTCCCCCTTGATCTTAGCAACCATGTATTTCCCTCCCAATTTTGCAGTTTTTGCCTTTATAAACCCTGTTGCTTTGGTCTTCGGGGTCATGAGTTCTTTGGGGCATGAGCAATAAAGGATTCTAAAATCTCCTCTGTCAGCACTCGCTCAGGCACAACAAATCCAGGAATAGCTAAGACAGAGCAGATGCACTTTGCTGGGTATCAGGAGAGACCTTAGGAGAGAGGTGTTTCTCTTTGTCTCTCACAACCGCCATTGTTTCTTCTGCAGATCTGCTCATGTAGGTTTATACGTGGTTCAGGATAGCATGCTCCACTTTGGAGGGTTCCCGTCTTTACTTTGAGCTTTCAATGTCAAATACCTACAACTTCTTAGCTCAAAATAGAAATGATCATGTCTGTTGAAACTGGTGGATGCTCTTTTTTTTTTTTTTTTTTTTTTTTTGACAGGCAGAGTGGACAGTGAGAGAGAGAGACAGAGAGAAAGGTCTTCCTTTGCAGTTGGTTCACCCTCCAATGGCCGCCGTGGCCGGCGCACCGTGCTGATCCGGTGGCAGGAGCCATGTGCTTCTCCTGGTCTCCCATGGGGTGCAGGGCCCAAGCACTTGGGCCATCCTCCACTGCACTCCCGGGCCACAGCAGAGAGCTGGCCTGGAAGAGGGGCAACCGGGACAGAATCCGGTGCCCCGACCGGGACTAGAACCCGGTGTGCCAGCGCTGCAAGGTGGAGGATTAGTCTGTTGAGCCACGGCACTGGCTGGTAGATGCTCTTATGATAAATCATTTAAGGCCAGGAAGATGGTGCTTTGCTCATTTGTTTTACAAGACTATTTCAAAAGGTTCATGGCATAATGGACTTAAAAGCTAAGCTTATTTTGGAGTAGAATTTTTTGAAATTCAGGCGCAGTGCTTTATAATGAACATTTTCCATGAGCTTTTTGAAGCAGGCTTTATGTGGCCAGTTCATCATGGATAATGGATAGGACAGGTTAAACTATAAGAGAAAATTGGGGGGCTGGTGCTATGGTATAGTGGGTAAAGTGGCTGTCTGCAGTACCGGCATCCCATACAGGCACCAGTTCAAGACCCGGCTCCTCCACTTCCGATCCAGCTCTCTGCTATAGTCTGGGAAAGCAGTACAAGGTGGCCCAACTCCTTGGGCCCCTGCATTTGATTGTGAGACCCAGAGGAAGCTCTTGGCTCCTGGCTTCAGATCAGCTAGCTCTGGCCATTGCAGCCATTTGGGGAGTGAACCAGGAGATGGAAGATCTCTCTCTTTCTGCCTCTGCCTCTGCCTCTCTGTAACTCTACCTTTCAAATAAATAAAGCTTTAAAAAAGTTGGGCTTAGCGAGTGAATAATCCATGTGCAAATGTGATGTTCCCATGAAAAAAATGGTTTTCACTATTGTCCCATATTCATTAATGTACTGTATAGAGCTAGATAAAGTCCAATTAAAAATTAAATTCTAGATTCTATGCTCTTTTCTAGGGTCTGAAGAATGAATTCTCTCACAAAAGGGAGACTGCTTTATTATCACAAGTATAATAATATTCACCAGAGGTGTGCTCTTAGGGCACAGGTCACCAATTCCAAGAAGATGGCCTTTCAGGTTCAACATTATCTAGAAGAGAATTCTCAAAGAAGTGATTACTTTAAAAAAATTAGCAACAGATTTTTTCTTTTACTGTGAAATATTCATTACATAAATTCTGCCATTTTAGCCACTTAATGTACAATTCAATGACATTAATTATATTCACAATTTCATGCAATTATCACAACATCACTGTATTTTTCTGAAACTTTCCATCAACCAACAGAAACCAACAGAAAGGATTTTAGAATCCTTTATTGCTCGCAGCCGAGAGTAGGCTCATGCCCCAAAGAACTCATGACCCCGAAGCCCAAAGCAACAGGGTTTATAAAGGCAAAAACTGCAAAATCTGGAGGGAAATAAATAAATCCCTATTGCTCCTTCCACAGCTGTGGAAAGCTGCAGCCTCATTTTCTAAATATTTTTAAAAAGTAGAATATACAATATTTGTTCTTTTGTGTCTGGCTCATTTCACTTAGACGTTTTCAAGGTTCATCCATATTGTAAGCTATATCAGAATTTCAGTTCTTTTATGGCTGAAGGAAGCCCAGTTGCCTGAAGGTACTACATTTTGTGTATCACTCATCTTTTGGTGGACATTTAGGTAGTTTCTACCTTTTGAATGTGAATAAGTTGCCATGAACACTGATGTACAAATGTCTGTTCAGCTCCATTGTTTCCATTCCTTTGGGTATAGCAGAGAGCTGGCCTGGAAGAGGGGCAACCGGGACAGAATCTGGCGCCCCGACCGGGACCAGAACCTGGTGTGCCGGTGCCGCTAGGCGGAGGAAGATGTGTTCTTGAAGTGTGATCTCATTGTGGATTTGATTTGCATTTTCCTAATAACTGATGTTATTGGGTGTATTTTCACGAGGTTATGAGCTATTCAAGTACCTTGTTTGGAGAAATGTTGTGCAAGCCCCTTGCCCATTATAAAAATAAGTTGTTTTGTTTTTTATTGCTGAGTGGTAGGAGTTACTAATTCATTATAGTTATTGTCAGCAGATAGATGATTTTAAAGTATTTAGTCCCATTCTTCAACATCCTTGGAGGCACAAACCTTTTTAAAACTTTAATGAAATTCAGATTACCTATCTTATTGCTATGGTTGCTTGTGCATTGGTTGTCATATCTATTACATTGGTAAATTTAGAGTTGTGAGCATACTCCCCTGTATTCTAAATATCTTATTGTTTAGCTCTTTTATTTGTTTTTGGTACATTTGAATTAATTTTGTGTATAATGTGAAGTAAAGCCCAACTTCATTTTTTGGCAGGTGGGATTCCAGTTGTTCCAGTATCATTTTTGAATACATTATTTTTTATCTATTGGATGGTCTTGGAACTCATGTTGAAAATCAATTGACCACAGATGTGTGAATTTATTTTTAGTATTTTATTATCATCCACTTTTTAATAACAGTCTTTATGTCATTGCCACAATATTTTGAATATTATAACTTTGTAGTATATTTTTATTATTTATTTATTTTTATTTTATTTGAAAGACAGAGAGCCAGACACAGATACAGATACATACACACACACACACACAGAGTTTTCCAACTGATGGTTCACCCTCCAAATAGATGTAACAGGCAGGGCTGGGCCAGGGAAAGCCATAGCCAGGAGCCTGGAACTCAGTCTGGGTCTCCCATGTGGGCAGAAGTGTCCCAGGCAAATGAGTCATCATCTGCTGCTTCCCAGGGTTTGCTGATAAGTAGGAAGCTGGAATTGGAAGTGGAGCTGGGACTTGAACCCAGGAACTCCCATACGGGATGCAGGTGGCCCAAGGAGTGACTTAACTGTTACACCAAATACCTATCCCTGTATTATGCTTTGAAAACTAGAAATATGAGTCTTATAATTTATTATTTTTAGTTATAGTTTTGTTATTTTGGGGAATCTTTTATAATTATATAGAAATAGAAGGACAGGATTGAATCTTCCTAATTATACAAAAGGAAGGTTGTTGGAATTTTAACAGAGATTTCAATGCATATGTAGATTGTTTTTGGGTAGTGTTGACATTTTAACAATATGAAATCTTCCGATCTGTGAACACATAAAGTCTTCTCACATATTTAGATCTTCTTTAATATGTAACTAAATTTTTGTAGTTTTCACTATGCAAGTGTCTCATCTCTTTGATGAAATTTATTCCTAGATACCTTAGTAGTTTGGATCCTGTTACAAATGGGATTAATTGCAAGTTTATAAAAACACACTGATTTTGTGTGTATTGATTCTGTACTTTGTAATTTTGCAGAGTTCATTTATGGCTCTGTTTTGTGGATTCCTTTGGGATGTCTCTGTAAGCATCATGTCATCCAATTTGGACAACTTCCGCTTTTTGATGGATTTTTCTTTCAATTATTTGATATATAATTCCTATGCTTCTGAAGATAAATTGCTTGATAATATTGAGGATGCCTTGTACATAAGCCTCACTCTTGACACTTTCAAAATAGTCTCTTCAACTTTGGCCATTGAAAGCTAATAGTGTATGTTGATGTGGTTCTCTATGTATTTATCCTATGTGGATTTTATGGAGCTCTCAGGAAGTATAGATTCATGTATTTCATCAAATTTGTATGATTTTTGAACACTGTCCTTCAAATATTCTGTCTAGACACTTCTCTCCTCTTTCTGGAATTGCTATAAGACACTTATTATCCTTTTTGAAGTTACTTCTGTTAGGTTGTGTGTACTTTTCTTCACTGTTTTTTCTTTAGCTTTTCACTCAAGAATTTCAATTTTTTTTACCTTTAAGTTTGTTGATTCCCTCTTCTTTCTGCACAAATAAGATCTTGATTACCTCTAGTGAATTTTTCATTTCAGTTATTGTAATTTTTAGCTCCCGAACTTTTGATTTCAGTTTATATTTTCTGGCACTTTTTTTACATTCTCTTGCTCATGCATTATTTTCCATATTTTTGGTCTAATGTTTTCCCTGCATTCTTTGAGAATCTTAAGGTAGTGCTTTTACAGTCTTTGTCTATGAATGGTTGCACTTCCTCAGGGATGGTCTCTGTCAATAAGTTTTGTCTTCACAACAGGCCATACTTCCCTATTTCTTTGTATGTTTTCATTTTTAATTGAAATCTGGGGGTTTGAAGAGTATAGTACAGTAAATCTGGAAGTCATATTTCTTTTTATTGTGTAAAGTTTCCTTTTTTGTAATTGTTGGAGGGTGCTTAGTGTCAGTGACTTTTCTAAAATACTTTGGGAAAGGTTGTATTCCTTATTTGTGGTTACTGGAGTCTCTGTTCTTTTGCAGTTGTTCAGCCAATATTGTGCTTTATTATGTACGTTATACTCAGTTAATATTTTGACAGGTCTTTCTATGAATGCTAGGAATTAAAAATAATTTAAAAAAAAACAGATTTCTTCTACGCTTGGCGGATGGGCTATGTACCATGAAACTCCTTGAGCAGTTGGCCAGATTTGCCCTGAGCTTAGAGATCCATCAGAGCTAAAAGATCAGGATCTTCTCAGCTCTGGTTTAATCATGTAGCTTGCTTTGGGCATGTGTGTGACTTTCTATTTTGAATCCCTAATTTACCAATGAAACTCTCCCCAATTTTTCTTCTGACATTTAGACAGTCTATTAATGTTTCAACATTATATTTTGCCTTAAGTCACAGTATTCTCCAGTATTGCCTACCACTTTTCTGTTCTAAGCAGATCTGCTATAGGTAAAATGCAATGAGTGTTATGCTTCGGTTCTTCAAATATTCTACAACTGACATTCACAACGGTTGGAAAATATGGCCTGTTCTACTTCTCAAATCAGGGACCAGGGAACCACCATTAGAACAGAAGCTGCTGTCCTCAAGTTTACTATTGATTTGGGAAGACCAGGGAGCAACAGACAAAATCAAATATACACAGTAGATTCTATACAACTTATACTGCCTTTTCCTGATTTAGCAGAAATTCTTTTTATTGCTGTAGAATGATGACAGGTTCTGACAACATTGGTTTTGATCATTTCTGCTTGTGTTTTGATGTTTCTGGGAAGTAGGTAGCAATTTGAAGAAATTAACTCTACCGGTTCACTGATGTCTCTTTTTCTCTAAGAAAAGGTGCTTGATTTACTTTTCTAGGAGCAGTAGACAAACTACAATTTTTACAGTGTACAAGTCCTGTTGCCTATTTTTACAAATAAATTAAAATAGTTGTGCTCATATATTTGTGTATTAGTTATACATGATACAACAACAAAGCTGGGTAGTTATAAGAGACCTCACGGGCTAATATCAACTCTTTATACCTTCATGGAAAAAAGGTTGAAGACCCATGTTTCAAAGTTAAAGCTGTTGTGGTGGACTTTGTATTGTGTACTTTAATTTCTTTTCCATTTAATGATACTTAAATATGCATAAAGTTGCAAATGAAGTTTTGTACTTACAGCATTCACAAAATCAAATTTATGAAAAGATGAAGAGCTAAAAAAAATCAATGCAGATACAATTAACAATCTTGATTTAATGTGAGGTTCTTTTGATGAGATAAAATTGGTGATGCTGACTTTAAGTAGAGAAATTACTTACCTCATTTTAGTTCTTGATTACTTGATTTTATTTTTGATTGTGAAAATGATTTCTTTGAATCATGATTATTGCCATTTGAATATTTTTTCCTTCTTAACAATAAACTTTCTAAGTATGCTTGCAAAGGCCCTGTGTTTTGAAAGCTCAACCATTCTAATCTAGCATCTTAGCTTGTGTCTCTAGGAGCATGGCTGGAGAGGAAGATTCTTGTGAAAGTGCTTTGTTGAAGAAGTGTTCTCAGGAGAAACTAGAAAGAATTGTGGAAACAGGATGGGGAAAGGAAAGAATCCAAGAAAATGTCTATTGTATTTTTAGCCTGACTCCATAGGGAGTTCTGATGTAGATGATGTGGCTTAGAGTTTGTCCAGAGTGGAGGCCAGGCAGACTTGACCTTAATTCTCCTGCAACCACTCTGTCATTGTCTAAGGACCCTCCAGAGCATTAATGATCCCCTGCAGGTGTGGACACAGGCGACTCTAGTAGCCCAAGAGAAGATTCCTTGAGACCGTTTGCAAGTGTCAGCTGCCAAGGAGAGAGCTTAACAGAAGCCAGGGGAACTGCTCAGAGATGTTAAGAGGAGCCTTGGGGAACCTGGGCAGAATGCTCTGTCCACTACACAATCTTCAGGCAGAAGGTTTTCATCAATTGCGGGTATCTATCCTACAGTAAACCGAGAGGGGGCTCATTCTCTGACTATATCGCCATAGTCACATAGCTGCACAATTCTCATTTGCACAGTGCATGGGATGCTGTCTGCCTTCCACGGTGAGAGGATGCATTGTTTATCAAGTCATTTTTTCCTTTTCTTATTAGCCCTTCTCTAGTAAAGTATTGTGGTTCTTTGACACATTATGTAATCTCCGTGGTGTCAAATAACATTTTGATTTTGCTAAAGAATTCAGGAGATTAGGACTTACTGTAAAAAAGGGTATTTCTACTATGAATTAGCTCCATTAACTCGGTGATCTTTGGGTCTGGGAAAATCGGTTCATGAATTCAATGGCAAATGAAAGACGACCGTGTCATTTTGACATTATGACATAGCAACTCTGAGGTGGACTGGCACTCCCTTCAATGTCGGAGAAATGACACACTGTCACTCCAGGTGGTCATTTGGCCCAATACTTTTGTAAAACTAAATCAAGCAGAAACCCTGGGATGAACATTTGATGAGAATGCACCTTCTAAAATGTTATCACAAAATAAACGTGCTTAATTAAAATGTTATCAAGAACTCATGTGTTAGTGGCCCCCACATGTACTATGAACATGAGAAGCCAACTTCTCTTGTTTTTGAACTGTCATGCCTTCTAAGTTTTTCAATTACAGTATGATGACTGACATCTGAATTTTGTCTTTTATGCATTTAGAATCCCCATAAGTCACATGGGCTATGCGCATAACAGATACTCAATACGTTGTTTAATATCATAGCTAGCAGGCATTCAGGTGAGATAGAAGCCCAAAGACTTCACATGCTGTTTGAAATCAAGTCTGGGAGATGGAAACTACACAGTGTGTGTCATCAGAAGGCTAGGGGATCAGTGCATGATATGTAGCACTTCTTAGCCATAGTAAAACACACAACTTCGATTTTCTCACTTACATTATAGTAAGAATAAATATACAAGTAGACTTCAGTTTTGGCTCTTAAATGTGAAGAGCATGCGAGTATCAACTCCTGTCTTAATTTTTAATTTATTTATTTATTTATTTTATTTTTGACAGGCAGAGTGGACAGTGAGAGAGAGAGAGAGAGACAGAGAGAAAGGTCTTCCTTTTGCCGTCGGTTCACCCTTCAATGGCCACCGCGGTAGGCGCGCTGCGGCCGGCGCACCGCGCTGATCCGATGGCAGGAGCCAGGTGCTTCTCCTGGTCTCCCATGGGGTGCAGGACCCAAGCACTTGGGCCATCCTCCACCACTGTACTCCCTGGCCACAGCAGAGAGCTGGCCTGGAAGAGGGGCAACCGGGACAGGATCGGTGCCCCGACCGGGACTAGAACCCGGTGTGCTGGCGCCACAAGGCGGAGGATTAGCCTAGTGAGCCGCGGCGCCGGCCTAACTCCTGTCTTTATAACAAAAATAAGCGGGGCAAGTTAAAGATCCACAGAGACATAAAGTAACAGGAGCATTCAAACAGCTAGGCAGCTCCCAGGGACCAGAGCAAAGTCATTGTGCTCCACAAACCATTAAGAACATCTAAGTGTTAATTTTGACAAATTGTTAGAAGTGAAATTTGAATTGGTGTCATCATGAGAAACCTCAGAGCGCTATAGACATTAGGGAGCTCAAATACTTTTGCAAACTTTATGTCTCAGAACTTCCCCAGCTTTTCATGGTAAGGGTCTGAGAAAGATCCCATTGGACTCCTCAAAGGGAAAAGGGTAGAATAGCCATTGTGAAACTCGACTTCAGGGAGAAATAATTCACTAGAGCGCAATCCTGAAACCTTATCTCAGCCAGGGGGAGAAATTGCAATGCAGTCTAATCAGCCTCTCTAAAGGGAGGAAAAAACAGCATGAGACATAGCTGACAAAAATAGGTTGGAAAATCTATAGCCAAAGGAGAAGAAAGAACTATACTCCTGGAGAAAGGACAGAAACACATTAACAAGTGACTCAATCACTGCTGGTGAGAAGCCAAATTGGCTTGGCTACTTTGGAAGTCATTTGGGCAGTTTTTTTTTTTTTTTTTTTTTATAAAGCAAAAACTTTATCATACTATACAATCCTGCAATTGCTTTCCCCCAATTAATTGAGAAATTATGTTTTGCATGTTTGTAGCAGTTTTAGTCACAATCACACCAAACTCAAAGAAATTACAAGGCCTGCTGTGGTTTAAATGATTCCCTTTAAAACCGAGACGCTGTCAACATGATTGTATTGATTGGTGCAGCCTATAAGAAGTGATTAGGTGATGAGGGCACCTCCCTCATGTGTGAGATTAAGGCTCTTCAGAAGGAGGCTTCATGAAGCATTTGGCTGTCTTGACCTTCCACGTTTTGTCATGTGAGAAGCCAGGGTTCCTCTCCTGCAGAATCTGCAGCAACAATAGCATGTTGGAAGCAAAGAGCAGCCCTCACCACACGTCAAACACGTCAGCACCTCGGATTTCTCTGCCTCCTGGGAGTAAGTTTTTGTTCTTTATAAATGATCCAATCCCAACTATTTTCTTAACTATTTTGTTCTAACGACACAAATGAACTAAGACAGTGTTTTTCAGAAGGTGAATGAAAGGTGTTCTGCGGTGCATCCATGCATTGGAGTGAACGATCAGGCTTGTGAAGACACAGGTGAGTCATAAAGGCATGTTACTAAAGGAATCAAGCCAGTGTGAAAAGGCTACATCCTTCACGTGACGTTTTGTAAAAGGCAGAATTATAGAGACAGAAAACAGTGGCTGTCATGTGTCTGAGAAGGAGCTAGGTTTAATATATGAACAACAGGGGTTGTTTTTATGACGGTGAAACTGTTCTGCATAACACAATGGTGATGGATATACGATACTACGCATTTGCCGATGACATAGAACTTTACAAAAAAAAGAGTGAACCCTAATGCAATCCTCCACAAATTGGTATAGAGACTATGATAAAAGAATATAAATATGGTGTCAATGTAAGCCATTGCCTTGCTGAAGGATGTGGAGGGAAGGTTCATTCTAAATAACTCAGGAAATGAGGGAGAGAGTAAGACTAAAATCAAAAGGAATTGTAGAGAAGCACTGCGCTCTAGGTGAGTAGGGAGTTTCCCGTGGAGATGTGGGCTCATGACTCTGAAATCACCACTGACCCAGAAAGCGAATGGAGGGAGGACAGTGAAAGCCAGATTTCTCATGGTTCGACAGGGAAGCTACTCTTAAGCCAAAGCAGGAGGGCTGGTAGGAGTCATATGCCACTGGACTAGAGTTGGAGATAGGTATATATATGTATGTATATATGCACACACAGATGTTATGGACATAGAAATAATCATATAAGTAAATAAATATGCACTCATACATAAATACACATAAATAAATATATGTATTACACATAAATATACATAAAACATATAAATATATACACACTCGTACACACATATACACACAAACATATATCTATACACACACTCACACACACACACTCATATGACCTAGTATATACATACTTATATCTATGCTCTAAGAAGGCCTAGAAGTTACAACACCCCAGTAGCAACAAGCATATCTAGAACCCAAATGTTGGTTTCTTGTTTCATTTTCTAATGAGAGGAACTGGAACTCCTTGGGAAAACGGCTGATTCTAACAGAGTAGGGAATACGGAAGATGAGCCTGAAGCATCCCATAGTGTTTAAAAGTAAAGAAGTGCTCTCACACTATGATGTGGATATTTCAAAAGGATATGGAAGGTGATTGAAAGTTCTCACAGGCCAAAGCTGGAACAACTTGAGCAACTGTAAACAATATAGTCTTAGATTGTTGCCCAAGAATAAGACAAATAGTAATGAATCTATATTATTAAAAATAAATGATTGAATAAATAAATGGAAGAGAATATACAAATGCCCCATAGAGAATCTCAAATAACTTAAGTATACTTCGTTTTTCAAAAAAATCATTTTTTTTTATTTAAAAAGCAGAGTATCAGAGAGATAAGAGAGAAACCCTCCATCTGCTGCTTCACTTTCCAAATGGCCACAACAGCTGGGGCTAGGGCTGGGTCAGGCTGAATCCAGGAGCCAGAATATCCATCCTCGTCTCCCACATGGGTGTCAGGGACCTGAGTATGTGGGCTATCTTCCACTGCTTTCCCAGGTGTGTTAGCAGGAACCTGGATTGGAAGTGGAGTAGTCGGGATTTGAACTGGTACTCTGACTTCCTTTCAAGGTCAAAGTATAGAAATAGAGGAATAAAAGCAACCTCACAGTGGACAAATCCGACACCTACTGCCTGGGCATTGTGATCCAGCTCAGTGTCCCTAGGGACAAATCACAATGATCTGATGCAGTGAAAACGGCAGTTTCCCTCCGTGCTCATCCTCTCAAAGGTATACCACCCCTATCCAACATGGGAAAAATATCACACACTCTTAAGTTGAAGGCAGTCTACAAAACACCTGAGCAGCACTCCTCAGGTCATCGGAAACAAAGGAAGCCTGAGCCACTGTCACAGAGAAGCATAAAGGAGACAGGATCTGCTGCTCAAGGTACTACGGGATCTCGGGACAGAAGAGGATGTGAGCTCAAACCAGGAAGACATGGGCAAGTTACTGACTGTTGTTAATATTGTCTCACTATTGATAGCAGACTTCCCATCATTATGTTGTGTTAACTATTGAGGAAACTGAGGGCTGGGTTTAATGGACAGCTCTGCATTAGCCTTGAAATTTCTCTGTAAATCTGAAACTATTCTACATAAAAATATATTTTAAAAATTCATACCGGGGCCAGTGCTGCGGAGAGTAGGTGGAGCCGCCGCCTTCAGTGCTGACATCCCACATGGGCTCCAGTTCGAGTCCCGGCTGCTGCATTTCTGATCCAGTTCTCTGCCACGGCCTGGGAAAGCAGTAGAAGATGGCCCAAGTCCTTGGACCCCTGCACCCATGTGGGAGACCTGGATGAAGCTCCCGGCTCCTGGTTTTGGATCAGCACAGCTCCAGCCATTGTGGCCATCTGGGGAGTGAACCAGTGGATGAAAGACACCTCTCTCGCTCGCTCGCTCTCTTTCCCTCTCTCTCTCCCTCTTTCTCTCTCTGCCTCTGCCTCTCTGTAACTCTGCCTTTTGAATAAATATACAAATCTTAAAAAAAATTAATACCTGGCTGGTGCTGCAGCTCAATAGGCTAATCCTTTGCCTGCGGCACTGGCACACTGGGTTCTAGTCCTGGTCAGGGCGCCGGATTCTGTCCCAGTTGCTCCTCTTCCAGTCTAGCTCTCTGCTGTGGCCCGGGAGTGCAGTGGAGGATGGCCCAAGTGCCTGGGCCCTGCACCCGCATGGGAGACCAGGAGAAGCACCTGGCTCCTGGCTTCGGATCAGCGTGGTAAGCCGGCCTCAGCGCATCGGCCACAGCGGCCATTGAGGGGTGAACCAATGGAAAAGGAAGACCTTTCTCTCTGTCTCTCTCTCTAACTGTCCACTCTGCCTTAAAAAAAATAATACCCAACTCATGAAATTGTCATGAATTAAAACACATACACACACACACTCATGTGAAAAGCATACATATTCTAAATAACAAGAACAGCAATTCTAAATAACAAAGTGTTTACAATTGAGATTTGGAGGAAGGATCAATACACAGCATCTTTTTCTCAGTTGCTTTGGTTTGGAATTAACTGAAAAATAGACACAGGACATCAGACAAAATGAGGCTTGAAACAGCAGCCTTAATTAGTAGTAAGTATTAACTGTGCTTAGTCCCAGGACCTGGATTGGAATATGTGGCTTTGGTGGGTTTACAATAGACTTCCTAATATTTCACAACAGAACTGACTAAACCTGGCTATATGTAGCTGATGATTCTTTGTGGCCTGGTAGAAATCAGCCCAATATTAAATTTCTCCGCAGACAGGCAGTTACGAAAACAAAGTCACAAGAGGTTGAATGCACACTCCTCCGCTTTTTTCTGAGTGCGCTAATTAAATCTGTCTTAGCACTTCTGAGCGAGCGAGGGAGGGAGGGAGGGAGGGAGGGATGCAGGAAGGAAGCTTGGCTGGACACGAGGAGCCAGGGGAGTGAATGGTGTTGCCTCCCAGTCAAGATCGACAACCCAGCAGAAGCTGGTTAAGACAAACCAGGTCTACACCTGCCTCCTCCTTCGTGTACAGTACACAGCTTGAGGATCTAATAGTGAAACCCAAAGGCGAAGTCTCCTTTGGCAGAATCCCGTGGCTCAGTTGCCATAGCCTTTTGAGGGTGTGTGATTAGGGCGATTCTGTCATACTGACTTTGTAAAGGGGTCCAAGGAGAGCCTTAGAAAATCACTGAGAACTAGGGGCCAACGCTGTGGCCTAGCGGGTAAAGCTGCCACCTGCAGTGGGTGCGGGTTTGAGACCTGGCTGCTCCACTTCTGATCCAGCTCTCTGCTATGGTCTGGGAAAGCAGTAGAAGATGGGCCTTGGGCCCTGCACCCATGTGGGAGACCCAGAAGAAACTCCTGGCTCCTGGCTTCAGATCGGCGCAGCTCCAGCCATTGTGGCCAGTTGAAGAGTGAACCATCAGATGGAAGACCTCTCCCTCTCCCCCTGCTCTCTGTCTCTCCTTCTCTCTCTGTGTAACTCTTTCAAATAAATAAATCTTTTAAAAAAAGAAAGAAAATCCCTGAGAACTTACCGCACTCTGGTTCTTCTGAAGACTTGAAGAGGTGTCTTATCTCTCAGCACCTGCTGATGGAGGCAATGGGTTAGGGAAGACAGATAAAAAGCTATGTGAAGAGCAGTAAGGAAATACGGTTTGCATGGGGCCAGTGTTGTGGCGTAGTGTGTAACACTGCTGTTTGTAGTGCTGGCATCCCATATTTGCAACAGTTCATCTCCTAGCTGCTCTATTTCCAGTCCAGCTCCATGCTAATGGCAGGAGAAAATCAGGGAAGATGGTCCAAGTGTTTGGACCCTGCCACCCACTCAGGAGACCTAGGTGAAGCTGCTGGCTTTGGCCTGGCTCAGTCCTGGACGTTGTGGTCTTTTAGGGAGTGAACCAGCCGACGGAAGATGTCTCTCTGTCCCTCCCTCACTCTGCATCTCTGACTTTCAAACAAATAAGTAAATCTTTAAAGAAAGTTTAAAAAAGAAAATAAGATTTGTGGGGCTGGTGCTGTGGTATAGTAGGTTAACTAAGCCTCCACCTGCGGTGCTGGCATCCCATGTAGGCTGGTTCAAGTCCCGGCTGTTCCTCTTCCAGCTCTCTGCTATGGCCTGGGAATGCAGAGGGTAGCCCAAGTCCTTGTGCCCCTGCACCCACGTGGGAGACCTGGGAGAAGCCCCTGGCTCCTGGCTTCGGATCCACCCAATGGCTGTTGTGGCCATTTTGGGAGTGGAAGACCTTTCTCTCTGTCCCACAATTCACATACTATTATTTAAAAATTCAAGATTATCTAATAACCAATTCAAATTTTGCAGAGGCAAACTTTAGGGATATTCACTTTCTATTCTGAAAACCTAGAGATCATTCTATGAATTGCATTTCAATTGTTCTACATAAGCATATTAGGAAAATTATAAACATACTTCCATTATCTTTATGAAGAGACTTCCTGAAATTTATATTTGATCTGCTTATGAAGATTGTCAAAATTTCAGACACCTGTAATTTGGATAGAGGAAAACTAATTCAAATGATTCTGCAGAAAAGATTTTAAAGAGAAAATCTTGGAAAATTCTACAAAATAACAAGTATTCATATATGCTATGTGTTATTAGATCCATAACCTATAATAAATTACAGTAATTAAAGTAGGAACAAAAATATTTGTTACACAGTACTTTTCTTCAATAACTTAATGTTAAGGGTTTTTTTTTTATCAGTTTATACTTTTTTTAATGCTTTGCTGTATTTACTTCAAGATTTATTTATTTATTTGAAAGGCAGAGTTACAGAGACAGAGGGAGAGACGGGGGAGAAGAGAGAGTATATTTTCCATCTGCTGGTTTGTTCCCTAAATAGCTGCAATGGCCAAGATTGGGCCAGACTGGGTCTCCCACGTGGGTGGCAGGGGCCCAAGCACCTGGACCATCTTCTACTGTTTACTCATTCCATTAGCAGGGAGCTGGATAGGAAGAGGAGCAACCAGGGTATGTACTGGTGTCCATAAGGGATGCCGCTGTTGGATGTGGAGGCTTAACCCAGTGTGCCACAGCGCCGGCCCCTAAATAATTTTTGACTTGTTGCAAAGGCACTAAGGGAGTTCCAGACAAGCCTTCCTCCAGCTTCCCTTAATGTGCACATCGTACTCGTGGCATATCTATTCAAACTCAGAAATTAACCTTGCCAACCTGCGGGCTGTTTTCAGATATCCTGGGATTTTTCACTAATGTTATATAACATAGTGTTTTCAGCATGTAACATCTAACCACTTTCCCTCTCTCTTCCAACGTTGAGAGCACAAACCTTTGCTTCCTCTCCTGATTCCAATCCATCTCCTGTCATATCACCCGCCAGAGAGCCTTGCGATTGGCAGGTCTAATTCCAACAGATTTCGCTGCAGAACTAGAAAATGAGCAGGGGGGTAGGGGGTCCTGAACAGCTTAGTGGGAGAAATGAGGGGACAGAGCACAGCCCTGGAGACCAGAGCCATCTACACAGAAAGGAGTTTAGAAAGAAGATACAGAAGAAGAGACAAAGAAATTTATTGTGTGTGTGTGTGTGGGGGGGGGGGGGATTCTGTTTAATGATAGACCTTATTTTAAAAGGAATGCAAAAGAATTGTTTTAGAAAGAGAACATAAGATACAGGAAATGTTAGAATACTAATAGAACAAATTTGAGTTACCTAAATTGTTAGTTCCATAAGATGCAAATTAAAGATTGGATTAACTTCCTTATGGGGCTGTAGTGCCATAAGTTAGTCCTCTGCCTGTGGGGCTGCATCCAATGTGGGAGCCGGTTCGAGTCCTGACTGATCCACTTCCGATCCAGCTCTCTGCTATGGCCTGGGAAAGCAGTAGAAGATGGCCCAAGTCCTTGGGCCCCTACACCCACGTGGAGAGACAGGAAGAAGCTCATGGCTCCTGGCTTCAGATCGGTTCAGGTCCGGCTGTTGTGGCCATCTGAGGAATAAACCAGCAAATGGAAGATCTCTCTCTCTGTCAGGGCTAGGCCAGGCTGAAGACAGGGGCCAGAAGGTTCTTCTGCATCTCCAAAATTGCTGCAGAGGCTCAAGCACTTGGACCATCCTCCACTGCTTTCCCAGGCACATTAGCAGGGAGCTGGGTTGAAGTGGAGCAACCAGGTCTCAAACTGGCACCCACATGGGATGCTGGTGCTGCAGGTGGTGGCTTTATCTGCTACGCCACAGCACCAGCCCCAACTCCACCTTTGTTTAAGCATATCTTCTCAACAAACAACACAACTACGCTTCACATCTTGTTTCGGAGTTTTTACTGCCATCTTGACAAAATTAGTTCCTTACCTCATCCGTGTCCTATTAATCTTTTCTGTACAGCTCCACTCACAATTAAATCTTCCTTCTTATTGAAACTACTTCTGATTATGATGACACCATTTAACCGCTGAACACAGATTCCATAAGCCCAGCTGCCCGGAAGTGCAGAGGTTGAATTTATAGCCCTAAAATTCAATGAAAGCTGGGAGTCCAGGGAGCCCTCATGGTCGATGGAGGTGGCGGTGGTTAATTAGCACAGCTCCTACCCATCAGTGCAGTTATCTGTTGTTGGCAGTCAATGTCATTAACAATTTCAGGTTTGATATTCGTGTTAGGATGTTATGTTTCTGGTTAACATGCCAACTGCCAGTCTGAACCCAACTTATCTGGCATGACATCTAAGCAGACTCGAGAGAGCCTGATAGAGGTCCTTTTGTCTTTGCTCTTTTCTGGTGCTCTTCCCATCTTCCACACAGCAGTAGTCAGTAATGAGCTCTGAAGAACAGACCTTCCCGTAAGGGCTCTAGGCTATTTGAACTCATTCTCATCTCGGAGACTGCTGATTTTACTCTTCTGTGAAACTCAATAACAGGTGCATTGGGGAACTCCAGAGCCAAGACCTGATAGGTGATCTCTTCCTTAACAACATTATTTGCATTCTCAGGCAGGCTTCTCAATTTCTTTGAGCATGTGTCTCATTGTCCGTGGGTTGGAGGTCATGATTATCTCACACTGCTGTTGGAAGATTCAATTATATAGCACGGGTTAAGCAACTAGCACGGTGCCTGGCAAATGGCCATGGTTCCTGAAGACACAGCAGCTTTCATGGGTGTACAGATGCCCCATAAGGAGTTTGGTTTCTTGAGTAGCAAGTTTCTTTCCTTGTTATCTGCACCTGCATGTGTCACCCACAATGCCTGACACAGCACATTAGTGGATCATAAAAGTTGCTCTTTCAAGTGGTGCTAAGTCAAGTAAAAGCATACAAACATCTACAGACAGTTTTCCCTGGAAAATACTAAAACCAGGATTTTAATCCAGGATTACACCCCCTCCCCCTGCCACACTCCCCAACCAAGGATGACCTACTTAGGATCAGAAGAATAAGGGAAGACTGGGGATTTTATTGGGAAAGAGAAAAACTCCTAAACTTGCTTTGGAAGGAAACTTCTTGGCACTTGCAATTCAGGTCAAAGGCAGCAGCTACCAAGTAAAACGGTCTTATAGTCAGAGCAGGCAGTTGCACCATCAGTTAGGAGGTAAAAGTCGGATAAAAGTCTAAAGTCGCAGCAGTCATTTTGTTTGGTGTTGCCTTGCTATGCAGTTCTTGGAGCAGGGCCCGAAGTGAAGCACTTTCCCTTATGGGCTCCCAGCTCTATTTTAGTTTGAGTATGGCAAGAATGACTCTGTATAGTCTATTTTCACAGAGTTTAGCCCTGTACCAGGCACAGATTGGACATTTGATCTTTCCCCCCGCCCTTCTTGTAGGAACTCCCCCTTGAGCTGGAGCTAACAGTTCCTTGAAGAGCACAAAACCCCCTGAGATTGGGTGTCCCGACTCTCTCTGCCCTGTTCAGCCCTGGGGAAGAAGGCCAAGGTGAAGGGAAGGGAGGGAGCAAACAGGGACTGCCTCTGGCCTCCCAGGGGCGATGACTGTAGAGCTGACATATGTAAATCACCCTCCAGGGTCAAGCTCACAATAAATTCAAATTACCTGAAAATGTATTCAGCGACAGCAGCTGTTGTTTGACTTCAAAGTGACTCAGGGTACAGGTAAATGTCCCACAGCTACTTTAGCATTCTATTAATCAAATTATCCAAACCTACTCTGCCAGTCTCCTCTCTCGTGATAAACGCTGCACCCAAACTTTGCTGTATTGCCCAGGCTTTCCTTCTCCAACCTCTTAATGTCGAGGATCCTTCTGATCATGAAAGCAAGGCTGTTAAGTCTCTCAACAGAAACTCGCATGCGCGCACACACACACACACACAGAATGGACATTCCATTTCCATTAATTCACAAGTCCTCAAAAACCATGCTTTGGATCTGCATTTCCAGGGACTCTGAATTAAGAGCTCGGCTGCAGACTACTTCCCATATTTAGCTAAAGAATTAGACATACGCAGCAGGCTGATGCAGGAAGCTGGAGACGCAGACCGGTCCTTTCCCATGAGCATCTTTCTCTTGAAACCAAATAGTTCATGTCCCATGAAAAGTAAAAGGTGAGTCTCATTAAGGGAAAGAATCCTTGAGAGAAAGACGGTTGACAGACATGGTCTGTCTCAGATCCCTACCTGTGCTCAACGTCTCCCCAGCAAAACGCCAGAGAACTCCTGATAGGCGCGGTGTCCGTAGCCATATTGTGGTGTAGTAATACCCCTGGCAGGTGCTCCAAGCCCTGAGGAAGGACGCTTTTGAAAAGAAAAAATGTCCTTTTGGTACCCTGTTTCCAACAGTGGTACTAATGTCAGAGACAAATTGAGTAAAATAACCTGTTTTCATAAAGTGCTAAAGATTCTGAAATAAGACAATATCCTTATCTATACACTGGCTGATTATGCTAGTATTTTATGGTACCTTAAACTAAAGCTTTATAATATGTAGTCTTTTTGTTTTTTAAATATTTATTTATTTATCTGAAACACGGAGAGAGAGAGAGAGAGAGAGAGAGAATCTTCCATCTGCTGATTCATTCCCCAGTTGGCCACAATAGGCGGAGCTGCACCAATCTGAAGCCAGGAACCAGGAGCTTCTTCTGGGTCTCCCACTTGGGTACAGGGACCCAAGAACTTGGACCATCATCTGCTGCTTTCCCAGGTGTCTTAGCAGGGAGCTGGATTGGAAGTGGATCAGCTGGGATTTGAACCAGTGTCCATATGGGATGCCAGCACTGCAGACGGCGGCTTTACCTGCTATGCCACAGCACCGACCCCAGTCTTTTTTGTTTTTAAAGATTTATTTATTTTATTTGAACAGCAGAATTACAGACACACACACAGAGATTTTCTTTTTTCTTATCTTTCTTTCTTTTTTTTTTTTTTGGACAGGCAGAGTGGACAGTGAGAGAGAGAGACAGAGAGAAAGGTCTTCCTTTTTGCCGTTGGTTCACCCTCCAATGGCCGCCATGGCCGGCATGCTGCGGCCGGCGCACCATGCTGATCCGATGGCAGGAGCCAGGTGCTTA
This sequence comes from Lepus europaeus, assembly GCF_033115175.1. NCBI lineage: Eukaryota > Metazoa > Chordata > Mammalia > Lagomorpha > Leporidae > Lepus > Lepus europaeus. The sequence goes on from NC_084839.1 coordinate 95,754,189, forward strand.
TCCTGGTCTCCCATGCGGGTACAGAGCCCAAGCACTTGGGCCATCCTCCACTGCACTCCCGGGCCACAGCAGAGAGCTGGCCTGGAAGAGGGGCAACTGGGACAGAATCCGGTGCCCCAATCGGGACTAGAACCCGGTGTGCCAGCACCTCAAGGCGGAGGATTAGCCTATTGAGCCGCGGTGCTGGCACAGATTTTCCATCTGCTGGTTTACTCCCTAAATAATGGCCAGGTCTGGGACAGAGAGAAGCCAGGAAACAAGACTTCTTCCAGGTCTCCCACTGGGTGCAGGGGCCCAAGTACTTGGGCCATCTTCCACTGCTTTCCCAGCCATTAGCAGGAAGCTGTATCAGAAGTGGAGCAGCCAGGGATTGAACTGGCACCTATATGGGATGGTGGCACTGCAGATGTTGGCTTAACCCACTATGCCACGGCATCAACTCCTAACATGTATTCTTAATTCAGCCTGAAGGTCTCTGACTTCACTCATCCCTTTTCAGTCTATCTACAGATTTTTAAATAAACTGTACAGATTCGCAGATTATTACGTGATGTCTTGATACATGTATGCACACTAGGTAATGTCCAATCAGGGAAAACATGTCTATATCCTCAAACATTTAACCTTCCTTTATGTTACAAAGATTCATAATCCATCCTTACATTTTTAAAGAGAGATATAGAGTTGGTTGTCTTCTATAGTCACCTTACTGATTCTGATAGAATCCTGGGACTCTTGGCCAGAGCCACGGCTCACTTGGCTAATCCTCCGTCTGCAGCACTGGTATCCCGAGTTCTAGTCCCGGTTGGGGCACTGGGTTCTGTCCCGGTTGCTCCTCTCCCAGTCTAGCTCTCTGCTGTGGCCCGGGAAGGCAGTGGAGGATGGCCCAAGTGCTTGGGCCCTGCACCCACATGGGAGACCAGGAGAAGCATCTGGCTCCTGGCTTTGGATGGGCACAGTGCGCCAGCTGTAGCGGCCATTTGGGGGGTGAACCAATGGAAGAAAGACCTTTCTCTCTGTCTCTCTCACTGTCTAACTCTGCCTGTCAAAAAAAGGAAACAAGAATCCTGGGCCTCTTTACTTCTACCTTACTATAACTTAGCACCCATTAATCAGTTTTTCCTCACCCCTCCTTTTACCCTACTTTCCCTAGTCACCAGTAACCATTATAATGCTCTTAACTTCTGTGAGATTAACTTCTTTACATCCCACATATGGCTGAGATCATGCAGTGCTTGTCTTTCTGTGCTTGGCGTGTTTCAGTTAACATAACGACTTTTAGTTCAGATTCCACCCTTTTGATAGCTGAGTAGTTTTCCATTGTGTATGTATACCATAGTTTCTTTATTCATTCATTAGTGAATGGGCACTTGGATGTTCTATTTCTTAGCTATTGTGAGTAGTGCTTCAGTGAACATGGGTGTGCAGATGTCTCTGAAACAGACTAATATTCTTCCCCCGGGATATGTATCCACTCCTGGGATTCCTGCGTCTCGTAGTAGTTCTGTTTTCAGTTTTTGGAGGAACTGTATGACTGTCATAACTTATATTCCCACCTACGGTGTGCGAGGGTTTCCTTTTCTGTGAAGTCTGGCAACACATGTTCTCCTTTGTCTTTTTGATAATGGCCAGCCTTACTGGAGTGAGGTGATATCTCATGGTCGTTTTGGTTTGCATGGACCTGAAGGTTACCAATGTTGAGCATTTTGTTATGTATTTGTTGGCCCTTTGGGTGTGCTCTTTTGAGAAATATAAGTTTAGATAGCCTGCCCATTTTTAAATTGTATTATTTCTGGATATTTTGCTATTGAGTTGTTTGAAGTTGTTTTATAATGTGCTTATTCATCCCTTGTCAGATATGTAGCTTGCAAATGTTTTCTCCCATTCTCTAGGTTGTCTCTTCATTTTGCTTTGCTGTACAGGTGCTCTTTAGTTTGATGAAATCCCATTTGTCCATTTCTGCTGTTGTTTTCTGTGCCTCTGGAATCTGAACCAAAAATTTTTGCTGTATATAATATCCTGAAATGTTTCTGCTATGATTTCGACTAGTAGTTTCAAGTTTTAGGTCTTCCATTTAGGTATTTGATCTATTTTGAGTTGATTTTTATAGATGGCAAGAGATGGAGGAGTGTCCAGCTTTATTTTTCTGCATATGGGCTTCCAATTTCCCCAGCACCATTTTTTGAAAATTCTGCCCTTTCTCCAACGTGTGTTCTTAGCATCTCTGCCAAAGACCAGTTGGTTGTAGACACACGGGTTTGCTTCTATACTCTCTATCCTGTTCCATTGGTCTATGTTATGGTTTGAACATAATTTGGCTCCCGAATTTCATACAGATCAAGGGTACTAACTATAGGAGGTGGGCTTAATGGGGGAGCTGTTAGATTATTAGGGGTTTTGCCCTAGAAGGTGGTTCTCGTGAGAAGGTTGTTTATGTGAACTAAACGTGCTTCTGGCTCTGTTTTCCTGCCTTGCTCTCTGATCATCCCTCTGTAACCTTCTAGCCTACCACATGCCTAAACCGAAGGGGCTACCCGGTCTTGGATGACGAATCTCAAAAACTAGCTGAAATAAATCTTTTTCTCTCCAAAGTAGGTCCTTTCAGGTATTTTAAAGTCATAAAAAACTGACTAATATACTGCTATATGTCTGTTTTATGTTAATATCATGTTTTAAATACTGTAGTTTTGTAATGCAGGTAGCGTAATGCCTCCTATTTTGTTCTTTTTGCTCAAGATTGCTTTGGCTGCTCAGGGTCTTTTATGGTTCCACACAAAGCTTAGTAGTGCTTTTTATAGTTCTGTGAAAAGTGTCATTGGTATGTGGATGATTCCATTAATTTTCTAACTTGCTTTAAGTGACATAATTAATGTTAATAGAATTTTGGTAGAGCCTTTGGAGTTTTCTATTCATAAGGTCATCTCATTCTATAAATGCGTGACTATTTGTTTTGTTAGGAATTGACATTTATGTATCATTTCCATTTATCACATCATGAATAATTCAGCTGTGAACTTCCTTGTAGATGTCTTTTCAATGAACATAGGTTAGCCGTTTTGTTGGAAATACCAAGGATCCCGTTGACGGTTGTTGAAGTACATATATTTTAACAGATACTACCAAAAATATCCAAAATGTTTGTACCAATTCCATTTCCAGCAAGGTAGTAAGCATTCTAGCTGCTTCACATTTCCCCAGTGCTACTGCCACTTTAAAAAACAATTAGCTGTGGCCAGTGCTGTGGCACATCCTGTTAAAAACCGTGGCCTGCAGTGCCAGCATCCTGGTTGCTCCACTTCCATCTCAGCTCCCTGCTAATGAGCCTGGGAAAGCAGTGGAGAATGGCTGTGGTCCTTGGGCCCCTGCAACCACGTGGGAGACCTGGAAGAAGCTCGTGGAAACTGGGTCATTGTGGACCTTTGGAGAATGAACCAGTAGATGAAATATTCTCTGTCTCTCTCTCTCTCTGTCTCTCTCTCTGTCTCTCTCTCTCTCTGTGTTCTCTTTCTCTGTAACTCTCAAATAAATAAACAAACAGCCAATGGGTTCTAGTCTTTGGGGTATATTACAGTAATGGGATTGCTGGATCATATGGCAACTCTATTCTAATTTTATCAGAAATCTCCACAGTTTTCCACAGTGGCTGCACTAATTTACATTCCCACCACTAGTGAATAAGTTTTCCCCTCCTCCACACCTTCACCAACATTCGTTACTCTCTGTGTTTTGGATTTTAGCCATTCTGACAGGGTGAATAGCTCATTGTGGTGCTGATTTGCATTTCCCTGATGGCTACGGATGTTGAGTATTTTTTCAAATATTTGTCAGTAATTATTATTTCTTCTTTTGAGAACTATCTGTTGATGTCCTTTCCCTGTTTCTCAATTTGATTAGTTGTTTTTTGGTTGTTGAGTTCCGTAAGTTGCTGATACAATTGGGATACTAATCCTTTGTCAGATAGGAGGTTTGCAAAGAGTTTTTACCATTCTGTTAGATGTCCTTTCACTCTATTGATTGTTTCCTTTGTTGTGAAAAAGCTCCTAAGTTTTAATCTAGTCACATTTGTTTAATTTTGCTTTTGTTACCTGTGCTTTGGGGGTTCTTTCCAAGAAGTCGTCCCCTACACGAATGTCTTAGAGTATTTCCCTACAATTTCTTCCAGCAACTTCATCATCTCAGGTCTTAAATTTAGGTCTTTGATCCATCTTGAGTTGATTTTTGTATATGGAGAGAGTTTTGCCAGCATCATTTGTTAAAGAGATTATCCTTACTTTATTGTATGGTCTGGGTACTTTTTCTCAAAAATCAGTCGGCTATATGTATGTGGATTAATTTTGAGGCTCTTTATTCTGTTTCACTGATCTATGTATCAGTTTTTATGCCAGTACTAAGCTGTATACAATACTATAGCATTGCAGCATGCTTTGAAGTCGGGTATTGTGATTTCTCCAGCTTGATTTTCCTTGTTTAGGATGCCTTTGGCTAGTCTGAATCTTTTGTGATTTCACATGAATTTTATGATTGCCTTTTCTAGTTCTGTAAAGAATGTCATTGGTATTTTGACAGGGATTTCATTGAATCTGTAGATTGCTTTTGGTGGTACAGACATATAAATGATATTGATTCTCCTAATCTATGAGCAAGGAATATGTTTCCAGTTTTGTGTGTGTGTGTCCTTGATGATCACTTCCATTAGTATTTAATAATTTTAATTGTAGAGATCTTTCACTTCTTCGCTTAAATTTATTCCTAAATATTTGATTTTTTGTGTGTGTGGCAACTGTGAATGCGATTTCTTTCTTGATTTCTCTTTCTGTGAGTTCACCATTATCATACAAAAAGGCTATAGTTTTTTGTATGTTTATTTTGTAACCTGCAACTTTATTAAATTGGTTTATCAATTCTAACAGTCTTTTTGGTGGAGTATTTAGTTTTCTCCATGTACAACATCATGCAATCTGCAAATATGGATAGTTTGACTTCCTCTTTTCCAATTTTCATGTCCCTTATAATCCTTCTCCATTTCCTGAAAAACTTCTAATGATTTGCATATAAACATATAAATATTTGTCTATGCAACATTTTTATGATTTGCATCTAGAAACACAGTTAGGTTCTAGCTCATAGAACTTTAATTTTTTTTCTTTTATCTGAAGTTTCCTTAGGATGTCTGAAAGCTGGGCAGGATGCAGTGTGATTCTTCCTTGGGTGGGATGCATTCTGTATGTAACACATAGCACACTGCATTCCAGTCATTGGAATCTAGTAGTGTCTCAATTGTTGTGCTGCAAAAAATTAATCCTACAAATTTTCAAAACACATTACCAAGAATTAGAAGCAGAATAGACTATTAAATCAGTCACCATCAAATGTTTGATTTATTGTTACAGTGTGAGAATTTAACCTGGTCAGTGTTAGCAGCCATATCGGATAAGGGGCTGAATGCAGTCATCATTTTGGGGAGTTAGAAGACAGCGCCAGATGCTCCACTTTGGGTCCAGGTCCCTGTTAATATGCCTGGGAAACTGGTGGAAGGTGACCCACGTACTTGGGCCTCTGAGCCCATGTGGGAGACCTGGATGGAACTCCTGACTACTGGCTTCAACCTGATCCAGCTCTGGCTGTTGTGGCCATTGGCAGGGCTAGGGGAGGGAACCAGTGACTGGAAGATGTATCCCACTCTGTCCTCTCTCTGTAGAAACTCTGCCCTCCAAATAAATAAATAAGTCTTCAAAAACATTCACAGTCCCATTTATAGATCTATTGGCAGTTTTCCTTCAGAAGCTGGACATCTATGAAATTAAAAGCAGATTGTTTCAGTAGTTCAAGTGGAATTTCTAAACGGTCAACATAGGGGTGTAGGGACTCAATCATGCCATGTCCAAATTCACATATAGAATCTCTAAATACCTAAGTGACTGTATTTGATGACAAAGTTGATCTTTAGGGGGTAATTACAGATAAATGATGGCATGAAGTTGGGACTCTAAGTCAATAAGACTGGTGTCCTTTTAAAAAGAGGAAGAGAGACCAGTGCTTGTGCTCTTGTCTTGCCTCTTGCCTCTCTCTCTCTCTCTCTCTCTCTCTCTCTCCCTCCCTGTGTGCGCAGAGAAAGGCTAGTTGACAAGGCAGCCATTTAGAATCCAGGAAGAAAGGCTGTGCTGGAAACCAACCCTGAGAGCACCTTGACCCTGGATTTTCAGCCTCCAGACCTAGGACAAAATAAATTCCTGTCATTAAGGCCGCCAGTGATATTCTACCATGGCATCCCTAGCAGACTCATGAAGCGAGCGTAACGTGCATCCCTAGTAGATTTCATTTTCTTTATTGCTTTTGCTATTAGAATAAAATTGCACAGATGGAATATTTGTTCTTAAAACTATTTTGACATCAGATTTTACCTGGCGGGCGACTTTTGTATCTGGTTAGCCAGCAGAGGAATGAACTTGGTCTCTCCGGCCAACAGGAGTGGTCACAGGTACCCTTTGGCATGGTTTCTTCTGCGTGCCCTGCCTCACTGATCAGGTATTCTGTAGCAGGAGAGAGGTGTCTGCCTGGAGTGTATTTGCATTTGGTGTTCTGTAAAGCTTTCGCACCTCCTCTTGCCAGCATTAACCATCGTTTGAATTTTAATGATGGATTATCTAAATACGACTTGTGCTCTGTGTTTCTGCAGTGCCTTGAATTTTAATCTGCTGCTACTGTCAGTTCCAGTCACTCCATTTTAAATAGACTGTTCCATCTGTGGACCCGCGTTTTTGGCATCACCAGTGAGAAGCTCTGGGTAGTATGTAGTAGTCGCAAGCAGTAAGATTCTACCTGTCCCACCTGTCAGCACGAGAAAGGATGGAGCATACTTGAAGTCTGACTCCCTCATCACTAGTAGCACGTGACTCTACTAGGCTTGCATGCTCAAGGAGAATGAGCAGCAAAATTGAGAGTGCGGGTTTCTGTGTCACCAGGAACAAATAGCACAGGAGGGAGAACTTCCTACAGTGGAAAGGCAAGCACTGTGTTTGTCCTCTGGACATGCTTTCTTCAAATCTTCTAAAAATTCAGACTGCATGGCAGTAACTCAAGGGAGTCACCACAGGTTTTTTTTTTTTTTTTTGAAACTATGTAATAGAAAAATGCTATCAAATATTATTGTGAATTGGGATCAATCTAGAAGATATTAATTTTTTCTATTAAGTCACAATTGCCAAGGCAACCAAGAGAGGTATTGAATTGTAAATGAGCAGACAACAATTATTCTTTTGCATAACATATATATAGCACATTTTTCTTTTGCATACATATATTTATTTTTACTAACAACTGACTATTATTGTTGATTCTGTTACTTAGCAAATGATTTACCTTATTAATATATCCAGTAAATACTTACTGAGCACCCACCAAGCAAGATATAATGAAAATAGATGTATGCATTTAGGGATGGCAATCAATAAGGAAGTATAAGCCATAAGCATAAATCATGATTTGCTTTGAGGATATGCAGTATTGCATCACTTTTCCTCCCAATGATGTGGGATCAGGTAGGCAGGACAACAGCTACTCCCTGGTTGTGTGTTGGATAACAAATGGATTTCTGCTGTGAGAGCACAGTTTAGGAAGCTGGAACTCACAGATATTATCTAATGCATCTGGAGAAAATATTAATTACAATTCTCATTTTACAGATAATGAAATGCAGGCTTCGTGAGGGAAGTAGTTTATCAAAAACTTATGTAACCAATATGTGACAGACACAACAATTGAACTCAGACCTAATTCTAAATTCAAAATCTCTATGCTACTTCACATTGCCATAAGAGAACTTTGAACAAAGTAATTTACAAAAACAAGAAAGTAGAAATTATCTGTGTGCTCTACCAAAGAGGAAATGAAAATGAGAATCAAATTTTCCAGTGGTAGGAAAATATGCAGCCATTAAATATGATATTGCAAGGAATGATCCCCTGAGACAGTTTTGTGCTGCTATGTTATGGTGTGTGTCTGTGTGATGGAGAGGTGATATTATGGAAAAGTATATGCTTAGCTTAACGAGAGCCATATTCAAATATTGATTGAACAAGTGAAGAGGAAAATCTATCTATCTATCTATCTATCTATCTATCTAAAGACTTATTTATTTGTAAGTCAGAGTGATAGAGAAGGAGAGGGAAAGAGAAAGAGAGAGAGATCTTCCATCCACCACTTCACTCCTCAAATCCATCTGGATCTCACGTGGGTGTTGCAGACCCATGTACTTGAGCCATTCCCCACTGACTGTCCAGGCATGCTGGCAGGGAGCTGGATCAGATATGTAGCAACTGGGACTTGAACTGTCACCCTGACATGGTATACTGCCATTGCGTGTGGCAGCTTAGCTCACGCACCACAATCTCAGCTCCTACGCAAACACTTTATGATGCCATTTTCCTTCCTTCCTTTCTTCTTCTTCTTCCTTGTCACCTTTGTGTTTGTCTTTCTTCTACTCTTTTTTCCTTTTGTCTTTTCTTTCACTTCCTTGTTTTGTCTTTCTTAATTGTATGTAAAATATGCAAGTGTTAAGCCAATGAAAAGGAAAATGGAAATTCTGAGAAAAGAAATTGCTCCCCCCTGAAATGCTCAAAATGTGGAAAGGCCCCATGTGAGGATATGGCTTACAGACAGATTAGAAAGGAAAGTTGTTCCAGGAGGAGGGACAGGGGTCAGTGGAAGAATGAGCAGGATTTGCACAAAGACCACAGCAGCCAATGAGTCGTCAGTCTGTTGAAGCAAACATCTCCACAAATGGAACATTTTTGTACCAAATACTCTGGAGTCTTTAGTTCTCTGTGCTGTGACCTGATTTTTTTTTTTTTTTGTGTGTGTGTGTTATTAAAAAGGGGCCTTGTATTTTTAGTGCACTCCTTAGGAACAAACTTGTAAAGTGTGCTCTTTCTCAATGCACAGAAGGTAGACGCCTCTTAGTTTTCTTGAAACCAATAAAAATAGTGAGAAATAGTTATGTTCACGAGTAGATGTTAAATCTAGGGCGCGTACTTGCCAGAAGACATAGGGCACTTGGCAAGCTTGAGCTCAAGCTATTAAACATGAGGGCCTATTACTGAATATTTATGGTCTGCACCATTCTTGAAATGGCATCATTTGCGTGTCCTCCGACAGTTTATGACAGGTATTTCCATACTGATCATGAATACACTAGTGAGCTTCAGCAGCCAGGGAGGCAGCCTTCTTTTGGCCCTGATGCATTTTTGTGCTCCACCATAGCATATGCATGGATTTCAAATGAATATAGTACAGCACAGATTGTATAAAAACACAACTTTTCAACTTCAAGCCTTTTCACCTGGAGTTAGCCTTCTGTTTTGAGGAGTGTCCTACTTCTATTTTTATTAAGAAGATGAAACAATTGTACATATTGCTGGCATGAACTTCCCTCACCCCCACAGTCCTTCTTTTGTTCCTGATGTACCCCATTATCCAATTGCTTTTTAGTCCTGCCTTAGCCAGGAGCAAGTACTACAGAGCTCATTTGTACTGAAGTCTACTCCTTTATTTCTTCTCCCAGCATATTCCAAGGTTTAGCTGAGACCACTGCTGTCTCAGTAGGCCAACCCCTGACTGTTTTGGGGTTCCTCTCAGCTTTGATTTTGTTTGACAACTGGAATCCCCTACTAGAAAAGTGAATTTTGAGTTGACAGACTTAAATCGTCACAATTTAATATTTGGCCTCCAATCTCAGACCCTTGTATATATAGGACTAATATTCATAAGGTTAATAGAGGTATTCTTTCAGGTAATAGGTCCAACCTTGCTTGGAGGTAGTGCCCTGGTCCCAAGTTGATGGTGCAGCTGAAATTGATTTCTTGGTATCCATGGTAATTATGGTCTCTTCTCAGATTTAATCCCTCAGTTCCTGTCATGGAAGGCAAAGTGAAGTTTCATGATTTCTCTCAAATACTAGACTACAAACAGTCTTTTCAAATCTCTTATAATTTTAATTTATCTCAGCCATGTTCCCCAAGGTAATCAACAGCTGAGGTCATGTTGGAATGGATACCCTAACAGAACAGAGGGGACAATGGGGACTGATAAAAATCCATGAAACAGAGAGGTGTCTGCTGTACTCCCTACTGTATGATCCCTCTAAATATTTTTTTAAAAATTTTATTTATTTATTTGAGAGATAGAGTTACAGACAGTGAGAGGGAGAAACAGAGAGAAAGGTCTTCTGTCCATTGGTTCACTCCCCAGATGGCCGCAATGGTCGGAGCTGTGCAGATCTGAAGCCAGGAGTCAGGTGCTTCTTCCCGGTCTCCCACATGGGTGCAGGGGAGCAAGGACTAGGGCTATCCTCTACTACTTTCCCAGGCCACAGCAGGGAGTTGGATTGGAAGAGCAGCAGCCGGGACTAGTACCAGTGCCCATATGGGATACCAGCACCACAGGTGGAGGATTAACCTACTGTGCCATGGTGCCAGTCCTGAAACCTCTAAATACTAAAACCACTATGACAACAGACCAACATCACCACCATCTTCCCTTCTAGCCCATTCTTCAGAAGTATCTATTTTTCCATTTATTTGAATATGGCTCCCAATGCTGAATAAACATGAAACTTAGATATGAAGCAAAAATATTTCAATGATTTTGCTGTGATTTAAGTCAAGGTGGCCTAGGTGCAGATTAAAGAGTGATCGATGTGTGTCTTAGTCTATTTTGTGTTGCTATCACAGAATACCGCAGCCTGAGTAATTTATAAAGAAAACTCATGTTTTCTCCTAGTTCTGAAGGCTAGGAAATCCAGGATTGAGAGGTCAGATTGGGTGAGGTCCTTCTTGCAGTGTCATCCCACGATGGAAACTGGAAGAGCAAGAGAACCCTTGAGAAATGAGCCCTTTACGTGAGAAAACGTGTAAAGGAGCTAATCCTTAATCAGGAACCCACTCCTGTGATAACTAATCTACTACCACGGACAGGAGTCTATTCATCAGAGTACAACAGACACCTCTTAAAGTCCCTACCTCTTCACACTGTGGGGATGGAAAACACATTTTATAGGTCTTAAATCCTTAAAGATGAACAATAGGACTCTACGTGAGCTGGCAGGTATCAGATAACAGAAATTCCTACAACATTTGTTGCAACACCATTTAGCATTTATTTCTCGAACATTTCTTATAGACATAGAAGTGAGTAAAATATAATTCTGAACCATTTCCAAGAGTCAGGATAATTGGAAATGATTGATGATGGGATGAATTTTATCCTCTTTCAGGAGTGGCTCCCTGGTGGAAGGGAGTAACAGAGGTGTGTTTTAGGGGCACAAATATACAGGGCTAACCAGAAGGCATTTGAGGGCGAATTAGCAAGTTACTGGATAAAGGGGACAAGTGCTTGGCTTAGCAGTGAGAAGCCAGTTAAGTCTCCTGCATCCCATGTGGATGCCTGAGTTTAATTCCCAGCTCTGGATCCTGACTCCAGATTCTCACCAATGCAGACCCTGGGAGAGAGTGGCAATGACACAAGTAGTCAGTCCATGGCATCCACGTGGGAGACTTAGATTCAGCTTTAACCAAGTCTAGCCAAGACTGTATGTAGGCATTTGGGGAGTGAACCAGTGGATGGGAGAACTTTGTCTCTCTCTGCCTCTCAAATCATCAACTTTAAAAAAAGGTAGAAAAAAGTGTGATTACTACCTCTAGTGCCTACCCCAAAGCTACTTTCTTGCTTCCTATTTCACTGCATTTCATAATTTTCCATCCCCAGCTACACTTCATAATTCACACTTTTCCATCCCCAGCTACACACACATAAATCCTGCAGACGGTCAGATACAGGACTGTTACAATTTAGAAGGGCTTATTAAGTAATATTGGGATGGGCTCTACAGTGTACATCAGCAGGGAAGAGCAACTTACTAGATCTAACTTCCTTCAGACTGCTTTTTTTATTGGGTGGTGAGACTGAGGGCTAAGTTCCAAAGGATGTAGATACTTAAGTTTCAATTAGCCTCTTTTGAATATCTAATTGGATTGTGTCTGGAGATAGGACACTGTAACTTGACATTCATAATTCTGATTGTACCCTTTATTTAGAGCAGGATTTCAGCCAACCTTGGATCATTAGAGGACAAGGTTGAGCTCCAAAGACTTGGCAAGGTCCTAGAACCTCAGTTGTTCTGGTATGTTTTAACTGTGAACTCACTTCTAAAAAATGGGTGACTGTGTGTGTGTGTGTGTGTGTGGAATTTGGTACAGCAATTAAGAATCTGCCTGGGACACCTGCATCCCAGCACCCAATATTGGAGTGCCTGGGTTCAAGTCTCAGCTCCAGTCTCAGTTCCAATTCTGTGACAATGGATATCATGCAAGGCAGAAGGTGATGGATCAAGCAGTTGTGCTTTTGCACCCACGTGGGAGACCTGGATTGAGTTCTCAACTCCTGGCTTCGGTCTAGCAAATCCTGCCTGTTGCAGGCATTTAAGAGTGAACCAACTGATGGAAGATCTCTCTTCCTCTCTCTGTTTCTTTCTGCTTTTAAGTAGAAGCATTTTTTTAAAAGTTAGCATTGTCTTCAATATATGTGCATTAAATTTATACAAATGATATAAATATTCTGTCATACCTATTAAGACAAAACATCATTTATGTAGCTCATAAAAAAAACACAAAGACTGGACAACTGAAAAGAATGAAATTTAAAAATAACTGTAAGTAGTAATTGTTGTACTTTTGTCCTATGCTTCAATGGATCATACAGCACAACTTGCCTTAGACAAGTGGACTATGGATTATAGGAGGGCTTGGTCTCCATAGGATTTGTATTTGAAAGTCAAATGTTAATCTGAGTATAAAACTGGAAAAGCACAGTGCCAGGATCTTCTTCTGGGTCCCCCATGTGGGTGGCAGGTGCCCAAGCACTTGGACCATCTTCTGCTGCTTTCCTAGGAGAGTTAGCAGGGAGCTAGACTGGAAGTGGAGCAGCTGTACTTGAACTGGCGCCAGCATTTTAGGTGGTGCCTCTTCGTTCTATGCCTCAGTGCTGGCCCCACAAGAAATTTTTAGCAGGGTCCCCCTCACCCTCTACCCCTTATAGATATAAATCATTCAGTAGTAGTTGGAAAGACAATGTCACCTTTGAATAGCACGGGGCACTGTCATTTATTTAATTTTTAAATTAGAAAATGTAACTGTGATAAAGTACTCATTGCATACAACTTACCATCTTCACCATTTTTTAAGACTTATTTACTTATTTGAAAGGCAGAGTTACAAAGAGGCAGAGGCAGAGAGAGAGAGAGGGAGAGAGAAAGGGAGAGAGGGAGAGGGAGGGAGGGAAGGAGAGGTCTTCCATCCTTTGATTCACTCCCCAGATGGCCAAAATGGTTAGAGCTGCGCCAATCCGAAGCCAGGAGCCAGGAACTTCTTCTGGGTCTCCCACATGGGTACAGGGGCCCAAAGACCTGGGCCATCTTCTACTACTATGCCAGGCCATAGCAGAGAGATGGATTATAAGTGGAGCAGCTGGGACTTGAACCAGTTCCCATATGGGATGGAAGCACTGCAGGGGACGGATTTACCCTCTTTGCCACAGCAAAAGCCCACATCTTAACCATTGTTAAGGGTACAGTTCTGCAGTGTTATGCACCTTCTCATTGCTGGGCTGTCTTCAGAACTCTTGGTCTTCTAAGACTGAAATTCTGAGCTTTTCTCTGTCTCTCTAGTCCTTGGCAAGCACCATTCTACTTCCAGCCTATGAATCTGATGACTCCTGGGACCTCACATAACAGAAATCACACAGCAATTGTTCCTTTGTGACTGGCTTAATTCACTTTGCAAAATGTCCTTGAGGTTTGTCCATATGGTTGTATGTGTCAGAATTTCTTTCATTCTAAGACTGAATAATATCTCACTTTATGTATCATGTTATATGTATGCAACACACACATTTTTTTTTCTATTCAATCAGTCATGGGTTACTTCAACCGCTTGGCTGTTATTCATAATGTTGCTGTGGACAAGGGAATGAAATTGTTTTTAAAGATTTATTTATGTATTTGAAAGGCGGAGTTGCAGAGGCAAAGGCAGAGGGAAAGAGAAAGAGAGGTCTTCCATCTGCTGGTTCACTCCCCAGATGGCCACAAAGGCCTGAGTCGTGCTGATCCAAAGCCAAGAGCCTGGAGCTTCTTCTGGGTCTCCCATGAGAGTGCAGGGGCCCAAGCACTTGGGCCATTTTCCACTGCTTTCTCAGGCCATAGCTGGAGCTGGATCAGAAGTGGAGCAGGGGCTGGTGCTGTGGTGCAACAGGTTAACACCCTGGCCTGAAGTGCTGGCATCCCATATGAGCGCTGGTTCGAGTCCCGGCTGCTCCACTTCCAATCCAGCTCTGTGCTGTGGCCTGGGATAGCAGTAGAAAATAGCCCAAGTCTTTGGGCCCCTGCACCCACATGGGAGACCCCGAAGAAGCTCCTGGTTCCTGGCTCCTGGCTCCTGGCTTTGGATTGGCGCAGCTCCAGCTGTTGCGGCCAATTAGGGAGTGAACCATCGGATGGAAGACCTCTCTCTCTCTCTTTCTGCCTCTCCTCTCTCTGTGTAACTTTGACTTGCAAATAAATAAATAAATCTTAAAAAAAAAAAAGAAGTGGACCTGCTATTCCACAGTGCTGGCCCTGCAAATTTTTTTTTCTTTAGATTTGATTTCACTTCTGATCACGATGTACTCAGAAGTCAGATTGCTGGACCGTGGGTAATTCTGCTTTCAATTTTTTGAGGATTCACCATACTACTTCTATAGCAGCATGACGCTTTTTTTCATTTCTCCACACCCTCACTAACACTTCTGTTTTCTTATTTTAAATCTAGCTATTCTAGCAGGTGTGAAGTGGTACTGTGGTTTTGATTTGCACTTCCGTAATGACTAGTGATGTTGAGTGCTTTCTCCTGTTTGTTGGTCGTTTGTACATCAATGTTATAGTCAAGTCCGTCACTATTTTTTACATTTTCTCTCTCTTTTGTTGTTGAATTGTAGGAATTCTTCTTATGTTTTGTATAGTAACCCCTGATTGTGTGGATGAGGAATTTTCAAAAAGTTCATGAAAAAAATGTGGATAACGGCAAATAATATCCATGAATTTCATTTTTTTGCTCCAAAATAAGCTTATCTTTTGAGTCCATTTTCAATGATGTTTTTGAGCCCCTTGTATATGGTTCACAAATATTTTCCCCCATTCTGCAGGTTCCTCTGCTAATCCCATCCTTGTTTCTCAGAGATTTCTGGGTGTGAGGCGAGATGTGTCTTTTTCCCTTTGCCTACACTACAGAGCTGGCCTCATGGACTTCCTGTCCCGCAATTTCTTCTCACATATAGAAAGGTCCTAAGTTTGGCTTGACACTACACTGTACCACCTTCGATACCTTGATAACTTGTGTACAAGTGGTTATGCATTTCTTTTTTTTTTTTTTTTTTTTTTTTTGGACAGGTAGAGTTACAGACAGCAAGAGAGAGAGAAACAGAGAGAAAGGTCCTCCCTCCATTGTTTCACTCCCCAAATGGCTGCCATGGCCGGTGCTGCGCCAGGAGCCAGGTGTTTCTTCCTGTTCTCCCATGCAGGTGCAGGGCCCAAGCACCCGGGCCATCCTCCACTGCCCTCCCAGGCCACAGCAGGAGCTGGACTGGAAGAGGAGCCACTGGGACTAGAAGCAGGTACTCATATGGGATGCCGGCACCGCAGGCGGAGGATTAACCAAGTGAGCCATGGCGCCCGCCCCCAGCCATTTCTATTTTTCCCTGAGCTCCCCCAATTGTGTAGCTGGTTCTGCTTCTCTGCCAATGTGCCTCCAGGCTCTTGCCATCCTCTTGGACCTTCTATTTTGGGCCCCACCCTCTCTTTAATACCTGTTGCCCCTAGATTTGCTTTGTTTTATATTCTGACAAAGCGGTCTAAGCAGAGTCAGCGAAAATTTTCTGAATTAGTTTTGATATGAGTCAGGCAGGGAGTTAATGAGGATAAAGGGAGGTGCGAGGTTTCCAGCTGTCTTCCAGCATCTTTGTCTGGCACTGCTAAACGCTGCACCCCTTCCATGCCAATTGAGCACAGTCACTTTCCCACGATGCAGCTGAGCCTCCTCCAGTGTGAAGAAGATGCCGCGATGAACATGTATGCTGAGCTTAGGTGGACATACCGCAGAATTTCCTGAAGGTTATCAAGTGCACTGAACCCCACTAAACTCCACCCCATTTTTATGTTCAATTAAGGTGCCAACCTCTACTTAACGGAAGGGTGAACCGGGTGCAGGTGATTCTCCTTACGGGGCTGCCCACATTCATTTCTGAATGTACGCCGTATTCCTCATCTCTTTAAATAAACCCTTCTTCCATCCTTTGCACTCTTTCTATGTCTCTGCTTTGAATTCCTCTCTTAGACAGAAACAAGAACTTAAAGTAAATCCAGCTGGGGGACTGCTCCCCAAAATAATTTGACTTAATTTTGAGTAGAGGTAATCATAGCATTTAAATATGTAGAAATGACAATATGGGTATAATAAATATTTTAGTCTTGATCAAAAAAAGCCAAGGAGACTTCCTGAAGATAAAGGCTGTGCCTAAGTTTGGTTGTACTTTGGTTGTAATTCTACCCATTTTCGAGGGCAGGCATTATTTTGAGTTGTTTAAACATATGAAGTACAGCACCTGACCAGGGTCCCTCGGCTAAGGAAGTCACACTAAAGCATTTGCGATTAAGTGAACTGTCAACATAGTTTTGTTAGGAAATTAGCACTTTTGTTCACAGACTGCAGGTGAAATAAATGATGATAAAGCGAAAGGAATTGCCGAAGTGATGACGAAAGCCGATTTCTGCACTGCTTGCCTTTAACACAGTGATTTCACCTAATTGTGGTTGTTCGAGACTCTTTGGAGGAAGAGAGAAATAGAGAATATAGCAAGCTCTGTAACTTTTCTCAAAGAAATAGCCAGAGCTATCTATCTCTGCATTCAAGATGAGCTGCCAGCGAATACTAATGGCCGGCAAACTCGCATCATTGATCTTCATCAGGCCAGTGCATCAGCCTCAGTGAAGTGCTTTTGCTCTGGCTGTGATACCCGCCTCTCCCTGCACCCTGCTGCTTTCTCCTTCTTGTGCCTGCAACTTTCATTTTAACCTTTAAGTCATTAATCAAGGCAGTGACCTTGACCATCAACGTCTAAATGTGGTGGGTAAATGGAATGGAAATCGGAAGATGTACGGCCCCCAGGAATGGGCGATGATGCACTATTCCGTGGCTGTGTTGGTTTGGGCAGGAATTCTGAAGGAGTGGTATCACTTACTGAAAACTTACCACACCTGCTGTTGTATTTCAACCTCTTGCTGTCCTCCAAGGATGGAATTTAGGACATCAGTGTTAACCATAAGTGTCTGCTATTATTCCAATTTTCAGGTTGATTACCAAATCTGCAGATGAGACTTTACATAAAAATGTGAAATGATTCTCTCTATATATATCCTTCCCTCTCTCTCTCACTCACTCTCAATTCTAGTACCAGATTTTTTTTTCTACGAAATGCATTGATGTTGGTAGGATTCAGGCAGATTTGGATTTTAATCTTAGAGAGGCTGACCCAATTTCTAGCAGGGGCAGGGAACCGGGGGCATAGAGAAGGACTTCACCTTTGCACCTGAGCTGCAGTCCACCAGGAAGCAGTCCCAAATGCACAAAGGATCTGTACAAGAGACTGCTTGCTGTGTAAATACTCACACTTCCTGTAAATAGCCAGCCTCACCTTCAACTGGATGGCTATCCACACTTCCCTCCAGGGAAATCCTGGAGCCACAAGTAAAGTAGGCTCAATGTTTAACTAATCTAAGTTTCAGTTTAACTGCTATAAATCTGGGATTCAAAATCCTTATCTTATCAAATTTCCTGTAAAGAATAAATGGGAACATTTATGGAGGTGCCTGGTACAATGTGTCTGGTGGGTGGGACAACATTCTCTGTGCAATAAAATTGGAGTCATTGAACCAGGCACTCAGAATCTGTGGCCAGGAAGTCCATGGGATGTGTCGTTCTTGATGAATAGCCTGTGTGGTCTGCAAGTATGCCTTTATGATCCTAAAAGTATTGTAAGATTTTATGAAAATAATTCAACTTGCAATAAATTCCTTCCTTCTACAAAATACAATGAATCAATCACACCCATGTGTTGTATGTATTGTGTCAGGGTGTCTGGCATATGTTACATGTCAGGTGTTAGGATGTCTGGTGTGTGTTTCATGCTGGTGTGTGCCTGTGCATGTGCTGGGTGTGCCTTCATGTTGTATTCATGTGCATTCACATGTGTTTTGTGTTGATGTATGCCATGTATATATGCATGTGTTGTGTTCTGGGCATGCACACGTGTGTGCATGCATGTTGCATGTAGGTGCGTGCTTGTGTGTATATATATGTCACGTGTTGGTTGGTGTGTGCTTGAATGTGTGGTATTTTGTTGGTGTGTGCCTATATGAACCAGTATGTTGTGCACATGTGTGTGATGTTTTGACATTCTTATCATTCTGAACAGAAGTCAGAACAACATTACTTCTGCAATTTACATGATACATCTTTGACAACCCTTCTGCAGAAATTTCAAGGTTGAGGACCTTACTTATATTTTATATAGAAAATGTATTTGGAACCATGTTTACTAGTGAAGCTATGAATGCTTTTAGAAATAGTTGTATGTTCATTAACATAATAGCAGCACGGATATCTGAAAACCATGATACTGAATGTATAAAAATAAATTATCTTTATCACCTATTATTCACTGAGTGTTCTTTTTTTTTTTTTTTTTTTGCTTTTAAAACTTTATAGAGACCCCTCCCATCTGCCGGCCCCACCCCCCAAGGCCCAAATGGGCAGGCAGGGCCGAAGCAAAGGGGCGGGAGGAAAGTGTTTGATCCCAGGTGTGTGGCATGGGGAGGGGAGGGGTGGGCGAGCTGAGTGAGCAGGGTGGAAGGGAGTAGTAGCCAGGAACCTATACAGGCCACTCTCCGCTTCTACCCTAAGCTTGTAGCTCTGTGCATTGAGGAAGCTCCGCTTGCAGGGGTGCTGGGCTCCTTTCCCACCACCGGGCCCAAGCCTTCGGATTCTAAGCGGAAGCACCTGTGTGGGGCTTGGGGCTGGGATTGCTGATCCACCCACCCCAGGAGGCGGAAAACACCTTCCGGATTGCTACGCCCCTCCCTGCAGCGCGACAGACCCCTGCCCATCCCAGACCACACCAGACCAGACCTCGGCGTTAGTGGGCAGTGGGCGAGCTCTGGGAGGCGCGGCCCGGCCCAGGGCAGGGCCAGAGAGCTGCTCGCTCGCACCCCAGCACAGGCGGCCGGCGGAAGGACAATCGGTGAGGCTTCCCGGCGGTGTCACTGAGTCTTCCACCAACAATTCCCCTGAAACCGTGGTTCACGTTTGTTCTATTTAATGTGCTAATTAGATATTTCATTGCTTGGCCCCTTTGAGGTCTTTCTGGCTTGGTCCCCTGAGTTTCGCACATCATTTCTTTGGTCTCTTCTTTTTCCCTCCCTGTCTAGGGCCAGAATTTGAAACATTTCACTCAAAGTGGCTCCACAGCCACAGCTCCTCCTTGCCTTGTACTTTATCGCCCCTCTCCCTTCCCAAATGCTGCCTTCCATTTTGCTACTATTTCTGAATGGGCCATGTTTTCTTAAATTTAAATAAGCATTCTTATAATTTTGGAAAAATAGAGAAGTCTGTATTTACTGGTTTATTCTGAAAGAATTTTCTGTAGGGACGAGAGGGATTATTGATGGAGCCCTAAGTGAAGAGCAGCTGTCCCATGCTAAGACTGAGCTGTGTTTTTTGAGTTTTCGGCTTTTATGTTTATGATGTTCCTGTACCTCCACTGTTACTTGTTTTTGGGGTCTGGTCTTTTTAATTAATTTTAAATTTGTAAAGAGAATGTATCTGATAATAATTTGAGAGAGTCAGAAAGAATTCTCATCTGCTGGTTCACTCCTCAAATTCCTACAGTGGCCCCCAGTTGGAATCAAAATCAGGAGCTGGGAACTCAATCTGTTTCCCTAGTGGGTGTCAAGAACACACTTACTTGGGCAATCACCTGCTGTCCTCAAGGTTCTGCATTAACAGGAGGCTGGAATCAGGAACTAGAATTGGGACTTCCAGGTTCTCCTATGCCGGGCATGAGGCTCTTAGCCAGCATTTTAGTCTCCAGTCTGTGCTCATGTTAAACATTACAGTGAAAACCACACAATCCAAATTTATCACATTACCATTTTTAAGTGCACAGCACAGTAACAGTTAACTGTATGTTCATTGTTTTCTAATTAGTGTCGTACCCTCCCCAGTGAGGGTCCAACGTAGTCACGACACAGTCACTGTTCATCGGTTCTCAAGGAACTTTCACCCTTTCTCGGTTCTCAAGGAACTTGTGGGAGCAAAAGGAAAGTGGGGAGAGGAGAAAAGAGGAGGAGGGGCTGCGCCGGCCTGCCCAGAGCCCAATGTCCCTTTATGCTGATATCGTCCAATCAGATGAAAGGGCGCGTATAGCCTCAGGTCGAAAGTTCATCCGTTTCACCTGGTTCTTCCTAGTTGTTTATGCAGAGTCCATTCTGTTTCTTCTGTTTCACCTGGTTGTTTTCGTAGGCCTTGTGGTAGACCGATTGCTGCAAACTATGTAGATGAGGTTCCCACAGGTGGCCAGCCTGCAGTCCCCAACAATTAGTCTCTAGACTACTGTCATCTTACACAATAGAAATTATACCAATTGAAAAATAACTTCCATTTTCTCTTTTCCTTAATCTCTGCCAGTCACCATTCTACTTGTTGCTAAGAGTTGGCTTCTTTAAATAATTCACGTAGATGGAATAATGCAGTGTTTGTCTTTTTTGTGACTGGCTTATCTCACTGAGCATAATGACCTCAATATTCACATTGTGTTATGCGTCAGAATCTTCTTCTGTTTTAAGGTTGGTAATATTCCATTTTATGCACATGCCACAATTTATTTATCCATTCATCAGTCAATGAACAGTTGGGCTGCTTTCCCCTCTTGGCTACTGTGCACAATGCCACAGTGAAGATGGGTGTGCAGACACCTCTTTTGAGATGCTGCTTTTAATTCTCTTGGGTGTATACCCATAAGTAGAATTGCTGATCAGATGTTTAATTTTTTCAGTAAACTTCAGGCTGTTCTCCTAAGCAGTTGTCCATTCCAACAGAGCCCAGGAGCCCAACTAATGTCTCCAAATTTTTGTTTGCCGACATTTGTTCTTTCCTTTTTTTTTTTTTTTTTTTTTTTTTTTTTTTTTTTTTTTTTTTTTTTTTTGCATACGGATGTCCAGTTTTCCCAGCACCATTTGCTGAAGAGACTTGTCCTTTTCCAACTGTGCACTCTTGGCATCCTTGTAGAAGATAATTTGACTATATGTGCTGCTTATTTCTGGAATCTTGATGCTGTTCCATTGTCTTAAAAAGTATGGCTTTGGCATAAAGACAGATGTAGATTTCTGTAACTTGTAATGAAGTTATGAAATCAGAAACATAAGGCCACCAGCTCTGTTTTCCTTTCTTAAGATTGTGTTAGTAATTTGGGGTCCTTTGAGATTCATACAGAGTGGGATTAGGATTATTTTCTCTTTCTTTAAAAAAATATTTATTTATTTTAAAGGCAGAATTACAGAGGGAGGGACACACACACACACACACACACACAGAGAGAGAGAGAGAGAGAGAGAGAGAGAGACCTTCCATTTGCTGGTTTATTCCCCAAATGACTGCAACAGCCAGGGCTGGACCAGGTTGAAACCAGGAGTCAGAAACTTCATCAGGGTCTCCCACATGGGTGGCAGGGGCCCATGCACTTGGGCTATCTTCTGCTGCCTTCAAAGGCACATTAACAGGGATCTGCATTGGAGGTAGAGCTGCCAGAAGCTGAACACTGGCAACATTCGGGATGTTGACATCACTTAACCTGCTGTGCCACAGTGCTTTCCCTGAGTTTTTTTTTTTTTTTTGCAAATACATACATAAACATGTACACACACACAGACACACACACATAGTCTCAAGGATTTCGATAAGGATTGCATTGAATCTGCAGATTACTTTGGATATTGGAGTCACTAATTCAACGTTTAGTCTTCCAATGCATGAGCTCAGGATCTTTTTCCAATTATTTATGTCTTTAATTTCTTTCAGCAATATTTTATAATTATTAGTGTGATTTCCTTCTCTTCTGAGTTTAAGAGTTTTCGCTATGAAAAGGTGTTGGATTCTGTCCAATTCTTTTTTGTCTCTGTTGAGATGATCATGTGATTTTACCCTTTGTTTTGTAAAGTAGTGCATTATATTCATTGATTTTCAGATATACCATTCCATAATTAAATCCTGCCTACTCATGATGTCCAACACTTTTAATGTGTTGAATTTTGCTTGTTAGCATGTTGTTGAGGATTTTTGAAGCAACATCTATCAAGGATACTTGTTTATTATTTTCTTGTCTTATAGGGTAGTTGTCTGACTTTGGTAATAAGGTAATTCAGGTCTCATAAAAGGCGTTTAGGAATCCTCTCTTCAATTTTTTGACGAGTTGAGAAAGACTAGTGTTAATTCTTTTGTAAATGCTTGCTGTAATTCTTTGATGAAATCGTATGGTCCCGAGATTTTCTTTGTTGAGATGCTGTTGATTACTAATTTTCTCTCCTTTTTAGTTGTAGATGTGATCATGATTTTTTTTATTTCTTCATGATTCAGTCTTGGCAGTCTTGGTATTTGTTTTTTTAACAGCTCTAAGATTGATTTCTCTGCATGTTTAATTTGGCCCCTTTTTATGCCCTACCAGTTCTGAGTTTAAAGTTTATTAAGTTTACACAGGTGAGATAAAATTTCATTAGAAATTCTTTAAAAAGTATTTTCTGGTATAACTTAGCGGTAGAGTTTCAATCTCAATTTGTTTTTTTAATGATCAAATTAAAAAAGTACTTTTAAAACAATGTTCCAAATTTTCTAGATATGTTCAATACTTAGAACAGCATCAATCTCTTTCATTTAATTAAAATGAGACAAAAATAAACAGACAAAATATTTTGGCTCTAAAGTGACTTTTCTACTAACATTGCATTTAACAGTGTGAAGATTCCAATACATTTTGTCACCCCTTATTATATATTTTTGTCACCTTTCTCACCACACATCAGACTGATGCTTTCTCATATTTGGTTCTCCACCCACCCACCACAGCAACTATTCTGAAGTGTTCAATGCAACTGACATTGTTTTATCATGCTCTCACACTTATGCATAATTGTTACGAATATAAATCTGACATTTACATGAATGCAAAATTGATGTTAAATAGACTCATTTGATTCTCAATTTCCTCTTCAGCACTCTGTTTTTAAGATCCAGCTACACTGACATGCACACAGCTAATCTGCTGCTTTTGTAACGCTCCTAAGTATATATTCTGGTTTCACCTTCTCAACTCTCAAGCACATGGGCACACAGCCAGCTCTTCTTTTCATTCCATCTGCGATGAGCACGCTCAGACATCCTAATCCTGGTTTTTAATGCCTTATACTAACTTCTCTCTGAGCATCTCATGGACTTTTGTAAAACTCTCAAAACGTTTTCAATGGACTATTAATGTTAGTTCAATTAAGATTTTCCCTTTTTTAAAATTAATATAAAGAGGACAGATTACAGGTAGTTCATAGATAAAATTCTTAGAATATAATGATAGTCCCCTCTCTCCCTCCACCCCATCCGTACTCTCTGTTTTTTTCTTTTTAAAATATTTTATAGTATATATTTTTGACTTACTCTATAATCATAGGTTAAATGCTCCACTAAATAAAGAGTTCAACAAATAAAAAATAGAAGACCACTGTTCTGCAAGAGTATATACAACAATCAAATCTCAAGATATCAATTTCACTCATCACATTACATTTTCTGTACTCCTATATTAGCTACCACACATCAGAGGAAACATGATATTTTTCTTTTTGGGCCTGGCATATTTCATTAGGCATAGTGATCTCCAGTTGCATCCATTTTGTTGCAAAAGATAATATTTTGTTCTTTTTTAATAAATAAGTAGTATTTCATCATATATATGTTTATATGCATATTATATATATGTGTATATATGCATATGTATGTATGTATATATATATATATATATATATATATACACACACACACATACATGCACTTATATCACATTTTCTTTATCCAGTCATCAGTTAGTGGATGTCTGGGTTGATTTCATATCCTGGCTATTGTGAATCTAACTGTTGTAAAAATTAGGGTATAGTAACTCTTTCATATAATTATTTAACTTCTTTTGAGTAAGTTGCAAGTAGTGGCTGGCTGGGTCATCTGATAGATCTATTTTCAGCTTTCTGTGAAATCTCCATACAGTCTTCCGTAATGGTTGCACTAGTTTACAGTCCCATCATAATGTGCTAGTATAACTTTATGTCTACATCCTTGCTAGTGTTTGTCATTGTTTGATTATTGGATGCTAGCCATTCTAATTTGGGTGCAGTGCAGCTTCATGGAGTTTTTCTTTACATTTCCCTGATGGCTAGTGATTTTGAGCATTTTTTCATGTGTCTGTTGGCCATTTGTAATGTATCATTTGAAAAATGCCTATTCATATAGTTTGCCCATTTCCTAATTGGGTGCTTTGTTTCGTTGTTGTTGAGTTTTTTGTGCTCCTTATATATTCTGGATATTAATTCTTTATCAGATTTATAGTTTGCAAATATTTTTTCCATTATGCCAGTTACCTGTTTACTGTGCTGAGTGTTCCCTTTGCAGAAGCTTCTGAGCTTGATGTCATCCCATTTATCTAATTTTGGTTTTATTGCCTGTGATTCTAAAGTCTTATCCAAGTAGTCTTTGCCTATGCCAAGTCTTGCAACATTTCCCCTGCATTTTCCTGTATTAATTTGGTGGCTTCATGTATTAGGTTTACATCATTGTTTGTTTGTTTCCCAAATTAAAAAAATCAGAGATGAAAAAGGAGATGCTACAACTGATACCACAGGAATAAAAAGAATCATTGGGAATTGTTACAAACAGATACATGCCAACAAATTATTAAATATAGAATGGATAGATTTCTGGAGTCATACAATGTACCAGAAGTGAGGCACAAAGACTTAGAAAGCATGCATGAATCAATAATCAAGATGGAAATTGGATAAGTACTAAAGGCCATCCCAGAAAGAAAAACCCAAGAACAGCTTCACTGCTAAATTCTACATCCTTTTAAAGAAAAGTTAATCCCAATTCTTTAACTATTCAGTACACTTGTAGGGGAGAGAATACTAGCAAACTGTGTCTTTGTGGTCAGCATTATCTTAATTACAAAACCAGAACAAGATACAACAAAGAAAGAGAAGAGAATTATAGATAAACAAAATTGATTAAAATAGATACAAAAATCTTTAACAAAATATCAAATAGCTTAATCTAACAACACATTAAAAAGAACAGCAGTCTGGACCAAGTGGGATTCATCCCAGTGATGCAGGGATAGTCCTACATGTACAAATCAATAAACATGATATATCACTTTAACAAACTGAAGAATAAAAATGATGTTATCTCAATAGATGCAGAAAAAGGATTTGATAAATTATAATATCCATTCACTATAAAAAAGTTAAGGAAACTGTGTACAGAAGGAACATACCTCAATACAATCAAGGGAATATATGACAAACTCATAGCCAACATCATACCAAATGGGGAAAAACTGGAACCAATTCCACTAAGATCTGGAACCAGACAAGCGGAAGCATATCTACTAAGATCAGGAACCAGACAGGATGTGTTGTCTCACCATTACTATTAATATAGTTCTGGAAGTTTTTTCCAGAGCCATTGGGCAAGAAAAAGGAATCAAATAGATATATAGGAAAGGCAGAAGTCAGAGTCTGGTGAAGTTGCAGGATATAAAAATCAACACATAAAAATCAATAGCATATGTATACACTAACAATGCAATGCCTGAGAAGGAATGTGTAAACCAGTCCCATTCACAATAGCTACAAAAAAAATTTAAATAACTTGGGATAAATTTAGTGAAGGATGTGAAAGATCTCTACAATCACAACCAAAAAACATTAAAGAATGTAATAGAATACCCTAAAAATGTAACATTTTTTCATGTTTATGAATTGGAAGAATTAATATCATCAAAATGTCCATATTACCCAAAGCAATGTATAGACCCAATGCAATCCCAATCAAAATACCAAGGACATTCTCCTCAAATCCAGAAAAAATTGATCCAAAAATTTATATGGAAACACAAGAGACCCCAAATAGATGAAACAATCTTACACAGTAAAAACAAAGCCAGAGGCACCACAATACTAGATTTCAAGGATAGTATGGTCTATTTTAGTCAAGGAAACTTGGTAATGGCAAAAAATAGATGTATGGGCCAATGGAACAGAATATATAAGCCCAGAAATTAATCCACACAGCTAAAACAAGCTGATCTTTAATGAATGAGCTAAAATCACTTCCTGGATAGAGGACAGTCTCTTCAATAAACAATTTTGGGAAAACTAGACCTCCACATGCAGAACTATGAAACAAGACACATATTCTACATATTTTACATCCTACACAAAAGTCAATTCAGTTAAGATTTAATGCTTCTCACGGCCGGCACCGTGGCTCAACAGGCTACTCCTCTGCCTTGCGGCGCCGGCACACCGGGTTCTAGTCCCGGTCGGGGCACCCATCCTGTCCCGGTTGCCCCTCTTCCAGGCCAGCTCTCTGCTGTGGCCCGGGAGTGCAGTGGAGGATGGCCCAAGTTCTTGGGCTCTGCACCCCATGGGAGACCAGGATAAGCACCTGGCTCCTGCCATCGGATCAGCGTGGTGTGCCGGCCGCAGCGCGCTACTGCGGCGGCCATTGGAGGGTGAACCAATGGCAAAAGGAAGACCTTTCTCTCTGTCTCTCTTTCTCACTGTCCACTTTGCCTGTCAAAAATAAAAAAAAAAAGATTTAATGCTTCTCTAAATCAAAATAGTAAAAGGAATATTAGAATTTCAAAGATGAGTGAAAACAAACAAATCAGAATAATTTAACACAGCCTTGAGGATTAATTAATATAACCATCAGTGCTCACAATGAATTCACCTGTCCTTAAATTTTGGTTGTTATAGTCCAGGCTCATCCAAAGAAAAACTGTGAGGTTTAAAAGGGTTCATTTGCAGCTTCTTTCTCTGTTCTCCAATTAACTCATCTTCCTGGAGTCTGGGAAAATGGCCGTCTCACCAGGTGTTGAGCTTGTCCTCACCCCTGTCACTAACATGGCTTACACCTGTTCTGTAAGGTCTATTCTAGGTAAGTAGAGCCTAGGCTGGCCATGCAAAGAACCTTCCAGGTTGGAATACTTTTGAAAGGGGATGCTGGTAATAACCATAGAAGGCGGGACAGAATACAAAATCCTGACTAGTTCCAAGCAAATGATGACACTTAGCGTTCTATTAGATGTTGAAAGGCTGATTTGCACGGAGGATATAGTTGATTTAAGTTTTAACAACTAGCTTTCCAATGACTTTCCAAGAAAAACAGATACAAAGGGAAAATTCAAATGGTACGACGTAGTCAGCTGGAAGACTATCATTGACAGGCACGGCCAATCATGCTACAGAGAGCTGTTGATCCCCATTTCTTATTCACATTTGTCCCTGCCAACATCTTTTTCTGTGTCCTCAAGCCCCAGCGGTATGGGTTCTGCTTATTTTCTGGACTCCCTGGGGAGGGCTAGCACAGGTGATTACCCAAAAGGAGGTAGTACACAGATGCTGCGCCCCATAGTCTCACCTGTGGTTTTCAGGGTCTTCAGGTATGAGAAGAGTCATTTGTATCTGTGTCTCCACACACACATTCCTTTGTCTGATCTGCCTGATTGAAACTGAATAGAGATTAACAGAGATGTTGCAGGCAGTAGATTAGTCAGGGACACATCTGACTTCTTGCCACAATAGTTTATCCTCTCTCCAGTTAGACCGTGAGTTACTAAAGGACTGCACCTGTCTCTTTTCATTTCTTAAAATTGTAAAAAACCTTCT
Organism: Lepus europaeus; assembly: GCF_033115175.1. NCBI lineage: Eukaryota > Metazoa > Chordata > Mammalia > Lagomorpha > Leporidae > Lepus > Lepus europaeus. The sequence goes on from NC_084839.1 coordinate 95,782,309, forward strand.
GTCCTCATTCTTTCGTAGAAGTAACCAGGACAAGTTCTTAAAAACAATGGGTACCTGATAGGTTATTCCTAGTTGTGCTTTATCTAGATTTGTCAAAGGTCAATAAGTGTCCTCCATGTTAGTTTTTTAATCTTAAATCTTTGTGATCTTAGAGAAACATGACTTGCCCATGATGTTCAGCAAAACCTGATTTTTTAAAAAAAATTAATTTCTAAAATTTGAAAGGCAGAGAGACATAGAAAGAAAAAGTCAGAGACGGACTGACAGATTGTACTTTCATTGGTTCCCATCCCAAAAGCCCTCAAGAGACAGGGGCTGGACCAGGCTGACATCCCAGGCCTCCCAACTGGGTGGCAGGAAGCCAACTTCTTGGACCATCTCCTGCTGCCTTCCAGAGTGTGCATTAGCATAAAGCTAGAATCAGAAGCAGAGCCAATACTGAAACCCAGGCATTCCGGTTTGAGATGCAAGTGTCCCACGTGGTATCTTAACCAGACACCCACCGCTAAACCTGCTTACTTAAAAGATGATTTCTGAATCTTGTCTGGTTTATAAGCATGATGACTGGGTTTGTGTGCCGTCGTGTGAGACATTCCTCTCAAACCTTGTTCTGATAAGAAAAGAAAAATGAAACGAAGGAACGGGTAATTTCTTCACCTTGAGAAAGGTCTGTGGGATCTGTGGGTGGCATCATTTATTTTAATTTCTATGGTAATTTAGAAACCCAAATCTTTATCATCTATTTCTAACCTTATGATTAAAGACAGATTGCATGTTTGCCAATGTTACCACTATATTGGGTAGGGAATAGATAAAGCAGTGACTTCCCTGGTCCATTTGTAGAGGCATAAAGAGATGAAGATTATGCACAATGTACGTGTGCTTTCACAGATGAAGTGAACTGAAGTGAATATGCTGACTGACGTATAACAGCTGACTCTCTTTTCTCATCTTGGCCGCTATCCTCTGACTACTTGTTTCATCTTCCACCAAATTTTCAAAAAATATATATTTTTATTTTATTTTAAAGGCAGAGAGAGAAACAAAGAGATACAGAGAGTGAGGTTGGTATTCAATCTACTGCAACATCTGGAGGTGAGACAGGTTGAAGCCAGGAGCCCAGAACACAATGAACATCTCCCACGTGGTGGCAGGGGTCCAAGTACTTGAGCCATCCCTTGCTGCCTCTCAGAGCACACACCAGCAAGAAGCTGGAATCAGAAGTGGGGCTGGGACTTGAATTTAGGTACACTGATGTGGGCTGCAGGCATACCAAGCAGTATCTCAACTGCTATGGCAAATGCTCACCCTAGTCTGACCAAGTATTGGAACCTGCTAGAAAAGGGGTCCCTGCGTGCCCTCAGGAAATATGCACAGTCCATTGCTCCTTGTCCCTTACCTTGCTTGGTGCCATCCACAAGTTCTGGCACTGAGGATCCATTCACATCATAGGGATGGTGCCTATGCATGAGTAGAAATCTCTGACCTTAGCTGTACACCCACACCAATTGCCCTGGAAAACTGCCTTCCTTACAACACACACACACACACACACAAACACACACATTTGTGCCACCCCAGAGAGTCTCGGCATGAGTCTTGCAATTTTGGCTTCCCATTGTAGCCCCTCTTCTCAGAGAATCCAGATGCAAGTCCGTAGAGATTGGCTCTAGGGCTTGACTTTCTGGCAGAGGTTATGCTGTTCTCAGTTTTTCTTCTCTTAACTCCCCCACATATGCATATCTATACACATGACTTCAATCAGAAGTCCCTTCTCTCTGCTGTGGTCACATGAAGAGTTTTCTGCATGGAAATTGCACAACTGACTTCAGCCATAGATCTGCCACTCACTGTATGACCATGTTTGAATTATTAGCCATTCTGATATGTGGCTTCTCCATATGTAAAATATAAAAATTAACAGTATAGTCATCCCTACATAACTGAGGGTGCTGAATCCATGTATTGAAGAAACTGTGGATTGAACATAATTGGAAAAAATTTTGTCTACACTGAATTTTTATTTTCTTATTATTTCCTAAAAATGCAGTATAGCAACTATTTATACAGTTGTATATATTATCAATAGAGTACAGATAATTTAAACTATGTAAGAAAATATGTGTAAGATATGTGTAGGTTAATGCAAATGCTATGCCATTTTGTATAAGATCTTGAGTATTTTTGGATTCTGGTATCCATGTGGGGTCTTGGAACCAATCCCCTAAGGATGCCATTGGATGATTGTGTTGCATTGTAAAGTTGTTGCAGACTTTAAATTACTAATCACAGATAAACATTAGTTAATCTAGTGCTTGATTCATTGTAAGCCCTCAGTGAATGCTAGCAATCATTGTTATCATATATGTATCCACAGTTTCCTAGAGTTCTAAAAAAAACCCGTTTGTGTTATAAAATCATCGTAACAGAACTTGGATCAACAATACAAATCCTGGTGGATTTGGCTGGTAGAAATTTGGCTAGAAGCCAAGTCCATTGGCAGAGGACTCTTAATTCCAGAACTACAGAAACAAGAAAGGGAAAATTACATCGACCTTGTTCAACAAATAATACTGGAGGTATTACAGTAAATACTAGAGAAGAAGAATGATATCATAATGAGTATTTTAACATTTCAGTGAAATAAAGATGTTACTACTGCAACATGAAGTGCTTGTGAAGTCTCGAGTGTGCTTCTGCCATCCTTTCTGGGTTCGGTGCTGGGCTGTGATGGACTTCACAAGACAGGGAGGCAGAAGGCATGGGTTTAGTTCATTTGTTACTTTTGCCACAAGAGCCAGGCCCTTTGATTTTTCTAGCCTCGATTTCTTTTCTGCAAGTTGGAGATCATAACAGTGGCTCTACAGAGCTCACAGGGAAAATCAAATGGAATCTTATATAGAAATCTGAATTGGAAACATGTTAGTTCTGCTAGTAGAATTACTGTAAAGTCATGTTTTGACCTTGTTATTTCCTCACTAGGAAACTGTAACCTCTTGTGTTTTTTTTTTTCCCGACCAGTCCTTACCCTGCCCTCCAAGACCTATGCTCCTGACTTGTACCTAGCAACAGAGTCTACTATTCAACTGACTCATTGTCCCATCTGCCACATTGATCGTAAGCACTCTTTTCTCTCCTGCTAATGTCCTCTTCCCTACTCATCATAATTACATTGTTCATTATTAGCCATTCTAAGTGTTTAATGTTAATGCTTCATAGCAAGAATTGCTTTTGATTACCTACCCTTGGTTTGCCGAGAAACTGAGGTTCAGAAGAGCTCGGACTGGTGTAGTCAGCTCTTGTAGACATGGCAGAGGGGGACCCTTGGGTTTGTTGGGCTCTGAGGACTCACGTCTACCACCATTCATTGCCTGCACAGATTTGCCTAAATAAAACCTCGTTGTTCTTACATTCTGCTTGCTTGTTGAACACCTACCCTGTGCCAGGTAGAAGGGACTTCAAAAGTCATCCAGAATGAACTCCTCTGTGTGCTGCTGACTCCTTTGATGTGAGGGAAAAGAATTCTTTCTGTGTCAACACAGCCCATTGCGTTATTGGGCAGGTGTCCTCACAGGACAGACTTCCTCCTGTATGGCACATGTCTTTCTTGGTTGAAAGGTTCCAGGCCTATCCTCTTCCCGATAATAAACTATAATGAATCCTCTTCAACACCCCTTTCTATGACTAAGCCTTTCAAATAGCTGGGAGTTCTCATTCTTTTCCTCATTAAATATGCTTTCATTTTGTGGATGCTTATATTGAACCAGACACACATATTAAGTCACAATAACAAAGATAACAGCTAACATTTATTGAGTGCATTCTGTATGCCAGGCATATGCTAATGGATTTTCATGCAGGAGCTTATTGAATCCTTAGCACACCCCTGTCTGAAAATATGACCACCATGTGCCTTTTGTTATCAGTGTCTGTCTCTTGTCAGTAGGCCTTATGATGAATGCCATACCCAGATAACAGGAGACAATCAGTAGAGAAGGGGATTGTATAGGCTCCTACAAAGTATCGAACTCTATATGCTACTTCCACCAACTAACGTTGCATAGTCTTCCTCAAAGGCTCACTACACATATTTCCTGACTGTATTCCACATGATACTCTAGCCAGTGCTGTTCATTGTTAGGCAATGTACATTGAGGTCTTTCCAGGTGTTTTCTCAGTATTTGAATTTGAAAAATGGGAAAAGAGACTCAGAAAAATGGAGGATATAGTCCAGGGCGATGTTGTAAGCTGCGAATCTGGGGTTGCAAGTCTCTGACCAGACTAAATCTGTCTGCTCTGCCGTGGTCTGCCAAGTGGTCAAGTTTAATATAAATGCATGCAAGTTTAGTATTGCTCTTCTGTTGTCTTCTTGATTTAAAGATTTCCAGGTAATCTCAGAGACAAGCTTCTACTCCTTGCAAAGAGTTATGTGATACTGTTCCCTTTTACAGATACTTTATTTTTTTTATATTTTTTAAAGCAAAAAGAGCCTGCTTTAGTGGAAATATAGACAATGGCTATAAACAATAATTGAAAGGAAAAATGACCATTTCATACATATACAATAAATTTTAAAATAATCACAGATCATTAAAACTATAGTAGTATAATAATAGTCTTAACCTTTGGTTTAACAAATTTGTAAAACAAGGTTTTATAAAATTATTTGCAACAATACTGATATACACAGGCAATTCTTTTTCTTTTTTCTCACTCTTTTTTTTTAATTTTAGCTCTGATATATAAGGGAGTACATGAAATATTTGTCTTTCTGGGTCTTGCTTATCTTACTCATCATGATGTCACCCAGTTGCATCTGTTTTGCTACAAATGTTAGAATTTCATTCTTTATATAGCTGAATAATATTCCAATGTGTACAGATACTAAATTTCCTTTATCCACTCATCTGATGATGGACACCTTGATTGGTTTCAGATTTTGGTATTGTGAACAGTGCTGCTATAAACATGGTGGTGCAGGTATCTCTTTGATATATTGTGTTCAGGTCTTTTGGGTGTGTACCCAGTAGTGGGATTGCTGGATCATATGGCAAGTCTATTTCTAGTTTTTTAAGAAATCTTCACACTCTTTTCCACAGTGGCTGCAATAATTCACATTGCCACCCACAGTGTATAGGTATCCCCTTTCTCCACATCCTGGCCAGCAATTACTACCCTGTCTTTTGGATTTTAGCCATTCTGACAAAGGTAAAGTGATAGCTCATTGCAGTATTGATTTGTATTTCCCTGATAGCTACAGACCTTGAGTATTTTTTTCATATATTTGTAGGCCATTTGCATTTCTTCTTTTGAGAACGGTCTATTGAAGTCCTTTACTCATTTCTCAATTGGATTGGTTGCTTTTCTGTTGCTGAGATTTTTAAGTTACTGACACTTTTGGGATATTAATTCTTTGTCAAATAGGTGATTTGCAAATCTTTCCCATTCTGTTAGATGGCTATTCATGCTAATGTTTCCTTTGCTGTGCAAAAGCTGCTGAGCTTGATGTAGCCCCTTTGTTTAGTTTTACTTTTGTTGCTTGTGCTGTGGTGGGGTCTCATCCAAGAAGCTGCCCTCTACACCAATGTCTTAAAGTGCTTCTCCTGTGTTTTTTCCCAGCAAGTTCATCATCTCAGGTCTTAACTTAAAGTCTTTGATCTGTCTGAAGATGTTTTTTCATATAGTGAGAGTTATGCATTCAATTTCATTCTTCTACATATATACATCCAGTTTTGCCAGCACCATTTGTTGAAGAGATTATCCTTGCTCCACTATATGGTCTGACCATTCTTTTTTCAAAAATCAATTGGCTATGTGTTCATGGATTAATTTCTGGGCTCTCCATTCTGTTCTGATGATCTGTGTATCAGTTTTTATGCTTGTACCAAGCTGTTTTAATTATTGTAGCTTTTTACTATGCTTCAAAGTCTAGTATTGTGAGGCCACCAGCTTGATTTTTCTTGCTCAGGATCTCTGTGGTTATTTGGAGTCTTTTGTGATTCCATATGTATATTAGGATTGTTTTTTCTAACTCTGTGAATAATGCCATTGGTATTTTGATAGGAATTGCATCAAACCTGTATATTGCTTTAGATAGTATAGACATTTTGATGATATAACTGATGATGGGCATTTTGATATTATTCTTCTGATTGATGTACAAGGCATATCTCCATTTTTGTGCCCTTGATGATTTCTTTCATCAATATTAATAATTTTCATTGTAGACATCTTTCACTTTTTTGTTTAAACTTATTTCTGAATATTTGATTTTTTGTGGCTGTTTCTTTCTTGATCTCTCTTTCTGTGTGTTCATCATGATCATACAAAAAATTAACTATTTTTGCATTTTTTTATGTAGCCTGAAACTTTTCTGAATCAGTTTATCAATTCTAGGTGCTTTTTGGTGGAGAGTTTAGGTTTTACCATGTACAGCATCATGTCATCTGCAAACATGCATAATTTTGGTACAAAAATAAAATCTGTGTACAGTTTGCCCATATTACGCATTTTAATGAACTTTTTAATGACCTCCTTTATGCAGGGATTTCAAATATATTTACATCAAAATAAATATAGAATTCCATTTTTTCATGAGATTTTTGCAGCATGCTCATATTATGAACAGTAAGCACAGTGGTTGGCAATCAACTAGAACACATAAACTGTATGTTGGCTGGAATGAAGAACCACCTCTGTATCCCTTTGTTTTATGTGCAAAGATTCGCAGTCTCTACCTCAGTAACTTGTGTTCAGAAGACAAAGGAAAATCTTGAACTTCATTTATTAGTATGGGCCAGTTTCTCCAGAATGGTCTCTTCTTTGCTGTGTTAATTACTTGCTAACATTTTAGTAGAAATAGAAAAGTGCTAATGAGGCACTGATCACCCCCACGCACACCCTTTTAAGCAACTAATTATGACTAACAGCTCAGAATCTATATCAGCTTTAAAACCTAATGAATTCAACCTTATGATGAAAAATGATTAATGAATATGATCTATATGTAGTTTAACAAGAAAAGGTCATGGTGACTATTGAGAGTAAGATGTTGAAAATATTGCAGACTGCAGAATGGTTGCATCGGAATCTGTTATTTGAAATAAAAAGGGATATCTGTGTATCTCACTTTTATACGCAACCTGAAGGTTCAGCCAGCACTCGCAGCTCCCAGGGCCAAGGGAACCTTTGAAAATTTAAGCAGTTCTCTCCTTGGAACAGTCAAGGATTTCTTTCTCTCCATAGGCTCGGTACCTCATTTACATGTTTTAAGAGAGCTTTGCAAGCTTGAAGGGTATGGGACTCCATTGCAGCAATGAGCCAGGAACGCACGTCTGTCACTGTTGGTGTCGCTGTCTGGATTCTCTGCCTGTTTAATGTCCTTTTCAATGACTAACTGCACAAGTGCCCTTTGGCTACATATTAACTAGGCTTCGACTTTACAATTTCTCCTGGTTTCAGCTGTAAGCTCATGCTTAAGTTTTGACGGTGTTCTTGAACCATAGAAGGAAGATAATACAAAAATTAATAGGTGATCTTTTTCTTAAAAAATGAAATGAATGAGGTTTTCCTTCTTTTAAGTTTTAGATTTTGCAATAGCTTTCCCATCACACTGATCTTGACAGGTAATTCATGCAGCTGATCTATACATGCGCAAAGGCTCACAGCAGAGCGTCTCCTTCCCAGAAAATTTACAAAAATCCAAATTCAGGCAGTTCAGGAGCATTATGAGATATGCACCCTAGTTCAGGGACCCTAATAAGAGTGTTGCCTGAGTTCACACACAAGGCTGTTGCTGTAGGGTGTCCCAGTCTCCTCCTGGGCGGTGAAGCCTTGCTGGATGTCATTCCTGGAGCAGAGGTGTGCGAGTGGCTTCTGCCTTTGGTTTATTTATTTATTTTAAAGTTTTATTTTTTATTTATTTGAAACTCAGAGTTACGTAGAGAGAGAAGGAGAGGCAGAGAGAGAGAGAGAGAGAGAGAGAGAGAGAGGTCTTCCATTCACTGGTTCACTCCCCAATTGGCCACAACGGCCCTAGCTGCGCTGATCCGAAACCAGGAGCCAGGAGCTTCTTCCAGGTCTCCCACGCAGGTGCAGGGGCCCAAGGACTTGGGCCATCTTCTACTGTCTTCACAGGCCAGATCAAAGAGCTGGATCAGAAGAAGAGCAGCCGGGACTTGAACCGGTGCCACTGCCTTTGGTTTAAATTCATTGGAATTTAAATTCATTGGAAAGCTATGTTTCTTGTGTTCTGATGTCATAACAAGTTCAAGCTCTTTCATCTTTGACTTATGTCTCCTGTTTCCCAAGATTCTAAAAATATCGTCCAGGAGCAGGCCAGGGAAGGGCACCAATGAGAGGCATCAGGCAGCCTGCCTCCCTGAGAATGTAATACTGCTTTCCAAGCCTGAAGTGTCCTGCGTCAGAAGAAATTTGCCTGTCTCTGTATTTTTTTCTAAATAAAGATTTATTTATTTATTTGAAAGGCAGAGTTACAGAGAGAGAGAGAGAGAGAGAGAGAGAGAGAGAGGTCTTCCATCTGTAGCCAGGAGCCAGGAGTTTCTTCTAGGTCTCCCACTTGGGTGCAGGGGCCCACGCAGTTGGGTCATCTTCTATTGATTTTCTAGGCCATAGCAGAGAGCTGGATTGGAAGTGGACCAACCAGGAATCGAACTGGCCACATAAGGGATGTTGGCACTGCAGAAAGAGGCTTAGCCTACTACGCCACAGTGCTGGTCCCCTCTCCTTGTCCCTTTCTACTGGATCTCAGTAACTCCATAGGCCACAAACCTTAGGCCAAATTTGTGATCCCCAAGCCAATAAACTTTCACTAAAACACATTCCTCCATAAGCTTAATATCCATTAACCATAGCTCTTGAGTCTTGAATCTGCCATATTGCAAGTATCTGCCTGACTTCAAAATCTAGTGACTTTATTTTATTTATAGTAGCATTTAGCTTCTAATGTATTTTTTTTTGGAGTGTAAAGATTTTAGTAATTTTCTACTGGAAGAATTTAGTAATGACATGCATGTGAAGAATTGCTACTTAGTCTTTGTTCAAAGATGGGATACTTAGTGTTTAAAAAAATACTGTCTTTGTAGCAGGTAAACATACTCAACAATTCGGATTTTATTACAGAATCTACTTGTACATGATTAGAATGTCTAAAATAATTGTTGAGGACGGCGCCATGGCTCACTTGGTTAATCCTCCACCTGAGGTGCCGGCATCCCATATGGGCACCGGGTTCTAGTCCCGGTTGCTTATCTTCCAGTCCAGCTCTCTACTGTGGCCCAGGAGCAGTGGAGGATAGCCCAAGTGCTTGGACCCCTGCACCTGCTTGGGAGACCAGGAGGAAGCACCTGGCTCCAGGCTTTGGATCGGCGTAGCTCCGGCCGTAGCGGCCATTTGGGGGTAAACCAATGGAAGGAAGACCTTCCTTTCTCTCTGTCTCTCTCTCTCTCTGTCTAACTCTGTCAAATAAATTAAAAAAAAAAAGAATGTCTAAAATAATTGTCACACCTGGGAAGAAGTAATGTTTGAAAATGGGCCCCGATGTATTTAGTTATGAGTATGTGTATATGTTTAAATACAGTACATGGCACTTAGTAAAGTATAATGGCCTGGCCTTTAATGTTTGTGTTTCATATTTAGATATCCAACAGATTGCTAAATTTTTAAGGTGGATAGAAGGCTTATTCCTTTAAAAATTCCCCCACAGGACCCCACAGCTACTCTTAGCATTAGAATCTGTTAGATTGAAAAGAAGAAGAAGACATCAAGTAAGACCTTGGACCCTTTGTCAAGTTACTGACTTAAGGAGAATTTCATTATTGCCTATACAGTAGTATTTAAGGACACAGATTAGAGCCAAGACTTCTCAGTCTGTATATTGGTTCTACCCTCTACTAACCACATGACCTGGAGCCAGTTACAGCATCTCTTTCTGCCTCTGTTTTCTCTTTTGTAAAATTAGGATAATAATGGAGCATACATGATAGAGCTACTGTAGAGACTAAGTTAACACTTGTACAGCGCTCTGCACACAGCAAGGAGGAAGACCTCACAGATTACCTCGAGGTATATGAAATCCTGTATCACTGTATTGATCACTTGAAGAAGAGTGATTTTTATTGTGGCTGTTGTTTTGGAAATTAGAGCAGAATTGCTTAGAAAAAAATAGAAGGAAAAATAAAACATAGAACATTGAACAGAAGCCTGTACAGTGAAACAGGAGCTGGAAACCAGCACCGTGATTCAAATGTGTCTCCCAACATTTCATGTGTTGGAATCTTGATTTTTACAGTTTAGTGCCCGTCTGAGATGATGAGAATTAGGAAATGTTGTGAGGCAGGGGCCCCTGGGATGACATCAGTGGCCTTATAAGAAGAGGAAGAAGGACCTGGGCTAGCACACTTGCTCCCTCGGGCCAAGTGAAACCCTTGTTGTACATTGGCACTCTAGAAAATTCCCACTGGCAAGAAGGTTCTCACCCTTGACCCTGGTCTTTCCATCCTCCAGGACAATCTGAAATAAACTCTTCACTAACCAACACTCAATATGTGGCATTCAGTATGGCAGCTAACACAATCTGTACCAGGACCATAAATTGGGTAGTATGGTCAGGAACTCTGTTAGGTAAATTAAAAGTTTTCCAAGATGTTCCCGGTGTCAAATGTTTCTTTCTAATCCTTCCTGTGATGAATCTATTTGAAACTAGACTCTTTCTCATTGCATCTGTAGAAAACTTGAAACTCAAATGATAGCCAGGGTCAGGACCAGGAAATTGCACTCAAACAAATTATAAGGCGGATTCTGAACTAGATGCACTAATCCTAAGGGTGTTCAGTCCTTTGTATCAGCACCGGCAGGCTGGGGTCGGTCTGACAGTCCTGCTTTCTTCTCTGAGGACTCTTCATTATTAGCTGGGCAAGAAGGCTATAAAATAGCAAGACTGACTCTCCTTATTAAGCAAGAACAGGGCGTTCATTAGCCGCACAGACCCTGGCAGGCAGATCTTGATGCGTCCTAAGCTTCTGTTAACTACCAGAAATTATCGCACAATTTCCCGGCCAATCTGCCCAGTACAACTATGTTGGAGAAAGCAGTTAAATATTTTTAAAATAGAAGGCTGTGTCTTTTTCATAGACTCTATCAGGCAAAGAATGGCTGCTGTTTCCTCCCTATAATGTCTTTTCTGCGTCAAAGCCACTAATCCACAATCCCCAAAGTCTGAAAAATCTATCCTGACACAGGAAGCCCAAAATAATCAACTTCTTCTGGCATAAAATCAGTGGAGTGCAGTCTGATGCATATTTCGTATCCTAGCTTAATCCATCTACTGGTGTAAAGCTTTAATCCTCAATCCGCCTTCTTGTTTAGGGAGTGCTTGACAGAGTCTTCAAAATCAGGATTATAGGGCCTAATGCTAAAAGCAGCTGCTGTTCTGGAGGCATTCAGATACTTGTACCATGAAAGAATTGGGTTGCACCAAGTACTTGGTAAGTGAAAGAACCCTGGAATGCAGCTGCATTTTGTTATTTAATTGGGCATAAGTTGGGAAACTCGTTTCATGTTTCCTGTAAGCTCCAAATAAATTGTATTTTTTATGTTCTCATTTATTTTTTATTTGTGTGAGAGGCAGAGAGAGAAAGACGGAGAGAGTTTCCATCTGTTTGTTCTCTTCCCAAATGCCCACAGTGGCCGTAATTGGGCCCAAACCAGGAGACTGGAGCTGGAAAAACAGTCCCAGCACCACTGGCTCCTAAGTGCGCATTAGCAGGAAGCTGGAGTCAGGAGTCGGCGGTAGAAACTGAACTCAAGTACTCTGATGTGGAACACTGGTGTCTTAACTTATGGCCCCAGCTCTCACTACTGCAATCACTTTAAAAACTTTACCTTCTGAGAATTAATGTGATGATTTATGATATTTCAGTGTCCAACACTTCATCCTTCCAGATTAAAGCAAGTTGTTAGGAGAGGCTCACGGGTATGTTTTGTATCCAGAGGTAAATCGATGCACCCATGGAAACCTCCAACTCAATGCTTTCTCATTCCTATCACTAAAGAAAGTTAATGTCATGACACACATTTGAAATGCTTTTGACTCTTTTGTTTGGAGCAATTCATCATGGGACATCTGGCTGACTCATAAAAGCTTTGCAGTTTCCAATAACTTTCCTGTCTAAATTGCTCTGGATGTATCAGCATTTCTTTTGATTATTAGTATGATGGACAGGTTTTGTACTCTTGGGTGCCAACATGAAGGAGCTGTGACAAATGAAATGTGTTCTCAATATGTCTAATATTGCATGGCTGAGGAATTCTCCTCTCCTGAGACGTTCATCTCCCCTCTCAGGGAACCTGGCAACAGAAGTGTTTGGTCCTCATGATTCTGATAACATCTGGATGGAATTACCAATTCTTTGTTGAGCTGTTTGAGGTTTTCCTTTAAGGGTTTGCATATTTGGAGGTTTCTTTCCAGATATTGTTATTGTTGCTATTATTGTGCAGCAATAAAAATGAGTGTCTGGTTTGTTTCAGTCCAATAGAGAAGCATGAGATACTAAAAGCACCAATTTTGGTGTAATTTGATAAGCAAATCAATCTTCCATGAAGAAATGTGTTCTGCAGTTTGGGGACTGGAATCTATCAGAAAATAATCTGCATGACTTGTAAAAAGCTGCTTGATTTGGACTTTCTAAATATTAAAAAAAAAAACTACTTTGCACATTACATATTTGCCAAAATCTCTGAAACTTTAGCGTCATCTAAAAGAACATCAAACAAGAACATAAAAAATTGGAATGCAATGTGGAGACATTAAGTAAAATAATGAAAAATTGAAGCATGTTTTATTGTAATTATGAAATAAGTAGCTCTGGGCAAGAAAAACACTCGGAGCCTTTCCTTTCATCAAAGGCAAGTAGGAAATACGTCAAATCAGCCAGCCCTTAGTGTTCAGCAGGAGGAGCCATAGCTTCCCTTGAGAGAGAGAAAATTATCATTTTTTGAATTGGTTCTGTGGAGAGTTTAAATCTTAACAACACATACATTTATATAAATATGTACATTTAATTTATAGATTTATCCCTCAAACAACGATTGCCTCAATTGCAAATAGTTATGGGAATCCCAAGGTGTTTCTTAGGAGCTAATTAAGCCAAGTTGGCATGCGATATTTTCTGTCTAATCCTCGTCATGAATTAAATGGTAAGGGTTGTTAGTTACAATATCATCATCTAATTAAGATACACTTATTAAACAGTCATTATAATGAATATATAAATATAATGGCAATTCAAACTGTAATCTCAGGTCATAAATGCAGTTATAAATTTATAGGGAGTACCTAGAATAATTCATATGGAAGTATCTAGTTCAGACATAATCAGAGAGATCATCGCTTAGATGACAAGGGACCTAAACAATATACATTTCTAATTTATTGATTCATTTAATTGCAAACGGAAATTGTGCGACTTGTAGGAGCTAAGGCTACTTAACAGCCCCAGTCTCGCACAGAAGACTCACCATCAAATCTGGATTCCTGCCCACAGACGCATCCTTAACCCTCTCTCACCTGCTGTGTATCCATGAAACTGACCTCTGCTGGCTTTGGCCAGTTGGGATCACTCAGGGTCCAAAGGCAGGAACCACAGAGAGCTTGCTTTGGATCCTCCCTGCTGCATAATGTGAGGCTCTGCCCAGGCTGTGGCTCGCTCCCATCAGGCAGCCCCCTCTATGTACCCATGGGATTTTTCCAAAGAGCTGCCCCCATCAGGGTCTTGGGTGATGGCTTGCTGATATTGCTAGTCCCAGCACCTGTACTACTTCACCTTTCTCTATGTAAATAGTATGTTGATAAGTTATCTTTAACAAACGTGAGTTAGTCATATGCTTATTTTTTAAAATTGTTGCAGTTAACAAATTTTTATTAACCTGCAATACTTGTACAATTTTATGGAGTACACTGCAATATTTCACCCATACACAGTATAAACCTATCAAACCAGAAAACCAGTCTTTCATTTTCTTACCTTTTCTTTGTGTTAGGATTCCACCAACCCCTCTTTTCCAGTTCTTTATGCAATGTAGACAACATTATTATAAACTGTAGTCACCCCGTTATGCTGTGCGACACTAGGACTTGCTACTTCTGTCCGTATTTCAATACCCACTCATAAAAAAAAATACCCACTGACATGATTCTTGCTGGTATACATAGAAGATATGATTAATTAAAGCTTTAAACTCTATGTCAAAATTGTTCTCTTCAAACACTGGGTTACTGGAAAGTTTAAATTTCCTCAATCCCAATTATTTTATAATGACTGAGAAAATTAAAATCAAGGAAATAATAAAAACTAATAGATCAGATGTATTGTGCTGGACACTGGTGACTCTTTTGTTTAAACCTCACCCAGATCCTGTGGGGTCTGCTGTGTTTTCAACCTGTTTGACTCACGAAGAAACTGAGCTAAACAGCACTGATAGAGCTGGCAGGTGAAAAATCCAGGTTAGCACCCTGTGTTTGGATTCTGTAGCCTGGATGCTCCAACGTGAGGGAAAGACAAGACAGACAGGAGTCCAGGCAAGATGCAAAGAAGGTAAAGTCTCGACAGAAAATGAGGAGTGGAGCCCCTGAGGAACAGGGGAAATACTTTGTGGGAAGGAAGTTGGAAACACTTCGATAACGGCAGCATTGAGGTGAAGTGGGTTAAGCCACCGTTTGCAGTTCTGCCACCCCGCTTCCCAACCAGCTCCTTGGATACTCTGCCTTCTACCTAGCTCTCTGTTCATGTCACTGATAAAGCAGCAGATGATGGCCTAAGTACTTGGTCCCCTGCCACCGGAATGGAGTTCCTGGTTTCTGGCTTTAGCCTGACCCAGCATTGACCATAATAACCATTTGGGGAGTGAACCAGCATCTTCCATCTGGAAGATCCTCTCCTCCCCTACACCTGTCATTCTACCTTTCAAATAAATATTTTTTTTAAAAAATGATGACTAAGAGAGTAACTGGTGAGAAGTAAAACCAATGAATTATATGAAGAGAACAGTGAGGGAAAATCCAAATGAAAGAGAAGGCAGGGGCTGGGTGAGGGACAGTGAGGGAAATTAGGATATTTCTGGAAATGATGTCTTTAAGTGTCCTGACCTTGACTTCTGACTTCCTTTTAACTCAAAACCTGAGAAAGGAACAAACATGGTGGGGGGGGGGGCAGAGGAAGAGGGAGACAATGGAGGGAGGGAGGGAACAAGGAAAGGAGAGAGGGAGGGAGAGA
Organism: Lepus europaeus; assembly: GCF_033115175.1. Classification (NCBI taxonomy): domain Eukaryota; kingdom Metazoa; phylum Chordata; class Mammalia; order Lagomorpha; family Leporidae; genus Lepus; species Lepus europaeus. The sequence continues at coordinate 95,797,599 of NC_084839.1, forward strand.
GAAACAAGAGGGTCATAAAAGACAAATTATCAGTCAGGGTCATTTTTGCAATGAAAAAATGCCAGAAGTTTACTTTTATTAATGATGAGTCAAACATAACAGGAAGACATGGCCTTGGCAGAATTTTTAATGAGGGAAAGTTCCAGAGGCTGAGAGTGACTTTTCAAATGAAATAGGCACCATTCCATATAACGCAATACTGGCTCCTATTTTGAACGAATTACTACTCAGAGAATCATGGTGGAAACAATGCCAGGGTTGCCTGTGTAGTTGTGGACCTGGTTGTCTGGCATTTCATCTTGCCACTAGGGAAGAAGTTTGTAAAAATCACTCTCTATCGAATGGCTGGCATTTCAAATGAAGAAAGCTTTTATTGTTCTATTTTAATATAGCTTGAACATTCGTTGTATTGCTCAGTCTTTTGACTTTCACCATTTGCTTTTGCAATACTTTGCTTATCAGGTTAAAACTAGCAGATAAGGAATCTTTACAGAATATGCCAGGTACTTTTGTTAGAACCTCCTGGCAACCACAGTACTCTTATCATCTGGAATCATGCCAGCAACGGCTGATTGCTCATGTCTACTAATCTCTTCTTCCCCCTCCCTACTTGATCATTTCCATTCATTTTCCTCTTGTTCCATAGCAGAAGCTGGGGTTGTTTTGCTCCACTGCACTACCCCTCATATGTCTCACTGGACACCTGCTGCCCAGGCTTTGCCCCTACACCCCACTAGCTCTTTCCTTTTCAGCCCCCCATCTTACTGAACATACTGGCCATTCAACTGATCTCTCTCTCTCTCTCTCTCTCTCTCTCTCTCTCTCTCTCTCTCTCTCTCCAGTGGCTTCCCAGCAACTATAGCCTACTCATTTCCTCTTTCCCCTCTGGTTGCGTCTTCCAGGTCTCCTTTAGAGAACCCTTTCCTTGTTTTGGTCTCAAAACGGTGCAATGCCTCGGGACTCAAGTACTGAGTCCTCTGTGCATTCTCACTGCTCAGTTGCCCATCTGCAGGTGGCATCTGTAGCTCCAGAGTTGTTGAGTTCACGTCTCTATCTCTGACTTCTGCCATGAGTATCCGTCTTGCACTCTGCATTCCCATTGGAGTTGTAATGGGCATTTCAAGTTCAGCATGCTCCCAAGCAAAACTCCAATCTGCCAGCCTTCCCTTCTTCAGTAAATGGTACCAAAATCCTAGGAATCACTCTTGACTCCAGTTTGTCTTTCACACCTTCATTGAAATTAGCAAATGCAGATAGTTCTACCTTCCAAATAAAGTCATGAATCTCATAATAATAAGGACATTTTGGTTCTGAAAGATTATGAAAATTCCTACATACTAATGATGTTATAACCATCTTAATGTCATAGCATAAGCCATTACTCATGCATTTGTGGTAACACTGGGGTAAACATACCTACTGTGCTGACAATAGGTATTTTATTCAAAAAATGACAGTTCCATCAGCAGCTGTCCTGTACTTCTCATGTATATCACATACCTTGATCACATTATTTTCTCTTGTGCTTCATTTAATCTTGTGTTGTTTGGCTCATCATGGTCCTAATAGCAATAGACTATCTCTATCTCTATCTCTATCTCTATCTCTATCTCTATCTCTATCTCTATCTCTATCTCCATCCATCATTTCTCCTTGTGCATGTATATCATACAGCCTATGGATATTAGGCTGTACCATCTACGCTCTTGTAAGGTCATTATTATGTTTGCACAGTTCAACCCCTTACTGGCACAACCTCAAAACATACCTTTGTCCTTAAGCTACACCTGAATATGCTTCATGAATGCAGTCAACTCCTCTTAAAGTCACTGCATTCAAGCTGACACCCCTTTGCCTGAATTAGCACATTAACCACAGGGTCAGGTTCTTGCTCTGACTGTCGCCTTTTCTCCAATCAGCAGTCAAAGGGATCATCATACTGGATGACTGGGTTATCACTCCTTTGCTCAAAATCCTTCTTTTCATACTGGGAAAATGTCAGTCTTCACCATCACTTACAGGATCCTCCAATTATCTGGCCCTGACCATTTTCCCTACTCCATTGCCTTCACAGTAGAGCTCTTGCACCCTCCTTCCATTTCATTCACATTGTCCTTTTCACCCATACCTGAACATATCAAGCTTTGGCACCCTGGCTCTTCCCCCCTGTTGGTATTTCTCCCTGAAATCTCTTTGCCTTGATATTTTCATGACTGCCTCTCATACTTTCTTCAAGGGTTTCCCCAACTTTTAACTTCTCTGACCATTTTTTTTTTCTAAAATATTTTCTCCTTTCTGTGGAGCCTATATTTGGTGATCCTTATCTTGCTTAATTGCTTTTCCATAGTACTTATACATACGTACTTATAGTAAAACATACATATTTATACTTGTAGTTATATATTCATTGCTTTGTTATCCCTCTCCAACACTCCAACAGTACTTAATGAATTTAGGGTTATCAAGAAGGAAGAGGTGCTGATATAGGTGTTTGATGAATATTTGTTGAATTAAGAAGTCTTTACTACTGTCTGTCACCATCTCTTAATATTCATGTGCAGTGAAAATCTCAAAACTCAAAAAAGAGACATGCATGTGTTGTGTGATAAATTCCAGAACCATCTAAGAAAATATCTAAAATTACACTCCGACAGCATTAAGCAAACCTAGCACCAAGATACTGGTTTCTAGATACTTTTCCAACTTAAAGACAGCAGAATTCTTTGCAGAAATTAGAAAGATATCTTGATAGAGCAGAAGACAGAATTGTACTAAGACCAGTGTGGACTTTTCATGTAAAACAGAGCTGGTACATTAGAGAGGCTCCTACTGGTCAAATTTGGAGGAATTGGAACATGACTAAAGAAACAATATGATTATTTATTGAAATACAGTTTCTAGGTACATAGAGGGGAAGAGGCAGAGGGGGAATAGGTCTTTGACAAAGTGCATGATTTTTATAACTGATCGTTTCTGCATCAGGACCTAATCAAGTCTCATGCATTGTATTTGATTATTAATTAAAATAATTGAAAATAGCTGAAAATCATAAGGCATTTCCTGAATCGGGGTTTGATAATATATTTCTAAGACTTTCTGAAGAACTTCTCCCCCTTCCTCAGTGAGATGAACAATGGGGAAATGTCATATACAAACCTGAGTCTCTCTGTTGGGGGTCTAGCATTATTAGGATTGGGAAGGGGGAATAGTGCCAGGAGTGGAACAGATAATTCGATCTCCTGGATGCAGAAAGACCCTTTGTGGAAGAAGATGGAAGCTCCTCTGGGTGCCAGCCAAAGGTAGAGTGCGGCATAAGAGGTTAGATATAAGAATTGACCACTTACTACTATTGGTGAGACCCCTATCCTCTACATCTCAACACCGCTGAGCTAATGATACTGAGAATAGAGAATTCCTGGAGATTCTGAAAGACATTTTGTAATTATGCACCATTAACATATAAGACTCACCCATCATACTGGCTTATGGCCTGGGGAGAAAATACATTTTCTCAGATGTGCTATTCCTGGAAACCCTGGATTGCACGGAGAGAAGGAAAAAGCTCACACTGAGAGTGAAGGGACTGCTGGGGTTACAGCTTCAGGTAACAGTGTGTCTCCACTGAGTGATGGCATTATCTGGGTGCATTTAGAGTGATTTGCTCCTTTTTTCTTTCTCTGTAATTCAAAGAACAAATGACTAGCATCAGACAAATACATTATGCATTTTTGAAAAAATGAGGCACCAAAAATAACTCAGGGAGTAACCAAAGAAAGTGAAAAATATTAAGATTTTGTTCTGTGTATATAAATGCAACTTTAAAAAAGGGAAAAAAGAAAAATTGTCAATTTTCTTTTCACTACTAATTAAAAATAGTTATTTTAATGGCACAGAACAATATTTAGGAAAAGTTGTAGGACTAAGGGGCATGACAGAACTAAATAAACATCCACACATCTTTATAATGTAATCTAAATGTCCTGTGGATGCTTAAAAAGCATTTAGTGGGCAAAGATCTAAATTGTCCTTAACTGTATTTAAATGTGCATTAAAATCACAATGAACTGGAATTCTCAGAGTATGTCCAGGTCTTACCATGAAATACTTTGGTAAATAAAATCTGTCTATTTTTTATGTCTGCTTATTTCTTTTTATTGTGTGATTATCACTACAAAGAACATTAGTAATGTGCTTTGTGTAGGTATGAAATACTGACCGGAGGTTGATTCTGCGATGGTTTGAGATCTTGCAATGCCCTAGCTTTGCCATTGCAGTTGTTTGCAGAGTAACCTTGTAAGACCATTACCCACAGTGGTGGGTTTACTGCTGGATCTGTGCAAAGTCCGCTCTGTGACAGCAGTCCTCTGGGAAGAGGAAACTTGATTTGTGTGGCTGAGCAGCAAGCAGACAGGGAGTGTCCCCAATCTGTTGCTCTCTAATCTGGGATCTGGGGCAAGTTTGATGAGATCAAGAAAGATAAGTCAAAAGGTGGATGTGGATACATCAATAGGGCAATTTCTGATGGGTGGCGGCCCCAGCAGAACCAGACATGGATCAGTTTGAGACAAAGTCCATTCAGCAGATGTTGTAATCCATCCAACCCTCTGCTTCCCAAAGCTGTCTGCCTCTTGAGTTGCTGCTTGTTCTCCATGTTTCAGTCTGTGAGTAGGGCACGACTTTGGCTCTGAGTGTCATCTATAGGTCACAGACTTCCTCCTGGTGTGTGCATGTTGGCAGGTCAACCTTGGTCTAATTGAAACCGCTGTAGTCCTGCTTTGTGAAGCGAAGGCTGTCAAAAGTCACTTAAGAAATGGTGATTTATTTAGTCATCTGACCTTTGAGGAAGGACCATCATGAGCTTTCAAGACTGTGAGTGTTGCAGTTGTTGGACATGAAATCAAGTGGTTATTGAACTCGGGATGTGGCAAGGATGGCCCTTCCTCTTGTCATTTACCTGTTCCTATAGGAACAGGGGGGTCAGGCAGTGAAATCACCCTGGCATTCTCTTGCTGACTCACTGGCCCTGCTCTTCAGACCCTGTCCTAGGATACTGCTTATTACAGACATCAGCTCAGCCCTTGTGTTTCGCCAGCATTCTGGGAGAGACTGAAGCCCAACGACAAGGACATCCACCTCACCTTGAATTTCTGGTTTTAAGAAAAATCATGCACTACTTTGAAATTGATTAAATTCATAGGAAAAAAGAAGTCTATTTACATCCATTTGTTATGTAATGATATGTCAGATCTTACCAGGGAATCTAATAAATTGTTGAGCTCCTGTTTGCTGCAGGTTATTAACAAAGAGTCATTATGATTTTCCAGCAGGGGTGCAGATATGTAAATATAGCCACCATTCTCTTGTATTTTAGGCCCAAAGTCCCTTTCCAGAGGGTGGTAATCATACAGCCCACAGAGTAAGTGCTGTCCTGTCAAGTCAGTCATTCTGTGATGATAAGCTTCAATTTGCTGTTAAGTTTTATGAGGCCATAGGAACCTACTGGAGAAATGATAGCTTTTATGTATTAACATTATAATGTACCCTAGAACCACTGCTGGGCCTAAATCCAAAGAAAACCTCCATCTCTTGCTCTTCACTACTCTCCCCGACACAGCAGTTACTGAGATGTGTGGTACAGGTGACTTTCTGATGATGGGTTCTGAGTCTACTACCAACTGCAAAGGAAAACATTAAAAAAAGTGTACTGAATATGCACAGACTTTCTTACCATTTCCTAATCATTCCAGTATAACAACTATTTACATAGTACTTAAATATTGATAGGTATTAAGCCAGAGATGGCTTAAGTTTTATGGGAGGATGTATGCAATTTTTGTCAATAATTCAACTTTTCATATAAAAATTAAAATATGTGAATTTGGCTATCCATGGAAGGTTCTGGAACCTATCTACCATGGATACTGAGGGACAAGTGCACTCAAATTGCTTCTCATATCAGAACATGTTCTGACTAAAATGGAACTGGGTGAAGCTTCTGTTCGGTGTCTTCCATTTACTCCTGTGTTTCTCTGTGTCCTCAACCCATGGCTGAACCTTTTCCCCCACTCTTTGGATACTCAGAGTTTTCTGTTGTGGTTCTGTAGCCCAGTGAAGAGGGATTTGGCCTTCACGCTGTGCTTTGTCAACCCCTGCACTACATCCTTGTTATGTGAACCTCCACACTGTTTCTTAGGAGAGCAGGAACTTAAGGCATAGGGAAAGGAAGTCTGTTATTTGGCCACCTTATATCATCAAAGTCACATCAACTGACAAACTGGATTAGGGCAAGAACCCTTGCTGTGGGAAGCTGCTGGGCGACTGCTCCCCCAATAACCTCTCCTTCCTTTGTGGTGTTCCCTGAAGGGGTGGACTTCAGTGGAGGCCCTCTCTTAGCACATAGCTGAGATTACTCCCGAGATCCCCTGATTCTCTTTTGCATCCTTACAAGAACTCATATCACCTCTCTCTGGTGTCTGAAAATGCTTATCCACAACAAAGCCTTTACCCTTCCCACAATGGATGCCTGGTTCTTTCTTTCTCATTCTTTTAATTTTTAAATTATTATTTCTTTTGTGAAACAGAGTTCCCATCTACTAGTTCACTCCCCGGTTGCCTGCAATGGGAGGGCCAAGCTAGGTCAAAGTCAGGTGCCAGGAATTCAACTCAGATCTCTCACCTGAGTGGCAAGAACCCAATCTCCATTGTCTCCAGGGATCTGCACTGGTGTGAAGCCGGAGTCAGGATCCTGAGCTGGGAATTGAACCCAGGTGTTTTCACGTGGGATGTGGGCATCCCAAGTGCTAAGACATTTAAATGCCCAGTTCCTGGTTCTCTTTCTGTTCCCACCCTTGCAGAGGTAGTAGAGAATCTGTGGAAGCCTTTCCTGATTTATTAGCCCACCTGATGCTTTTATCAGAACTCCTGTGTCTCTCAGAATGCTTCTACGTCCTTCCCTGCTTTGTGGTGAGTTGTGTTTGCCTTTCTTAATTTAAAAGCTGGATGCCTGTGTTAGCCACTGAGTGAATGCCCGATTTATAAAGCAAACAGATAAAGCTAAGCCATGTATTCTGTATTATAATTATTCTTAGCATGGTATCTTTTTTGTTTACAATAACCATGTCAAAGAAATACATTTACTAGTCTATTTATTGTGCTTTTTATTCCACATATTTTATTACTTAGACAATTTCAAAGAAGGCTGGAATTTTATTTTTCATGGCATATTAAATAAATCATTTAGAGTAACAAATATCGGTTTACCGTAGTAAAATTTCCCGAAGACCACATCCAGTGTCAGTCACCTATAAGCCAACAAGAGGACTGAGGACAATTGTCTGTTTCTTTTTTTTTTTTTCTTTCTTTTTAAGACTTATTTATTTATTTGAAAATCAGAGTTACACAGAGAAGGAGAGGGAGAGAGAGAGAGAGAGAGAGATCTTCCATCCGCAGGTTCACTCTCCAATTGACCACAATGGCCAGAGCTGCACCCATCCGAAGCCAGGAGCTTCTTCTGGGTCTCCTGCATGGGTTCAGGGGTCCAGGACTTGGGCCATCTTCTACTGCTTTCCCAGGCCATAGCAGAGAGCTGGATTGGAAGTGGAGCAGCTGGGTCTTGAACCGTCGCCCATATGGGATGTTGGCAGTGCAGGCAGTGGCTTTTCCTGCTATGCCACAGTGCCAGCCTCTCATCTGTTTCTGTTCTTTGGGGAGTGTTCTGGTGTATCCTTATCACTGCATATGTACAGATCCAGTGTGATGATCTAACCACAAGTGATCAGGCCCAAGAGAGATGAAATTGGTGAATAAAATGAGATATTAAAGTCTGAAAATTATCAAAGAAACTACCAGGGCGTCCAAAATGCTCTGTCTTGCGTGTTGCTGCATTTTCATCCTGGAATGCTGCAGAAGGAGCCAAACGCTTGTGTGCAGCCCCGGGGGCCCTGGGCATTGTTGACAACGAAGAGAGGAAAGCTCTTCACTGGCCTTACCATGTCTAGGCGGCTGACACACCACTCTCTGGATTCCCCAAATCATCTAAACCCAATGGCATTTGACATTTGCCACATATAACCCTTCTTGTGGAAGTTAGAAAGATCCTTTAGTTTGGGAGTTTTTAACATTTTTCCTGTGTGGCCCCTTGTTCCCTTTCTGATGACAGCTGTCCTCCCAGACGGTCACACAGCTGTATTCGCCCAGCACTCACAGATTCCAGGGTTTATCAGTGGGCAATTCCCCCCATGCTTGGGTAAGTCTCAGCTCTTTTGGCTTTGTGGCAAGATACCCCTATCATCAGTAGATAATCCATATAAGTCACTCACACATTAAACATTTAGTAATTGGCTTTATCAGTTAGAGCTGAGGGTCCCTCTCTTTTCTCACAAAGAACAAAACTAATGATAAATATTTAAGGGGTTGGTGTTATGGTACAGCAAGTTAAGCTGCCGCCTACGAAGCCAGCATCCTACATGAGTGCTGGTTCGAATTCTAGCTGCTCCACTTCTTATCCAGCTCCCTGGTAATGCATATGAGAAAGCCATGGAAGATGGCCTAAGTGCTTGGGTCACCCATATGGAGTGCTTGGGACCCATTCATATGGAGTTCCAGGCTCCTGGCTTTAGCCAGACCCAGGCCCAGCCATTGCAGCCATTTGTAGAGTGAATCAACAGGTGGAAGATCTTTCCCTCTCTCTCGGTCTCTCTCCCTCTCTCCATGGCTCTGCCTTTCAAGTAAAATAAACATATCTTTTAAAATGAAGAAATACTTGAACACATATACTTTATTTTTCTCACTGAAAGGCAGAGTGACAGAAAGAGAAGGAGAGATGGAGATCTTCAATCCATTGGTTCACTTCCCAAATGACTGCAATCAGTGGGGCAAAGTTAGGTGCCTGGCACTCCATACGGGTCTGTCACATGGGTGGCAAGGGCCCAAGTGCCTGGATCATCTTCTGCTGCTTTCCCAGGTGCATTTTGCAGGGAGTTGGGTTGGAAGCAGAATAGCCAGGACTAGAATAGGTGTTCTGATATGTGATGCCAGTGTCACAGGTGGTAGTTTAACCCGCTGCTCCACTCTATTTATGAACACATTTCTCCAGATTGCCAGCTCTAACACTGCAAGTATCTTTTGGAAGAAAGAGTTGGAATTTTACTTTGGCTTTCATTTGGCATAGAACACAATTAGCTGACATTTCATGCCAGTTAATCTTGTCGAAGACACCATGCTTTAATAGTTTCCATACCTTGTTTCATTTTGCCCTTCCCACAGCCTGTGAGCTGGGTAGCCAAAGATGCTTCAGTGAGCAAGCATTTGTGTTTGTTCTGCTTGTATGTCATCATATTGTCAAGCAGACCACTGGGCCTGTGTTTGTATCATAGACACATTTTTGCTGAATAAATAAATCAGCCCAGTGACAGTGAGGCTTAGAAAGTCCAATGGACTTACTGTAAGCCAGACAACTTGAAAGTGCTAAAGTGACATGCAGCTCCAGACTTAAATCCTTGTGGCTGAAGCCAGAATTGCTCTTCCCAATGCACACCCGCCCCATTACATCTGCACTGCATTAATTCCCTGGCCCCTCATGCATTCCGTGTCTTTGAATATGATGATTATTAGACTAGACGTGATTCCTCAGGAAACGTAAGCTGGGGGCGGTTGGCCAACTTGATGCAAGTTACAACCAAGTGAGGCCAGGTGACTGGCTTCATGAGAGGATAAAGTACTGATGATGGAGTCACATTTGCTCAAGGTTCTGATATAGGTCTACAATAGCTAAAATGTGTGCATTTGATTGCTCTACTCCATAACTCTGAGGTCTCCTCTGAGTCCTAATTTTCATATTGCTCAAGTTCACGCTGTGTGACCACACTCACTCTCCTGCTTTCAAATCCTTCCTACAGGTTAGAAATTCCCAAATCTACATCCTCTGGCTTCTCCCTCAAGAGTTCCTGTATTTCTAAGTGTGCAAGGAGTCCTGATGGATATCTCTTCTTGAGTCATCTGTTGCCATTGCATCTCATCCTGATCCCTGTCGAATTCATCCTATCTGGTCTCTTTACACCTTGTCTCCGGGTTTACCTCTCATCCTGCATCAACTAATTTGATTCATAGCAACCACACTCATGTTGGTTTTCAAGATAAAACCCTCACAATCATAGGCACTGACTCGCCACTCTTCTGAAGGCTTGCTCAGTCCTGCTCAGTTCACTTTGTAATAGTTCCCCTACTCCTGCACCCCCAGGGCCACAGAATAATTCAGGTTACGTTCATGTTCTATGAATCCATGGCAAGGATTCTAACTAGTGCATCTGTCATGAAGATTCCTTGTTCATACCCAGCCTTCAGGTACCACATTCCTGACACAACTGAGGACTGAATGGACCATGCTAGCCTTCTGGATTCCCGGAGGACAGAGTTGAAGTCATTGGTCTCACTTTCAGGACTCTTCCCAGTAGGCCTCTTACGCCTTACCAGTGTTATATACTGCCCCCAGAAGCTAGTGCTGTAGGGTAGTGGGAAAAGCTGCCGCCTGCAGTGCCAGCATCCCATAGGGATGCCAGTTCTAGTCTCGGCTGCTCCACTTCCAGTCCAGATCTCTGCCATGGCCTGGGGAAGCAGTAGAAGATGGCCCAAGTCCTTGGACCCCCCTGCACCCACATGGAAGACCTGGAGGAAGCTCCTGGCTCCTGGCTTTGGATCAGCATAGCTCTGGCTGTTGCAGCCATCTGGGGAGTGAACCAGTGGATGGAAGACCTCTCCCTCTCTCTGCCTCTGTCTCTTTGTAATTCTGCCTTTCAAATAAATAAATAAATAAATCTTAAAAAATAACCTGCCCTGAGGCACCAGGACCCTACCCTGAAGTGACTCTGGACTTGTGGGTGTCCCACCCTCTGTACGTTTTCATAGCCCTGTACTTTTTCAGCCGTTACGGCCCCCTCTCCTTCAGCTCCTTTAAACTCCTCTGAGCAGGGCTTCTTCAACTTCCCTGCATTCTCTCCTCTGTACCCCACGGGCACACATACATAGGAGTATACAAGAGCTGGTGTGCACTGCTCTTATTATTTGTTTCATTAGAGCTGCTAGCCTATGGACCTGTCTCTAGACGTTTTCATTAAGTTATAGGAAGCTCCACAAGATGTTCTCTTACTCCAGAGGGAGTCCCTTTTGTCATCTGCAAGGGAGGTAGACTAGGGGTAGATTCCTTTTTTTCTTTAACATTTGTAGACTAGGGGTAGATTATCTTTCCTTTTTTTCTTTAAGATTTATTTTATTTTATTTGAAAGAGTTACGGAGAGAGTAGAGACAGAGAGAGATCAATCTTCCATCTGCTGGTTCACATCTGCAACGGCCAGAGCTGTGCTGATCTGAAGCCAGGAGCCTCTTCCAGGTCTCTCACATGAGTGCAAGGGCCCAAGGACTTGGACCATCTTCTGTTGCTTTCCCAGGCCATGGCAGAGAGCTAGATCGGAAGTAGAGCAGCTGGGACCTGAATAAGAACCCATATGGGATGCTGGCACTGCAGGCAGTGGCTTTACCTGCTACACCACAGCGCCAGCCCCTAGGTGTCTTGGAGTTTCTTCTCTTTGATGCAGTTATCCTTGGTGCACCCAGCAGCTGCTTCTGCTGCTGTTTACTGCTGTTGCTTGTATGCCCCTGCCCTTTGCAGTTCCAGCTGTCAGCTAATGCCTGCAAGGGAACCCACCAAAGGGCAGGAACACTTCCCCTTTATCACCCATTCTTGCTGACTTGGGAATCTCAAGTTCCAATCTGCATCTCTCCAGGACCATGAAGTTGCTAAGATTCTACCTGTTAGCAATGGCCAGGGTCCTGTGCCCTCTGCCTGAATTCTGTCTCCCCAACCTTGAGAGCTGGCAATGCCCAGAAGAATAAAGCACCTAGAGACCTTCACCCCATGCCTCTGCAGTCCCTGCACAAAAGAGTGTTAACCACTAAACTTCTGCTTCCAAACCTCAGCCAACTTAAGTACCTTTTCTCCAAATTTCTTCTTCATCATATTATTTTTTGTTATGTCTAGTTTTTACTGAGGGTCTCGGTTGGCAGAGACTGCTCCATCACAGGTGGAAATGGAATATTAAATCACTCCTTTTTATAAAAAAGATTTTTCTAATTTATTTGGATGATAGAGTTATGGGGCGGGGAGGGGTGGAGAAATAGAGGTATCTTTCATCTGCTGGTTCACTTCCCAAATGGTTGCAATAATGGAAGCTAAACTGATCCAAAGCCAGAAGCCAGGGGGTTCTTTGGGGTCTCCCACGTGGATGCAGGGGCCCAAGGACCTGAGTCATCCTCTGCTGCTTTCCCAGGCCACAGCAGAGAACTAAATTGTAAGTGGAGCAGCCAGACTTGAACTGGTGCCCGTATGGGATGCTGGTGCCACAGGCCAGGGCTTTAACCTGCTGTACCACAGCATTGGCCCCGTGAAATCACGTCTTTCAAGCAATTGCATTTCCAATCAGAATGTGCTACACTTTTAAAGTTACTCTCAAAAAGTATCCTACTTGGGTTTATGGGTTACAATTCTCTCTTCATAAATCAGTAATAGTTGACTGCTGAGAAACTAGACAAATGTTGAAAACTAGTGTTTCTTTACGTTGTATTTTATTTGACATTAATCTGGAAGTCTTTTGCACTTGTGCACCATACTGGATTTTCCAGAATCCACTGATAAGCCTGAAAAATAAGCCTCTGAAATTCTGCTTGTGTGTCTAAATCACACAGCCACAAATATTGTGATGCCTTACCAAATTTTGCTTTGCAAGCTCCAATACACTCATCTATGTGTATGTAGCACATTGCAAATAGACTTCAAATAGTAAAGCATTGTGGTGTGAATATAATGATTGGAAGTTCAGCTTTAAAATCGATCAGTCAAGTGAGACTAAAGTCCAATTATTTGGTTTTGATATTCTGCTTATCATTCTAGCTTAAGGAAATAAATATTTGATTTCCTTTCAGAAGACTGGATTTATGTCCTTGTTGTGTGCCCTGAAGCAAGCGCCGCTTTCTGTAGGTCCAGTTTCTCCTGTGTAAAAGAAGCTGGAATTATTTATATTCCTCAACATATGGGTGTTTAGAGAAGAACATTAGGTCACATACATTGAACTGAAAGGAAAAGTTAAGTGCATCTATAAGTATGTGTTATTTTTAGTTTTTAGAAGTTTTGAGAGATTAGTAATGCATGAATAGTGAAATTCAGATAAACACACCTGGACATCTGAATCAGAAAGAAACTTATTAGAAAAAGCCAGCTGGGGTGCAAAGCTACATGGTTCTCCTGGAGCTGGGTCTTAATATAATGCAAATGGTTTTACAGCTGTTTGGACGCCAGAGGAGCCAGGAGAAGCACTTCTGCTATTCTACGCAGGGTCCTCTACTCTCTTGTCTCATCCCCTAAAGCACATCCACATCCACCAGCCACACACATGCACACACATGCACCACTGCCCTGCTTTAGGATTTAAGTTCAGAATTGCATCCTTGGATCATCAGTGCCATAAGGACAGCACTTTAAGGTACAGTGGTCATGTGGGTCCTTCACCTGAGCAATCCTAGTCTCTCTCCTGTGAACCACACTTGCCATACCACATGGCACAAAGGCCTAAGAACTCTGAGGTCCTAGCAAGGAGAGGCTGATGTACTGTATAGGAGGAGGAGAAGAAAAAGGGGCTGTGAGGTTGTAAAGTAGACATTGGAGGCCGGCGCCGTGGCTCATTAGGCTAATCTCTGCCTGCGGCGCCGGCACCCTGGGTTCTAGTCCCGGTCGGGGCACTGGATTCTGTCCCGGTTGCTCCTCTTCCAGGCCAGCTCTCTGCTGTGGCCCGGGAGTGCAGTGGAGGATGGCCCAATCCTTGGGCCCTGCACCCACATGGGAGACCAGGAGGAAGCACCTGGCTCCTGGCTTCAGATCAGTGCAGTGCCAGCCGTAGCGGACATTTGCGGGTGAACCAACAGAAAGGAAGACTTTTCTCTCTTTCTCTCTCTCTCTCACTGTGTAACTCGGCCTGTCAAAAAAAAAAAGTACACACTGGACTTTTGCTCCTTTACTTGGTATAGGAACCATCAGATTCTCCAAATGGATAACAATCTTTTCAAATGCTAATTTGTGACTGCTGATTGACAGTCCCTAGTAACTTTGGGGGTGGGGGTGGGATGGGGTGTGTGCTGATCACAGCAAAGAACAGGTGGAATTAGAGGTTTGGGACTTTCAACCCCTATCCCCACCCTCTAGGGATGGGACAGGGGCTGAAGGAGAAGTGTGTTGTCAATGGCCCTGATGGTTTAACCGATCATGTCTATGTACTCAAGTCTCCCTAAAAACCTGACAGGGTTTGGAGAGCCTTTGACAAGCTGAACACGTAGAGAACCCTGGAGGGTGCTGGGCCCCGAGAGGACATGGAAGCTCTGTGGCCCTTCCCCATAATTTTATCCTATCTATCTGTTCGATCTGATCCTCATCAATGGCCTTCGAAGTGTCCTTTGTGACAAACCCAAAACCAAAAGTGTTTCCTTGATTTCCTTGAGCTACTCTTGCAAATTAATCAATGCCAAGGAGGGGTGAGGGGCTAATGGGTGGGTCAGGAGCATGGATAAACCAAGCTGGGGCTTGCAACTCTGTCTGAAGGGGTAGGGGCAGTCTTGGGGACTGAGCCCTCAAATTTTGGGATCCAACACTACCTCCAGGTGGTTGATGTCAGAACTGCACTGGATTAGAGTACACCCTCGTGCTTCCCACTGAAGTACTAACTGTTGGAATGGTCTTTGAGGGAAAATCTCAGATTTGATGGGAGAGGTCTTTGGGTTACAATATAAACTGAGTTTTTCCATCCCTATATTCTCAAGCGGTTGTAGGAATGTGAACAGGAAGACATGTAAACAGCATCTGCTAAGCCTGATGTTCCACTGGGGGTCAACCTCAAGTGTGTGGGGTGGAGAAGGGAGCCCAGGGTGCCTGCAGAGGATTGATTGCTTTAGCCTTTTCTGCAAGGTTCTGCAGAAATCAACACCAGCCACTCTTTATTGGACTTTTACTCTGTGCCAGCTTCTGTGTTGGGTGTCTGACATACACCCTGCATCTAATCGCTACAATAACCAATGCTCTAAGACCACATGTGATTGGCCTTATTGGATCTCCTCCAAAATTTATGTTGAAGCTCTAACCCCCAAGACCTCAGAATGTGATGGTAGTTAGCAGTAGAATCCTGAAAATGTAACTGACTAAGTAGAGTCATTAGTGTGGGCCTAGTGCAATTGCAGCTGTGTCCTTAGAAGAGGGGAGATTAGGACCCAGACATATACCCAGAGAGAAGGACAAGTACAGACATACAGAGAAGACAGCCACCAGCCTGCCAAGGAGACAGGCTCAGGAGAAATCAAGCCAGCTGGCACCTTGATCCTGGACTGCCTGGCTCCAGAATGGTGAGAAAGAAGTTTCTGCTGCTTGAGGCTCCCCCACACCCAACCCCTGTACTACTTCATCCTGGCAGCCCTGGGAATGAGTGCACCACAGTGCATGGCAGAAAATGGAGCTCCGTTCCAATAAAGGACAAAGAGACATTTGTCATCGTCCTTTCAGCTCCTCTCTTGTCACTGCATGTAAGTACCTAAAAAATATTTCTTTTGATTGTCCTTTTGAATAGACACTTCTCTTTAAGCTTTATAACTAAAGTAAACCAGGATTTCTCATCCCATTGTTTTATGCATGCTTTGTAAACTAGCTTGGATTTTTAATGATGGTCCTTCTATATTCTTTCAATTTAATCTTCTGACTTTGAAATCAATAGGGAATGTTTACAGGAGAGTCTTCTTAATCCTTCTCTAATCATTACTGTAAAAATGGAGTTTGCATTTAAGACTCATTTTATTATGATCTACCCAGTATTCTCTCCATTTTCCTCTCATAAAGGTTTAATTAAATAGTAAGTTGTAGTAGTGATTGAAACCAGTATGATTGACTCCACACTCAATTTCCTCTATTGTTAAATTTTACATTATGGTGGCCATTAGTTATGACGTGAGCTGACATTGATGCATTATTTTTTGTGAAAACCCATGTTTTATTCCTGTGTCATTGGTTTTAACCTAATGTCCTTTTTCTGTTCCAGGTTCCTTCCCATGATCCCTCACTCCGTTGAGTCAATGTGCTTCTTTAGTCTCCTCTCGGCTTGTGATGGTTTCTCAGGCTTCCGCCTTTCAGGCAACCTTGACAGCTTTGAGGAGCACTGGTCAAGTACTTCGTAGAAGGTCCCTCAATTGGGATTCTCATGATTAGACTGGTGTTGTACTAAGGTACTTCACAAGATGTGTAGAAAATAGAACTAAAAGTTTACTTTGCTGCAAAATTTCTTGAAATCTGTGCATAGTTTTCCATAATGGTCATTTTTCCATGAATGGATTGAAGGCCTCTCATACCTGTGCATGAGTTTCAAAAATCTTTGCACTGAATCAAATGTATTTTTTAACTCTGTTCCCCACAAACATGTGAAGTATGCTTGGCCATGTATGAGCAGACAATTACAGAGATAAAGTGCCATTTTCCCCACACTGTTTCATAGAATATACCATCAATATGACTGTTGGAGCTGACCTTGACTGGGGGCTGAGGTAGAGACTGTCAGATCTACTTACCGTAAAGCTGTCCTCCTCTCAATTCCAAGCTGTGCTCCTAGGCAGAGTCTACACTTAAATGGAGAGTAATGCTTTACATAAATTATTTGCAACTTTTCTGAATTGGCAATTGGTTCTTTTTCCTCAATTTATTTAGTAATTCAATCACTTATAATGATAGACTCATAGATAATACATATTGTGATACTGCTATGCATGTATACTGGAATTGAACAATTAAATAAATTGATGTTTGATGGTAGGGTATATTCCAGTTTGCAGCTCAAGCTGTTGTAGCTGTTGGGAGCACTTTCAGTGGTCTTCTATGTCATTCTGTCAAAATATCACCATGTGAGTTTTTTTCCTTTTTCTTTCCTCTCTCTCTCTTTTTTCTGTTTTATTTTAGAGCGTGTCTTTACTTTCTGGTATTAGGAGGTGGTACAGACTCACCATATGTGTTTTGTTTCGGTATCAATATTTACCATTTTCCCAAAGACTTTCGATTCTTTCTGTTGGATGATGGTAGTGGAAACCAAGTTTTGCATGCTGGATATGCTAGGGTTACTGAGTTCTCATTGTTTCCAGGCATTCTCAAGTAATAGAGCAAAGTACACTAATTCCTGTATTTATGCATGTCTCAAACTATTTTTGTAGGTAAGTATCTATCTCTGTCTTAATCTATACTTGAGTCCATACTGTTATCTCTCCATCACAACATGGCTCATTCTAACCCTCAGTACTTGCTTATCTGTAAATCCCTGCCATCAGCCATCCAGTCACTGAGTGATTCCATCCTAGTATCTCTGTGCAGCAGTACCCCAGCCGCAAGCCCATACCTCCTTGGGAAATGACTCCAGCAGTCAAGTGCAGTGCTTACATGTAGTTTCCTTTGCTTCCAGCCTCTTAGATTCCAAAGTCACTTAGCTCAGCATCTTTCTTCCACCTCCATTAGGGAGGCTGCAGTGCAACTGATGTTGGATTGTTCTGTGGCATTCTGCACTCCACCTTGGGATCCTGTAGTTTCATTTTTATCATCACCATAAACTCCTTCAGTAGTGCTTTTAATTATGATTAGTTTGCAATTGAGGAAACTGAGGCATGGAGAGTTTAACTCTCTCAAGGATTTCACAGTGATGAGTGGAGGATTCAGGTCAGATTTACATTTCATAATCGGAAGATTAATATTCTAAAGAAGATAAATGCCTATTCATTTTTTTAGCAAATCCAAGTACTTGCTGGTGAATGAAAGGACAATTGGAGATAAAAGTGTTGTTGGGGATGACGGGTCACACTCAAAGTCTTCACCAGTGATACCTCTGTGTCATGTCTCAGAGCTCAGTCCTTCACACAAAAACAAACGTTGGAGGGTTTTATCTCAAGAAAGTGTGCAGTTTCCAAATGTGTCTAAATCAAGTGAATGTCTGGGATTGTGAAATAGGGAAAATGAGCTGTTAAGGCAGATAAACCTTGTTCCTTCCCCTGTAGTACTAGAGCTCTCTAGAGAACTGGAACCAATGCCATCACTATGGCAGCCTGCAAATA
Organism: Lepus europaeus; assembly: GCF_033115175.1. NCBI lineage: Eukaryota > Metazoa > Chordata > Mammalia > Lagomorpha > Leporidae > Lepus > Lepus europaeus. Next base: position 95,815,761 of record NC_084839.1, read on the forward strand.
ATAAAACTTATGTTGAAGTTTAATCTCTGTTATGATATATTAAAGAGGTGGAACTGTTACCAAAAGCCTGGTACCTGTCCCTGGTGCCAAACCTAAATAACGAGGACATGAGTTGAGGGTGAAGGAAAGAGAAACTTTAATCTATTGACAGAGGAGAGAGTAGCAGGCTTCAGTCTTAAGAACTACCAGTCTCCTGAATGAAGGCGATTTTAATTTTTAAAGAGGCTACAAGGAAGGGAAATATGATCTAGCAAAATCACGAAGGAGCAGCACCAAGGCTTGTCATGAGGTCAATGGCAATATTGTTTCTGTGTTTCATCATGGTCCACAATGTTTCATCATGGTCCTCCTTGTGGCCCACAGAGGGTGAGATTAGACAAGCATGACCAGGCCATCTTGCTCTGGTTGTCTTCAAAAGAAGTTGGGATAAGGAATATGGCAATATGTGACTTAGGACATGGGTGAGTGGAAAGCCATCAGTCCAGGCCTGCAGCATCAGCAACAGGCTCTGCATGGGCTGCCTGCACAATGGCCTCTGGTTTGTATGATGGCCAAGTACACGTCACTCAATCTGGGGGCTACGTGCAGGTGGTAGTTACTTTCTGCCCAGTACCTGGAATTCTCCTAATGAAACCCCACCATATTATCTAATGGAGAAGCAGATGTCTTCATGAGTTTGGAGAATAGAATTTTGTAGGGGTGGCTCTATGAGCTCTCAACTTGAAGTGAGCTAAACTAGTGGAGGGTGACTAGGAGAGCAGGACCTGGTGGTATCTGGCATAATCATTCAAGGCTCTGTCCAGTTCTAGAACCACATGGAGCCTTTAAGAAGAAGACTCTGCCTTCCTGAGCATCCTAATCCATTCCTGCAATTGATGGGTTGATGGATTATTTTGAGAGTGGATCTGCTGTAAAAGCCAGTTGGGCTAATTCTCTTCATTGTTTCCTGAACCAGCTCAGACTCTGACAGCCTGTAGGCCATTACTCCATGTGGCCCCTCAACCTTGGAACCCAAATAAACCTCTTTTCTGCATAACTTAAACAGTCCGAAGTACTGTGCTATTAGCAACAGAAAATAGACTAAGACATCACTTTATTTTTGAAGGACCATGTGGTTCTATAAGGTTATGTATTTAAGTTTTTGTTAATAGAATCAAGTTTTTTATAAATATGTAATTTATCATATATATTCTATGTATAAAGTATAGGTCATTTGTATTTATGATATAAAATATATGATCTATTATAAGGAATTGGCTCATGTAATTATGGAGAGGCTAAGTTCAAAGGCCACCTGTTGGGAAATTCCCCCCTGTTGGGGAGAGCAGGATTTGATTCTTTCTTTCCTCCTTCCTTCCTTTCTCTCTCTCTCTCTCTCTCTTTCTTATTTGAGAGAGTTACACAGAGAGAGAAGGAGAGGCAGAAGTCTTCCATCCACTGGTTTACTTCCCAATTGGCCACAACAGTTGGAGCTGCACTGATCTGAAGCCAGGAGCCAGGACCTTCCTCCAGGTCTCCCATGCAGTTGTAGGGACCCAAGAACTTGGGTCTTTTTACACTGCTTTCTCAGGCCAGAGTAGAGAGCTGGATGGGAAGTGGAGCAGCCGGGACTTGAACCAGTGCCCATATGGCATACCAGCACTGCAGGCAGCGGCTTTACCCAATACGCCACAGCGCCGGCCCTGAGGATTTGATTCTTTTGTGGCCCTTGACTTGCGGGATGAAGCTCTCTTACATTGTGGAGGGCAGTCTGCTTTACATCCATATCAACAAGTTAAATGCTAATCTTATTGGCAAACATCCTTCTAGTTACGTACACAATGGATCCTCATTCCTGAGATGGCTGCACCAAGCCTGAACTCTTCCAGAAAGGGCAGAAAGACATGAGGAACAAGCTTTATTTGTTAGGAACAAAAAGCAAACAGATTCTGGTGTCATTTTGCTCTTTTTTAAGAGATTTATCTATTTATTTGAAAGGCAGAGTAACAGAGAGAGAGAGGAAGAGACAGAGATCATGCATGTTCTGTTTCACTCCCCAAATGGCTGTAACAAATCAGGAGCCAGGTCTCCCACATAGGTAGCAGAGGAACAAGCACTTGGGTCTTCCACTGCCTTTCCAGGCACATTAGTAGGGAGTTGAATCAGAAGTGGAGCAGCCAGGACTCGAACCAGTGCCCACATGGTATGCTGACATTGCAAGCAGTGCCTTAACCCACTGCACCACAATGCTGACACATGTCATAGTGCCCTTACCTATTTAACTGCAGCTAACTACAGATTCCCCAGAAAGGTTTGGACCTGCACCTGCCCACGTAAGTAAGTGAAGGAAAAAAAGCACTTAGCAAGAAATGAGCAACTTTCCTTTGGTGGGGAAGCAGCTGTGGATTCTATTCTTAGCAGACACGGAGATAATTTACGAAACAAAAACATAACCCGGCATCCAAGCAGCCACGCTTCACAAGGTGAAGCATTATTGCAATGACAACTTTATTGCCTTTGCTTCCCTCGCCCTGAAATGAGTTTCCTAGGGATGAGGACTGGCGTTGTCGATACCCCAGCTGCCATGTGCTCTGTGGCACAGCAGATAATTAAGATCCCCTGGAAGACTGGCAAGACTGGCAGAGAGACTTGCTCCTTTTGGCAACTGATGAAAAGATTCAAATTTCCTGTGACTTGAGGTGAGACTGACAACCTGGCTTGTCCCACAGGCACTCTGGGCTCCAGCGGATTAAGATCATGGTTTGTAAATGAATGGTGTTGTCAGAGACGCTGCTGCCTGTAAGCAACCATCCTTCCTGGATGGGGCAGAGTGTTAGGATTCACAATCCCTCCGTTCTTCTGCGGCCAGGAGGGCAGCCTGGCTTGGCCTTCACAATTGGCTTCATCACAATGATGATTTTACATTAATAAAAGTTTCAGACATGCACAAAAGTGAAGGATGGCTTCATGGACCCGCACATCCCCACCGCACTGCCCACTTCCACAGTTCAGTTTGCCAATCTCATCATCTCCCTCCGTCATCCCTGACATGTTTCAAACCACACGCCAAACCTAATATTTATTTATGGACACTGCAGTATGTTTCTTTAACAGATGAGATTTTAAAACATAACCGGGGCTGGTGCTGTGGCACAGTGGGTAAAGCCACCACCTGCAGTGCCGGCAACTCATTTGGGTGCCAGTTCGAGTCCAGCCTGCTCGCTTCCGATCCAGCTCTCTGCTATGGCCTGGGAGAGCAGTAGAAGATGGCCCAAGTCCTTGAGACCCTGCACCAATGTGGGAGACCCAGCAGAAGCTCCAGGCTCCTGGATTGGCCCAGCTCTAGCCTTTGCGGCCATCTGAGAGTGAACCAGCGGATGGAAGTCCTTTCTCTCTCTCTCCCTCCCTCTCCTCTCTCTGTGTAACTCTTTCAAATAAATAATAAATCTTCTTTTGATATATTAAACAAAACTTAAACTAATTTTTTAATATTATCACATACCAAGTCTGTGTGAAAATAACCACTTCTAGGAAAAATGATATCATTTAAAAGTTGGTTTCTTTGAGTTAGAGTCCCAGCTCTCTCTTTTTTTCTGAGACACAATTGACCCTCAGTATCTCTTTTAGCCCTGGAGCACTGATTCCAATATTACTTGCAGATACCCAAATCTGGGGTTGCTCAAGTCTCTTCAACACAATGGTGCAATTTGCATCAACTTGGGTACATCCTCCTGTACATTTTACTTATTATTCTAATGGAAAAATAATCAGTCAAAACAACTGTTTTTGTAAGATTTATTTATTTGAAAGATGGAGTTACAAAGAGGCAGAGGCAAAAAGAGAGAGGTCTTCCAGCTACTTGTTCACTCCCCAAATGGTTGCAATGGCTAGAGCTGGGCCTATCCAAAGCCAGGATCCAGGAGCCAGGAGCTTCTTCATGTCTCCCACACAGGTGCAGGGGCCCAAGGACTTGGACCATCTTCTACTGCTTTCCCAGGCCATAGCAGAGAGCTGGATTGGAAGTGCAGCAGCTGGGACTTGAACCAGCACTCATATGGGATGCCGGCACAGAAGGCGGCAGCTTTACCCACTATGCCACACCACTGGCCCCTCAAAACAAGTTTATGGGCATGTTTTTAGCCCAGCAGTTAAGACACTGGCACCCTATTGCAGTATCCACCTCTAGACCCAGAGTCAGCTTGCTGCAAATGCAGATCCTGGAATGCAGCCGTGATGAGTCCAATGACTTGGTTCCTGCCACCCGCTTGGAATGACCCGGCTTGAGTTCCTGACTCCTGGCTTCAGCGTCACCTCATTAGCCATTGTGGACTTTGGGTGAGTGGCCCAGTAGTTGGGGGCTTCCTGTCTATCTACCTCTGTCTGTGTGTCTCTTGGTTTCTCTTGCTCTCTCAAATGAATAAATAAAATTTTCAAGACAGCTGAAATGAGAAACCCCTGTTTACTTGTTGACAAGTATAGTTTAACTAGAATAAACTAAGTAGAAACTGCATTGTATTAAGAACCAAATAGCTAATGACTAGTATTTATAGTGAAATAGCAGAATCCCCCTAAATAGTGAATTCTAGTTCCATTATAAGACCTCTCCAAAGCAAATACCACCCCCCACCTATGTTCTGCTTTTCAAATAAGAGTAAGTAAGTTGGGGGCTGACACTATGCTGTAGCAGGTAAAGCTGCCGCCTGCAGTGCCAGCATCCCATATGGGTGCCGGTTCGTGTCCCAGCTGCTCCACTTCTGATCCAGCTCTCTGCTATGGCCTGGGAAAACAGTAGGAGATGGCCCAAGTCCTTGGGCCCCTGCACCTGTGTGGGAGACCCAGAGGAAGCTCCTGGCTCCTGGCTTTGGATTGGCGCAGCTACAGACGTTGCAGCCATCTGGGAGTGAAGCAGCAGATGGAAGATTTCTCTCTCTCTCTCTCTCTCTCTCTCTCTCTCTCTCTCTCTCTATCTCCCCCTCTCTCCCTCTCCCTCTCTCCCTCTCTCCCTCTCTCCCTCCCTCCCTATAACTCATAACTCTTTAAAAATATATTTCACTGTACCCAATAAATATATATACATGGACAATGATAAATGAATTATTGTGTACCAAGTTTGGTCATGTTTTTATTTCCAAATCCAGGTCAGGTAGAAATCTCAGTTTTACATGGCATTGAAATTTAACTTTCTCCCTGCCTTAGGATCAGCCAGTGCTCCATCATCTTCCCAAACCCTCCTTGTTTTCTTAGCACTTGAACAACATGAACCGAAGCCGATTTCGGAATCTCTGTTCAGCCTGGACACAGTTCTGTAGACCTGCACTGCAGATCTTAACCCAAGGGCCCTTAGTCTGCCCTGCTCTGTTGGCAGTGTTGACTTTGACCCCCATCCCTGTGGGTGGAGATTTGCTGGTCTGATGCTGGAAGCAGTGGGGAAGCACGTGTTTCTGGCCTGTTCCCCCTCAGCTGTCCGTGTAACCAGCTGAAGCTGTTCCCATTTGCTGGCCCAGCAGACACCTTACAGAGTTCTAACCGCTTCCGCACTGTGGTGCCTCTTGGGGATGCCCAGCAGCACGCTTGGCCTCCCAGACTCAAGCTTCCCTTTCAGACGATTCCATGGCAGGTGTGGCTGCCTCACGCCTGGGCAGCACAGTCAGCCTTGCAGGGACCTTGCACAGCTGAACAGGCAGAGTAACTGCATTCTATACAGAGACTGCTACGAAGGCTGTTCTACTTCCCCAGCGCTAAGGCCTCTTGGGCATATTTGGCAAACGTAGAAATCTTGAGAGGTAAGTAGTTCTCTAAGTGTCCACGCTTTGCTTCATTCACATCACGGAGGAATAACTTTGCTAGCAGGGCAGGCACCAGTTTGGGCTAAGGATTGCCTCATTGGGCTCAGGTAGGAAGCGCTTATCATCTGTTATCTTTAGTCCTTATCCTGCTTGTTCCAAATCTAGAAATATATTTCAGCAGAGCTGTCCAGGTAAATGGATGATGCTGCTCTGTTTCAAATTTATGTCTCAATTACAATCAATCTTACGCTATCAGCTTTCAGTGGCTGTGTGTAATTAATATAAACAAAGTAGTGGGCCATCATTTCTGATGCTACTTTCTTTCATGCTGGGAAAAAATGAACTCAATGCCTGCTTTATAAGTAATTGGCTCCACCATATGATCTTAGATTGTCCAGGTAGGCCTAATGGCAAGGAGAATCATTCCTTTGGGTATAATTTATTCCTGTTATATGAGTCCATAAGTGACTTTCACCTTGCTTAAGTTAACAGCCCGGATCACTGTTTTTTTTTTCTCTACCCTCCACCATTCCCGGAAAGCTAATTGGGGGAATCAAATCTTCAGGGGTCAGCTTCTAAAGCTTCCACCTGCACAGCATGAGAAGAAAGGGTAGTAGCCAGCCAAGCTGTTTCATTTGAGGGTGTTCAACAGACACAAAGCTACAACCTGTGCACGGTGGTGTCACTCCTGGGCCATTTATATTTGACTACACACTTATTACCATAAATCACTCAAGCAAAAACATAATGTTGGTCTTTTAAGCAATTTCTCTTATTGTAACAAGGCCATTCAATGAAATCAAAATGGCTAGTGACTTCCTGGCATGTAGGTATTTGGCACCCAGGCCTGGTGAGAATGAGCTTTTACTGTTTGTGGTCTATGGCACTTTAGAATCCCCTAAGATATTGCACCCTAATTTCACCTCTGAGAACTTTATGGAGCATTCTTTAGTTCAGCAAGATAGACATCTGTGTTTAAGATTAATGTATTAGGCATTGATCAATCCAAGAAAGACATTTAGCTGCTTTGCAGGAATTTCAATATGTGCCCAAAGGATTATCACAGAAGTGTAGAGGGCATTATTATGTGTATTCATTTGCTTTCCCTGCAAAAGACTGAGCCTTACAACAAATCTGTACAAATAAGAAATAACAGAGTTGGTATGTTTTGGCAAAGCTCCAGATTTGTAGATAATAGGTGTCACCCTGGTACTTGGTTTTGAGTGTTTTTCCCAAAATATATTTCCAATAGAATTTAAATTGCTCTTATATGCAGGCTGGGTCTATCTATGCTGCTTTAAAAGAATAGAAGAATATTTAATGGAATAAAACTAAACAATTTAAAGTTCACATAATTATAAGAAAATAAAAGTCCAATGAAAAAGCCCACCTGGGTAATGTGTAAGGTCCTTAAGATAAAAAGAACCTACAAGGGTACTTCAAACAGGTTCATGAGAGGAGAGTGTTGTGGCCACAGAGGATGAAGCCGCTGCTTGCAAGGCTGATGGCCCATGTCAGAATGCTTTTCCCAGTCTCAGGTGCTCTGCTTCTGACCCAACTTCCTGCTAATGCACCTGGGAATGCAAGTAGTTGAGCCCACTGGAGAGAGCCACATGGAGTTCTGGGCTCTTGGCTCTTACCTGGATTGTCCTTGGCCTGGCCAACCCAGGCCAGTGAATAAAAGACCTCTCTCTCTCTCTCTCTCTCTCTCTCTCTGTCTTCCTCTCCCTCTGCCTTTGGAATAAGTAACTATGTCTTTTCTTTTAAAGTTCATGGAGAATGGAATGGTAAGGTAAATTTATTTTGGTACTTTTTTTTGAAATATATGTAGTTTTTCATAATATGTATTTTCCATGAACTTTTTGAAGACCTCTGATATGTTGGATTTCAAAGTTTTTTCAGTAAAAGGAGCTTATCTTTCCATTTAATTTCTCATGAATCTTGTGAAGTACCCCATATATAAATTAATAAAATGATACATATCATAACTAGAAGTTCAGTGAAAGTATAAACATACAGTTAATAAAATCATTGCAAATATGCCATAAACATATAAAGTGTTAGCCATATTTGGAAAAGACTGATTAAACAATGAGAATCAGTGTTTCCTTGTATAAGCCAAAAAGTGCACATGAAAGTGCATGGGAAGTGTGTGGACAGAGTCCCCTCAGTAAGGACTTGGGGCTGGGTAGAGAGCTCTCCCCGCTCTTCCAGAGGGTAAGTTGTCAGTGTGTACTTCACACTTTTTATTAGTGAATGTCCCCTGATCCAGCTAAGTAAGTCACAAAATATATGTAAAGCATATTTATCTTATGGTGTTTTCAGAGGAGAAGAGAATAAAAAGAACAATCTAAATCTCTAATCATAGTGTGTTTAGATAAATTGTGGTATAGCCAAAGAATACGACAATAGGCAACTAATGGAATAGCTTACAGGTATCTACTTCTCAACAGGAAAAGATGTTGACTGTATATTCTGCTAGACAAATTTAAATTTTAAGACAGTGCTATAGCAGAAAACTACTTAATTAAATAGTAACATCAAGAATATTAAAAAGTGTAAAGGTGTCACAGGTCAGCAGTAGGCTCAAGGCTGAACGGTTTCTACATGCTTTTTGCAACTTCTCCCCCACTCCCTTCTTTGTGTAAGAAAACAGATGTTACTTTTGCAATATCAAAATAAAAGTGATTTTAAAAAACCAAAATGTGTGCATCTAAGTTACCATGATTTCTTACTGTCACCTAGGCAAACAGTAAAAATCTAATGACTGATATAAAACTCCTTTTTTGATTCCTCATTAGAACCATTTTCTATGCTGAAAAAAGATTCAGTTTTCTTCCATCTTGCTATAATGGTGTTTTAAGAAGACTTCAGCCCCTGGAGTCACCTGTCTATATATCAATCCTTATAGCCCCAAAGATCTTAACCCTCTTTGTAATCTGAGTAAGAATTATGAATTACAATTATTAAACTATCAATAAGATTCATCTGACAGGATTTGCATATATTTCCAAGGCCATATTTCTTTTTCTCATATACATGTTTAAGATATATTTTGAAGTAAGCTACATATTCACAATTTTAAAAAGTGAATTTAAAGAATAAGCTTTCAAGTTCACTTTCATTCAAGATTTGCACACGTATACCACAAATTCCACCATTAGCTATCTTTAGATCATATAGAAGGAAGCAAAGTTATACCACACAAGGGGTTTGAAAATACTGTAACAGTAATTCAGCATCAAGAAACTGGGAATACAGCAAACTAATCCAGAGGACATCTGTCTTGGATACAAGGCTAGGGTAGGATTAGCTACCTTTACGACCACATGCTCTCTGTGCCATACCCTTCACATCCTCCGTACTTCTCAGTACTCCTGATGAGCCTGAGAGGTAAATAGTGTTGTACTCACATGCTGGGGCTTACAGAATCTCAGCGATTTGCTTGGTTTCACATTCTATTAAGTGATAGAACTCTGGAAGGTTTGACTTCAATGTTCTTGATTTTCACACTACATTAAATCCCTGGTGATGAGGAAAACATAATTAACGTCTTACCCATTTCCTGTTGCTAATAAAACAATAGCAGACTGGGTGAATTATAAAGATAACAGGTTTATTCTGGAACACAGTCTGGTGCAATGCCAAGGGACCATATCTGGTGATGGCCTTTTTTCCTGGCAGAAGCTTGACACAGCACAGAGCATCACATGGTTACAGACAAGGATTGTGCATGTGTATGAAGGTGTTGCGACATGTTCATGGAAAAAAGCAATGAAAAGACTGATTTACTTTGATGCAAATAAGTTTGAAATCCATGAATATGAGGAGGAAAGTCTTCAAAAGCTTCATAGAAAATGTTTATTCTGAAAATATTATGCATGGATTTCAAAATATTTTTGCACCAAGATAAACATTGTTTTTATTCCATTTTTCCATGCACAGTTCAAAATACCCCCCAATGCACTGATGTCTTCAGTCCTATAAAGCAGGAACCCCATCTAGTCTAATCCAAATCACCAGTAACACCACAGATTATGTCACCACCCTCCTAATACATCACAATGGATACTAAACTCCAACATGAGTTTTAAATGGAAATAAACCATATTCAAATCATAGCAGTTAGGACAGTCTCTAATATGCTGCTTACATTCCATTTTTTAGGGAAGAAAGTTCCACCTTCTGTAACATTAATAACCACCTTGAGCAAATGACAAAGTGGGAACATTCCACAAATGTATTTAAAATATTTCATATATTTCTATTTTCTACAGAGACCCAGGATTAGTCAATTATTTGCTATGTACACAATATTCTACTGATACCCATAATCAAGAAAACTGTTTGTTGGAAACACAAAATGATACAACTGCCTATAATCAAGACAGAAAATTCTTAACAGGCTGAGAAGTGATAATATCTTGCAATATAAAATTCCTCTGGAACCCACAGAATCCTCCTTAATTGTTTCTTTGCTAGCTTATTTAAAACATTGTATCTTAACTTATCAAGATGTATGTGAATGATATTTCACTTGCTAGTATTTTTCTCACCTCTGTGTACACTTGAGCATTTGGTTCTTTGCTCTTTCCAAAAAGGGCGAGAAGGAGATGGCTCCCAGAGGTTAGTTATCATGTGGGATGTAGGTGGATGGAGGAATTTTCTCACAGTAGGGACTCCTAGGAAGAAAAACCTTGGTACGCGAAGTTGAGTGAAATTGCAGGGAGGACCGACGCTGTGGCGCAGTGGGTTAACACTCTGGCCTGAAGCGCTGGCATCCCATGTGAATGCCGGTTCTAGTCCCGGCTGCTCATCTTCCAATCCAGCTCTCTGCTATGGCCTGGGAAAGCAGTGGAAGATGGCCCAAGTCCTTGGGCCCCTGCACCCACGTGGGAGACCCAGGGGAAGCTCCTGGCTCCTGACTTTGAATTGGCGCAGCTCTGGTTGTTGTGGCTATTTGGGGAGTGAACCATAGGACGGAAGACCTCTCTCTCTGCCTCTCCTCTCTCTGTGTAACTCTGACTTTCAAATAAATCAATAAATCTTTTAAAAAAGAAAAAAAATTGCAGGTAAGTGTGAGAAAATTTAGTGAAAGCTGAGCGTGTATCACTTGGATCAGGCCAATGTCCATCCACATATGTTGTGCATGGATATGGAAACTCTACAATCATTGCAGGCAGACTTTAAGATATAATCAAGACTAAGAAGACCGATACTGCTCAATACAGTTTTCATTGTGGAGAAAATAGAAAATGCAACGTAGGTTTTGGGCTGGGGCTTCCCTGAAAACATCCAGCATTTGTGGAGGGGAACGCTGCATTGTGGTGCACACCTTCTGAAGTACATGCTTTTGATTTATTAGCAGTCAGAAGGTTGTGAATTTGCAATGGATCATTTGGCAGCATCGCAACAACAAATGCATTTAAATGTGTGCCTGGATATCTCCCGTCTGCAATGCACACACATTGCCTCTCACACCTCTAGTCCAAATAACAGCTATGGGGTTTGAGGAGGAGCCACAAAACACAGAGGGCTGACTTGTTCTGGGCCGTGGACAGGATTGGCATTCAGACAGTTCTTTTCTTCTGTTAAACGCGGTCTGTAGTGATGCACTGCCTTTTATCCCTAACGTGATCATTACAGAGACATTGATTCCTCACAAATTCGACATGCTGACTGAGCTGGCATAGCCTAAACTACCATTACTGCTGTGGGATTTTCACAGGCCCATTTTTGCCTTTGGGCCCTGGTTACTTCCCTAAAAAAATAATTTTGGGGCCGGCATTGTGGTGTAGCAGGTAGAGCCACAGCCTGCACTGCTGGCATCCCATATGGGCCCCTGCTCGAGACTTGCCCGCTCCACTTCCGATCCAGCTCTCTACTATGGCCTGGGAAGGCAGTAGAACATGGCCCACGTTCTTGGGCCCCTGCACCTGCATGTGGGAAACCTGGAAGAATCTCCTGGCTCCTGGCTTCAGATTGGTGCAGCTCTGGATGTTGTGGCCATTTGGGGAGTGAACCAGCGTCTCTCTCTCTCTCTCTCTCTCTCTCTCTCTCTCTCTGCCTCTGCCTCTCTGTAACTCTGCCTTTCAAATAAATAAATAAATCTTTAAAAGTTAATTCTACAACTGTATTGGTATTAAGATAAATACAATCCAGGCTGGATTCAGTTATACAAGGGAATCTCCAAAAAATTCATGGAAAATGCACATGATTAAAAAAGTATGCATTAGCTGGCGCCGCTGCTCAGTAGGCTAATCCTCCGCCTTGCGGCGCCGGCACACCAGGTTCTAGTCCCGGTAGGGGCACCGATCCTGTCCCGGTTGCCCCTCTTCCAGGCCAGCTCTCTGCTGTGGCCCGGGAGTGCAGTGGAGGATGGCCCAAGTGCTTGGGCCCTGCACCCCATGGGAGACCAGGAGAAGCACCTGGCTCCTGCCATCAGAACAGTGCGGTGCGCTGGCCGCAGCACGCCTACCGCAGCGGCCATTGGAGGGTGAACCAACGGCAAAAAGGAAGACCTTCCTCTCTGTCTCTCTCTCTCACTGTCCACTCTGCCTGTCAAAAATAAATTTAAAAAAAGTATGCATTAATTTTTAAATGTTCACAGTGATATAAACCTTTTTTTAATTCTATTTTCATGAAATTTTAGGAATACACACTCATATTCATTGCAATTTTATTCATTTTTGTCTGCAAATTTTAAAATGAATTAATATGAAAATGTTTCCATGGCAGCGACAAGTATCAATGGCCATAGGCTCCGGTCTCCATGCACAATGGAAAAGACACAGTTCTTTGCCTTCCTGCTCTCTGGTGGAATCTTTTCTCTGGCATACTCAAGAGAGGAGTAGGAATGCATTAATGCAGGTGCATATGTTACAATGAATTAATATTTAATTGAGCAAGCAGGTCATTTGAAATCTCTTTCTCTGGGTTATGTGGAGTGGGACACCTCTGGCGTCCTACTTTGTGGACAGTAAGATTTATAAAGGTAATATCCAGGTCAGTTTTCAGCCATGGTCTCCAGCTTCCCCAGCAGTGAGATAGCCCAAGATGAAGGGGGTGACCCTGGCCAAGGAGCTCTGATCACTTTCTTTCAACAGGTCCTCTGCCCTACATCTAGGTTCCTCATTGGGGCAAAGACCAAGGCACAGGGCTGAGAGTCTGCCCATTCCTGTTGCTATCACAAAATACCAGATTGAGGAATGTATACAGAATGGCTGTTCATTTTCTAATAGTTCTAGAGGCTGAGAATCTCAAGAGGAAGTTGCCTGCAGGTTCTGTGTCTGATGAGGGTCTGGTCTCTGCTCCCATGATGTCACCCTGAAGGCTGCTTCCCTTCTAGGGGAGTGAGCACCATGCCCTCAAATGGGTTAGACAAGGAGTGCATAGATTCAGCCCCCAGCCCTTTTATAACAGATTTAATCCTATGAGGGCCATGGCCTCAAGGCTTAAACAACTTTTAAAAGATGCACCTCTGAATACTATCACCCTGATGATTAAACTTCATATATGCATCTGGGGGCCACACTCAGACCATAACAATGACTGTTGGCTTCAGCACTGGTTTAGACTATCCAAGGTTACAGGAAGCTGATGCACAAGCCAGACTCTTTTACTCTGTATAACACTGCGCCTTCTCTGGTTTGCTCCCCCAAATGGCCACAGCGGCCGGGCCTGGGCCAGACAGAAGACAGGAGCCTAGAACTCCATTCTGTTCTCCCATGTAGGTGGCAGGGCCCCATATACTTGGGCCATCTTCCGTTGCTTTCCCAGGCACATTAGTAGGAAACTGGATTGAAAAGTAGAGCAGCTGGGACTAGAATTGGCACTCTGATATGGGCTGCTGCTGTCGCAAAGGGCAGTTTAACCTGCTGCCCTACATCGCTGACCCCTGCCTGTAACTGCCATTCTCGTGTATTAGTTCATGTGTTTGCCCCCACTAGAATACCACCTTCTTGGAGATCTCATGTTTCTAGCGCACAAAATAATGCCTCATAAATAGTAGGTAACCGGTCATTATGTGTTGCCTCTCCGAGTGAAACAGTACCATCTGAAAGCGTTGAAGAACTTATTGGAGCAATTTGAAGTTTTTTTTTTTTTTTTTTTTCTGGGTTCATCAGGGCTGTTTCAAGGCACAGCTTTGCTTCTGAGATGTCCCTGAAGCCCTGGGAGGTTCCATAGTCCACAGCCTTTTTCAGGATCAGGTGTTGAACCATGAATCATGCTCCTTGTGGAGTGATGACTGTTAGGTTCCTGGAGTGGCACCATCAGAAGCCAACAGCTCTGAGGCTGGCCAAGGTCAACCCCCTTTGAACTTCAGCCTTGAAATGACCACACTGTAGGAGCCTTCCTATGGGACATGCGTGATCTTACAGAGAACCTTTCTCTGCCCTTTAGAGCTTGTGCTGGCATCCCACACCTTCTCAGAACACGAGTAGCTAGCTCAGGCTCAATCTCAGCAGGGCAGAGCAGGACAGAAGAGCCCAGACCAGGATCACTAAGGTGGGAATAATCTGAAGCGATGGTACTGGCGGCAGATTCTGCAAGGGTGTCCTGTCCGGCCCGGGGCAGCGGTGACAGCTAGGAGGTGGGGCCATTTCAAGCAGGAGGAAGACTCAGCCCTAGTAAGGCTTTATCCAGAGAGGTCGGCAGGCACAGGAGAAAGGCACGGGATCCCAGAGGACCGATTGTGAGGCAGAAGCCTGCCAGCCCTGCATGTTGACAACCAACAGCTAACAAAATCAAACAGGCAAATCGAAATACAGACATCTGAGCACCGACACTGCCTTGGCTTCTGCTTGATAGAGGGCTTCCTCATTGCAGCATGGAATTGGGAGGGACAGACTACTGCCTCGGTGGGCCCAGGCCCATGACCATGGAAGGTCTCTGCTGCTCCTGAACAGACCACACAGATGGCCCATGTTCGTGCAGTTCCCTTGCCCAGCTCCCATAAAGCCCTCTGCTGTCTGCTCATACTGGCAGACATTCTGGAACATTCTACCTTATTTACTTGTCTTCTTTGGTATCAACTGGGGACTTGAGACAGTTAATCCTTGTTCCAGTACCCAGATTAGCATGAATGCAGGGGCATCCTCAGGACAGGTGGCTGCTCTCTCCAGGAAGTCACAGCACCTATTATCAGTGACAGGGCCCATTGCTGCCTTGGCTCTCTGGCCTCTCCTGGCCTATACCTCCACCTCTGATAATGGTAGTTATCAGGTCATTCCAATGCATTCATGAGCAGGTTTATCTTTCAACCTGAAACATTGTATCCACATTGTAGAAGGCAGTCTGTGGTGGTGGGTGAAATATTCTGGAACTTCTCAAGGAAACAGGTCTGGTTTTAATCCTGGTTGGGTCTTTCTGCTGTTGCGCCTTAAAGGAAAGATCTTCTCCAAGCTTCTGTCCCCTGGTACTTTACTCGCAGGCTTTTTGTGAGAGGCAGATGAAGTAGCAGAGGCAGAGGGTTCACTTTCTTCACCCAAAGAAGCTCGTCAAGTGTGTTTCTTTTCCTGTCGTTATTGATTTACTTCAAGATAGTAGTTCAAAATAATTTTTCACTGGATAAATGTGGTATTTTACACACACACACACACACACCACAATGGAATATTTTTCAGCTATAAAAAGCATGAAATTCTATCATTTGCATCAAAAATAGGTACAACTGGAGGACAGCATTTTGAATGAAATAAGCCAGACACAAGCAACTACTCCGTGTTCTCCCTTATATGGAGGAGATAAAAAATTTCTTAAAAATCGAAAGCAAAAGAAAAAAAAAAGAAAAGAAAAAAATGCCTGCATGTACCAGTATTATTGCAAACAGAATTTTGTCATACTTTGTTTTATTTATTTGTCAAACAAATTAGTACTATCGTTTTAATGATCTGTGATTATTTTGAAAAAGCACATAACATGAACTTTATCATCTAGAATAAGGTAGAGAAATTTCAATGCAAATTTAAAGTAAAAATAAAATAAATAAATACACTTTCAAAGAGTGGAGAGAAACTAAGAAATCCACAGGGATCTCTGGGTCAGCAACATGGAAACCTGAATAGCAACAGCTGCATGAGCACAAACACTGCCCTTGGAAAGAAGCAGAATCCCCCTGGGTGTGAAAACTTGAGCCTATTTGTTAAAAAGAAGAAGAAAAAAGAAAAAAGTCAATCCTGCTACTTTATAGTTTGTCTCATGCATTTTGCATTTGCAAATGGCACTTGTATCAACAGATAAATGTTTCCTTGCAGCACTCCAAAAATATGTTGCATTTAAATACCACGTTTAACTCAACCTAGTCTTCCAATGGGAGGAATAGCATTGTCCAAAGATACACTGGATAGAGAAGAGAGTAGGCTGTCCAGTATTAGACATAAACCTGGTTATAAAATCTGGAGATGGAGTAATGCACTTATAGCTTCCTTTTTTAATCAGAGAGGGAGACAAACTACTAAGCCTTAGCTTCATGCTCACAACGAAACCGTGGTCTGTGAAGTGCACATTCATTTGTGGCCTGATCAGGGATTTGCATTTCTGCCAGAATTTTCCCCTCTGTTCCCCTAGCAATCCTTTAATTGTTCAAAGACTCTGTGGAAATTGAAGTGTTTTCTGTTTGATGCCTTCCCAGTCATTGCTATACCACTTCACAACCTTCTGAGTAACCTGACTGGTTTCTCTTTCCACGGAAGTCAAAGACTGCAACCTGGTGATACACCTGGACCCTGAAACAGTACTGATCCCACACGTTTTAATTTCTTTTTCAAAGGACAAAGTGCAATGCGTCTTTTTAATTTTGGCACCTAGTACTAAATGTTTAGTAAATGAATGCATTAATTGATTGTACTACTCAGCAATAAAAAATGAAATCCTTAAGGGCTGATTCTGAGGCCAGAGTGTTGTTTAGGGCATCTGCCATTCTATGAGTCTGCAATGTATCCCGCATCCCAGGTTGGATCGTTCTCTCATTTTTAATTCTATCATTTATTATTAGCAGAGACTAGTCTTGTTTATATGATCCCTTTGACACTTAATCCTATCATTATGATCAATTATGAACTTAAACTGATCACTTTGATTAGTAAGATGGCATTGGTACATTTGGATCTGGCTAAAAAGCCCATGAGAGTTTCTCAGGCATGGAAAGCCAAGACACTGTGACAAAAAAAAAAAAAATGACCTAAATGAAAGATCTCTGTGAGTGAGATCCCAGTGGAAAGAAGGGGCCATCAAAGAAAGAGGTACCTTTCTCTGAAGGGAGGAGAGAACTTCCGCTTTGCTTATGGCCTTGTCTAAGTAAGGTCGGAGTTGTTGAACTCAAGAGGCTTCCGTAGCCTTGGCAGCTCATGACAAGAGCCTCAGGTGATTACTGACATCATAAATGAGAGTGTCAATTGTTAAATCAAAAACGGGAGTCACGGTGCACTTACTCCCCATGTAGGATCTCTGTCCTTAATGTGTTGTACTATGCGAATTAATGGTAAAACTACTACTCAAACAGTACTCTATACTTTGTGCATCTGTGTGGGTGCAGTCTGTTGAAATCTTTACTTAGTTGATCTTCTGTATGTAAAGATAATTGAAAATGAATCTTAATGAAGAATGGGATGGGAGAGGGCATGGGAGATGGGATAGTTGTGGGTGGGAGGGAGGTTATGGGGGGAAAATCCACTGTAATGCAAAAGTTGTACTTTGGAAATTTATATTTATTAAATAAAAGTTGAAAAAAAAAATGAAACCCTGTCTTTTGAAACAAGATGGATGCACTGGAAACCATTATACTTAGTGCAATAAACCTGTCCCCAAAAGAGAGATATCATATGTTTTCCATGATCTGTGGTAACTAATAGAGTACCTACAACTTAATGTATTGGAGTGAAATTGATAGTTTGAGATTTAGTGATTGTTTACAGCCCTTGTATCTACTGTTGATGAGCAGTGCTTTATTTTTTTCATATTATTTGTTGAATTATTTACTTAGTGTAGGGTTAATCTTATGAGTATAAAGTAAACTGAAAATAGATCTTTGTAAAAATTAAGAGTTGGAATAGGAGAGGGAGGAGTAAGAAGTGTGGGAGGATGGACAGGAAGGAGGGTAGGGTGGGAAGTATCAGTATATTCCTAAATCAATATATTTAATCCATGAAATTTATATAACAAATAAAATAAAAAATAATGAGAGAATGAGCAAATATGTGCCAGTGACAAAGTTCATCATGCAGCTAAGGATAAGTTTTTCTTTATCAAATGATAGTAGCTGGCGATTGGATCAATGGCTGCAGAGGAGATATTATGGTTACAAAAAAGAAGGAAGCAGAAGGAAACAGTCAATTCAGCCACATACATGGCGTCAACTGGACCGATAATTACTGCTCCCAAGTAATTTCACGGTTTCAGTCATTTTGCATTGAGTGATAAAGGCTTTTCATTGATTTATTTTTCCAAGAACATTCATGCCATATGCACTACTAAGCTTTCTATATCTGGAAATAGCACTATAGCAGATATTTCATTGTTTGGGAAATGATGGCATTATGTATCAATTGCGTCTGATTCCTTATTTTAACAAACAACCACCAGGCTATTTAAAAAATAAGTAAGCTTATTCATTTATAGACTGGAAAATAACTAGCTTTCTTGTTTCAGATTAGGCAATTTTCTTCTATCTTCTTTTTGTAAACTCCATGTGGCATATCTCTGAAGAGCATGTGGAACTTGTGAGTCAGAAATTCCGAAAGTTAGAATTCTGATACTTGGAACTTGCTGGCCGGCAGAAATAATTATTGGAATTCAGAAATGGCCCAACTCAGAAAAAGGGGTTCTTCCTATAGGGCATTATATAATAACCAAACTTGAATTGTTTTTTTTAAGCCAAAAATGTTTCATCTTCTCTTTTCAAATTCAGTGACAGCTCACTCCAACAGGCATTTATTTAGTGCTAATTAAGCCCAATGTGCTAGGCCCTGGGATAAGCTCCAGAGACACAGAAACTGAATCACACATGGTCTTTTTCCTAGGAGAGTTTACATTATATAGAAGGAAAGCCCATACAACATAACCAATCACTTGTTTATCAATTCCCCAATGGCTATTCTACCCTGTGGCTATTCTGATCGAACTCTTCCCACCCCATCATCTGACAGAGTCATAGGATACTGATGATTTCTTTCTGCTTGGACTAGGATTGAATGCATCGCTTCCCTGACCCCTTGCAGCAATTCCGGGGTTTCCCTATGTCAGGGTCTTCCTCACTATGTTTTTCTCTTTATTGTCCCTTCTCCCACCTAAACAAAGACCAACGTCTGGAGACAATTGCTCCTCTCAGTTTTATATCCCCAGTACTGAAGGGACACACATCTGGCACAACAAATGTTTGCTAGGCAGACAGATGGAAGGACAGACGAGGTGAACCTGTACCAAATCTCCAGGGATGGCGGAGGCAGCCTGCCAGGAAGGGGGGAAAGACAGATGACAGTCACAGAGGCTCTGACATTTTCTTAAATACGAGAATTCTTATTTGTAGGCATAGCTCTTCTGTAGAGAATAACTATGCAGAATAAAAGCTAGGGATTCCACCACACTGCCTCACTGTTGGGGAGCATCTCTGATCCATAATACATTCTTCTGATAATTCTTTTTTTAAAAAATCTTTTTAATTGATGCATAATAATATACATGTTTACAAGGCACATTGTGATTTTTGATACATATATAGAGTGTGTAATGATCAAATCAGAATAATTAGCTTGTCTGTCACTTCAAACTCTTAGCATTTGTTTGTGGTGAGGACATTTCATATTTTTTTCTTCTAGTTATTTTGAGATATAAAATACAATATTGCTAGAGCTGGTGTTATGTTGTAGCAGGTTAAGTTGCCACCTGTGGTGCCAGCATCCCATTTGGGTGCCAGTTTGAGACTAGGCTGTTCTGCTTCCCACCCAACTCCCTGCTAATGTGCCTGGAAAAGCAGTGGAAGATGGCTCAAGTGTTTGGGCCCCTAAACCCACATAGGAGACTTGGGACAAACTTCTGCCTCCTGACTTTGGACCTGCCTACTTTGGGCATTTTGGCTGTTTGTTGAGTGAACCGGCAGATGGAATACCTCTTTCATTCTCTCTGCAACTCTGCCTTCCAAATAAATAAAATAAAACTTTAAAAAATAAGATAAAATAAAATATTGCTAGCTAGAGTTGTTTTTCTGTGTAATGGAACACCAGAAAGTATTTCTTTTATCTAGCTGTAATTTTGAATCCATTGATCAATTTCTCCTTTATGCTAATGAATCTTTGTCCTTTGAAGTTTGATTTAAATTTTGGAAACAGATCAAAGATATTTCACCCAGCAACTTCTTGTGTCTGAATCCCTAATTCTTACAATAGCACCTGCCACATAGTGATATTCAAAAATTTCCATTGAATGAAAATATCTTTTCTTTCCAAAGCAATCTTGGCTAAAAATAATTGTTTTTCTCACATGACTCGCATGAGGATACTTAAAAAGGTTCACAGAAAAAAAAAACAGAATTAAAGGATTATTGGATTATTTTTGTACAAAAAATTGAAATCCAGTTTTTCAATAATAAGCGTTTTCCATAAACTTTTGAAATACCTCTCCCAAAATGGATCTGAAGGATATTCCAATGGAAAATCCCAACCCTGTTTCGAAAAGATAATAATGCTGAATTAGACTATAGCCATCCAACATAATCATTTCAAAAACACTCTGAATGTATGATAAAGATATATTAATCTTTGTATACTCTACTTGAAGGTATAAACAAATAGATGTTTAATATTTTTATTTTGTATTTTCTAGCTTTTGTTTTTAAATTATTTTTTATCTTCAATGTATTTGAAAGGCAGAGAGATCGGAAAAGACACACACACACACACACACAGATCTTCCATCTACTGCTTTACTCCCCAAATACAGGGCTTGGACAGAGTGACCCACCTTGGTCTCCCACACGGGTGCCACAGACTCAATTAGTTGGGCCATCAGCATTGCTTTGCAAGGTGCATATTAGCAGGGAGCTGTATTGGCAGCAGAGGAGCTGAGACTTGAACCAGGAACTGTGATATGAGAGGCAGGCATCCTGAGAAGTGACAGGTGCATCACACCTGTCCCTCATCAGCATTTTAAATGAATCTGCATTGTCTGGGAGCAGATGGAGATGCTGAGGGCGCTGGAGGGTCAGTAGAGGCAGAGCGCCCTCTCGCATGTTTTGTGAAAGCAACTTCCTTGCATGAGCTGTTTTAGAGACAGTTTCTTTATGGAGAAGGGTCTAGAAACAAGCAGTAAGGATCCAGACATTTGCTGCTAAAGATTCTGAAGAGAACTGCAGGCATAGGCTTCTCCCTCTCTATCCAGGGTGAATATGCAAATGCCGTTTACGTTGCCAAGGAAAGACCCAGACTAAGATGGGCCGCTGCCTTTTCTGATGGTGAAGGTTATGATTCCCATGTCACGTTGTTATTGATAAAGGATGCATAAGGCAAAATAGTCAGTCATCTTTCACTCCAAACCTATAATCCAACCCATTGGTGATTCTGTTGGTGAACCTTAAACATACATTACACCACTTTACTTCCAGAAGGTCCAATTCGTGAACAGCACCATTTGGTTTCATGACCAGAAGATTGAAAAATACTTCTTCAGAGGGGGTAACTTGCAGAATTTCCTCTTTTTAAAATTTTACCACAACATATGTTGTGATGTTTTTATTATAGCCTTTAAAATCTTATTTACACATTTATTTATTTGTCTGAGGACATTACAGAGAGAGAAAGAATGAGAGAGAGAGAGAGAGAGAGAGAGAGAGAGAGAGACATCTTCCATCTGTTGGTTCACTCCTCAAATGCCCTCAACATCCAGGGCTGGCCCCAAACTGAAGCCACGAGCCAGCAACTCCACCTGGGTCTCCCACGCAGGTGGCAGTGGCCCAAGAATTTGGACAATCCTTTGCTGCCTTCCTGGATGCTTTAGCAGGGAGCTGGATAGGAACTGGAGCAGTCAGGACTCTAGCCAGCATTCCAATATGGGATGCCAAACTTGCGGGCAGTGGCTTAACCTGCTATGCCACCATTCTGGCCTCTTATTGTATCCTTAATAACTGTCTTCCTTCCTTGTCATTTTTATCCACAAATGTTCATAATGAATATCTCTGTTTAGCAAATACTAACCATTTTTTTCAAATTTTTTTCGCAAATAAATATTATTAGGTATTCTTGAAAAGATATTTTGAATTTGTTCATTGAGTTAAAGGTATACTTTCTCTTTCCATCTGAGATAGTGAGGGAAAAAAAATTGGAATATCGGCCGGCGCCGCGGCTCACTAGGCTAATCCTCCGCCTTGCGGCGCTGGCACACCGGGTTCTAGTCCTGGTCGGGGCTCCGGATTCTGTCCCGGTTGCCCCTCTTCCAGGCCAGCTCTCTGCTGTGGCCTGGGAGTGCAGTGGAGGATGGCCCAAGTGCTTGGGCCCTGCACCCCATGGGAGACCAGGATAAGCCCCTGGCTCCTGCCATCGAATCAGCGCGGTGCGCCAGCCGCAGCGCGCTACCGCAGCGGCCATTGGAGGGTGAACCAACGGCAAAAAGGAAGACCTTTCTCTCTGTCTCCCTCTCACTGTCCACTCTGCCTGTCAAAATAAATAACTAAATAAATAAATAAATAAAATAAAATTAAAAAAATAAAAAAAATTTAAAAAAAAATTGGAATATCGTGTGTTCCTCAAGTTCACAGCAATAAAAGATCGAGTAACTTTGGAATTGTGGGTCGTTCTTTCAGATCTAATTGTAGTGCTTTCTCTCATTATACAGTCTTTGAACAAAGAACTTGCTATTCTTTTTTTTTTTTTTTTGACAGGCAGAGTTATACAGTGAGAGAGAGAGAGAAAGAGAGAAAAGTCTTCCTTTCTGTTGGTTCACCCGCAAATGTCCGCTACAGCCGGCACGCTGCGCCGATCTGAAGCCAGGAGCCAGGTGCTTCCTCCTGGTCTCCCATGTGGGTGCAGGGCCCAAGGGCCTGGGCCATCCTCCACTGCACTCCCGGGCTACAGCAGAGAGCTGGACTGGAAGAGGAGCAACCGAGACAGAACCCGGTGCCCCGACTGGGACTAGAACCCGGAGTGCCGGTGCCACAGGTGGAGCATTAGCCTAGTGAGCCACGGCGCCAGCCAATATTATTTTCTACATTAAAATTACTTGTTTATTGTTTCAGCAAAGCAAAATATTTATCTTACTATTTGTTGGTGTGAGCCTGCCCCTATAACTTGAGAAGAATTTAAGTTTCTAGAATTGTTTTCTTTTTTTCTATTTCATTTGCAATCGTACGCCTAGCTTTTAAGAAAAATGTAACAGTTAAAAAATAATTTATGAACATCAACCAGTGTTTGTCGATCTAAATCTACTGTGAGTCAGTCCAGTACCCCGGTGTCATTGGTCCATATCCATGCTCTGATTCATGGTTAATCTGTGATTGCTTTGGATAGTAGAAAGCAACAGTGGTTCAGGACTGATGGGTGAGAGGAAACTTCTGTCCTTCTCAGAGAAAACGAATAGACAACTGAGATTGTGATTACAAGTCAGCTAGGGAGACTCATTTTGTCTTAACCTAAGGGTAACTTTGGTACATTACTGTCTTATGGGTGCTTGTGTCTTATTTCTCCCTCTGTCGTGGATGTTCTATGTGGGTAGAGGGAGGACCAGAACTAGGTGTTTGTGGATCTAACCCAGCCTGCAACAAAGTTGAGTAAGGGAGGATTTTCAATTAACATGGTGCATCAATTAGAGAAAGACAGGTGCTAATGTAATTCTGTGATAAAGAACAGATTGAAAATATGGGAAATCTGCAGAAGGAAGGTGACCCAGCTGTAAATGAGAGGAAGGGGTTCTTGGAAGGAGCAAGGCAGGATAAAAGATGAAGAAAGATTGGTGGAGACTGAGAAAGGAAGAAGGGATTTGTTTATTGCCCTTTTTAAAAGGGCACCAGAGAAAGGGAGGAAAACTCCACTCTATTATTATGATGGAGTATCATCAATTCTTGGAAGACTGTTCAGTAAAATGCAGACTGGAGACACGCTCGGGTTGTGCCCGGTCTCCCCCTGGTGTTTCCTATGCTCCAGCTGGGAGGCAAACTTCACAAGTAGCCATAGGATTGGCTCATCCCTCCTTTGGGAAGTTCACTCCCTCTTGCCTTCACTCCCCTCCCCTGCCATTCTTACCCCTTTTCTCTAGCTCCTGGGAGGCCCTGGGGGAGTTGGTACTGTCCAGCTCCTGCTTTGATGACTCAGGCTCAACTCAGCACCAGCAATCTCTCCCCATCTCTACCGGGTGGACCTCCACACCTAGGGCCAGCTGCTGAATTCCTGGCTCCGAGCTGCTCATCCTTATTTTTTGGTGCATCACAAGCCCCTATGCCCATTCTGGTTTGTTAAGGTGATCTCTGTCCACTTTTGGACAATTGGGTCCTTTTCCTCCCAAATACATCTGTGGCTGTCAATTCTTAAAATTCCCCACAGGATAGGACTGTGGCAGATCTGTACCCACCAGTCTAGCAGTGATGGTAAACCGTAGCTTTGCCTTCCCTGGCAGGAGCCACCCTGTAGGTAAACCACACCATGGGGTGAAAACCTGCCAAGGACCATGATTGCAATAGAAGGGCTGGAAAGTCAGTCAGAAGGAGAGGCTATGAGTGGTGGGAACTGATAGCACTGCCCAGTGTAGCACCAACAGTGTGTGTCTCAGATGGTGATACCTGCGCTTGTTTTCTATGAAATAAACCCTTTTCAGGTTTGACATTGTAGTGTAGTAAGTAAAGCCTGCAATGCCAGCATCCATATGGGGGACACTGCAGCTCTACTTCTGATCCAGTTCCCACTAATGGCCTGGGAAAAGCAATGGGAGATGGCCTAAGTGTTTGGGCCCCTGTCATCCACATGGGAGACATGGAAGAAGTTTCTGGCTCTTGGCTTTGGCCTGGCCTCAGCGCTGGCTATTTTTTTTTTTTTCAATACAAATTCACACATTTATTAAGAAAAAAATCTATATTTTTCTAGAACTACCCACATCATTGGCAGTGAAGGCCATAAACTTACACAAGAATAACTTGATTCTTTGGTCCTGAATAATGTGTTACAAGGAATCACATGTGATATTAAACAGGGGCGGCTTCCAGGGGCATTGGCGTGAGAGTTCCATGAATCTGTGAGCTTTTTATTTTATTTTATTTTAATTTTTATTTTTTGACAGGCAGAGTGGACAGTGAGAGAGAGAGGCAGAGAGAAAGGTCTTCCTTTTTCCATTGGTTCACCCTCCAATGGCTGCTGCAGCAGGCGTGCTGCATCCAAAGCCAGGAGCCAGGTGCCTATCCTGGTCTCCCATGGGGTGCAGGGCCCAAACACTTGGGCCATCCTCCACTACCCTCCCAGGCCACAGCAGAGAGCTGGCCTGAAAGAGGAGCAACCGGGACAGAATCTGGCGCCCTGACCGGGACTAGAACCCGGTGTGCCGGTGCCACAGGAGGAGGATTAGCCTAGTGAGCCACGGTGCCCGCCTCTGTGAGTTTTTAAACTGGAAAGAATTCAGATGTTTTCTACGCATGCAAAATTTCCTGTTAAAAATGTGACTGTCTTCACTTCACACTGTATGTTCTGTTCATTCTCAGTCCTTCTAAAGGACTGAAAGGGAGGAAAAAAGAAAAACCCAAAATCTTGCATCCATATGCTTTTTTTGAAATTTTTTTCTTTTTTTGGCACTTAGCTTGTACACCTGTTGTACGAATTTGGAAACCAAATACTCTAAAGGCTCCAGTACCCCTAACGACAATTTTAGGAACTATTGCTTTGAGTTTGGGTTTTTGTTTGTTTGTTTTTTTTTTTAACTTTTATTTAATGAATATAAATTTCCAGTGTACAGCTTATGGATTACAATGGCTTCCCCACCCCCCACCATAACTTCCCTCCCACCCGCAACCCTCCCCTCTCCCGCTCCCTCTCCCCTTCCATTTGCATCAAGATTCATTTTCAATTCTCTTTATATACAGAAGATCAATTTAGTATAAAGATTTCAACAGTTTGCACCCACATAGAAACACAAAGTGAAACATACTGTTTGAGTACTAGTTATAGCATTAAATCACAATGTACAGCACATTAAGGACAGAGATCCCACATGAGGAGCAAGTGCACAGTGGCTCCTGTTGTTGACCCAACAAATTGACACTCTAGTTTATGGTGCCAGTAACCATCCTAGGCTGTCGTCATGAGTTGCCAAGGCTATGGAAGCCTTCCAAGTTTGCCGACTCTGATCATATTTAGACAAGGTCATAAAAGACAGAGTGAGGATAGTAACCAATGATCCTAAGAGTGGCATTTACCAGGTTTGAACAATTATACAGCATTGAGTGGGGAAGAGGACCATCAGTACACACATGTTGGGAGTAGAGCCATTGGTGGTAGAGTAGAGGTTATGATTACCAAGGAATGAGGCCCAAGTGTGCTAGACAGGGTCTAGAACAAAGGACAGAGTCATTATTAGAGGAGCTAAGAAAGGTGCTGTCTAAGCTACAATTAAGTTTTCTGATTGAGAGGCAAATAGAACCTGATAGAAGGGGCTTGATAATAATCTGGTGGGCTTTAGGCCTTGTAAATTCAGAGGCCCAGACCTATCAATCTCTTCACATGGGGTATATCCTAAGGGAGGTGTGAACCTCCTAGGGGAAGGCACTCTGTTGACTTTCATTACTTGGCTGGGCTGGGAGGAGAGCTGGCCAGGTAAAGGCAGGGGGCATCTCTAACAAGAAATTTACAGTTCTGCCTGCAATGTTGCTGACCCTACTTGACCATCCCCTCAGCTGCAGTGGTCACTTTGGAAGTTGGGCTGAGTGAAGGGCTTTTCAGCTTAGAGCCAATAAGATCTGTGGCTCTGACCTGGGCATCCTTCGACTCCAGGGCAGGTCCATTTCCAGTGATCCAACTCTTGGCAGAGCTGCCAGGGCTCTTCACAAGCTGACTTCTGCTGAAGCCCAGGCTTACCACATTGAAAGCCACTGCAGTGGACTGGCCTGTTGGGTCTCCTTGAGGGCAGATCACTGTACAGATCAGCCATTAATAGGCCTGCCACCCATTGCTTCTGATGCCAAGCTTTGTTTTCCTCCTGGTTTGTGTTCAAG
This sequence comes from Lepus europaeus, assembly GCF_033115175.1. Classification (NCBI taxonomy): domain Eukaryota; kingdom Metazoa; phylum Chordata; class Mammalia; order Lagomorpha; family Leporidae; genus Lepus; species Lepus europaeus. The sequence goes on from NC_084839.1 coordinate 95,842,698, forward strand.
CAGACCAGAGGATGCAAGTCAAGGGAGTGCCCGTGTCCCATCTCTAATCTTCGGTGGCCTGAACGACAAGTCTATAGTCACAGGCATGTTCTGTAGTAGTTTTTCTAAGGTAGACAATGCCCATGAGGAAAATTATATTCTCACTTTAAAACTTTCTTTCCCTTTTGTCTGAAAGGGAGGTTTTTTGTACTTACTGTATACTTCGCTGATGGCGAAGTGAATCTAGCTATGAGATTATTATTTGAGTTCTTATTTTGGCTATGCTATTGCAGAAAAATGTTAGCCATCTCTTTTATAAGGTCTAAAGATTAAATTGTGCATCCTACAGATTCCTTCATAATAGAATTAGTTTCCTACCTTGAAGAGAATAGAGAAATGAAAGAACAAGTTGGGCTTAGAATAGAGAAATGAGGGAGCAAGTCCTAGATCGCTTGCTGACAATAGCAATATCACATGAATACTTAGCAAACCGTTTCAACCATTAGATAACAACTTAAGAAAACATTTACCAGAAGGTCCAATGCCTTCTATAAATTTTAAGAATCATGTATTTGAAAACACCTCTTAAATATCTAACATGGTGTAGTTTGTTTAGCCAGTAAACTTAAGCACAACCATCTAAAATGTTTTTAGTTTCTTTCTACCAACAAGTCTAAAACATATGATACACAGATTCAGGTCCCACAAATTAAAATGTATCTTTGATTGATTTTAGCAGCTTAAATTTATGGACAATCTTATCTATAAGCCCTTTAAAATAAAACTCTTAATAAAATTTCCCCATGTGGACATACAATATGTACACACATATAATATAGCATAATAGACCAATATAGCAATTTTAATAATAGCTTTTAAAATCTTTAACTCTTTTTGTAGATTGCCAATTGATTTGAGTTGCTTTTTCTTTTTAGTAACCTCAGTTAACCATACTTTCTCTCAGTTGGTACTGTTAATACATTATTGGCTTCATCTGTTTACAGAGCCATCCCAAAGTACTGAATACAATAAAAGTGGCTGGAAAAAGTCCATAGGAACCTATAGGAGGACAGCCAAACACAGAACCAACAACGCTTTAGTTTTATGAGCAGCAAATCGTATATAACTGTGGATGACAAAAGACTTTAAGTCGCCATGTTTAAAATTATAAACTCATCAACCAACAAGAGGCACTTGCTTACTTCACAGTATTTTTGAAAGCACCTGTAGGATTTTACAAGTATTTAACCCTTTAAGCCTCTGGGGCTTTCTCATTAAGATAACTATCATGTCTAGTAACACAAGATCATTAGACTTTTTAATTCTCAAACATTTGTATTAATAGCATTTTCCATTATAGAAACTTAAAGTCTGGTACCACATCACATCTTGACAGTCCTTCTAATATACTCCAAATAGACTGATTAGTTGGTGTCTCTATAAGATGAGAGACATAAGTCCTTCGATTTTTTTCAGTTGGGCCCAAACTGGAAAAACCAAAGTCCAGGATTTACTGGAAATTTTAGAGACCAGATTGTTTGAAACTTTGACTTTTTGAATGCCTGTCAAGAATGCCAAGAAGGCTCAAAATCCAAAATATCTGGTTGAAATAAGATTCCTTAAAATCGTGACATAACATAGACCAAATTTGATCATTGTTACAAGGTGATTATTCAAATTTTTGAAAAAAGCACATATTTAAATAACCCATAGCTCTTAATAAAAATTCAGCTGTTTTTGAACAATTAGAATTTAACAGACATCAAGAGAACATAATAGATTACTTTAACACATTGCTTTAACAGAGCATCAGAGTTTAATTCTATGTCAAACAGAAATTGAGCTTCCTGTGATCTTTTGCTGTGAGGTTTCCTTCCTTTACCTTCTTTCATATTGGTGACCATCTTTCTGTGTTTCTGTGTGTAAGACATCTTTAAGCATCTTTTGCAGGGCAGGATGAGTGGTAACAAATTCTTTCAGTTTCTGTTTGCTATAAAAAGTCTTAATTTCATCTTCATTCACAAATGAGAGCTTTGCAGGATATAGTATTCTGGGCTGGCAGTTTTTCTCTCTTAGTACCTGGGCTATGTCTCGCCATTCCCTTCTAGCTTGTAGGGTTTCTGATGAGAAGTCTGCTGTGAGTCTAATTGGAGATCCTCTAAGAGTGATCTGACGTTTCTCTCTTGCACCTTTTAGGATCTTTTCTTTATGTTTCACTGTGGTGAGTTTGATTACAACATGTCGTGGTGAGGATCTCTTTTGGTCATGTTTATTAGGGGTTCTATAAGCTTCCTGTACTAAGATGCCTCTGTCCTTCTCCAAACCTGGGAAGTTTTCTGCTAGTATCTCACTGAAAATGCCTTCTAATCCTTTCTCCCTCTCCATGCCTTCAGGAACTCCTAGAACCCGAATGTTGGGTTTTTTAATAGTATCCTGTAGATTCCCGACAATATTTTTTAGATTTCTAATTTCTTCTTCTTTTCTTTGGTTTGCCTGTTTCCTTTCCTGTTCTCTGTCTTCTAAGTCTGATATTCTCTCTTCTGCTTCGCCCATTCTGTTTTTAAGGCTCTCTAATGTGTTTGTCATTTGATCTATTGAACTCTTCATTTCATTATGATTTCTAGTCACTATCAGAGTTTCTTGTTCCACTAGTTGTTTCATTTCATTTTGATTCCTCCTTAATATTTCACTTTCACGAGAGAGATTTTCTATCTTGTCCATTAAGGATTTCTGTAGTTCAAGAATTTGTTTTTGAGAACTTCTTAATGTTCTTATCAATTTTTTGAGATCTGCTTCTTGCATTTCTTCGATCTCATCATCTTCATAATCTTGAATTGGGGTGTCTTTTTCATTTGGGGGCATCATAGTTTCTTCCTTGTTCTTGTTAGCTTGGTGTTTGCGTTTGTTGTTTGGCATGTTGGAGATATTTGGTTTCTTCACTGTGGTGTTTTTTCTTGTTACACTATGGCTCTATATTAAGTGGACTATCTGCTTTCAGTGGAGCCTTAGAGGCTTGAGATGAGTGTGGACTGAGAGCTGTGTTTGGTTCCTCAGGGTTGAGGGTGTGTCAAGGATGACACTCCCAGGTTAGGTGTGGTAAATCTCTCTTTCTTTTTTTGATTTAAAAGGGAAGTAATTCCGCACAGCTGAACGTAATTGGAGGTAGTTAGCAGGCAAATGATATACCCACAGGAGCCAGAGATCGGAAGCTCTTTCCCAAGGACCACACAGGGAATCTCTGCTGCCCTCAGTGTGGGCTCCAATTCTTCTGCAGTCTCCCACTGGGTTGCCAAGTTAGATGCTAATCTCCTGTTATTTCACCCCTCCCCCCAGAGTCAGGTTTTTCTGCTAGGCTCAGGGTGGTGCAGACCTGAGGTCGCCCTGCTTATGATGTATGTCCAAAATGGCGCCTGCTCTGTCTTGCTCGCCTTTGAGAGGTGAGCGGAGAGAGAGAAACTTGTGTCCGTATCAGTCACTTTTTTTATTTTTTTTCTCTCTCTTCTAGTTAGCCTGGTGAACTTTTCCCCACGGAGTTTCAAGCCTCGTTCCCTCTAGCCTCCTCTTTCCGCTTGCCTGGTGGTATCTCGGGCTATGGAGGTTCGGCTCACCTCGCGTTCCAGCGCTGGTGCGTTGAGTCTGCCGCTGGTGTCCCTAACTTGGGCTCCCACGCTCTCCACGCAGGTCCACTGTGAATCACTAGTTCCGGAAGAGTTTCCTCTGCTGTTTCATCCCCCACTCTTCCTTGACCCTGCAGTATCTCCACTTATAATAAACTTTCTCTCCCCCCGGACTAAGTGTGCTCCCTGCCTATTCCGCCATCTTGCCGCTTCTCTTCTCCAGCGCTGGCTATTGTGGCCATCTGGAGAGTGAGATGGTGGCTGGAAGATCTCTCTCTCTCTCTCTCTCTGAGTTTCAAATAAATAAATAAATAAATAAATCATTTTCTAAAAGAAATAATTCCCTGTCAGGACTTATACAACATACTAATTAAAGATATAACAATACATAAAATAAATGGATTATTGGGGGAAAATATTACCTATGAAGATAGGTTCTTTGAAGAAGACAGGAATCCAGGAGTTAACAAAACCTAAATAGTAATTAGGATTTTTGTAAGACTTGGAATAAGTGGTGCAGGGTGAGAAAGTTATCAAAACTAGTTGAATCTGGAATACATGAAATTATTTTATTTATTTATTTATTTATTTAACCAAGTACTGAGGGATCTCAGTCTCTTGGGCCACGAGGAATTTTTAGCATAAGGTAGCGTTTCAAGTGTACTTTTCTCTATGTAAAAAGAGGCACTAGGGTTTAGGGTCTGAAGGAACATTGGAGTCCTTTAAACATCATGGTGTCTTCTATTACTGGCTATAAAATGAATTTAGTGGATCATTTAAGAAAGCAACAGAAGTAATAGTAAATGTTTGTGTTACACAGACTAATATTGTATAAAGAAATGTTTGTTTCACTTACATAGCTATGTATCTAAATAAGTACATCTGAGCAAATACATGCATAGGTGAGCACTTTTTTGGGCAAAAAGGCAAGGGTTAAAAAAATCAATCTTGCTGAAGGAGATGATAAAATTTAATGGCACCATATAAAATTTTTTGATATATATAAGAATAAATCAGTTTTGAAATTTATTATTCTCAACTTGATTAAAAACACATTAGTAGTCATTTTTAAAGCTGGAGTTAAACCAATACTCCTGAGAATGAGGGATCTCTGAGATAAACAAGATTACTGAGATGTTACAGATGCTAGCCAGAAGCAGCGAGGCTTAGACAACCACTGGGAAAATATTGGCCATACATAGGCACAGAAAGTAAGACCCTGAACAGGGCCTCGAACGCACAGTCAGGAATGGGCAGGGTCCAGTCTTTCCTCTCTTAGCATAAAGTGTCCTCATCCTGCTTGTATGATTGCTAATCATCCACTTACCAAAATCAACCCATTGAACTGAGGGCGTGCTGCAGCTGGCCTCCAAGGTTCTAATCAGGGGACTCATGGAGTCATTTGCTTCTCCAATAGATCACACCTTGTGGCAGGCAGTATTGTCTCTAGGGTTTTCTTTTGGGCAATTTCAGGTCTGGGGCAAGAACTAACTAGAAGCCCACTTTGTCATTAAAATTCTCTGAAGAGCACAGCCGTCTCAATCCTTAAAAGGAGTTCAGGTGAACCACTGTCCATCCTGTAACTTGAACACGGACTGAACAGTCACTTCTCATCCCAACTTCAACTCCCAAGAACCTTCACCCCTAGTCCCTTGGGGAGCACAGTAATTAAGCGATAGCTGTCTGGCTTCTTGCTCTGCACATTGCAATAAACACCTGCTTGCTTTCACCAAGCTGATGTCAGTGAGTGTTGTTCTGTATGTTGGGCAAGCAGACCCAGGTTTAGGGGTTCCTTGGCAATTTTTCCAGCCAATTGTGGGGGTTGCTCTATATCAACACCAGAACTATTTTTAAAATAAAAATTGGGGGAGGAAAGAATACATTGTTTACATTGAACTTACATTGGCTAATGATACGAGAGTCGGGATAACCTGAAGCAGAAACTTTGGGGGCAGAAGGACAATCTAAAGTATCTGTGCTTCCTGAATTGGTTGGACTTGATCGTCCAGAAAGTTTGTAACGGAAGCAGGAGGTGTTGGTGCAGGAGAAGGGCAACGAATTCTGGCTATCCGGGTTTTAAGTGAAAGTTTCAAGGTGTGGTCAGGAATGTACAAGTCTTTTCTTGGTTTTGGCCCTAGCCGTTAGCTAATTAACTTTCCTTATGTCTTCCTTCTCCCATTCTCCTGCCTCTATAATTAAACTTTAGGACATCTAAGAGTCTATTTTATCATTGGGCAGAATAACACATGAATAATAACTGTTGAACATTGACTGCCTGCTCCTGAATTCATTGCACCTTTTGTTAGCAGTATTAGAAGGGACAAACTTTAATTGAGGTTACTCAGGGCAAGATATTTTTGGGTAGGATGAGATTTTTCAGAATTTCCTTCATTTTTTTGCATTATTAATGCTATCAGTGTTTTCTGTATGCCTTAAGTAGCTGGTAGAATGCACCTCAAAGTCAAGTCACATATAGATTCCTCAGCAGGTCTGGCACCAAATAAGACCACAAAGTTTGGCCACCTTTAGGGAGAGAAGAGTAAGGAGCTCTGGACTTTGTACCTTGTGCCAGTCATGGGCTGCAGGCTGGACTCTGGAATCAGGTTTGAGAAGGAGAATGAGAGTCTGAGGAATGGTGGGAAGGACTTTTTGGGTTAAGGGGTCCTGTTTGACTCAGTGCAATTTTCCTAAAGAGAAGAATCAGAGGTTGTCTGTGATGCCCTAATAGCCAGTGCTCTGTTGGCCAGGACAAGGGGACTGGATGTAGAAGAAATGTTGTAATTGAAACATCCAAATACGTACACCTTGATTGGGAATCCCATGTCCCTGTTCATTTGCCTCTGCACCGGTTCTACCTTTTCCAGTTTCTGCTTCTCTGAACTGTATGTGAGAGCTGTCTAATTATGGGCATAAGTACGGGGTCTGTTGATGAGCCGTTATATTTTAATTAATATGGTCCATAAGCTCGTTATCTTTTTTGGCAGTCACACCTCACCAGTGACTTGTATTATGAACACAAATTTTGTTCCTGAGTGCTTCAACAAAGCAATATTTGTCCCATCCTCCATTTCTAACATAAATTTTTGGACTCTAAAATAGGTCATGTCATCTGTCCCTATTAGATTTCAGCTTGTCAGATTTTGCTTATCATTTTGTCCTCAGAGCCCTGATATAATCAGCCAATGCATTACTACCCTGTTGAGCTTTTAAAAACCTAGAAATGTGATGATCAAGTCTCTCAATTTCAATCCAAGCCCTTCAACTAGTCTTTAGAAACTTCTTTCCAGGCTGGCATCAGTCTCTGAATCACTGTAATCATTTTTGTGGTTGCAAACCAACGGAAGGTCACCCAACATTGTCATTCTGCCCTTGTACCTTGATTTGCTCTTAAAATAGCATGAAAGATGACTTCCCATTATATGCTGAACTAGACATAGACAATCCACAGCATTTCCACAAGCAAGCGGGTTAGAAATCTTGTTAGAATAAAAGGAGATTTCTCTGATATAACTTGTTCTGGACTTTAGTGATATTCCTTCCTGATCCATATACTCAGAAAGTGGGGGGAAAGCTACAATAGTGAGAATTTATGCCTTACTCCCATCACCTTGAGTTCAAGCCACACCTATTTGTTAGCATCTGCTCTGTGTCTCCCTCACTCTTCACCTTTTATTATATCACTGATCAGTGAGTGATGTATAACTAATTTTTGGCACAAGACATGAATCCATTCAATGATACTTGGCACTATTGCACACATACATACCATTTAGATCACACTTCAGTCTCTTGTAAGTAACTGTTTTGCTCTTTTTTTAGGGAGATAATGTATTACAATGTCCAAAACTGATAGGAGTTGCTATATAACACCCCAAACTGAGCACTCTCTCAATGTGCAAAACGCTAATCATTGATGTCAGAATGGTGGAATAAAGGAAGCATTTACTGAAAAGCACAGAGCAAGGAGCAGGCAGATATCCACTAGTCCTCAGGCTTCCCAAGGTGATGGAGGTGAATTGTCTTATGGATTGGTGGTGCCATGAGAGGTGCATATTTAGTGTGCATCCAGGTTCTTGGTTAGTCTGGGGTGCTCCTGTCCTGCCTGGATTGATTGGCACTGCCACATTACTCCTGCTGGAAAAGTGGCTTTCAGTCAATCTGAGGCTATAGGCAGGTGCTGGCTACTTTCTGCCCTAGCCTGGAATTTCTGGAAGATCAACCCCTTGAAAAAAGATTTACCATCAAGATATTTGCTGTTGGAGAAACAAATCACTTCATGGGTTTGCTGCACCACTGCCTCAATTCAGTGAGTTTAACTGTAGCAAGTGGTTGATTGGCAATCACAAAGCAGGGTAAGGACACTTCAAGCTAAAGAAGAGAGGTTGGGACCTGGTGATACTTAACATCTGTACTCAAAGCACTGTATAGAGACTTGATTTCAGGAATAAAAAGTAATTTTCTAAGTTCTGAGCACTCGCTCCTATAAGAAGAGAAAAACAAGTACAAGTTTGATGTCAAGCATAAATCATCAGTACTTGGGAGACACCCAGGAAACTAAATAAATCTCAAACAGTGGGCTTGGAATGCCGGTCTGTATAGCAATTCCAAGTAAAGAAGGGTGGGAAGCACGTCATGGGCTAGTGACCTAAGAGAGCATAGTAAAGAAGGACAGGGATTTTTGCGCAGATCTGGGTAGTCCATTGATAAGTCTCTCGTGGTTGAGTCATCTTTCTCTTCTTGGTACAGATGGAGATTGCTTTAGATGTAAATTTCACTTTCAAAAGGATAACTTCTGTTTTCAGAGTTTCTCTTGTGTCTGCTGCTACTCAGAATAATGAGCTCAAAAATATCCCTTATGCTAAAGAGGTATATTTTGGGGAGGCATATTCTGGTCTCCAACATTTTCAGTCTCGAAGTTATTTTCAATGCTGATGCCAGCAACAAAACAGTAAGATACAGTTTTCCTTTATCATCAATCAGATTGCTTCTAACATGAGACAGTCCCATCCTTGTTATTCTTGTCCCAATTAGGATGGATTAAAGTGTTTCCTGAGTCATTAGTTTGAGGGTTCTTTTCCTTGTCACTCATAATTCTTTCATTTCTGATAGCTTGTCATTTCTAGAGTCCCTCCTAGCCGGACACATCCCTTTTCTTGTCATCATTCCCCTCGTGGTGTCTCTGTTCCTTCTGAGCAGTGTTGAAGGCTCCCTTTCCTGGTAGGCTGAGTCTTTCTTCAAAGTTTCAGTCCCCTTTGCCTCTGTCTCCCTTGGACCAGCCACCAGGCTCCAACATTGGTGGCTTTTCTAGCATACACACACACACACACACCATGCTTGTATGTACAAACTCACATACACACATAATCTGCAGAACTAAAACCCAAGCTTTCAGTCACCTGTGTCTTCTAAACAATTTTCACCGAAAATGCATTCTTCATTTGTGATGTCAACTGAATCACTCTTCTTTGAAACTCTTTCAAAGAACCTGATTTTTTTCTCTGTCACTTGGGTTTTTTTAAATAACGTATTAAAAGTCTTCTGGAATTCAGGTAGCACTATTCTTCATAAATGAATGCTGATAATGAAGTATAATTTAAGTAACTGGGTAACCCCTTTTCTTCCATTGGTTTTATTATATTTAGACTATTCCTTTGTGTTAATGTCAGAATTAAATGAGAGTTGGGGAACAAAACAGAGAGTAAGTACCAGGAAATTTATTAATTAGAGTCATGTTTACATTTTTACTGTCAATTTCATTTGAACTTGATTCTTCAAAGTTTAATATGATTCTGAAAATTTATCATTAAGAAATAATACGTCTGGGGCCGGCACCGCGGCTCACTAGGCTAAACCTCCTCCTGCGGCGCCGGCACCCCGGGTTCTAGTCCTGGTTGAGGCGTCTGATTCTGTTCTGGTTGCCCCTCTTCCAGTCCAGCTCTCTGCTGTGGCCCAGGAGTGCAGTGGAGGATGGCCCAAGTGCTTGGGCCCTGCACCTGCATGGCAGACCAGGAGGAAGCACCTCACTCCTGGCTTTGGATCGGTGCAGCGCGCAGGCCGTGGCAGCCATTTGGGGGTGAACCAACGGAAGGAAGACCCTTCTCTCTGTCTTTCTCTCTCACTGTCTAACTCTGCCTGTAAAAAAAAAGAGAAAAAAAAAGAAATAATACGTCTGAATTTTTGATTATGTGTGAACATAGGAAAGCTTCATTTCTAACACTAGATTAAGTGACTAAAGCATTTAGAACAATCCCTGACAAATGCTAAATGGTCAATTTTACTAGTTCATATAATCAAATATATATAATATATATATTTACTTTATCAGTATTTTCACATTATAAGAGGCAGTCACAAGATTTTATTTAACGGAGAAAATGGTTCCTTTAATGGCAATAGAATAGGATCCACACAAGGAATTTGCTACTTGATATTCTTGTATCTTATATTACTTATGATCTTTAACATAACATTTTCATAATATATTCCAGAGTTGGGTGTAATGTTTTTAACTGTCAAATTTTATAGTTAATCATTATATATGAAGCTTTATGTGCTGAATCCAAGGATAGGAAATATGTAACTCACATCACAAAGGTTTTCACAAGGAAAAAATTATCTTTGAGTTCCTCTGAGTAATCAAGCTGGCCCGAGTGGCAGCTGGGCTGTAACATCTCTTACACTGGTTCATGTGTAGGTAAGGAAAACAGGCCAGAATCACAAGGTACTGATCCTTCCTGATGAGAATCTCAAGGGAGTGGTGCATCTGCTGTTGTAGCTGGTTTACATCCCGGGCCTGACTGCAGCATGAGCCCAGCAGGCACAAATGCACAGCTCAGGAATTGGCATTAGTCTGCAGAAACCATTTTTTAAAAAGATTTATATTTTTATTTGAAAGTCAGAGTTACACAAAGAGAGAGAGAGACAGAGAGAGAGAGGTCTTCCATCCACTGGTTCACTCTCCAATTAGCTGCAACAGCTGGAGCTGCACTGATCCAAACCCAGTAGTCAGGAGCTTCTTCCAGGTCCCCCATGCAAGTGCAGGGGACTAAGGACTTGGGCCGTCTTCTACTGCTTTCCCAGGCCAGAGCAGAGAGCTAGGTCAGAAGTGGAGCAGCCGGAACTCAAACCGGTGCCCATATGGGATGTTGGCACTGCAAGTGGCAGCTTTACCCACTACACCAGAGAGCCAGCCCCTGCAGAACCCATTTTTTTTTAACTTTTATTTAATGAATATAAATTTCCAGTGTACAGCTTATGGATTACATAACTTCCCTCCCATAACTTCCCTCCCACCCGCAACCCTCCCCTCTCCCGCTCCCTCTCCCCTTCCATTTGCATCAAGATTCATTTTCAATTCTCTTTATATACAGAAGATCAATTTAGTATAAAGATTTCAACAGTTTGCACCCACATAGAAACACAAAGTGAAACATACTGTTTGAGTACTAGTTATAGCATTAAATCACAATGTACAGCACATTAAGGACAGAGATCCCACATGAGGAGCAAGTGCACAGTGGCTCCTGTTGTTGACCCAACAAATTGACACTCTAGTTTATCGCGCCAGTAACCACCCTAGGCTGTCGTCATGAGTTGCCAAGGCTATGGAAGCCTTCCAAGTTTGCTGACTCTGATCATATTTAGACAAGGTCATAAAAGACAGAGTGAGGATAGTAACCAATGATCCTAAGAGTGGCATTGACCAGGTTTGAACAATTATACAGCATTAAGTGGGGAAGAGGACCATCAGTACACACAGGTTGGGAGTAGAGCCATTGGTGGTAGAGTAGAGGTTATGATTACCAAGGAATGAGGCCCAAGTGCGCTAGACAGGGTCTAGAACAAAGGACAGAGTCATTATTAGAGGAGCTAAGAAAGGTGCTGTCTAAGCTACAATTAAGTTTTCTGATTGAGAGGCAAATAGAACCTGATAGAATGGGGCTTGATAATAATCTGGTGGGCTTTAGGCCTTGTAAGTTAAGAGGCCCAGACCTATAAATCTCTTCACATGGGGTATATCCTAAGGGAGGTGTGAACCTCCTAGGGGAAGGCACTCTGTTGACTTTCATTACTTGGCTGGCCTGGGAGGAGAGCTGGCCAGGTAAAGGCAGGTGGCATCTCTAACAAGAAATTTACAGTTCTGCCTGCAATGTTGCTGACCCTACTTGGCCATCCCCTCAGCTGCAGTGGTCACTTTGGAAGTTGGGCTGAGTGAAGGGCTTTTCAGCTTAGAGCCAATAAGATCTGTGGCTCTGATCTGGGCATCCTTCGACTCCGGGGCAGGTCCATTTCCAGTGATCCAACTCTTGGCAGAGCTGCCAGGGCTCTTCACAAGCTGACTTCTGCTGAAGCCCAGGCTTACCACATTGAAAGCCACTGCAGTGGACTGGCCTGTTGGGTCTCCTTGAGGGCAGATCACTGTACAGATCAGCCATTAATAGGCCTGCCACCCATTGCTTCTGATGCCGAGCTTTCTTTTCCTCCTGGTTTGTGTTAAAGCAGACCAGAGGATGCAAGTCATGGGAGTGCCCAAGTCCCATCTCTAATCTTCGGTGGCCTGAACTACAAGTCTATAGTCACAGGCATGTTCTGTAGTAGTTTTTCTAAGGTAGACAATGCCCATGAGGAAAATTATATTCTCACTTTAAAACTTTCTTTCCCTTTGGTCTGAAAGGGAGGTTTTTTCTACTTACTGTTTACTTCGCTGATGGCGAAGTGAATCTAGCTATGAGATTATTATTTAAGTTCTTATTTTGGCTATGCTATTACAGAAAAATGTTAGCCATCTCTTTTATAAGGTCTAAAGATTAAATTGTGCGTCCTACAGATTCCTTCATAATAGAATTAGTTTCCTACCTTGAAGAGAATAGAGAAATGAAAGAACAAGTTGGGCTTAGAATAGAGAAATGAGGGAGCAAGTCCTAGATCGCATGCTGACAATAGAAATATCACATGAATACTTAGCAAACAGTTTCAACCATTAGATAACAACTTAAGAAAACATTTACCAGAAGGTCCAATGCCTAATATAAATTTTAAGAATCATGTATTTGAAAACACCTCTTACGGCAAGATGGCGGAATAGGAAGGGAGCACACATTTAGTCCGAGGGAGAGACAGGTTAATAAAAGTGGAGATACTGCAGGGTCAAGGAAGAGTAGGGGAAGAAACAGCAGAGGAAACTCTTCCAGAACTAGTGATTCACAGTGGACCTGCGTGGAGAGCGTGGGAGCCCAAGTTCGGGACACCAGCGGCAGACTCGACACACCAGCGCTGGAACGCGAGGTGAGCTGAAACTACACAGCACGAGACACCAGCAGGCAAGCGGAAAGAGGAGACTAGAGGGAACGAGGCTTGAAACTCTGTGGGGAAAAGTTCACCAGGCTAACTAGAAAAGAGAGAGGAAAAAAAAAAATAAGTGACCGATACGGACATGAGTTTCTCTCTCTCCGCTCACCCCTCAAAGGCGAGCAAGACAAAGAGCAGGCGCCATTTTGGACATACGTCATAAGCAGGGTGACCTCAGGTCTGCACCGGCCCTGAGCCTAGCAGAAAAACCTGACTCTGGGGGGAGGGGTGAAATAACAGGAGATTAGCATCTAACTTGGCAACCCAGTGGGAGACTGCAGGAGAATTGGAGCCCACACTGAGGGCAGCACAGATTCCCTGTGTGGTCCTTGGGAAAGAACTTCCAATCTCTGGCTCCTGTGGGTATATCATTTGCCTAACTACCTCCAATTACGTTCAGCTGTGCGGAATTACTTCCCTTTTGAATCAAAAAAAGAAAGAAAGAAAGAGAGATTTACCACACCTAACCTGGGAGTGTCATCTTTGACACACCCTCAACCCTGAGGATCCAAACACAGCTCTCAGTCCACACGCATCTCAAGCCTCTAAGGCTCCACCGAAAGCAGACAGTCCACTTAATATAGAGCCATAGTGTAACAAGAAACAACACCACAGTGAAGAAACCAAATATCTCCAACATGCCAAACAACAAACGCAAAAACCGAGGTAACAAGAACAAGGAAGACACTATGACGCCCCCAAATGAAAAAGACACCCCAATTCAAGATTATGAAGATGATGAGATCGAAGAAATGCAAGAAGCAGATCTCAAAAAATTGATAAGTACATTAAGAAGTTCTCAAAAACAAATTCTTGAACTACAGAAATCCCTAATGGACAAGATAGAAAATCTCTCTCATGAAAATGAAATATTAAGGAGGAATCAAAATGAAATGAAACAACTAGTAGAACAAGAAACTGTGATAGTGTCAAGAAATCATAATGAAATGAAGAATTCAATAGATCAAATGACAAACACATTAGAGAGCCTTAAAAACAGAATGGGCGAAGCAGAAGAGAGACTATCAGACTTAGAAGACAGAGAACAGGAAAGGAAACAGGCAAACCAAAGAAAAGAAGAGGAAATTAGAAATCTAAAAAATATTGTCGGGAATTTACAGGATACTCTTAAAAAACCCAACATTTGGGTTCTAGGAGTTCCTGAAGGCATGGAGAGGGAGAAAGGATTAGAAGGCATTTTCAGTGACATACTAGCAGAAAATTTCCCAGGTTTGGAGAAGCACAGAGGCATCTTAGTACAGGAAGCTTATAGAACCCCTAATAAACATGACCAAAAGAGATCCTCACCACGACATGTTGTAATCAAACTCACCACAGTGAAACATAAAGAAAAGATCCTAAAATGTGCAAGAGAGAAACGTCAGATTACTCTTAGAGGATCTCCAATTAGACTCACAGCAGACTTCTCATCAGAAACCCTACAAGCTAGAAGGGAATGGCGAGACATAGCCCAGGTACTAAGAGAGAAAAACTGCCAGCCCAGAATATTATATCCTGCAAAGCTCTCATTTTTGAATGAAGGTGAAATTAAGACTTTTCATAGCAAACAGAAACTGAAAGAATTTGTTGCCACTCATCCTGCCCTGCAAAAGATGCTTAAAGATGTGTTACACACAGAAATACAGAAACATCGTCACCAACATGAAAGAAGGTAAAGGAAGGAAACCTCACAGCAAAAGATCACAGGAAGCTCAATTTCTCTTTGACATAGAATTAAACTCTGATGCTCTGTTAAAGCAATGTGTTAAAGTAATCTACTATGTTCTCTTGATGTCTGTTAAATTCTAATTGTTCAAAAACAGCTGAATTTTTATTAAGAGCTATGGGTTATTTAAATATGTGCTTAATTTCAAAGATTTGAATAATCACCTTGTAACAATGATCAAATTTGGTCTATGTTATGTCATGATTTTAAGGAATCTTATTTCAACCAGATATTTTGGATTTTGAGCCTTCTTGGCATTCTTGACAGGCATTCAAAAAGTCAAAGTTTCAAACAATCTGGTCTCTAAAATTTCCAGTAAATCTTGGACTTTGGTTTTTCCAGTTTGGGCCCAACTGAAAAAATCGAAGGACCTATGTTTCTCATCTTATAGAGACACCAACTAACCAGGCTATTTGGATTATATTAGAAGTACTGTCAAGATGTGATGTGGTACCAAACTTTAAGTTTCTATAATGGAAAATGCTATTAATACAAATGTTTGAGAATTAAAAAGTCTAATGATCTTGTGTTACTAGACATGATAGTTATCTTAATGAGAAAGCCCCAGAGGCCTAAAGGGTTAAATACTTGTAAAATCCTACAGGTGCTTTCAAAAATACTGTGAAGTAAGCAAGTGCCTCTTGTTGGCTGATGAGTTTATAATTTTAAACATGGCGACTTAAAGTCTTTTGTCATCCACAGTTATACATGATTTGCTGCTCATAAAACTTAAAGCGTTGTTGGTTCTGTGTTTAGCTGTCCTCCTATAGGTTCCTATGGACTTTTTCCAGCCACTTCTATTGTATTCAGTACTTTGGGATGGCTCTGTAAACAGATGAAGCCAATAATGTATTAACAGTACCAACTGAGAGAAAGTATGGTTAACTGAGGTTACTAAAAAGAAAAAGCAATTCAAATCAATTGGCAATCTACAAAAAGAGTTAAAGATTTTAAAAGCTATTATTAAAATTGCTATATTGGTCTACTATGCTATGTTATATGTGTGTACATATTGTATGTCCACATGGGGAAATTTTATTAAGAGTTTTATTTTAAATGGCTTATAGATAAGATTGTCCATAAATTTAAGCTGCTAAAATCAATCAAAGATACATTTTAATTTGTGTGACCTGAATCTGTGTATCATATGTTTTAAACTTGTTGGTAGAAAGAAACTAAAAAACATTTTATATGGTTGTGCTTAAGTTTACTGGTTAAACAAACTACACCATGTCAGATATTTAAGAGGTGTTTTCAAATACATGATTCTGCAGAACCCATTTTAAAGTCGCAGTATACTAGAATATTTATCAGAATATTTGAAATAATGCAAAACTTCTACTTCAACCCATGAAAAAATGTCTGCTGGAGGGGGTAATAAATAGCTGGTAATAATAGTTAAGAAATAAAAATATGATGTGACTTTTGTCTTTCTTTGATCAGATACCATTAGATTACAAATTTTATTACTGCAATGCAATGCTTGTGATTATTACATAGAAAAGGATGCCAGCTACAGCCAAGAAAAATACAGGATCCTAGTTACAGTGGAAGTTTGGCTAAACAACGAACACTAATTGCTATAGGCAAACCTACCCAGTGAACTCGGAGTCAGGTCTTTGGAACTGCCTGCTTGCATTATTGGCATGTAGTTAATGGTCACAGAAATATCTTCCCCTTCTCTTTAATACATGACCTTCTTTTCCTGGATTGACAAGGAAGGTGAGTTAGTTAATATTAAGAGTTGAGAATGATGGGTACCTTTTTAAAACTTCCAGGAGAAGGCACGTGCTGTTTCACATCCATTAATCTTGATGTGGCAGGTAACTAAAGAGATTCTTTTCCAATATTAGTCAAGCGTGAAATGACAAAGCTTACAGGCAATTGAAGCAAATAACATTTTTGATTGCATAATGAGTTTTAGGCATGTTATTAATAACCATTTTAGCTACATTAATTATAGGAGCTTTATTTCTTCTGTTGGGTTTCAGAATAGATAATATGCTTTAAGATTTTCTTTCAATTTAAGAAATCATTTGGATGAAATATGGAGCAGAAATTTGAATGTAATTTAAAGTAATGGAATCAGTCAATCATCATTACATTTAAATAGAAATGAGATGAGATCATTTTATCAAACTATATATATTTATTTATTTTAAAATATCTACCATTATTAAAAACTCATACTAATGTGTACAATGTAAATCACTAATACTTAAGTTGAAAGTAAGTGTACCTGCATCATAACCCACATTTTGAACCGTCCTGTCTCCCTCAGCCTTTCCCTGTGGTAGGACAGCAGCTGATTCAGGAGTGATCACTGACACCAGCCAGAGGTATTCATTTCTGTGTAAATCTTATTGTGAGAACAGATGACCTCGAGCAAATCTATTAAACTATTATCCATTTTTTTGCTACTATAAACAGCACAACGGTCTCTGACACCTGCCACGCATGTGGGAGACCTAAGTGGAGTCCTGGACTCCTGGCTTCAGCCTGGCACAGTTCTGGCCATTTCCCAGCCCTGGTGTGTCGTGGGCATTTGAGGAGTGAACCAGCAGGTGGAGGACATGTGTGTGTGTGTATGAGTGAGTGTGTCTGTATACTTCTCAAGTGAAAATAAACAAAAAAAAATTAAATGTTACCACATCAGGAGCATGGAGTTTTTCATAATATCATTATATTTTATCTTAGGACCTATAGGATCTGACAACCTGGAGTGAAAGGGGAGCTGTAGGAGATGGTGCTGTGGCATAATGGGTAAAGCTGTGACACCAGCGTCCCATATGGGCTGAGGGTTTGTGTCTCATCTGTTCCCCTTCCAATTTAGCTCCCTGCTAATGGAAGATGGCCCAAGTGCTTGGGCCCCTGCACCTACATGGGAAACCTGAATGAAGCTCTTGGCTCCTGGCTTCAGCCTGGCCTGGCCTGGCCCTGGCTGTTGTGGGTACTTGGAGAGTTAACCAGCAGATGGAAGACCACAATCTCTCTCTGGCTCTCTCCCTCTCTCTCTCTCTGATTCTGACTTACAAATAAATAAATAAATCTTTTTTAAAGGAAATATAAGGGAGCTTTCCTGATCTTTATTCCTGATTTTGGTAGCTTTGCATTCTATAACTTATTTTTTATCTGTTTTACTGGTGATTTATCAAAAATTTTTTTGTTTTTTGAAGATTTATTTATTTATTTGAAAGTCAGTTACACAGAGAGAGAAAGAGAGGCAGAGAGAGGGAATCTTCCATCTGCTGGTTTACTCCCTGATTGGCCCCCATGGCCAGAGCTGAGCCAATCTGAAGCGAAGAGCCAGGAGCTTCTTCCGGTTCTCTCACACGGGTGCAGGGGCCCAAGGACTTGGGTCATCTTCTACTGCTTTCCTAGGCCATGGCAGAGAGCTTGTTCGGAAGTGTAGCACTCAGGACTTGAACTGACTGCAGGAGGCGGCTTTACCCACTACACCACAGCACCGGCCCTAATTCTTCAATTTTATTGGCCCACACAATAATTGATTGTTGCTTTTCATCTCTTTATTTTTACATTCTAATTTCATTTTTATCACTCTTTCCTTGTACTATTTTTAATTTGTAGTGTGTTTTGTTTTGATTTGCTAACTTTGACATATAAGTCGGATCATTGATGGTGTTTATGGTTTTCATTTTATGGACTTAAAACCAAATATTTCTCTCTAAACCACACCCCACAAGATTTGATATTCTGTTTTCATTATATTTCACTACAAAATGTTTTCTAATTTCCATGATAATTTTTAGAATCCATCTTTGAAATTTATTTTTTTTAATATTTATTTATTTATTTGAAAAGCAGAGTGACAGAGAGATAGGTAATGACACAGAGATAATCCATCCACTCGTTCACTCCCCAGATGACCCAAAAAGCCAGATCTGGGCCAGACTCAAGTCAGGAGCCAGGAACTCCATCAGGTACTTCACTTAGATGGTAGGGGCCTTGCTACTTGAGACATCTGCTACTGCTTTTCCTAGGCACATTAGCAGGAAGCTGGATTAGAAGCAGAGTAGTGAGGATTTGAATTGATACTCTGATATGGGGACACCCGTGTCACAAGAAGCAGGCTAACCCACTGTGCCACAATGCAGGTCCCTGTCTAAAAGAAAGAATTTAGAAGTGAAAGACACACACACACAGACACGCACACACACACAGAAACTTCCATTCACTGTTTTACTCCTTGAATGCCCACGACAGCCAGAGCTGAGTCAGGGACCTCAATCTGGTTCTCCCACGTGGATGGCAGAAACCCAACTAATTGAGCTCTTCCCAAAGGGTGCACATTAGTGGGAAGCTGGAATGGAGAGTGGAACCAGGGCTTGAACCCAGGGCACCTATCCTGTAATGTTCTTTGTAACCTGTAAATTAACTCTACTATAATTCAGCTTCCAAAATATAAAGATTATCTTGTCAATGTTTTGTTATTAACTTTTTTTTAACAGTGTTGCTGTTCGCATGGTGGCCAGTGACTACTCCATGACTCAACCATTTATGAACTGAATTGCTCTATGGCTCAGCACATGCTCAATTTCAGTAAACATCTCATGTGCAGCTGAAAGTACTGTCTTCAACACATGGTACAGTCTTCTATGTGTGTCAATCAGGTCAAGTTGGGTCAAGTTGGTTAGTGGTGCACTTCCAATATTTTGGGTACTTAATCGATTTTGTTTTCTCCACTTGTTCTATTATATACTAAGAGATGTGGGTTGGAGGTTCCCATTGTAACTGCTAAATATATTTTAAAGCTATATAAATATGTGCCGAATAATTTTGTTTTTTTTTTCTGGTAATCTGATCATCTTATCATTATGAAATTTCCTTTTCTCTTATTGAGCTAGTATTTTTTTTTGTTTTTAATTACAGCTACAACCAACTTCCTTTTTTATTTTTCCCTTTCCTTTAATCTCTCTATATCTGTGTACCTCTGTATAAAGAATTAGGTGTGTGTTTTTAAAGTAGCATAATGGTTGGCATTTCAAAATGTTTAAACTGCTCCGACAGTTGTCTTTTTTGTTTGTTTTATGGATGTACGGGGAGACTTTGAACAGCTCAAGAAGTGAAATGAAAAGGAAAGATGCATTGCCACAAACATTTTGAAGCCCCCTCAGATAACTACACACAAGGAAGCTCACATCCTAAGTGTACAGTGTGGTGGATTCTCCTAAATGGAACCTACCTGTGTTACCAGGACCTGGCCGAGAAACAAAATATTAGTCACACCCCAGCCCTCCTTCAGAGTCCGTTCCTAACCTTACCCTCCCGGGATACCAAGGCACCCATTAGCCGCAGGTGCTCAGTGTCATTTGGCCCTTTGTGACTCTCTCCCAAGCTGTTCTTGAAGACCCCAGGGTGTCCCCTCCATAGCTTTCAACTCTCATTGCGTTGGACTCAAATAGCCCACCTACCTTGTCTCTCAGCGCTGGGAAACTGCAGACGGTTCCACTCTCGCCTAGCTTTGAGCGGCCCCTATTTGTCTACTTAGCCCTACAGCTTTGGACTTCTTCAATGGTCCTGGGGAAGCAAGTGGCCTGGTCCATCTCCACTTCCCTCATTCCAGTGTGATATAAATCCCGGAAGCTCTGCTGGGTTCCCTGTCTTGCACAGCAGCCGCCTATCAGGTCACTACCAGACTCTCCACTTTGGCCGTGCTCCGAATCAGCAAGTGAACCAGTTCTTGTGGCGATAGCTCTCACAAGAATATGATTTTCTAATGTAAGGATTTGCTCTCTTTGGGGCCATTAGACTGCCATCTTACTCAGAAGCAGAAGAAAACGTGTTTCCTATCCTTGTCCTTGAATTGCGATGCTTATTTCATTTTTATGGAACAAAATGACATGTGCTTGGTTTTCTGTCTTCCATCTTTCTGTGTGCTATTTGTCTCCCTGGTTCAATATTTTACTTCTCTTATTCTTTGCCTTCTTTTGGATTATTTAAGAGTGAGAGCAAGAGAGGAGAGAGAGAGAGAGTTTTATTATTTCTGGTATTTATTCTAGCTCCATTGACTTATTAGTTATATGTGAGTAGGATTTTACTATCTTTCCATGGTTACTTCCTCCAAGGATCGCCTCATATACTTTCACAACATGTTAACACTACAAGACCTCCAGAAGCAGAACCTCATTCACTCTCCTCTGACAACTTACTATTTCCTTGGGTTAATTATTTTATAATTCTAATTCTCCCACATTATTATTACTGGGCTTTCTAGTATGTGCAGAGATTTCTACCCGCATGTATCCATCCTGCTGCATTTTCTCGCATCTCTGAGCCACCATCTGGGAGTGTTTTTTTACTGCCTGAATTTCATTATTAATATATCCATTAGTGCAGGTCTGCTGGTGACAAACGATTTTCCTTTTTGTTTGCCTGGAAATGCTATTATTCCATTTTCAATTTTAAGAGATATCTTCACTGGATGCAGGATTCTGGTTTGGCAGCTGCTTATTTCCAGCAGTTTGAAGATATTTTCTTGTCTTCTGCTTCCTTGGGTTTCTGTTGTGAAATTAGCGATCAGGATTATTGCTGCTATTTTGAAGGAGAGTGTTTTTGCATTAGATATTTTTACACTTTTCTGTTTGGCTTTGGCTTTCAGCAGCTTACTAAAATGCATAGATTTTTCCTCTTTTTGTCATTGGGTTTTCTCTTTCTCTCTCTCTCTTTGTGTGTGTTATCATATACTAAGAGTTTAGTGGAACTTTTAAATTTTTTACTTTATATTTTGATATAAGTTTTAGAAAACCAATTCTCAGCCACTAACTCTTCAAATGTTATTTTGATTTTCTCATTTTTTCCTACAGATATTACAGAGTTTTGATGTATGCCTAACCAATTTTAGGCCTAGCCAGTGAATTCTTCATTTAGGGATTTCTTTTTATTTATTTATTTATTTATTTATTTTTTTTTTTTTGACAGGCAGAGTGGACAGTGAGAGAGAGAGACAGACAGAAAGGTCTTCCTTTGCCGTTGGTTCACCCTCCAATGGCCGCTGTGGCCGGCGCACTGCGCTGATCCGATGGCAGGAGCCAGGTACTTTTCCTGGTCTCCCATGGGGTGCAGGGCCCAAGCACTTGGGCCATTCTCCACTGCACTCCCTGGCCACAGCAGAGAGCTGGCCTGGAAGAGGGGCAACCGGCACAGAATCCGGTGCCCTGACCGGGACTAGAACCCGGTGTGCTGGCGCCGCAAGGCGGAGGATTAGCCTAGTGAGCCGCGGCGCCGGCTTCATTTAGGGATTTCAGCTACTGCATCTCTTTAACTCTAGAATTGCATCTTCATTTGGATTTTTTATAGTTTCAATTACCTGCCAAAATCTCCATTTTGCTTTCTTCTTCCTTGAATCTATTCACTACCGCTATTTTATGCTATTTTCCGACAATCTCGTTATCTGAAATCTGTGGACCTGTTCCATTGTCTGCATCACCTTTTGGTTTCTGTCACCTAGGTTTTTTTTTTTTTTTTTTTTTTTTGCTCTTTCCATGTTTTATTTTTCTGATTCAGTGCCAAACCTTAGACATGAAAATTTTAGAGACTATTTGAGCTTCTAACTAATCTTGTTTCCTTCAGGGAGCTTTTATTTTTGCTCCTGGGAGGCAGGTAGTCAGCTTGACCAGGACATCCTACATCACCTCAGTGAAATCAGGACCTGAGGAGGTCTGACCCCTGGGAGACTGGCCGTGGGGAGGGGCAATGCTTGGGGAGTATGCTGTATTATTTCTGGTTCTCTCTTACTCCTAGAATACGGCCTTCCCTGTTCCAGCTGTGAGACTAGAATATTAAAGTGGCCTTCTCTGATACATGGAGAACTCCCCCTCCTTTTTTTTTTCCTTTTTCAGTTGGAAATTGCTTAGCTTCTCAGCCCCCTAAGGATTCCTTTTAGAAATGACAAATGCGCCGAAGCAAAGGCAGCCGAAACCCTTTCCTTCTCAGTGTTGCTTCTGCAAGTTCTTTCTGCTGTTCGGGTTTCTTTCTCTTCTTTTTCTGGAGAAGAAGGAGTCTAGATAATTTATTGTTTTCAGGCTGATTGGGTTAAGGAAAATCTGGTCCACTATCATTTGATGGGTACTAGAAAGGGATCTTCAAAAGTTCATGGGAAAGATGAATTATAAAATAAAGCAAAATGACACATGGATTCCAAAAATTTTATACAATGAAATAAACTCTTTTTTTTTTTTTTGATAGGCAGATTTAGTGAGAGAGAGAGAGAGACAGAGAGAAAGGTATTCATTCCATCTATCAGTTCACCCCCCAAATGGCCACTCTGGCCGGCGCGCTGCAATCTGAAGCCAGGAGCCAGGTGCTTCCTCCTGGTCTCCCATGCAGGTGCAGGGCCCAAGGACTTGGGCCATCCTCCGCTGCCTTCCAGGGCCACAGCAGAGAGCTGGCCTGGAAGAGGAGCAACCTGGACAGAACCCGGCACCCCAACCAGGACTAGTGCGGCTAGCTAGGACTCTGCTGCAGGCGGAGGATTAGCCTAGTGAGTCACGGTGCCGGCCAATATTATTTTCTATATTAAAATTACTTGTTTATTGTTTCAGCAAAGCAAAATATTTATCTTACTGTTTGTTGGTGTGAGCCTGCCCCTATAACTTGAGAAGAATTTAAGTTTCTAGAATTGTTTTCTAGCGAGCCGCGGCGCCGGCCTCTGAAATAAACTCTTAATTTTACTTATCCACAAACGTTTTGGCATTTTTTTGCAGTAAGCATCAGAAGTTCTGAATATATGAAGTAACCTTTAGTAGAATTGAAGGGAGAAATAGACAGGTATGCAATAGTAGGAGACTTTGATGCACACTTTTAATAATGGAAAGAACACACAAAAGATAAACAAGGAAATAAAGGACTTGAACAACACTGTAGGCTGATCAGACTCAAAGAACCTGCACAGAAAACTTTACCACAGCAGAATGCACATCTGAAGTGCAAATAGAGCGTTCTCCAGGAGAGACCACACCGGGCCACAAAACAAGTCATCATACATGTAAAAAGGATGAAAATCATAGAGCACAAGTATCTTTTCTGATCCCAATGGAATGGGATATCTTGTAAGGGAAAACAACAGTCAAACATAGTGTCAGGGCTCACAAAAGGATGCCCTTAAATGAAGGCCTCAGCTGCAAAAGTTTTGACTTTCTCCTCACGTTTTCTTGCTAACCCCTTGTTCTCACTCAAGGCAAGCAATAGAAACCAGCACCCCTCTCTCCCCAAGCCAGTAATAAAACTTAAAAAGCATTACTGTAGCTTTCCCCCACCTCTTTTTTATAAGAGCCAACAATGAAAAATACTCTGACCAGCTTGTTTGATTGTAGGTCATAAGGTTCTCACTGCAAAAAGGACCCTGCCTCATATGTAGAAGGAAGAGATGCTGCAGAGAGGCCAATAAAAGTCTGAACAGACAAACCTTGCTAGCTCTCCTCCCTCAGTCTATAACCATTAGCTCATATTCTGTTTTGTCCAATCATATTTCTACATGGCTGTCCACATTTCAATGAAGCTAGGTGTAAACATGTGTACCTAGATTCTTTGGTTCTTCATTCTAAGGTCTCTTGTGTCTGGTAAAACTATGATCAAATAAATTTGTTGCGTTTCTTCTGTAAATCTGCCTATTGCCTGTTTATTTCATTTCAACAGATTCAAATATCAAGCCTTCAGAGGGAAGGTTTGAGTTTCCATACAGTACCAAAACTGATGAAATGGAGTGAAAATAGGATAAGAAGGAAATTTATTATAATAAATGCTGACACTTAAGAAGAAGAAAATTCTCAAATCAGCAATCTAACTTTATGCCTAAAGGTAGGAGAAAAAGAACAAACTGAAATGGAAGCTTGCAGAAAGAAGGGGATAATAAAGATTAGAGAAAAAATAAAGACTAGAAATATAGTCAAAGGTCAACAACGTAAAATGGGTTTTTGAAGTATCAATGAAATTGGAAAACATTTGATTCAATAAACAGGAAAAAATAGAGAAGACTCAACTTACCAAAAAAAAAATAATAAAATAATGGATGTTATGACTGATGCCTCCAAAAAAGGATGATAAAGGAATATTATAAACAATTGTATATCAACAAACTAGATAACCTGAACATGAATAAATTTCAAGAAATACACACCCTACCATGACTTGGTCATAAAAGAATAGAAAGTCTGGGCAAACCGATGGAAAGTAAGGAGATTGAATCAGCAATGTCCCAACAAGGGAAGCTCGGGGTTAGATGCTTTACTGGAGGATTCTGCAGACTTCTAAAGGGGAATTAACAGCAATCCTTTTCAAACTCTTCCAAAAAATTAAAGAGTTAAGAACACCCCAAATTTATCCTTTTCTTTTTTTTTTTTTTTTATTTTTGACAGGCAGAGTGGACAGTGAGAGAGAGACAGAGAGAAAGGTCTTCCTTTTGCCGTTGGTTCACCCTCCAATGGCCGCCGCGGTAGGCGCGCTGCGGCTGGCGCACCGCACTGATCCGATGGCAGGAGCCAGGTGCTTCTCCTGGTCTCCCATGGGGTGCAGAGCCCAAACACTTGGGCCATCCTCCACTGCACTCCCTGGCCACAGCAGAGAGCTGGCCTGGAAGAGGGGCAACCGGGACAGGATCGGTGCCCCGACCGGGACTAGAACCCGGTGTGCCGGCGCCGCAAGGCGGAGGATTAGCCTGTTGAGCTACAGCGCCGGCCCAAATTTATCCTTTTCTTTCATTATTTTAAGACCAATGTGAGGTGACCAGCACTGTGGCTTACCAGGTTAAGCTGCTGCCGGCAGTGCTGGAATCCCATATGGTCACTGGTCCAATTCCAGGCTGCTCCACTTCCAGTCCAGCTCCTTGCTAATGTGCTTGGGAAAGCAGGGGAGGATGGTCCAAGTCCCTGGGCTCCTGAGCCCACATGGGAGATCCAGAAGAAGCTTTGGGCTCCTGGCTTCTTTCTGGCCTAGCTCTGGCCATTGCAGCCGTTTGGGAGGTGAAGGAGCAGAGATCTCTCTCTCTCTCTCTCTCTCTCTCTCTCTGTAACTCTGCCTTTCAAATAAAATAAATAAATCTTTTTTAAAAAAGATCAATGTGAGATAAAAACAAAATAAGAAAAGATAATAACAAGTCACTAACTACATGAATATTGATGAAAAAAGCATCGATAAGATATTAGCAAGCCAAATTCAACAAGGTATTGAAAGTATCATAGTTAAATGGGATTCATTCTCACAATGCAAGGATGATTCAGTATCTAAAATCAATGTAACATATGAATCATCTCAATTGATGTCAAAAATACTTTGACAAATTCAACATCCTCTTGACTTAAAAAAACACACAGAACAAAGCAAGAAAAAATAAGTAAAAAACACCCAAATTGGAAAGAAAGAAGTGAAATGATCCCTCTTCACAGATTCACAGATAACATCATCTGAAATTTGGAAAACGTCAGGATTCTTCAAAGGTCCTTTGCAAACTAATCAACAAATTTGGCAATGTAGCAGGGTACAAAATCAGTACATGAAAATTACTCACACATCTACACACTGACAATGAACAATTTGAAAAGGAAATGAAGAAAACAATCCTGTTTACAGTAGTATCAAAGGGAATAAAATAGGAATAAATCTATCCCTGGATGTGGAAGACTTGCACACTTAAAATTACAAAATATTGCCAAAAGAAGTCATGAGAGGCACAAATAAATAAAAAAAGACATTGCAAATTTATGGATTGGAAGAGTTAATATTGTCAAGATGCCAATGCTCCCAAAAGCAATCTGTCTATACACTGAGATCCCTAGCAAAATCCCAATGGCAGTTTTTGCAGAAATGAAAAAAAAAAAAGCATCTTAAGTTTCCTATGACAGCTCAAGGGACCCAAAATAATTCTGAAAAAGAACTGTTAGATGCCTTATAATTAATTAGTGGTTTCAAAACATAGTACCAAGCCACAGTAACCAAAACAGCATGATACTGGCATAAAGACAGACATAAAGACGCATGGGATGGAATAGAAATCCAATAATTCCTCATGTAAATGATCAAATGATCTTCTGTGAGGTTGCCAAGGGTACCCAGTGGGGAAAGGATAGTCTCTTAATAAATTTGATGCTGGGGAAACTAGAAATTCAAAGACCAAAGAATGAACTTGCATCTTAATTTACTCTATATGCAAGTTAACTTAAAATAAATTGAAGGCATTAGAATAACAATGAAAATAATAAAATTCCTGGAAGAAAACATAGGTAAAATTTCTTGACATTGGACTAGGCAATAAATTCTTGAATGTGTCATCAAAAATAGACAATTGGGACTACATCAAATGCAAAAATCCCCATACATTAAAAGAGAGGACCAGCAGAGTAAAGTGGTTATCTATGGAATGGGAAAATATTTGCAAATCATATATTTGATAAAATATCAAGTTAGGATATAAAAAGACTCACTACAATTCAATCACAAAAATGTTTTACTTAAAAATGGGGAAAATACTTCAATAGATATTTCTTCAGTGATACAGAAATAGTCAAGAAGCATAGGAAAACATCACCAATCAGAGAATTGCAAATGCAAAGCATAGTGAAATATTGCCTCACGCTCATAAATTCAGACAGTTACTGTGAGATCATGGACAACAAAGGATTCTCCCTTCCCTTGCTTAACAGCAGATGTGCCTTAGATATCTAAAAAACCAAAAGCTTGTAAGGGTCATGAGGGGTAGGACAGGTGCTTGGTGTAACAGTTAAGGCACTAACTGGGATGCCCCTGTCCCCTATGAGAATGCCTATTTCAAGTTCTGGCAACCCTGTTTCCAGTCCAGCTTCCTGTGAATGTGCAACCAGGGAGGCAGCAGGTGATGGCTCGATTACCTGGGGTCCTGATACCTACATGGGAGACCCAGACTGAGATTTGGGCTCCAGCTTTACCCAGCCCCTGCTGTTATGGCCATCATCTGGGGAGTGAATGAGCAGATACAAGATCTCTCCATCTGTGTCTACCTTTCAAGTAAAATGCAAATAAACAAGTTTTAAAACAGGACAGAGGGGCCGGCATGAGGCTCGCTTGGATAATCCTCCTCCTGCAGCCCCAGCATCCCAAATGGGTGCCAGGTTCTAGTCCCGGTTGCTCCTCTTCCAGTCCAGCTCTCTGCTGTGGTCCAGGAGGGCAGTGGAGGATGGCCCAAGTGCTTGGGCTCCTGCACCCGCATGGGAGACCAGGAAGAAGCACCTGGCTCCTGGCTTTGGATTGGCACAGCGCCCGCCATGGTGACCATTTGGGGAGTGAACCAATGGAAGAAAGACCTTTCTCTCTGTCTCTCTCACTATCTATAACTCTACCTGTCAAATAAATTAAAAAAAAAAAAAAACAGGACAGAACCAGCTACAGTCAACACTGTGGCTTGAGTCTGCTTATAGCAACATACTGCAGAAGTTATTTCATTGTTCATTACAATGTTATACGATGCAGCTCCAATGACTTTTCAGTAGCCATATTTGATCATGTAACACACATAAAAGCATGATTTTTTTTTTTGAGATGCAGGGAGAGGAATCACATTAGCTGGTGTTCTCACCCTCCAATGTTTGAAATTGGCAGGATTGGGATAGGTCCAAACCGGGAGCTTGGAACTCAACCAAGGTCTACAAGGTAGTAGGACCCCAATTATCTGAGCTATCACTGCTGGCTCCCAAGGTCTTCATGAGTAGGAAGTTGAAGTCAGGAATCAGGAATCAGGAGCTGGAGCCAAGCAACAACCCCAAGTACTCTGATGTGAGATGTGGGTTTCAACTCCCAGGCTAAATACTGTTCTACCATGATTTGTTAGCATGCATTAAATTTTCACAATGCTTTCCTCTGAATCTACTGTATTCTATCATTTAGTTTCACTCAGTTTCAACCGACCTACCTGAACTCCATAAATTCCTAAGCTCATTTCTGAACAGGGAGAAAGATTTGGATATTCTAGCTCCCTATCCATCTTCTTCCAAGGCCTCAAATAAAGTTTCTCTTTCTCAGAAGATGTAGGATCTGATGTTTTCCCAATGGCTGCATGAGTAGAATAGGCCCCTTTGATAAGCAATAATTTTAAGCAATAATAATAATTTAGAAAAATAGAAACTATAAAATGTTGATGACAATGTGGAGAAAGTGGAACCCTCAAACAACATTGTTGGGAATGTAAAATCATGCAATTACTATGGGAAAATATTACTATGGCAGTCCCTCAGAAAAATTAAAGATGAAATTATCCTGTAATCTAGCAATCCCTCTTATTAGTGTATATCCCAACATTTGAAAGCAAGGTCTCCAAGAGGTATTTCTGTAGCCATGTTCATAGCATCGTTATTCACAGTTCCTGAAACGTGGAGGCAACACAATTGTCCAGCATCAATGGATGAACGGTTAAGCACAGTATGGCTTTTCCATCCAATGTATGTAATTCAGCCTTAAAAAACTAAGGAAATGCTGTCACATGCTGCAATGTGGATGAACCCTGAGGGTAGAATGGCAAGTGAAAAAATTAGGTCAGAAGATGACAAAGAACATATAATTCCACTTGTATGAGCCATGTAAAGCATTAAAATCCAGCGACATGGACAACCCAATGCTGGACATGGGGACCGAGAGAAGAAGGCAATGGAGAGTTACTGTTGAATGCTATGAAATGTTTGTGTTTTAAGATGCAAAAGTTCTAGAGGTTTGTTGCACAATAGTGCAAGTTAACACCACTGCCCTGCACGCCTAAGACGGTTAAGTGACAAATTTTCTGTTATGTATTTTGTATGAAATTTAAAAAGAAAATCTTTGATAACTTAGAGTGTGTGTGTATTAGTGTGTGTGTGTGTGTGTGAGAGAGAGAGAGAGAGAGAGAGAGAGAGAGAGACTGAGATTGATTCATGGACTCTTCTGGATATCCACTGAGAATAGAGCTCTGTGTGTGATCGCAGGTCATCTTTTGTCTTTTCCCATCTCCCTGTGTGCCAACAAGCATGTTCTTAGATAACTGTTTGCCTGTACTGAGCAGGGCCCTCCTGGAAGTCCCTCTGTGGCCCCTCACCAGGAATCTCAAGCTCTATTCCCTGAGTCTCTCTAGTCCTCAACCCCTGTTACTGGACAAGACTTTTTTCTTTCTTCCCATTTGTATGCCTGCTGATCTCTCCATCTTTATCCTCCTGTTTTGCTGGTTCACTCATTCATCCTTAATTTCTTCTTTTATTGAAAGATGTATGATAGCAAATATCTAGTAGGAAAGATCTTCAAAATATTCATGCAAGTGTGTATTAAAAAAATTACACATGAATTTTGATTTTTTTGCACGAAACTAGGCTTATCTTTTAAAGACAGTTGTGTGTTTCATTTATTTGAAAGGCTGAGAGACAGACAGAGGTATAGAGAGACTTTCTATTCACTGGTTGGCTCTCCAAATGCCCACAACAGCTGGTGTAGCACAGGCTAAAACTAAGAACCAGGATCCCAATCCAGGTGTCCCACATGGGTAATAGGGACCCAGCACTTAAGCCATTACCTGCTGCTTCTCAGGATAGAAATTAGCAGGAATTAAAAATCAGGGTGGGAGCTGGAACTCGAACCTAGGCATTTGGATATAAGGTATAAGCAGCCCAAGTTGTGTCTTTTTTTTTTTTTTTTAATTTTTGACAGGCAGAGTGGACAGTGCGAGAGAGAGAGACAGAGAGAAAGGCCTTCCTTTGCCGTTGGTTCACCCTCCAATGGCTGCCACAGCTGGTGCGCTGCAGCCAGCGCACCGTGCTGATCCGAAGGCAGGAGCCAGGTGCTTCTCCTGGTCTCCCATGTGGGTGCAGGGCCCAAGCACTTGGGCCATCCTCCACTGCACTCCCGGGCCACAGCAGAGAGCTGGCCTGGAAGAGGAACAACCAAGACAGAATCCGGCACCCCAACCGGGACTAGAACCCAGTGTGCCGGCGCCTCAAGGCAGAGGATTAGCCTATTGAGCTGCAGCGTCAGCCTCCAAGTGGTGTCTTAACACATCACCTAAACTAATCATTTAGTTCCATTTTGTTTCCCATGAAATTTTGAAATTTCTACCTATGCTCCTCAGATCCACTCTCTGGTAAGCAAACCCTGTACAATCATCTCCCTTGAACCCAGAGTGGGCCTTTTCCTAATCCTTTCAACAGAGCATTTGGTGTTAGAAACAGAAGTCAGAGTGATTCAAGGCAGCAGCGGGAGGATAGGGCGTGGTGGTACAGCCGTTAGCCCACAGCTTGGAAAGCCCTCATTCTGTATCAGAGTGCCTGATTCGGGTCCCAGATCCTCCACTTCCCATCCAGTTTCCTGCTAAAGCATCCTGGGAAAGCAGCAGCAGATGGCGTACTTGGGTCCCTGCAATCCACATGGGAGACCCAGATGGAGTTCCTGGCTCCTGACTTTGGCCTGGCCTGGACCTGGTTGTTTAAGGCATTTAGAGAGGAAACCAGCAGGTGGTATTTCTCTCTCTCTCTCTCTCTCTCTCTCTCTCTCTCTCGTTCTCTAGCTCTTGTTTGACTCTGCCTTTCAAGAGCATAAAAAAAAAAAAATCAACAGCTGATGTTGTCCTGCTGGCCCGGAAGGAAAGAAATAAACTTCGGGGCTGCTGAGAATGGCACAGGGCAGGACACAGCAGGTAGCCTCTGGGACTCAAGCATGGCTCCCTGCAGCTAGTCAGCATCTTAGTGGGGACCCACAGGTTTAAGGAGCTGTTTTTTTGCAAAGAATCCAATGAAAGCAAACCCAGAGCTCCAGAAAGGAAGCCTGCTCCAAGGACCCTGGGCAGAGGGTTCAGCTCAACTGAACTTGTGCTTCTGACCTATACCAACTGTGAGATAATACATGGCATTGCTTGAAGCCTCTATGTTTGCAGCCATTTATTTTTTTACACAGCAATAGAAAACTGAAACAAGCTGCCCCTGCTTCCCAGCTAACTTGCCTCTAGGCCTGCATGCTGGGATTAATTCTTCTACCTCTTTGTCCTGGAGCAGGTGCACCATCCCCATGTCCACCTGTGCAGAGCCTTGAGCCAACACGCAGTTCTGTCTTCTCCCCGGGTCTACTTTCTTGTTTTTACTTCGGCACACAATGTATTCACCAATCTCCATGCTAACTGCCCACCTGGCTCTTTCCATTTTGGCCTACACTAGTGACTCGCACTGTGTCATTTACCAGTCTGGCCAGGTCCTTGATGTGAGCCGACCTTCCCTGTGGTTACTCACAGACCTGCTATTACAGAATGAAAGAGAGTTTTGACAACCAGTAAAAACAAGGCATCTCCAAATCCGATCACATGGGATAATCATGTAGTTTAATGAAAAGCAACCTAAAATAGTGGCCTCTCAAACATGAATCACTAGTCCATGAGTGAGAGACACTCATGAGCATTTAAAGAAATAGTTGGTGTGGTCTTGCAATTGCCTATGTTTGGGATGAGACCTCATTTGGTGGCGGTGTGCTGGAAGCCTGCCATTTCTGTCTGTTGCCGTCACCCTGTCCCCAGCACTGAGAACATGACAATGCCTTGTGTACCACTCAGAAGTGCAGCTGCTCTCTGTGAGTTTCTTGTAGAAGTTGCAAACAGAGGCAGGAGTCAGGTACATAATAGGAGTGGACCTACAAAAGTCTGTGGGAAATAGAAGATGTGTAGTCAGAGGCAATTTTTTTTTCTAAATAAATACATTTATCAGAAGTCTTTCAAAAGAAAATGCATATTAAGAACTAGTTTGCATAAATTTGAAATTGTTTGCACTGACACAAATTTATCTTTTAAAAAATACTATTCAGAGGAGGGCTGAAAGAGAAAAGAACTAGTCCTCATTTCTTGGTTCACTCCCCCAAATCCTGCAACAGCTGAGAGACTCAAGCCAGGTGCCTGGAACTCAATATAGGCCTTTACATGGATGACAGAACCTTGAACCATCGCCTGTGGCCTCCCAGATCGGCAGTAGCAGGAAGCTTGAGTCAGGATTCAGAGCAAGCTATTAGATCCAGGAACTCCAACGTGGGATGCAGGTGTCCTAGCCAGGGTCCCAGCTTCTAGCCCAAGCACTGGTCCTCTAAGGTCATATCCTGATTCCAGTTTTCACAGCCTTTGGAAGCATCCTGTCTTCTGCAGAATTCACATCCTAGCAGCCTTTTGCGTCTGCTTTAGGAAGGACCTAAGTTGAACTTCTCTCTCATATTGCAGTTTTTCCCACCTTATTGCTACTGCTGTATTTGCCTTTGCCTATGCTCTTATTCCTTGCCTTTTTTCACATCCATAATATGAATGTTCTTCCTAACTCAGGTGAGGGCTTATTTGCCTTTGACCATTTTTTGATGCTTTATATGGCAAATCCTGCATTAAAAAAATCATAGGACACAACCAGATAAGGAGCAGCAGTGTGTGAAAAATAGCTACTCCTTAGGAATAAAAAATTAACTGTAAATCTCAGTATCATAATTTCTTTACGATTGTTTTTGAGAGGTTGATAAAATCTAAAACATCAAAAATTAATGAAGAGGATGAACACTCTTCTAAAAATCTTTCATAACAGAAGTCTTTCTAGCAGAATAACGCAAAAACTGATAAATATTTTATGACTTGAATCATATTGAGGTGAGTTTGCATTTATCACAGAAAAAAAGTGAATAACTTTACAATGAGAGTGTTTCCAAAAGTTCATGAATTTCAAAATCTTTTGCAGGAAAAATGCTCTTATTTTAAAATTCCATTTCCAGGGAAATTTTTGAAGCTCCATGTATATTTTCCAAATTTTCTGAATTTCAGCTACTTAAAGCAGTTTAGAGGAGGGCAAGTCCCAAAGGTAGGGAGGAGGCATCAGACTCCCAAGAACTAAACAGGCTGTCACTCTGCCCTATGCCCCACTGTGGACACACACTCTGTGCTCTGTTCCCTGGCAGAATGTGGGGTGAATTTCATGAGATCTGAGATGTGGGTTTTTGTGACCATGGTTAGCCCCTGAGAATTGAAAACAATTGTAGGGGCTGGCTCTGTGGCATCGCAGGTAAAGCCACTGCCTGCAGTGCCGGGATCCCATATGGACACCAGTTTGAGTCCTGGCTGCTCTACTTCCAATCCAGCTCTTTGCTATGGCCTGGGAAAGCAGAAGATGACCCAAGTCCTTGAGCCCCTGCACTCATGTGGGTGACTCGGAAGAGGCTCCTGATTTCTGGCTTGAGATCAGCATAGCTTCAGTTGTTGAGGCCATCTGAGGAGTAAACCAGCAGATAGAAGACCTCTTTCTCTCTCTGCCTCTGTATCTCCGTAAGTCTGCCTTTCAAATAAATAAATCTTAAAAAAAAAAAAAAGACAAGAAAACAGTTGTCACAAACAGTAGGTTTTGTGTATGTGTGTGTGTGTGTGTCTGTGTATAAAGGTGGACTAGATTTCAGACAAGCTAAAATAATTATTCTAAGTGTGGTCTTCTCACACTGCCATGATGTAATACTTGGGTGACAGAAATAATAACTCAAAATTTAACAAAATGAACAGCTAGAAAATCCTCACCTGGGGCCGGCGCTGTGGTGCAGCGGGTTAACACCCTGTTCTAAAGCGCCAGCATCCCATATGGGCGCCGGTTCTAGTCCTGGCTGCTTCTCTTGCAACACAGCTCTCTGCTATGGCCTGGGAAAGCAGTGGAGGATGGTCCAAGTCCTTGGGCCCCTGCACCCGCATGAGAGACCTGGAAGAAGCTCCTGGCTCCTGCCTTCGGATCGGCACAGCTTTGGCTTTGTGGCCATCTGGGCAGTGAACCATCGGACGGAAGACCTCTCTCTGCCTATCCTCTCTCTGTGTAACTCTGATTTTCAAATAAATGAATAAATCTTTAAAAAAAAATAAAAATGAAAATCATCACCTGGCTCAGGTAAAATCAAGAACACACAAACAATGTGGGGTCCATTGATGAGTCTGATCAGCTCATTTAGACAAGGATCACACTGCTGTGGATAAATTCTACCTGTGGTCAACTGTGTGACTTATGAGCAGTGCTTTCATTGAGCAAGACTAGACATTTGTCTTCTACTGGCCAGCAGAGACTCAGGCTTATACAGTAGGCTTCTAAAATTCTTGCAAAGCAGAGTAACAAAACAAACCTAGAGATTAGAAATAAGGAAAAATTTGGACGATGATTATAAATTGTATGGCCTTAGGTTGCTTGTGAGTGCTTGTTTGAAAGTATAAAGTATTTTTTGTTGCTTTCAGAATCACAGAGATAGCAAACACTGCATAATACAAATCTATAATTCCCCAAACCTATAATTTCTACACTCTTACATTTCAGTGACTTTGAAATGAGTTTACAATTTATTTTAAAATGTACCAAATGTCATTAACTTGGAGCTGCAGAATAACAGATTTGTTAGGCCAGACTCTGAACCCTGAATGAGATTTGTAATGGGGTTGCTGACACAGCCGCGGAGCACACTAAACTGGGATAATTACTCTTTGGTCATGTTCTGCTTGCCGGTGTCATTTTGATGGTTGATGCAATGAAGCTGGTTCTTTCTCCTTTGATCATAGAAAGTTGAATTTTTCATGATTACAGTTTTTATGATTATTCTCTTGATGAAAGAGTGAAGAAGGTCAGAGACTTAGTTCCGTCCATTACAGCAGGATAGAAGTCTCGACTTAAAAGAGGAGAAAATGGGGCACCTGCTTATCGGCCTTAATGGACATTATTGTCTGGGAAATGGTTGAGTTCCCAATGACCTCAGTCTTCCCCTTTCATTTGGGCATCCTGGGCCTCTTCCAGGGCCTGTCTCAAATGTAAAATCCTTATGAGTGTTGTTTTAGTCATTTCCACTATCCTTTTAAAACATACCGGTCTTTCCAAGATAGCCTACTCTTCTTTCCTTTAGCTGTGCTCTTTTTTCAACAGTCGATTTTGTCAAAGAAAACCAACACCTTGTTCTTTCTTAGACCATTTGCAGTCTACTGACATGTGCGCTGAGTGTGTCCGTCCCGTGAGTCTCCTCTTCACAAACATGCCTATGACATCTGG
This sequence comes from Lepus europaeus, assembly GCF_033115175.1. Lineage (NCBI taxonomy): Eukaryota > Metazoa > Chordata > Mammalia > Lagomorpha > Leporidae > Lepus > Lepus europaeus. The sequence goes on from NC_084839.1 coordinate 95,878,370, forward strand.
TATAGTAAGCAGTCCTTTGTCACATGAAAATAATTGAAGTGCCCACGACTTGGAAGCTATCATCAGGATTATATAAAGGTCCTTTCTTTCTACACGTTAATCCTTTTCAAAGAACTCATGCTTCTTAGGCTTGGGGTCACTAACCGGCAGTTACTCATTTTTCTGTAATCTGGCACTTTCCATGCATGCTTTTGGGAGTGTTTTATCTCTGAAAACATCCCACCTGACTTCAAGCTGATAGCCTGCAATTTTACTAAATGACCACTGTGGTTGTTTGTATTTTCTGCTATTTAGAGTTTGAAGATAAATTCTATTTTTTAAAAAAAGGTTTACTTGAGAGGCTGAGGGGCAGATACACACACACACACACAGAGGAAATGAGAGAGAATTTTCACCCACCAGCTCATTCCCCAAATGCCCACAAGGATCTGGTTCAGGAGCCCGGGGCTCAGTCCACGTCTCCCATTTGGGTGGTGGGGATGCGGTCACTTGCACCATCGCTGTTGCCTCTCGGGATCTGCCCTGGCATGGAGCTGGAGTCCAGAGTTGGGGCTGTCACACATACCTAGAATTTGGAACACAGTCTGTGGAAAAACTGTTTTTAAATCCTCTATTGGAAGGGCTGATGTTAATTCCAAGTCTAACAGGAAATTTCCATCAGATTTTAGTTCTTTGGAAACTTTACCTAGTTAAGGTCTTCATATATAAAGTTTTTATCTTAGTCTTTCTTTTATCTTGGTGCTTAGGAGTGCTGTTCTTTCTTGGGAATCTTACTGAAGCCTAAATCCTTTCTAACATGCTGAGACTATTATCTGCTTGAGGAGAGAAAAAGCCCTAAAACTATCTATAATTAGTAGGTCCTATTGTGAATCACAACCAGCATAAGCAGGAAATTCTCAGGCTGTCGGAGATTTAGAAATCAGTTATAAGCCATAAAAGAGTTCGGGAGAAAATGTCTTGATATGGCGAATCTATTTCTACATCTTGTCTGAAAAGGTAGTCCTCCTACATATGGGAATTGTAATATTAAAATATGATGTGACAGGCCATGGGCTGTTTAAGTTGGTCACTTTTTGTATTAAGTTTCATCAGAATAACTCTCCTTTTCTATTTTACACACTACATCTCAAACATGCTCCTGACTTATAATCTCTGTAATCAATGAAAAACCTTGTTACATCATCAAAACTTAAAACTTCATGTACAACAGTCACAGTGCTTTAGGAAAAATGGCATGTAAACCACAGGGTGGTGATCAACCCACAGTCGGTGTTGGTAAGTTCAGGGCCATGGGGTTTGTCAGAGAGGTGCTCAGCTCATAATCCACAGAGGGTCTGGGCTCTGGGTTCTTCAGGAGTCAGGGTCTAGAGTGAGATATTGGTGTGGTTCTGTTCATGGCCCAGACTCATCATCCCACGCTGGGAGAGCTGCTGGGCACTGTGGCAGCCCTGCCGATGCAGTAACCTCTGCTCTGGAGTCCCCTCCACTCTTGGAGCTTACCCAGATCTGTTCATTTGACAATCAGATGTTAATATGTAAAGTTGCATTAACATAATCCAGACCAGGTTTTGATGACGTTGACTTTGCACTTCATCCTTCTGCTGTGGCCGCGCACAGTAATGAGTGCGATGCAGATGCAGGAAGCAGAAGGCTCTCTTGCTGTGTGATTTTGTGTGAAAGATGGTGAGTGAAAACTGGTCTTTCCTTTTCCAGGCTCTTCCTGGTTGCAAGGTAACAAACATCTCCTCTTAATGCCAGTATGCAGCACTCTCCGATCAAACCAAACCCCAAGACATGAGTGGTCAGGGACGATTTGCTCTTTCTGGTTTTGGATGCTGGCAAAGTATCCGACCTCGATCTTGTCTTATCCATATGGTGCACCAGCCAGCTGTGCCAGAGCAAAGTCAATGACAGATGGAAAATTATTCATCAGGGTCGATGACAGATGAGAGGGAGATCAAGACTGTGCAACCTGCTCAGAGGGAGTGCAGAGAGGACTCTAGCTTTTTCTAAAGGGGTTTCCTGGTGCATGTGGGGAGAAGAAATACTACAGAATTTTTTTCTTGCTTTTCCAATCCATTTTCTTTTTTAGCAGTAATGAGCTTAAAAAGTTAAAATGCAAATCCGATGAAAAATACAGTTTCACATTTTTGATTCTAAAGAAATTGGAGAATGGACATGTAACCTAGACGGAATGTTTTCCAACATTTTAGCATCCTTCATAAGGGAGTATAGATTCCACTGGCACTTGAAAACCAGAAAGCACATTCTAAAGGAGTGCAAGTACCAGCTTCATTAGTCAGCCCTGCGTGGTGCTGGAACTGAGCCACAAGGTTGCTTTAAGGGTGTACAGCTGAGACTGAGGTCAGTGGCTTTCCCCCCAAGACTCTTCCGCGCTTGCCTAATGGTTTCAGTAGCAGAGCACAGGCTAAACAGGCATTTAGCTCAGTCTGCTGAGGGAAAGGTCCATTTCCAGGTCTGGAGCTGGGATCTCAGTCCCTGAGTTGGCCACTGGAGCAGGAGGATCTGTTCTCTTTGTCAAAACAACTGTATTAGGTCTTGGGTTTGCTGGGGTTTCACACCTAAAGCCGAAGGGTTTTCCAGAGGCATTTTTGTTTGTGAGCGGCTGTAAAATTATTGTTGCTGTGGGAAGATTTGAGCAAGGACATTCCTTGTTCATCATCTTGCTGATGTCACTTCTTTTTTTATGTGTTAAATAATGCTCCATATGTTTATATGGTGACTTATTGTCCTTAATTAATAAGCAAGCATCTATAAAGAAAAAAAGAACCATTCTTAAAAATGATAATATTAGATTAGCAGATCATCAACTGAAAAAAATCGCATTTCTAAGGGCATAATGGCTACTGGCTAGAAGTTCTGTTAAAACAAATTTGTCTGGGCTGGTGCTGTGGTGTACCCAATTAAGCTGTGGCCTGCAGCACCACTATCCCATATGGGCACCAGTTCAAGTCTTGGCTGCTTCACTTCTGGTTCTGCTCCCTGCTAATGTGCCTGGGAAAGCAGTGGAGGATGGCCAGTGGAGAAGTCCTTGGTTCCCTGTACCTGTGTAGATGTGAGACAGAAGAAGTCCTGGCTCCTGGCTTCAGCCTGGCCCAACTGTGGTCATTGAGGCCATTTGGGGAGTGAACCAAAGATATCTCTCTTTCTCTCTTGTCTCTCTTTCCTTCTATGTCTACCTTTTAAATAAATAAATAAAATCCTTAAAATATATGTATGAACGTAAAATAAATAAAATAAATTGGTCCCGTCTAGACCAATACAGCATCAAAAGCTAAAACAGATAACTTAAAGATTTCTTCCTTTTTATTCCTTTCTTTGTTCTCATATTTAAATTCTTTATTCAATAATTTTAAAAGCATTTTTATTAGTTACTGCTTTACTTATTAGAGTGGCAGAAAGAGACAGAGAGACAGAGACCTCACAACTTCTGGTTCATCCCCCAAATGCCTGGAACAGCTGAGGGCAGGGCCAGGCTGTAGCCAGGAGATAGAAACAGAATCTGGGTTTCCCACTTGGGAGACAGGGAACACCTTCTTGGAGCAGCAATTACTGCCTCCCAACACATGTAATAGCAGGAGTGAGGAATCATGAATGGAGCTCAGACTTGGGTACAGGCACTCCCATACAGGACCCAGATATCCCAAGTGGTTTCTTGAGCCCCACCTTGTTCCATTTCATACTGATGGAAACTATTTGCAAATATTGTCTTTTAATGTTGTTGTTGATCGTTTTTTCACTGTACAGAAGCTATATTTGTATTTAATACTCTTTAAGACTTAACTGTTTTAGCATCAAAGCAGACATGAGAGGAAAGTGCAGAGACTTGTCGATTAACGTGGCCCCTACATGTGTGTAGCCTGCCCCATCATCAACATTTCCTACCAGAGTGGTGCCTGTGCTGTTCCTGATGAACCTACATGGGCACAGCAGGATCAACCAGAGTCCATGTATATTAGGATGTTGCCCATTCAATGGGTTTGGGGAAATAGAAAATGACATGTGACCATCATTACAGTATCCTACAGATATGTTCATTGTCCTAAACATCCTTTGTGCTTTACCTATTCATTGCTCCCTCTCAATTCTTGGCACTCACTCTTTTTATTGTCTCCATAGTTTTGTCTTTGCCCCAAGTATCTTACAGCTGGAATTATCTGGAATGTAGCCTTTTCAGATTGACTTCCTTCACTTAGCAGTGTGCATTCAAGGGTCTTTGAATTCTTCTCATGCCTTGATCAGTCATTTGTGTTGAGCATTGAATGAGCAGTCTGTTATCTCCATTCACCAACAGGAGAACATCTTGGCTGTTGCCAAGTTTTGGCAATTATGAATAAAACTGTTATAAACATCTGTGTACAGGGGCCAGCGGGTTAAATTGTCCCCTGCAACATCAGCATCACATGTTGGAGTTCAAGTTCGAGACCCGGTTGCTCTAACTCCCTTCTAAAGTGCCTAGGAAAGCAGCAGAAAGTAGCCCAAGTCCATAGGTCCTATCACCTCTGTGGGAGTTCTGGATGGAGTTTTGGGCTCCTGGCTTCGGTCACCCAACTAATTGTGGCCATTTAGGGAGTAAACCAGACAGTGGAAGACTCTCTCTCTCTCTCTCCTCTCTCTCTCTTTCTTCCCTTCAAATAAATAAAATCCATCTTTATTTAAAAACTCATCCACATACAAATTTTTGTAAGAGCATATTTTCAAATTGAATAAACAGAATACCAAGGAGTAAAATTTCTGGATAATGAGGTAAGAGGATGCTTAGTTTTATAAGAAACTGCTAAACTGTATTCCAAATCGGCTTCCCAATGGCAGCACATTTTTGCATTCCCACCAGCAATGAGTGAGAGTTCCTATTACTTCATATCTTCATCCTAAGTATGTAGGAATGCTTTTAAATTTGAGTCTCCCAGTGACATATGATGTTGAACTGCTTTTTATGTAGCTATTTGCCTTCTTTATACATTCTTTAGTGAGATATCTGTTAAACCCTTGGTTCATTTAAGGTTTTTTTTTTTTTTTTTTGTAGCTCCATTTTAAGGGTTCTTTGTATAGCTTGGTTAACAATCGTTAATCACACGTGTCTTTAATTTTTTCCTCCAGTCTGTGGCATGTCTTCTCATGCTCTTGACATTGTGTTTTGCAGAGCAGAAGTGTTTAATGTTAATGAAGTCCACTTTATTAATTCTTTTATCATTCTTTTCCATTGTATATTGGGAGTCATTGACATCTAGAATCATCTTGGTTTTCATCTGTGCTATCTCTTTCTGTAGTTTTACATTTTACATTTAAGTCTGTGATTCAGCTGAGTTACTTTTGACAACAAACGTAAGGCTTTTATTCAACTACGTTTTGTCAGGAGGACCTCCAGTATACCAGCACCATTTATGAAGACCATCTTTGCTGGATTGCACCTCCTTTGCTCCTGAAAGATAAGTCAACTGCGTTGATATGAGTTTATTTCTGGCTTTTGTGTTCTGTCCTATTGATCTATACTTTTGACAAAGCAAACCATCTGATTAGTGCACTTTATAGTAAGAGGTGAAATCAGGTAACAACTATCCTCCAACTTTGCTCTTCTTCAATATTGTGTTGACTAGTCTGGGTCTTTGGCCTCTCCATACAAATGCTAGAACCAACTTGTCAAGATCTACCATATAACTTTTTAGGTGTTCAAAAAACTTATTTATTATGTATTTGAAAGACAGAGGGGCAGGTGCTGCGGCATAGTGGGTAAGCTGCTGCCTGCAATGCTGGAATCCCATATGGGCCCCAGCTTGAGTCTCAGCTTGGATCTCAGCTGGATCCAGCTCCCTGCTAATCCACCTGGGAAAGCAGCAAAAGATGGCTCAAGTGCTTAGGCCCCTGTACGCATGTGGGAGACCTGGAAGAAGCTCCTGGTTTTGGTCTGGCCTAGCTCTGGTTGGTGTGACCATTTGGCAAGTGAATCAGTGGATGGAATCTCTCTCTCCTCTCAGTCTCTCTCTCTCTCTCTCTCTCTCTCTCTCTCCTCCTCCTCCTCTTCCTCCACCTCCTCCCTCTCTCTCTCTGTAATTGTGACTTTCAAATAAATTAATTAACAAGAAAGAAACAGAGACACAGAAACAGGGAGAGAGACAGAAAGTGATCTTCTATCTGCTGATTTACTCTCCCAATGGCCAGGGCTGAGCCAGGCTGAAGCCAGGAGCCAGAAGCTGCATGTGGGTATCTCTCATGAACGCCAGGGGACCAAGCACTTGGGCCTTCATCTGCTGCCTTCCAATGTGTATTAGCAAGGAGGTGAATTTGAATAAGAGCAGCTAGGACTCAAACAGGCATTCAGATATGGGCTGTTTGCAGGCAAGCAGCAGCTTAATCCTCTGTGGCACGTCTTGCCAAGGTTTTAATTAGGACAGCAATGAATCTACAGATCAAGTTGAGAAGAACCGACATCCTTGACAGAATATCTCTTCTTTTATTTATTTTTTTGCTTGTTTTGAGCCAGGAATTTGTAGTTTTCCACCTATCAATATTTTACATATTTTCTAGGTTCCTTAGTATTTAATTTTGGGATGGTGCTAATATAAATGATATTTATTTCTTAATATCAAATTCCATTTTTCCTTGCTAGTAGGTAGAAAAACAATTGAGTTTTGTATATCAACTTCGTATCTTGCAACCTTGCTACATTGGCTTATCATTTCCTGGAATGTTTTCATCATTCTTTCAGATGTTCTATGTAGATCATCATGTTTTCTGTGAACAAAAGCATTTTCTTTATTTCTTCTCCATCTGTATATCTTATACTCCTTTCCTCAACTTATTGCATTGGCTAGGATTTAAAGTACAGTGGTGATACGGAGTGGTATGGAAGGATATCCTTTCTTGCTTCCTGATCTTGGTGGGAAAGGTTTGCTTTCTCACCATTAAGCACAATGCTAGGTGCAGACTTATTGTACACAGTCTTTATCAAGTTGAGGACTCCCCCATGTAGTCCTGCTTTACTAAGCTGTTAACAGGAATGGCTATTAAATCTTGTCAAATGCTTTTTTAAATTTATTGATATGTTTCATGTGATTTTTCTTTTTTAGTCTGTTTTGAGAAGGATTACAACAATTGAATTTTGATTGGCAAACTAGCCTTCAATACCTCATATAAATACCACTTGGTTTTGGTGTGTAATTCTTTTTATATGGTACTGAATTAAGTTTGCTAATATTTTGTTGAGGATTTTTGCACCAATATTCATCAGAGACATTGATTTATAATTCTCTTATAATGCCTTTGATTTGATATTACAGTGATGGTGAGTTTATAGAATGAGAGAGGAAATATTCCTCCGCTTCTGTCTTCTCAATGATGGTAAAGAGCAACAGCACGATTTCCTCCTTACACATTTGGTAACATTTACCAGTGACTCTATCTGTATACGATACTTCTGTTTGGGATATTTAGTACTGATTCCATTTAGTAGGTGCAGTCCTGTTCAGTCTGTCTCCCTCTTCTTGTGGAAGATTTGGCATATTGTGTCTTTCAGGGAGTCGATCCATTTCATTCAGGTTATCTATTTATGGGCATTGAGTTGCTCATTTGTTCCTGTATTAGCCTCTTACTATCTGTGGTATCTATAGTGGTGTCTGATCTTTAACTTCTATTTTTAGATTTTTCCATTTATTTATTTGAGGGGTGAAGTTCCAGACAGAGAGAGGGAGAGACAGAGAGAACCATCAGGCCCATGATCTTTAATTTTTGATATCAACAGTTTGTGTCCTTCCTGTAACCACATTTTTATTTCTATTTAATTAATTTTCTCCATTGAATTCCTATTTTCAATTTCATTGATTTATGTTCTATTTTTACTGTTTTTTTAAATAAATATTTCTTTGTGTATTTGAAAGACAGAGAAAGGAAAACATGCACACACACATATATACACACACGGGGAGAAAGAGAGGGAAAGAGAAAGAGAGAATCTTCCATCTGTTAGTTAACTCCCCAAGTGGCTGCAACAGCCAGAGCTAAGCCAGGTCAAAGTCAGGAACCTAGCACTCCATCAGGGTGTCCTGATATTTAGGCCATCTTCCACTGCTTCGCCAGGCACATTAGCAGGGTGCTGGTTTGGAAGTGAAGCAGCTGGGACTTGAATCAGTGCCCCTAAGGGATGTGGGTGTTGTAGGAAGTGGCTTAACCCACTGCCCCACAATGCCAACCCCTATTTCTTATCTGCTTATTACTTAGTATTTAATTTACTTTTTGTTCCTAATTTCCCAAGATGTAAATTTAAATTGTTAATGTTTAATCTTTCTTCTTTTTAATGTATGTATTCAGTGATAAAAATTTCCTTCTAAGTTCTGCTTTTGTTGCATTCAGTAAGTTTTGATACAAATGACAATGGTTTCATTTTCATTTATTTGAAAATATTTTTAATTTCTTTTGAAATTTCTTTGTCTGCCTATGTATTATCTAGAAGTATATTGTTTAAAGCCAAAGTATTTGGCGGCTTTCCAGTTATCTTATTATTAATGATTTCTAGTTTAATTCAATTGTGGTAGTTATTTTATGAAATCTCTACACAAGAGAAGATGGAATGAATTCAGCGAAGAAACATGTTGCCTTTCTCCCAGTGAAACAAGGCTTCTGATTTAGATCAAATGTCCATTGCTCTAAATTAATTGTGTACATTTTAAAATTATAAGATTTTTAGTGCATACACAAAAGCTGAGCTGAGAGCTACTAACATGTTAGCTCCAATAACAGAAGAATGGCTTGGTGAATAGTTAAGTCATTCCATTTTTACTCAGTGACATCAGATCCTTCAAAACAAAAATCAGTTACAGTAGAGCCAAAAATTAATTGATTTTTAAATCCAATTCATAAAACTAAAGCAAAGAATTGAGCATTTTTCTTGTAAAAGATTAAATATCTGGAATAATTTGTAGTCTGAGCTTTCTCTCTTTGCTGCTCCTTATGAGCGAAATTTTAGATATGTTTAGGCTTTACAAAGGGTTACTTTAAAATTTTTTTTTTACTTTTACTTGTTTATTTTTGTTTATTGTAGGAATCAAGAGATAGAGAGATAGAGAGTCCCCATCCTAGTCCACTCACCAAATGGCCACATAAGCTGTGGCTGGGCCAAATTGAAGTCAGGAGCCAGGACCCAGCAGCCCAATACAGATTTCCCATGTAGGCAGCAAGGACCTAAACACTTGAGCTAGCACCTGCTGCTTCCTGGGGCATGCACTATCAGGGGTCTGAAAACAGAGCAGACGTGGTATGCAGATCCAGCCACTCTGATACGGGCTGTGCACATCCCAAGTGACACTTTAAGCATGAGGACAAATGCCTACCCCAGATCACCTACGTACCCTACAAGGCATTGAAGATACTCTGGCAACAAGTTTTTACATTTTGGTTGTACTTTGTTCAAAGCTAGTTGAAAATCTTTGATTAAGTAATTCAACACTTGGAGCACTGCAAACTTCGTCTTTCAAAGCTCTCAGTAAATTATCACCCTGGAGGATAAAATTTTCAAACAGGGATATAGTGCACATATTCCTACAAAAGCAGTAAGGGAAAAACTGATCAAATGATGATAGATCAGATGATGTTCAAGAAGTGATTTTCACATGATATATCTTAGAATATCTTGACTTAAAAGTATTTTGAAGATGGAATCCCATTTTTAATCTAAAATTCATTTTCAGTGCCAATAATTCGTACGAGAATATTTAAATTTTTTTTTACCTAAATTGGATACACTATTTCAGGAAATAATAGAGGCAAATTTTTGTAAGCTTTGTCTTATAAAATATCTATTGAAGAAATATATTCAGAGTGCAGTATGCTTTCTTTTAAAAGATTTATTTATTTATTTATTTATTTATTCAAAAGTCAGAGTTACTCAGAGAGAGACAGAGAGGCAGAGAGAGAGAGAGAGAGAGAGGTCTTCCATCCAATGGTTCACTCCAATTGGCTGCAAGGGCCAGAGCTGCGCTGATCCGAAGCCAGGAGCCAGGAGCTTCTTTTTTATCTCCCATGTGGAAGAAGGGTCCCAAGGACTTGGAGCATCTTCTGTTGCTTTCCCAGGGAATAGCAGAGAGCTGGATTGGAAGTGGAGCAGCTGGGACTTGAACTGGTGCTCATATGGAATGCCGGCATTGCCTGCAGTGGCTTTACCTGCTACACCACAGCACCAGCCCCTGCAGTACCCTGTTTGATAAGAAAATAATTTTATTTGAGACTGACTTTCATTTGGCAGAATTTGATCTAAAGGTGTCATGTGCCCCAACACCAGCAGAAAGACTATTTTCTGCTTAACAATTTCATGGTTTCCTAAGAAGAATCAAGTATGTCAGCAAATTCAAACATAAAAAACCATAAGCATATAGAATGATATTGCAGGTTAATTTTGTGGCAAACATGCTAAAACAATGACATTCTTTAATCCACATTGATTATGTTAAAAACTAATTAAAAATCAAAGTAAAAAATTTCAAAAAATAAATTGAATAAAACATGAATGTTAAGCTTTGCTTAGATATTTATGCATAGTTTTTATTCACAGAAATCACTATAAAGTTTTTAAAATTTTTTCTACTATTCACACAAACATACACAGAGAAATTTCATTTTTTTAAAAATTTATTTGACAGGTAGAGTTACAGACACAGAGAGAGACAGAGAGAAAGGTCTTCCTTCTCTTGGTTCAATCCCCAAATGGCCACCATGGCCGGAGCTACGCCAATCCGAAGCCAGGAGCCAGGAGCTTCTTTCCTGGTCTCCCATGCGGGTGCAGGGCCCAAGAACTTGGGCCATCCTCCACTGCCCTCCCGGGCCACAGCAGAGAGCTGGACAGCGGGCAGAGGATTAAGCAAGTGAGCCACGGTGCAGGCCCCAGAAATTTCATTTTAAAAATAGATGTAGGTTAAGGCATCTGGTACAGTGATAAGACACCGCTTGGCACATCTCTATCCCGTACCAGAGTGCCTGGTTCAAGCTGTGGGTCTGGTTCAGATTCCAATGCTGTGTCAATGCATGCTTTAACACGCAGAAAATGATGGCTCAAATGTTTGAGTTCCTGGCACCCAATGGGAGATCTGAATGAAGTTCCTGGCTCCTGGCTTCCAAGTGGTCCAGTCCTGGCTGTTGTGTCTAATTGGGTAGTGAACCAGCGGATGGAAGATTTCTCTCTCTCTCTCTCTGTGTCTCTTTCTCTCTCTGGCCTTCAAACAAAATGTAAATAAATAAATAAATAAATAGAGTTAGAACAGAACTATTTTATAGATCAGCATAACATTAGAAGATTAAGTTACTGTAAACCAATACATATATCAGAAGTATTTAATTTGAATGATTAACAAATTCTCACAGCTTGGCCAAGATGTTCTTGAGTCACCTCAGCTCTCAAGGATGGCAGCCTCCAAGCGCACTAGTTATTTGTTCCAGCAGCACCCAGCATTTATGGTTACTGTTGCATGGGGCACCATTGCCCTTCCCCACCTCGGAGGAAACTTCTGCTTTGTAAATACTGAAGGAGACCCAGCCTGTCTCCCCCACTCCAGCAGGTGAACTGTCTGATGCTGCTTTCCTAACCTTCTGAGCACTTAAGGCTTTCAAAGCATGTGACTTAGCCCTTCCCACCACGAAGTGTGGACTGGGGAGCCGGTGACTCCGACAAGTGAGACACAGCAGATGAATCTTTGTAATGGCAAGTGCAGATGGCTCCAGCTGCAAAACATCCAGTTTTCAAGCACAAGATGGTGTGGGCTGCAGCATCAGTGTGCAGGGTCTGGTCCTACCGCCACAGTGAAGCTGGAGTTGGAGCTGCAGTGGACGTTGTAAAGCAAGGCGCGGTGAGGGCTGCAGTCGAAGGTAGAGTGGAAGTTTCCATGAAAGCTTCAGGGGATGGCCGTGGAAACAACAGGAGCTGGGGTAGAATCTTCAGTGGAAGGCACAGGGAAACCTTTAGTGGAAGCCAGAGTGGAAGGTGCAGTTAAGATACAGTGAAAGTCACATTGGGAAGTGCAACGGCAAATACAGCAGAGCACACATATCCTGGAAATGGATACGCAAGGAGCAGTAGAAGCCACAGTGGAGTTCAGGGTTTTACAGCCCTGGTCTGATTGACAGATTCTGGCCTTGACCCTGGCTCTGGCCCAGCCCTCCTCCTTGGCGTGCTTCTTTCTGTTTCTGGGAAAAACTCCAAGGTTGTTGTTGTTGTTCTTCTTCTTCTTTTGCTAATAATTTCCTTTTCTGCTTTTGTCTCCCTGTTGGTTTCTGTGGCTCTCAGTTAGAACCATGGCTAAGGTGAACTCTAGGTCAACAATCAGGGTCAAGGGGAGGTAACCCTGGCTCTGCTTGGGTTCCAAATACGGCAGCTGTGCCACTCTACAGTCTGACTCAATCGATGACTTTGCAAACTGGAAATGCTGACTCAGCCCCAGGAGAAAGTGCCCTGACAACAGCACACTGACGAGGGGACCGGGACCGTGCAGCCAGATGTCACTGTGAGATCAGCTGAGGTGTCCTGGTTTGCTTAGATTCGCGTGAAATTGACTTCCGTCTTGTATGTGTAGAGGGGGATATGTTAGCACCCTGATCCTCCTGGAATTCAGTTTCCTTTTAATTACTTTTAGCGTTCTGGGCACGCTTTCATCGGCCTGGTAGGCTACTTGATTTTCAAGTGTAGTTAACAAAATTCACAATAGATGAGGCTCTTCCGCCGGTATCTCATGTAACACTCCTAACAACCATATGAATGAGGTGTTACTATCATTATCATCCTCATTTTAGAGGTGAGGAGACTGTAAGTCATCATTTTCCCAGAGTCACAGAACTAGTGACAGAGAATTTAGATCGCAGTGGTCTGAGCCTGAAACCCTGGCTCTCCGCAGGTGTCTGTCCACCGCCCAGTGCTCTATCCAGGTGTGCTGTCCCCACATCAGGTTCTCCCCAAGGGCGTCCAGCATGAGGCCATGCCTACAGAAGACCGTTACGTAAATTAGTGTGGCTGAGGGAGTTCAGAGAATGTGCTGTTCAGCACAAACACAGCTGCACTGCACCAAAAAACGTACGAGCACTCAAAACCCACCAGCGGTGCACTGATTGCAGCTCGCTATAAGAAGCCTGCGGTCCTGACTTGGCCCATGGTTCTTGCAGCTGGCCAAACCCCTGGGCAGGACCTTTGCTTCCACGTTCCTGCTGAACTTCTCACTCTTACTCCCAGAAACCCCAACTTGTTATTTTTGTTACATTGATGAAATTGTCTGTATTTCTCCATGTTCTGAGCCATGTCCTGCGGCTCATGTTTTTCCCCCAAGTAAGTACCTCATTGATGAATTTGCTAAATTTAAAGCCATCTACTCGAAGGGTGATGGTGCCTCCACTTGTAGACAGAATTATAGTTATAAATACTGGAAATTTCTTCTCTTCTGTACCCATCTAGAATAATACACACATAATACAATTAATAAAATAAAGAACCCAAGGAAAGCCCCTGACAGTCTTGCCGCCAGGTAGGGCTGGGGGAGTGAACGGAGGACATGTAGGGGGATGGAAGAGGCCTCAGGATACGGAGGAGGCACCCTTTCCAGGGGCGTCTCCCTGTCCAGGGCTTTGGGGTCTGGTGTGGTTTGAGGGTCTACGTAAAGCAGCTGGACACCTGCACCAAAGCAAACTGCACAAGGAATGGCATGGACGTAGGCAGAAAGGCCCGAGGAGGGACTGGCTCTGACTGGACTGAGGCTCTCCCCAGCCTCTCCACAGTGCTCCGAACCCTATGATCAAGGACACGGCCAGGAGTGAAGCCATGGGCAGTGAGGGAGCCTCCTGCAGAGTTGGGGGGACCAACCATGGCCTTGTATAGTTCTCTTTGGACAGGAAAAGGGGCAGTGAGTTTATCCATCCCATGAATTTTTAAACGCTCAAATTCATTATGTTACTTCTGACAAGTGCTAATTGAGATCAGAACAACCATATTCCAGGAGTCTTTTCCATGTCTCAGGAAGAGCTCTAGGAAAAACTGAATGTCCCAAGGAAAGGGGCCATCATGTGAGTCTAAGTGAGGACAGACTCGGGGGACACAGTGGTAGATGGTAGGAGCATGGAGGGCAGGAGACAGGACAGGAGGCCAGAAAAGGTGGAGGGAGGTGGCAGCCAGGCAGAGGGAGGGAGAGACACTGCCCAGCAGTGAGGATGTGGGGTCCCTGTGGATTCTGCAGTTCCCTCCCCTGTGTGGGGGGACTCTTAACTTCCTACTCAGGTTTTCCAGTACAGTGGCAGGAGGTATGTATACTACATGTAAGCTGAAGCAGCCACGCATGACAAAGGACTCACCAGTGACAGATCAGAGCTAGACAGACTAAGAAGACTGAAAAGAAATGCAGAGGTGCCCACTCTCTCAGCAGGGATGAAGAACTGGATTTCCAGGGGACTGAGGAAGTGTATGGGGCATCTGGGGATGGCTTTGCGATAAGTAGGCAGGGTCATGTTGGTTAAGTTAGATGTCTCCCTCAAAATGCTGGTGGGCACCCCAGTGAGCAGGGCTGTTGAATGCAGGACACAAAGAGGTGAGAGCAGAGGAAGAAAACTCAGGGAGGAGAGAAGGAGGGGAGGGAAGCAGGTGGTGGACAGATGGACAGATGGGCAGGAAATGCACAGGTGTCTGATACAGACTCTGACATGTGCCGCTGCTCAGCCACAGGGCTGGACATAGGATGAGGTGTCGCTCCTGTTGTAGGAGGGGAGAGGGGAGGCATGGGAAGGGACCAGCGGGAGGGCAGGGGGTGAAGACCCGGGCCAGGGAACCCCAAATGCAGGATGCACATGTCTCCAGACCCCTTAGGCTGGCAACAGCAAGACAACCGAGTGTTCCCTCTTGAATCTGCTTATTCCTTTTCTAAACTGTCCTGTGTCCTGGTGTCCATGCCTTGTAGGGTCAGCTGTTGGAAGTATCCAAACCTCCTGGTGGAGAGGGGCAGGGAATGGCAGGTGTGTGGTCTAGAGGTTAAGACGCCCACATTGATGGTTCCTGATTCCAGCTTTCTGCCAAGACTCTGGGGGGCAGCAGGTGTTGGCTCTAGTGATTGGTCCCTGCCACCCACGTGAGAGACCTCCAATGGATTCCCAGCTTCTGGCTCCAGCGGGGCCCAGCCACAGCTGTGGCCAGGAATTTAGGGAACGAAACCAATGGGAGAGAGTTCTGTCTCTAGTAATTAATAAACAAACAGATAGATAAATAATACATATTATGTAAAGACAATTTCCTGGGATTTTGGTTTTGTTCTGGTGTAGTAAAGTCTGCACATTGGGAAATGGCTGTCACTGA
Source organism: Lepus europaeus (assembly GCF_033115175.1). Taxonomy (NCBI): domain Eukaryota; kingdom Metazoa; phylum Chordata; class Mammalia; order Lagomorpha; family Leporidae; genus Lepus; species Lepus europaeus. The sequence continues at coordinate 95,893,692 of NC_084839.1, forward strand.
AAAGATCGCTTGCTACTCGTGGTTGATGGGAGGAGGAGGCACACTGTACTGTTAGAACAGGAGTCTGGGGCACACTGTACTGTTAGAACAGGAGTCTGGGTGCACAGGAAATTCTGACAGGAGGCAGAGGAAGACTGGAGAAATGGTGACAGTCTTACCTTGGTGTCCAAAGGAACAGAGAGCAAGCAGCTGAGCAGGCTTTGTTTGGGTAGTTTGAACAGTTCCAGCAAGCTCTACAATATATAGTGGCCTCCAGTCCTCTACCCTCTGGCCTTGGGGTGGTTTAGAGCCAAGGTGTCATGTCCCAGACTGTAGAAATCCCCTAAAAGGAGGCAGATGGACGTTGGTTGATTTGTATATTGAGTTACACAGGGATAGGTTATCTGCTGGCTCTAGGAAGTAGCTAATCTGGGGAGAGACAGTCCTTGTGGTTCTGCAAGACCTCAAGATGGCAAAGCATCCTGCAATATAAGGAATTAGAAAACACGATGCAATCAGAGAGCAGGGCAGAGACGGGGGATGCTCAGGAACACAGCCACTGGGGAAACTCCTTCCACCTCCTCCTGGCCCTCCAGAACAGGCAGGGAAATTCTGTGTACACCTGCTGCCTGGCTCCAGCTAAGCTAGCCAGGTTTATGGGTATCACCTTTCCAGATCGCGCTGCCACACTGATGTCATTGTCGACAATGCTCCTTACCATACTTACTTCACTTCATTCGTTCAATAGGTATTTCTTGAGCAGCCAGGCATTGAGTAGGCTAGAGACTGAACTGATAGTCGTTGTTAATGGATTCTCATGATAGATGACCTTAAAGAGAGACATTCCAGCACATCTCCCAGAGAGCTGGAGAGTGGAGGTTGGGCATCTGTCCTGTTAAGAAGCTGCTTGGGGTGCCTGCATCCACCTTGGAGTGCCTTGGTTAAAGCCCTGTATACACTCTCAATTCCAGCTTTTTTGCTCATGTGCACCCTGGAAGGCAAGTTCAAGTACTTGAGTTTCTGCCACACACATGGGAGACCCAGATTAAGTTCTTGGCTCCTGACTTCAGCCTGGCCCAGCCTCAGCCACTTTGAGCACTTGGGGAGTGAATCAATGGATGGGAGCTGTTCATCTGTCTTTCTCTCTGTAAAGAAGACAGAAACTTGCTCCCCAAATAATTTTTTAAAGATTTATTTATTTATTTTAAAAGTCAGAGTTACTCAGAGAGGGAAGGAGAGGCAGAGAGAAAGAGGTCTCCCATTTGCTGGCTCACTCCCCAGTTGACCATAATGGCTGGAGATAACCACTGCTGGAAGCCTGGTAAGTTATTGACTGCCTTGATAATGGAGAAGCAAAGGGGATAAAATTATATAAAAGTTGCAAGATTTGTGAAACAACTTGGCAGGATTTTTTAAAAGGGAATACTATAAATTCCACTGTGGCCAACACAAATGGTACCAACACCCCTGGTATAATTACCCCCATATACACAAGGAGAAATCTAGCAGATTTGACCCAAGGACAGGCGTGGCTTGGACAGTGAAGCATCTCCTGGGCGTTGCCTGTGTCACCAAGTGGTGGCTGTCACATTACTTTGGCAATGCTCTGGTTTTATGCTCCACACAGTTGCTGAGACAAATGTCAGCCTCAAGTCCTCAGACCCCAGTGAAACTTGCAAACCTGGCTGTGTGGTGCCTCCATCACCAGGAAATGGCACAGTATCTTCCCTGGTGAATGTTCTCAAGACTCAGTCTTTGAGATGGCTCTGGAGGGCTGCCACTGAAGCCTAAGTGGGTGGTACCTCCAGTGCACAGGCAGGAACTGTGAACTGCACTTGCTATGTGTAATTGTTCCCATGGTCATAGCAGAAGGCAGCCTGACCCAGCCCAGCCCGAGTTAGGGATGCCAGCCAACTCTATTGGAGGAGACAGATCTTTCACAGGGGAGGCAAAGGTCCCCAACCCAACAAAAAACAGAGCTCAGGTGACCAAGTGCTGGTCTCAATCATTACTATGGGACCTAGGGGGTCTGTCACAATAGAGCTGAGAGTAATGGAAAGAGATAATATTGGCCGGTGCCGCAGCTCACTAGGCTAATCCTCCGCTTTGCGGCGCCGGCACACCAGGTTCTAGTCCCGGTCGGGGCACCGATCCTGTCCCGGTTGCCCCTCTTCCAGGCCAGCTCTCTGCTGTGGCCAGGGAGTGCAGTGGAGGATGGCCCAAGTGCTTGGGCCCTGCACCCCATGGGAGACCAGGAGAAGCACCTGGCTCCTGCCATCGGATCAGCGCGGTGCGCCGGCCGCAGCGCGCCTACCGCGGCGGCCATTGGAGGGTGAACCAACGGCAAAAAGGAAGACCTTTCTCTCTGTCTCTCTCTCTCACTGTCCACTCTGCCTGTCAAAAAAAAAAAAAAAAAAAGAAAGATAATATTAAGCCATATAGATGTCAGGCAAATTTTTTTCATGATCTCATTGCACTGCACTGAGATATGGGCCTTATCTCTTTTCACATTTGCTAATAATCATAGTGGCTAACATTTATTGCAGCCCATGTGGAGTAAGACCCGTTAATGCCCCCATATACACAAGGAGAAATTACAGAACACATCAAGCATCCTTAATCTGAAAATTCCAAATCTGAAATATTCCAAAATCCAAGATGTTTTGAGCACTGACATGATGTTACAAGTGGAAAATTCCACCCCAGACTTCATGTGGCCAGTCACAATCAAATGCAGGTGCAGTGAAAATATTACATGAAATTACCTTCAAGATGTATGTATAAGGTAATCATGCAATATAAATGAATATAGACTTGGGGGCTCATCCCCAGGATATCTTTTTATATAGAAGCAAATATTCCAAAATCCAAATTCAAAACACTTCTGGTTCCAAGCATTTTGGATAAGGGAAACTTAACCCTTCCATAGAGGCTAATTTGTGCCAAGCTAGATGCTGTAAGTGGTGGATAGGGAACTGGAACTGAGGTCCATCCTGCCCAAAGCTGGTGCTCTTTCTATTTCGCTCAAGGCTTCGCTTTGAGACAAGCCTTGGCATGAAGTCCAGATTCTAGAGATGGGAGCAGGGTGCTATGGATGAGCAAGAGCAAGGTAGCACGGACCACTAAGGGAAGATAAGACCTCAAACCAGGAGAAAGATGAGTTACAAGACTTGCAGAATGCAAGAATTCACACACAGGGAGGAGCTCAAGATTCAGTTAGGCAACTGACGTGCAAACATCAGGGCCTTTTGATCAGAACCAGTGGTCCCAGAATGGTTTGCTAGACCGGATCTGATCCCACTGACTCCAGTCAGGATTGGACTTCTAGGTAAGCAGTGTGTCCCACAGGAGTAGCACTGACATGGAAATAATTGCACAGCATGCCACCTGAATACTTTTCTTCCAGTCTTCTTTTATGTTTGAGGCCCAGAATTTATTTCAGCTCCTGTTGCACCTGAATAAACCCTAAGTTCAGAAGCCTCTCTCGCAGCTGGGTATGGCTATGTGCTTAATTTCTCTGAGAAGAATAAGCATGTCCCTTTTTGTTGCTTTCTCCTTCCCATAGGTTAGAATTTGGACGTGAGGGGTGGAGTACAAGCATCCATCCTGTACTGTGAGGCCTTATCTAAGGGAGGTATCACAGCACGGTAGAAGTGAGTTGTGTGTTTTCATGTGTGAGTATAACATTGTTATTAGATCTGTGTAAGTTACACAATAGCTGCAGATGTGTAGTTATATCCCAGCAATCGTAATTCCAGCTTCATCACTGATTTTATGTTTCTTGCTTTACTTTCAGATTAGAGAAGCATTTGGCCCTCAATGTTTCATTCAATTCAGGGTAGGGTTAATTTGGGATTGGGAAAATGGCCATAGAAATTCGAACATGGAAGCATTCTTCATTAACTTGTCCCATTTCACTGCCAACCCTCTCTCCGAAAAGGCAGTTTAAAGAGTTGAAGAAATTTAGGTTTTCTTTTTTTTTTTTTTAACTTTACTTTGCATCTTAAACTCTCCAACTGTGGCTTTAATGTATCACATCAAGGCTGTTGGCAGAAACTGGGCCATTGCATCTGTATCACATTACAGGAGACACACAGCCTTCTGGATGACAGAGAGGGTGCACTTACCCCCAGCTGCAAATACCCAATGGTTTCTAGGAAGATTCAAATAAATTATCACAAAACCTATTAATGGAGATATTTGTCTTTTTCTAGCCTCACAGAAACAAAACTTAATTTTAACCCTGTCAGCTGATATAAATCTGACATGGACTTTAATAGGCTTCTCAATATGCCCAGGCACAGCATCATCCTTAGCCACATTCAAAACACAGTCTCGTCAAATCCTCCCTACTTATCTCTGTGAGCAGGTGTAGGTGGGGGAAGAGGGGAGTCGAGACTTGGGACTTGGTGTTTAGGGTGGTGAATGCTTTCTTGATGGTTTCCTTCTGGGCCCTGAAACTGGAGATGATTTCCCATGATCTGGGTGACCTGGGACCCAGAGGAGCAGCAGGTGGAATGCAAAAGTCTCTGGTGAAAGTCCTGGCTCCACGCCTGTGGAGCAAACTGGGTGTTAGCATGGCCTCCAGGGAGTTGACTGACATCTTCTTGTGTCTGCTTGCTCACCTGTAGAACTGGACGACCCTCGGTCCTCAGAGGGTGGTTTGGTAAGACAGTCAAGTGAAAAACAAAGACCAATGACCTCTCCATACCCTTCCCTGTCTTACAAATGTGCCATAGCCCCCGCCCCCTCTGAGGGCACCCCTGTCAATGGTTCTCTGAATGGGATGCCCTCTGAATGAGGATGGAGCTGACCCTGAGGAAGCTGGGTCCTGACCTGTCCAGTCGCCTTCACTCAAAGCAAATCTGTGGTGTGCAGCTGCCTGAGGGGGTCTCCAGATCTGCACAGGACAGCGTCCCTGGGCGAATCTGTCCTTAGGCTATTCTGGCTTGGAACACCTCTCAGCTTGTGGCTTTCTGTCATTTCCCAGTGCTTGCTGTGTGAGGGAGTAAGCATCCTGACGCTCTGAGCCCCAAATAGGGTTTGAGCAGCCATCACCCAGCAGCCTCTCTGGGCGCCTCCGCTTCTCCACTTCAGTCTGACCTCCAGTTCTACCCTGTGAGCGCTCCAAATCCATTTATTGTGGGCTTGTTGGATTTGTCTCCATGCACATAACAGGGGAAATGAGAAAGTGTAGCTGCATAAATTATAGCCAAAAGTGGTCCTTCCATGGCTACTGAGCTAATTTGTGTCAGCAAGTCATTTATGTTAATAGCAACTGCGCACATTGATAATAGATCAAGTCATGCCTCGAAAAGCCATTGTTGTATGCCTTGTGCTACTGGGTCTTCTCACATGCCCACTTTCTGCCACTGGACACAAAAGGAAACACACCCACTCACACACAGGTGCTTGAGGCCCTGACCACACTTCAGGTGTGGGGCAGCGTAAAGCCGATTGATGGGTGACATCATCACCTGTCTTCCTTTTCGGAGAAGTTGGCAGTTGAATATAAAATGAGGTTTGTTGAAAGGAAAAATATCCGTGAATAATTAGAGTAAATTGAACATAAGCTTATTCTCAATGTGCTTCCTTTGTTTTGGGGAATTATAATTTCTCAAAAAAAAAAAAAAAAAAAAAAGAAAGAAAGAAAAAGGAAAAGAAAAACAAGCCAAAAAGGAAACTGGAACAGATTTAGAGAGAAATGCTAAGTAACTGCAGATTTTAAGACGTGAGGACGAGTTTGGGTGTAGACACACACACACTGGAGGATTCTGCTGTGGAGAGACAAGCGACCATGGGGCTGCCATACTACACAAATCCTTAAGTACCGCAAAAACACGGAGCACCCACCCTCTCGCCTTTCTCCTGTTTTATGAAAACTTTCTTCAGCTGAAGTTTCCTAAAGATAAATAGTCCAGAGCTCAACTGTGATCACACTGAAGGTTATTGTGACATTTCTGTGGTAAATTCACTGCTGATATCAACTATTAAGCATATTTATTTAGTGAGCTAAAATATTTTAAAATCAGGCCTCAGACATGAGTAAAGACTTTGCCATGGAAAACATAGTGTGAATAAATGAACACATGCATAATAAATGCACCCACAAGAAATGCTTTTCCCAAATGTTTGTTTTTGTATTTCTTAATTTATCTGATATTTCACACTCTTATACATTATGTAAATATAAATATGTAGCACCTTCATCAAGGGAGAGGAATAATTTATTTTAGGAGAAACATAATGCATTCTGACTTAATGAACATTGCTGCTCTGAACTTTCCTTGAAAGGAGCAGACTGGTAAAAAAAATGTTTTTGTTGATTCGTTTGCATTTTAGAGTAGATGCAGTTTTAACATATCATGTACAAAATTCCGTGTAAAGGAATGAACGCATTTAATCAACTTGAAACATTCGCTGTGTATTGGAGCATTGTGTTCAGCTTTGGTTGACATTTTAGCTGCAAGGGGCAGGGGGAGCCACCTTTTCCACTGTAGAGTGGTGAGCAGCACCCCACCTTGCACTCTCCAGATAGAAGCATTGGCTGCCCGCTCCGTGCCACCAGTTCTGACAACTCAACTAGAAATATTAGAGGTGTTATGGATTGAATGGGATTTGGCTGGCCAAACTCATGAAGATGTTTGAAACCCCAAGTCTTATGTTAACTGTTAATGGATTGATGCCAATGAGGACTGCATTAGGGTGAATGCTTGATCCAATCAAGCGTTTGAAGGTGTGTGTGGGGGGGGCTTTGGGAAGTGATTGGATTGGATTAGGCTGCTTGCATTCAGAGCTGATTGAATTGTGATGACTCTAAAGAGAGACCACAGAGAGGGTAGAAGAATTGCTGCTTCTGTGTCTCACTCTGCTTCCTGGTTCCTTATGGGATCCTCTCTCTGCAAATTCTTTTTTTTTTTTTTTTTTTTTTTGACAGACAGAGCTAGACAGTGAGAGAGAGAGACAGTGGGAAAGGTCTGGTTCACCCCCCAAATGGCCGCTACAGCCGGTGCGCTGCGCCAATCTGAAGCCAGGAGCCAGGTGCTTCCTCCTGGTCTCCCATGTGGGTGTAAGGCCCAAGGACTTGGGCCATCCTCCACTGCCTTCCTGGGCCACAGCAGAGAGCTGGCCTGGAAGAGGAGCAACTGGGACAGAATCTGGCGCCCCAACCAGGACTAGAACCACGGGGTGCCGGCGTCGCAGGCAGAGGAGGATTAGCCTAGTGAGCCATGGCGCCTGCCAGCAAATTCTTTTCTATTATCAATAGCAACCAGATGCCAGACTAGTTGGGTTTGCCTGATGTTGGACTGTGATTTCCCAACTGTAAACCAAAATAAACATTTCCCCCCAACCCAAGAAACTCCTCTCATCTATCTTAGGTAAATTAACAAAAACTAATTAATATATTAGGTGTGGCCAAAGCCTCTGGGATACAAAATTGCTTCTGACTGATAAACGCTGGGAATAAATCCCACCAAATTGAAAAAGTAGTTATTTTTTCTTGAATTACATATCTTACAAATGAGGTATGAGCAATGCAGTTTGTTCAGTTGCCTACAGGATACCAGAAAGTTGTCTTTTGGAGCCACGCATTTGGTACAATGGTTAAGATGCCACTTGGAACAATCATGCACTACAAATGGGAGTATGTGGTTTCAGGTCCTGGCTCTGCTCTGATTCTAGCTTCCAGCTAATGCACATCCTGGGAGACAGCAGTGATGGGGCAGGTGATGGGGCTCCTGACCCCTACATGAGACCTGGGTTGAGTTCCCAGCTCCCAGCTTCTGATGCTGTGGGCATCTGGGAAGTAGACCAGTGGATCAGAGATTTCTCCCTTCCTGCTCTTTAGGTCTCTATTATTTCAAATAAATATTTTTTAAGAAAGGAAAATATTCTCTCCTGTGGCTTCTTGGATGATGTTGTGGCATCAATCCTGGTCCCCTCATCAAGCTAAGATGCAGGTTGTACGACATGACTGTATCTCATGTATTCACATAACTTCCCTTCGCTGCTTGTTCACAGGGATGCATAAGGCTCATTTCACAAGCTAAGCAATGTAGGTTTTGGAGATTCCTTAGGGGGACAAAATTGGCTGAAGTCCCTGCTCTTGTGCATTTTATATGCAGGCTGCTAGGGATGAGGTGGCAGGAGAGATAAAGGAAAAAAAAAAACTATAAAAATAATGGTCTAACAAACCAGAAGGTGATAACCCATGCAGAAAAAAAATGAGACTGAGGCTAAAGGAATTTGGAAATTCTTTAAGGGTGATTTAATTTAAATGAGGTGACCCAGATAGACTTCATCAGCAGGTGGGCATTTGAGCAAAGCCTTCAGACAAGTGAGGGATTGAGCCAGTCTGGCAAGTGGGGGAGTCATTTCACTGCAGAGCCAATGACCTGTGCAAGGGTCTTGAGGTGGGAACATGTCTGGGAGTTCCAGAGCAGCTGTAGGTCAGTGGGGCTGGAGTCCATGCAGCAGGCGCCCTGTGGAAGGTTAAGTCACAGGGACAATGAGTGGCCAGGTCTCATGGAAGCTTGAGGTCACCATGAAGCATTGGATTTTTACCCGAAAGGAGTGGCGATCCACTGGGTGATTTGAGTAGAGGGGACAAAAGAACTCGGTAGTTTTAACAGGATCACTCCTGCTGTTAAGCAGAGCGCAAACTGTAATCCGTTGTAGGAGGCCAAGGCCATAGCTGACAGTCCAGTTAGGATGACCATGACGTTGACCAGCAAAGCCCATTGCCTGGGTTGGTAGAACTAGGGGGCATAGCAGAGTGGGTGGGAAAAGGAAGGGCCAGACACGACAGAGAGGCACTGGAGCCTCCTTCCCCCCTGGGGTGCCAGGCTGTAGTTTGGGAACAGGTCTGTCATTGTGCAACACAGGAAGTCAGCAGCCTCATCCTGCCCGCTCTCTGGATGACGCAGCTGAGCAGTGCTGGCTGCCTTATAGGGAAGCTGGAAGCTAAGAAAGAGGAGTAGCTCTTCCCCAGCAATGTGCCTGCTCCCCTGATCACCTCCACTTTTCATTCAGTCATTCAACAAATATGTGTTGACCTTCCTGGCTGTAGGAGCCAGGAGAATCCGTCAAGGCAGAGTTCTAGGTAAAGGCCTTGAGTCCTCTGTGTCTTAAGGGTGCTTGGGTTGCTGTAACAACTATCACAGCCTGGTGGCTTAAACAACAGGAGTTTACTGCTCACAGTTCTAGAAGCTGGAAGTCCAAGGTCAGCAGAATTGGGTTCTTGTAAGCACCCTCTTCCAGCTTTGCAGGGCACTGCCCTCTTGGTGTGGCCACATGGTAGAGAGCAGGAAGAGAAAGGAAGAAATTTCTTTCCTACCTATTCTTTTTTTTAAGATTTTATTTATTATTTATTTGAGAAGTAGTGTTACAGAGAGAGAGAGAGAGACAGAGACAGAGAGAGATGTCTTTATCTGCTGGTTCACTTTCCAAATGGCCGCAATGGCAGGAGCTGGGCTGATCCAAAGCCAGGAGCCAGGAGCTTCTTCCGAGTCTCCCACGTGGGTGCAGGGTCCCAAGCACTTGGGCCATCTTCTACTGCTTTCCCAGGCCATAGCAGAGAGCTGGATCGGAAGTGGAGCAGCTGGAACTTGAACTGGCACCCACATGGTATGCCAGCACTGCAGTCAGAGGATTAACCCACTGCACCACAGCACTGGCCCTCTATCTATCCTTATAAGACCACAGACTCCATGGTGATGACTCCATCCTCATGAACTAACCACTTCCCTAAGGCTGTGCCTCTATGTAACATAAACTTGAGGGTTAGCCTTTCAATATATGAATTTGAGGGGCACACAAACCAGCAACCCAGAGCCCTCTGTGGCCAAATCTGTTTCACTTCTGACTTGTGGCTACTCGTCCCTTGAGGGCTGTCACATCTTAACATGAAGTGAATTTTAGTTTCTCAGGGTTGAGTGTGTCAATGGTAAATGCATTGGAGTATTCGTGATGCTATAGATGTGATGCCTTCTGTTCCTAAGGTCATAGCATCCTGTAATCTGCCCACTGGAAGCCCAGCTTCCTGCACCTTTGTGGTGATCAGGAACTCAGCTCACAAGCTTCCTGCAGGAGTTGCTCGCCTTGTGCAGTTGCAACATCATCATTAGGTGAAATCAGTTTTATTAGAAAATGAGCACAGTGCACGTTCTGTATTAAACAATGCTATTGATGCTTATACTACTTGGGTTTTGTTTTCCATCTTCGTTTAAAAAAAAAAAGCCCCAGCTAAAGTAGCCACTGGGAATTAACTGAAATATTAGACAATACAGCCTAAATTAGGCACTCATTTTTTTCTATTCAGACATGAGTGCCCAACAATTTGATTTAAGGTTTCTTAATACCACTCCCTAGAATAGTAAATAGAAATTGGGGGACTTCAAGGAACAAGATCTCAGTATTTTTTTTTTAAAGATTTACTTTTATATTTGAAAGACAGAAGAGAGAAAAGAAGAAAGAGAACAGACACAGAGAAGGAGGCAGATCTTCCACCTGCTGGTTCACTCTCCAAATGCCTGCGGCAGCCAAGCCTAGGCCAGGCTGAAGCAGGAGCCTGAAACTCCTTCCTGGAATCCCGAGTGGGTGGCAGGAACCCGAGTACACTGACCATCAATGGTTAACTCAGGCACATTAACAAACACAGGATTGGATGCAGGGAAGCTGGCACTCAAACCGGCCTTCTGATACAGGGTATAGGGGTCCCAAGCACAGCTTAACCTGCTGCACCACAAGGCTGCCTGTCAGCATTTCTTTCTTAATAGATAAACATTTTTGTTTCTTAGTGTGAATAAACAGTATTCTTGCTCTAGCGCATCTCAAAAAAAGTACATAATTTCAGGGGAGCTTGTGGAATTGCACAAGGAGGTGCCTGCATTGAGTGATTTGAGTTCCCCCAGCTGCAGTCTACAGTCGCATCTACACACTCACAACCACACCAGCACCAAAGCGGATTCAGCATGGCCTCCCACATTTGTCTATATCTTTGGAACATCAGCCAGTTTTACTGAGGACCAAATAAAAGGAACCCCAACTTGCTTTATCAAGACTTTTTCTAATGGGAAAGCGGAAAATTTAAAGAGCAAAATACAATTTTTTTAACTTTTATTTAATGAATATAAATTTCCAAAGCACAGCTTATGGATTACAATGGCTTCTCCCTCCCATAGCTTCCCTCCCACCCGCAACCCTCCCCTTTCCCTCTCCCTCTCCCCTTCCATTCACATCAAGATTCATAGCAAAATACAATTGATATCCACGGTGCACCACCCCTCTACCAGCCAGGCAAACAATATCAGGACTCTGGCACCTGCTCCCTTGGCTACAAACCGTGGCAATTTCAGTTTCTTCCTCTGTAAACTGTGGACCCCTTTTTCACCCTTCTCTTCCCTGTGCTTGAAGGCCAACCCCTAGGAACTGTGATACATCCCCTGCCTCTGGCTTCGTTGGATTCAGGCCCTGGGTAGCAATGCCAGAGGACCCCAGAGCAGTGGGGTGGTTACTGCCCCTGCTCCATGTCTACTGAGCTGTGGCCATGGTCCTCCCTGGATCAATGTGTTCAAGACCCTCTCTATGATCAATGTGTTCAAGATCCGGCGACACCATCCTCATCCTCCCCACTTGGCCTGTTAGAGTCCTTGAGGGTGTCTGTACAGGTCTTTTTGTTCCCTAAGTCCTGATGACATCTTTGAAAACTGTTCCTCTCTTCACGTCTCTTTAGCCACCTGTGTGTGTGTGCCACCTTCCTCCTGCCAGCTCCACAACCAGGCTTGGAGGGTCAGGGTTAGGAAGAAAAGTACATAGAAGCTTGTGCATTGTTTACCACTGGGCTTGCTTTATGGAAGTTCCTCACTCTTAGTAAGTACTTAATAGGAGGTAGCTCCTTTTCTATACTTTAAGTCCCAAGAACAAGAAAAAGATAAGGCTATTCTTGAAATTTTAATATTTTAGGTTAACCTCTCCATGCTAGTTTTCTGATGTTACGTAAAATTATTATTTTACGGCTCAAGGTGGAAGTGTTTCCCTGCATGCTATTCAAACCTACTTAAAAAAAAGAGAGAGAAAACTAAATTAAAACAACAAGAAAAAAAATGAACCATAACACACATGTGCCCTTTTCCCACATGCCAACATAGGTGTGCTAAAAGGTGACCTTTGCTAGCAGGGTAAAACAATCTTGCACAAAGCGCTGGAGTTCTGTTTCCTAGATATGGCTTGAGACTTACTAACACTTGATGAAGTGGTCTCAAAGACCCCTCTCAGCTCTATAATGATTGCTGGAAATTCTCTGTAAATTCACTGTGGCAGAGAATTGTTGGGGGATACTTCTTCCTGTGGTGGGCGAGAGGGCAGAGAGAAGGGAAGCACCTGTCATAGTTTAAAATCAAGTTTAGGTTGACTTTACAAAACAATTTGGAAATTATTTCCTCACTTTTATTTTCTAGGGGAAAATATTTTTAAAAATTACTAAATGTTTAATATAGTTTACAGATGATGCAAGCCAACAAGGCCTAGAGATTATTTTGTGTGCAAGTTTAGAAATACGGATTCTGGAGTGAGGAGGGTGGATCTCTTTCATGACTCATTTATCTGCAGGTTATTTAAGAAGTGCACTGTTTTCAAAATACATGAGGCTTTTAGTCATCATTTTGTTATTATATTAATTGAAAGTTAATTAATTTACACTGAAGTCAGTTATGTTATTTATGATGTTAAGCCTTCATATTCTGAGCTCTTCCTTAAAGGCCTATAAAGAATCATTGTTTAAAAATACATTTCTGTGCAAGTTCTAAAAGTGTGTGTTTTGCAAGAATTAATTATAGTGCTTCATGAATGTCAATGAGTCTGTTTTTTTTTTTTCCTTAAGATTTATTTATTTATTTGAAAGGTGGAGTGACAGAGTGGGAGAGATCTTCCATCTGCTGGGCCAACCCAAAGCCAGCAGCGAAGGACTCCATCCTGATCTCCCACATGGATAGCAGGGGTCCAAGCACTTGGGTTATCTTCCCACTGCCTTCCCAGGTGCATTAGCAGGGAGCTGGATAAGAGCTGAGCAGCCAGGACTCTAGCTGGCACTCTGATACGGGATGTAGGTGACAGAAGCCACAGCTGAACCCTCTGTGCCCATGAGGAAGCTCTTGCCCCAATGAGGCCAAGCTTTTGAATCACAAACTTCAAATTTTCACTATATGCAAACTGTCTTAGTGATTATTTTATAAGCTTGTGTTGTCAACTACTGAGAGATTACTGAGTGCTTTGTTTTGTATTTCTGAGGCCATATTATTAGATGCACACAAACTTAGAATTGTTTTATCTTCAGACACAATAGAATGTTTTTCATAGTGAGATGACCTATTGCTGTGTTACATTTTTTAACTAAAGCCTGGCATATCTCTTATATGTTTACCATCTCTCATTGTTTGCGGAGTGTCTCCTTTCCAGCCTTTCATCTCTAAGCTTTGTGTAACTTTACAGTTCAAAAAAGTCTACTAACCCAACAGTAGGGGTGTTTAAAAATACCAGGACTAATGTTTTTTATTTAAATTGCAACACTTAATCTATTTTTGACTAATATAATTATTGATAGATTACATATAATTTTACCGTTTTACTATTATTTATTTTTTAAAAAGCTACTAAAATGATTCTGACTTATATTTACCATATAAACTGTGAGAATTCAAGGTACTTGCTTATTTTTTAAAAAGATTTGTTTTATTTATTTGAAAGGCAGAGTGGGAGAGAGAAAGAGAGAAACAGAGAGAGCAAGAGAGGTCTTCCATCCATTGGATCACTCTCCAAATGGCTACAACAACCAGGGCTGAGCCAGGCTGGAGCCAGGAGTCAGGAGCTTTTGGGTCTCCCACGTGGGTGCAGGGACACAAGAACTCAAGCCGTGCTCCACTGCCTTCCCACATGCATTAGCAGGGAGCTGGACTGGAAGTAGAACAGCTGGGACTTAAACCAGCACCCATATGGGATGCCAGCTTTGGAGGTAGCGACTTTACCTGCCATACAGCAATGCTGGCTCCAAAAGATTAAAAAAAAAAAGTTTAAGAAATAATTGAATGCCATTTTGAAAAGGGCGTTCCATCAGCAATAATTTACCAAGTTCAAGGTAGGCCTTTTCAGCAAAATCCAATGTTATAGCCTCAGTGCTTTGCAAAGGAAAAATCTTTTACCTGTATCCATTTCTGGGGGTTTATGGACCATTTCATATTCTCCACATTTACAGCCAAAAGTTTGCTTCTGGAGAGATCCTAATTTTAAGGTAAACTATGGTGCAAGTTTTCACTCTTGAATACGTATCTGTGAAATCTGAAGAGGATGTAATCCCACCATTTGTAGAGCATTGCAAACTACCTTTCCACAAACTGAGGATTACGGGCAACGAGAGAAACAAGCGTATGGCAAATGGAAAGACCGAGTCGTGTTATAAAATCACTCAAAAGTATTTCAGGGGTGTGTTCTGTGGGGTTCTTGCCTCCTAATTCCTTAACAACCATGAAAACTGCTCATTTTCAAAAGGAGCATTTGGACCACGTGGCAAGTGACTCAGCGTTTAAGTCCATTTGGTGTTTTACGATCTTCATTAATAAGGATCAGAGGGTGGAATCCCTTGCGATGTCCTGTGGGACAATTTTTCTCGGAGCCAATCCTCTTCTGTAATAAACACGTGAGCTTCGTGTGACTGTGGAGAGCTGCTCAGAGAGTCTCAGAGTTCTCCCGCGAGGTCTACCCGATGTTGTGATGAGAATCTTGGGAGAAGTTTGCTGAAATTCATTTGTGACTTCATCAGAAGCAGCCTCTTCATTAGGGGCTGCTGTGGCCTCATCACACAAGTGCTGGCTGTCAACGGGTCTTGGGTACAAGCTTCGGTGGAGCCCTATCACCAAGAACCTCTCCTTCTTCAGTGGATTTTTTGTCTTTTCTTTTGTTAGCTGCCATCTTTTCCTTGAACAGCTGCTGCTTCCACGGCGTGAACATCAGGTGTGGCTGCTGTTTGCTGATCTCTGAAATGCTGAAACGTGGGGGAAACACAGCCCCACCCCCAGCAACGGTGGCCTCCTGAGAGTCTTCAACTGCAACTTTCCCTTTCAGATTTTTCTTCCCCAAGTACTGATCTTATCCGCAGCCTTCCTGTTATGTTTGCTCCCTATTTATTTATTTATTTATTTTTTCATTCGTCTTATTAGTTCTATGTTTCTGCTTTTCCTTTGTCACTCACTTACATATTGAACATTTAAAAATTAACTAATTTCTTTTGGTTATCGCTTTAGTAGTTAGCTAAGGTAATGGTCTCCATTACCTTATATAAATAATAATTTTTAATTATTATTTATTTATTTGAAAGTCAGAGTTACACAGAGAGAGGAGAGGTAGAGAGAGAGAGGTCTTCCATCCACTGGTTCACTCCCCAATTGGCTGCAACGGCTGGAGCTGTACCTATCTGAAGCCGGGAGCCAGGAGCTTCCTCTGGGTCTCCCACATGGGTACAGGGCCCAAGCACTTGGGCCATCTTCTACTGCTTTCCCAGGCCATAGCAGGGAGCTGGATTGGAAGTGAGCAGCCAGGACTACAACTGGCGCCCATATGGGATGCTGGCACTTCAGGCCAGGGTGTTAACTTGCTGTGCCACAGCACCAGCTCCTGTCTCCATCTTTAAATAGCTCAACCTAATGATTTTCCTTCCCTGAAAAAGTGGGTAACTTAGAACCCTGGTTTCTGTTACAGGGCTATATACCATAACTGCAGTATGTCATACGTTTTCATCGATTTTAAACCCTCTCTGTATTATTATTTTAGATAAGCCATAGTCATTATATATATATATATATATACTCACATGTTTATATTTTTCCAAGATTTTATTTAAATCTTCATCAATAAATAACCGCCTAGCATGGTCGGCGCCGTGGCTCAATAGGCTAATCCTCCGCCTGTGGCGCCGGCACACCGGGTTCTAGTCCCGGTCGGGGCACCGGATTCTGTCCCGGTTGCCCCTCTTCCAGTCCAGCTCTCTGCTGTGACCCTGGAGTGCAGTGGAGGATGGCCCAAGTGCTTGGGCCCTGCACCCGCATGGGAGACCAGGAGAAGCACCTGGCTCCTGGCTTCGGATCAGCGCGGTGTGCCAGCCACAGCGGCCGTTGTGGGGTGAACCAACGGAAAAGGAAGACCTTTCTCTCTGTCTCTCTCTCTCTCACTGTCTACTCTGCCTGTCAAAAAAAAAAAAAAAAAACTGCCTAGCAATTATTACCACAAATTTTTTAAAAAAGCAGCAACTTCCAGGAGTTCTGACTTCTTACTCTTTTTGTTGTTGATTTTGGTTTTCAGTCTCCTAACTTCATTGGCCATAATTTTAGACCCACAGAATGGTTGCAAGAAGAGTTCAACTTCTCATCCCCATTGTCCTAGAAAGATTTCTCAAATGTTTACATATTTACCACATCTGCCTTTTTGTGTTCTCTTGCACTCTCGACACACGCACAGAGCTCGCTATGGCCACGCTGCCCACTTACCTGCTCATGTCCTAGTGTGTCCTTACAATGACACAATCTCACACGCCAGTGCTCTTGCCACAGAGCAGGAATGTGACCAGGATGCACCCCTCTTATCTACTGCACAGTCCATATTTCTCCAAGCACCCCAGAAACGGTCCTCACACTCAGAGAAAATCCTGGCTGTTGTGTGCCAACTGGCCCTGTGTTGTCTCCATCCTCATGATATCCTTGAATATGGACAAACTCATGAATTTTCTGTGCATTTCATGACATTGACCACCAAGATCAGGTGTTTTGTAGAAGATGCTGGGTGTTGAGGTTTTGGCTGTTTCTTCACCATCAGGTCCATGCTGTGCAGGTGGATGTGCCACAGAGGGAACACCGCACCTTCTCTCCTTGACCCCATGCCAGGCTGATGGTTGACTCTTTGTCCCATGATCTTCAGGGATTCTGTGTCGCCTACTCCAGACTGACATCTTGGCTTTCCAAGGTCCTGGACTCCTTAGCCTCACTGTCGCCCTCTGCTGGCTGATTGTCCCAGGCTTGCCCTGGTCCTGGAAGGGCTCTCTTCTGCTGCTACACAGTCATCCTCACTCCGCTGTCATGCTTAGACACTGCTTGAAAATTTGAACACTGATGGTCTTGATAATTAAGCCAAGACTTCCAGAGGACATTTTTTGCCATACTATTAAAAGTGTTAACTGACATGTGCATAACTTCGCTCTTCAGCTCTCATTTCCAAAGAGCTTCCCCAGGCCTTTAATAAATGCTGGAGGATCCAGATGGTTGCCAATTTAATTCCATTGCAAGGACGGGGGAGGGAGGATGACATCTAGTCTACAGACGTTTGAAACAAACAAATCCAGACTTAGGAAGCAGGTTCACTCTACTGAAAATATTGCAAACATTTTGATGGATGCGATGAGATCAACGCATCTTGAAATCACCTAAGAGCGGCAGTTTTGTGGGGCTTATGGCTAATGGGGAACATAGGAGGACAGTCAGCTCCTTTTGGGCAGTGATTCCACACTTATTGATCCATGCATGGGAGACCTTTCACACATCACATGAGCCATCAGTCTGGGTCTGGAGTGAGGTCTGGGGCAGGGGCTGTCTCCTTGCCGACTTTGCTTCTGCAACTCAGAGGTGATTTCCATCATTCCTTCCAATTCTAAAGTGTTGTGGATTCACTATTCTTACCACTTGATTAATAATGCACTGGGGTGGGTGTTGCAGCACAGTGGGTTAAGCGGCCATCTGCAATGCCAGCAACCCATATGACTGCTAGTTTTGAGTCACAGCTACTCTGTTTTGGATTCAGCTTCCTGCTAATGTGCCTGGGACAGCAGGGGAAGATGGCCCAAGTGCTTGGGCCCTTGCCACATACATAGGAGACCGAGATAGAGTTCCATACTCCTGGCTTCCACTTTAGGTGGAATGGTTAGGTGCCCTAACCATTGCAGGCATTTGGGAAGAGAACCAGAAGATGGAATATCTGTCTGTCTGACTCTCCCTCTTTCTCTCCTGTCATTCTACCTTTTAAACACATACATTAAAATAATTAATAATGTACTAGTATTTCCCTTACAAGCTTAAGCCAGCATTTTTATTAATGTGACAATTTTCCTTCTTATGTGAGGAATGGAAGAGCAGCTACTTTGCAATGCCCTTGATTTCTAATATCAATTACTCTACCTGTGCACTTGTGTCCATGTGTGTGTTGTACACACAGAGACACACACATGCACACATACTTTACAAGCTAGAGAAGTGTGAAAAAGGATAAAATGACAATCAGTAAGCCAAAATGCAGTTTCATTTTAATTCATTATTTGGCGTGAAAACTCATTCCTCAGACTTCAGAGTCATGAGAGATATTAAAAATGTCAAGTGAGAAATGACGGGAAAAATGCAGATTGATTTAGGTTTTTGAAATTGATTAGCAGTTTGGGCCATGAGAGCAATTTGTGTGGTGTTTTCACTCTACTAGTTGCTAAAATTGATTAGCACTTTTGAGGAAGGTATAGCAAATTGCTATGCTAATCAAGGTAAATTAAATCATGAAACAACTTGATTACCAACATCTTTGCTCTCTCAGCAACGTTTCCACAAAACCTGCTTGGAAAACAGTCTCTCATTTGAGCAGCAGATAAACTTAAGTCTTTTCCATTTTTTCCTCTTGCTTTTGGGATTTGGAGTGGTGGTGCATGATCACTCATGATTCTCAATGATGATTTCTCAATGTTTCAGAGAAAAATGAACAATGAGCTATCATTTCAGAAGATGCAAGTATCTATTCTATTTTTCATTGCCAACAAATTGATATCTGCATTTTCCAAGTATTAAATGGCTTTCATTTGATAAGTGGTTTTAGCTGTGACCCTGTCTGCCTGGGGCAGCAAGATAATTTGTGGATTACCCTCCGGAATGTTGAAGGGATGCCTTTGCCATAGGCTTAGAGTTTTGGAATGTCCAAAGGCTCAGGACATTTTGTGACTGGACTATGCAGTATTTTGCATTAGAAAAAGCAGGTTCTTTGCCCGTGCAGGTACATGTTCAAAGCTCTATTTCTATGTCATTAGGGCATTTTGTACAGTTGTTGACATAAGTAAATATCCAACTTGGATCAATTCCATACAACAAGCAATTAGTAACCATGTTGGATCTAGTTCTGTCAACAATCTCGATCAAGTTAATTAAAAAATCATGTCTGTGTTCAAGTTTAATCCTTGTTTCTACCTTTTTTTCCCACACTGTTGTAGGACTGACTACATGAGAATCAATTACTCATTAGGCCTGAGATTTCTCAGACTTAGCTCCCCCTCTTGCTTTTCCTTTCCTAGAAAATTTGGGGGGACTAGGGGTGACAGTGGGGAGGATTAGAATTCTATGCTAACAATGAATTCCTTGTGTTGAATTGACTTTCCTTCTAGTTTAAAAATTGGTGATTTAGTCTAACCTTATTTAAGAGATCAAAAACCAAGGTCCAAGAAATAGAAAAGGTTGATGGTAGATCATTAGGAAGCCCCTCAAGATACAGAAAGTCATCTCAGAAAATTCTATGGAAGGGCTGGCGCTGTGGCTTAATGGGTAAGGCTGCTGCCTGCAGTGCCAGCATCCTATATGGGTTCTGGTTCTAGTCCTGGATGCTTCATTTCTGATCCAGCTCTCTGCTAGGAAAGCAGTGGAAGATGCTTCAAGTCCTTGGGCCCCTGAACTCACATGGGAGACCTGAAAAAAGCTCCTGGCTCCTGGCTTTGGATTGGCACAGCTCCAGCCATTGTGGCCTATTGGGGAGTGAACCTGCAGACAGAAGGCCCCTCTCTCTCTCCCCCTCTCTCTCTCTGTCTCTCTCTGCCTCTCCTTCTCTCTGTGTGTAACTCTGACTTTCAAAAATAAATAAATGAATCTTAAAAAAAAGAAAGTTGCATGGAGAAATTGGGTGTTGAATGTTGAATAGAGTCTAAAACGTGCCACGGGATTCCAAATCAATCCCATTAAGGTGGCATGTACCAATGCTATCTTACTAGCCAAAGTGATCAGTTTAAGTTCATAATTGATCATAAAGATAGGATTAAGTGTTAAAGGGATCACATAAACAAGACTAGTGTTTATAATAATAAATGATAGAATTAAAAAGGAGAGAAAGATCCAACATGGGAAGCAGGATACACAGCAGACTTATAGAATGGCAGATGCCCTAAACAGCACTCTGGCCACAGAATCAATTCTTAGCCTTAAGATCTGGCTAAAAAGCCCACGAGAGTTTTTCAAGCATGGAAAGCCAAGACACTGTGGCAAAAAAAAAAAAAAATGACCTATAGAAAGATCTCTGCAAGTGAGATCCCAGTGGAAAGAACAGGAACAGGCCATCAAAGAAGGAGATACCTTTCTCTGCAGGGAGGAGAGAACTTCCACTTTGCTTATGGCCTTGTCTAAACAAGGTCAGAGTTTATGAACTTGAGAAGCTTCCATAGCCTTGGCAGCTCATGACAAGAGCCTCAGGTGATTACTGACATCATAAATAAGAATATCAATTGTTAAATCAACAAGGGAAGTCACTGTGCACCTACTCCCCATGTAAGATTTCTGTCCTTAATGTGTTGTATTACACGAATTAATGGTAAAACTAGTACTCAAATAGTACTTTATACTTTGTTTCTGTATGGGTGCAAACTGTTGAAACCTTTACTTAGTATATATTAAGTTGATCTTCTGTATGTAAAGACAATTGAAAATGAATCTTGATAAAGAATGGGATGGGAGATGGAGTGGGAGATGGGATGGTTGTGGGTGGGAGGGAGATTATGGGGGGGGAAGCTGCTATAACCCAAAAGATGTACATTCAAAATTTATATTTATTAAAGTTTTTTTTAAAAAAGCACATACACATTCCTGTGAGCTTGTAGATGTCTGAATTCCTCTTCTCATCTTTGTACCAGCATTTGAGAAATGATGCCAAATCAGGTGGTCTCTCATACCAAAATTGCGGGCTCCCTCGGCACGCTGGAGCACACACACCTTGGAGCATACTCCCTTTCTGATTCAGAAAAGAAGCCTCAAAGAAGAGTGTGTACTGATTTGCCATACTGGTAGTTAATCTGTTCTGGTTTGTGTGCTGTGGAGATGTAACAATGTATACCTCTTGGCCGGTGCCGTGGCTCAACAGGCTAATCCTTCACCTGTGGCGCCGGCACACTGGGTTCTTGTCCAGGTTGGGGCCTTGGATTCTGTCCCGGTTGCCCCTCTTCCAGGCCAGCTCTCTGCTGTGGCCTGGGAGTGCAGTGGAGGATGGCCCAAGTCCTTGGGCCCTGCATCCGCATGGGAGACCAGGAGAAGCACCTGGCTCCTGGCTTCAGATCAGCGCGGTACGCCAGCCGCGGCGGCCATTGGAGGGTGGACCAACAGCAAAGGAAGACCTTTCTCTCTGTCTCTCTCTCTCTCACTGTCCATTCTGCCTGTCAAAAAAAAAAATTGTGTTGTCATTCACAATTGTGATGTCACATTGAAACTATTGTGATGCCATAAAAACCATTATGATGAAGTAATCAATTGTGATGTCATTTTGCATTCTGATCACATAGCAAACATTGTGATATCATGAACCAAACATTGTACTGTCATAAGCAATTGCCATGTCATTCATGATTATGATGTTATAATCCAACCATTGTGATGTCACCATTATTATGTTATAATAAAATCATTCTGATGTTATAAACTGTATATATTCTGATGTTATAAACTGATTTCAGGAAGCCTTTTGATGATAGGGAACGCTCAAAGCTGAAAGAGAGGGTCTGCCAATATGGTGTAACAGGTTAAGCCACTGCTTGCTATGCCAGCATCCCATGTCAGAGCACTGATTCAGGACCTGGCTGCTCTGCTTCTGATCCAGCTCCCTAATAATGTGTCTGGGAAAGCAGTTAAAGATGGTCCAAGTGGCTGGCGCCCTGGCTCAATAGGCTAATCCTCCGCCTTGTGGAGGCCATTGGAGGGTGAACCAACGGCAAAGGAAGACCTTTCTCTCTGTCTCTCTCTCTCACTGTCCACTCTGCCTGTCAAAAAAAAAAAAAAAAAAAGATGGTCCAAGTACTTGAACCCATGTCACCTATGTGGGAAACTGGATGGATTTCCAGACTTCTGGCTTCAGCCTGGTCCAGTTCTGACCTTTGCACCCATTTGGGGAGTAAATTAGTAGATGGAAGATTTCTCTCTGTCTCTCCCTGTCACTCTGCCTTTCAAATACATAAAATAAGTGTATATTTTTAAAGGGTGAAGCTGTGTCTAAAAGGACTTGTGATACTCCGCAGATAAGACCCAAAGAATAAGGGCTTCTTGGTAAAGTTAAACAGTCAAAAATATGATAGAACTTGAAGACAGGTTATTGTGGAAATCACCTAAAAAAAGTGAGCAAAGGAAGAGCAGCAAGCAAAGGACTCAAAAGCCATGGTCAGAAGGTCAGTTTTGAAATGTTTGCAATAAGTGTTAAGATTTGAATTTAAAACTAGAATTATAAAAACAAAGGTGATTTGTTCCCTTTTAAGATCTTTCAGATCTTGGAGAAAGATAGAGGAAGTTTGGTAATGTCATTCACCATTGGTATGTATTAATCCAATGGTGTGATGTCATCAATTGTGATGCCACTAACAGTGTGAAGCCATAAACCATTGTGACGTCATAAACAGCCATGATATAATTCTCTGTGATCATATCATAACCCAACCATCATGATGCCATAATCTAATTGGGCCCCTGCACCCGCATGGGAGACCCTGAAGAAGCTCCTGGCTCCTGGCTTCGGATAAGCACAGCTCCAGCCATGGCAACCAACTGGTGAGTGAATCAGTGGGTGGAGGACCTCTCTCTCTCTTTTCTCTCTCTGTGTAACTCTTTCAATCTAGATCTAGATGTTCCAACAACACCCTGATCAATGTAAACACCTGAGTTAATGATATTCCATGTGGGGAATTCCCCTGTTGCTGTACAGGTCATGGTGTGATGTTTTATGAGTGGACTACATGAAAGTACATTTAGGCCAGCGCTGTGGCTTAATAGGCTAATCCTCTGCCTGCGGCGTCGGCACACCGGGTTCTAGTCCCGGTCGGGGTACCGGATTCTGTCCTGGTTGCCCCTCTTCCAGGCCAGCTCTCTGCTGTGGCCCGGGAAGGCAGTGGAGGATGGCCCAAGTGCTTGGGCCCTGCACCCCACGGGAGACCAGGAGAAGTACCTGGCTCCTGGCTTCGGATCAGCGTGGTGTGCCGGCCGCAGCGTGCTAGCTGCGGTAGCCATTGGAGGGTGAACCAACGGCAAAGGAAGACCTTTCTCTCTGTCTCTCTCTCTCTCACTGTCCACTCTGCCTGTCAAAAAAAAAAAAAAAAAAAAAAAAGAAAGAAAGAAAGTACATTTAGTGTGATTGCATCCACCCCTAATTTGGCAACATTAAGACCAACCAAGAGGTTCAAGTCTGGACATGAAGATCTAGAATGGGGTAATTTATGAACCCAGTGGATGCTAATTTAACTGTTTCCCTACCACCAAAAGGGTTCAGAGACAAGAAATGAAATATTTATGTCAGCAATTTAGGCCCCTTTGTTCTACAAACATCAATGAACTTAAAAATTTTGCTCATGCAATACCAAAATTCACAGTTTCAAACTCTGGGCTAGATTTTAAGAATTTTCTTTCTTCTTTATATTTCCAAACTTTAAAATTACACATTGGTGGTTGACTACAAAAGAATCTGCATTGACACTTGTGGTGATACTTCCATCACAGAACAGAGCATTGGAATCAGGGTCACAACACCTTGATTCAAGTTCTTGCCATGATACTCATGTGTGACCTTGAGAAGTCACAGTGACCCTCGGAGAATCAAGTTAGATAAAGCACATTACAGATTAAGAATCCCTTTTCTGAAATGTTTCATACCAGATCACATTTGAGATGTTTTTGGATTTTAGAATATTTGCATAAATATAATGAGATTATCTTGCAAATTTAAACCTGATATTCACTTATGTACCCTATACAGTTTGGGAATATTTGGTATTTGGGCTTTTCAGACTAAGAATATTCAATCTGTATCAATCACTACTTCTATTTGTGTGACTATTAATTGGATGTTTCCAACTCAGCTTTGTGAGATAGCTAGAGAGCTTGCGTGGAGCAGAGTTGTTGGCTAAGAGTGTCAGTCGCAGCAAAGGTATGTCCTCATTGTGTAAGTCCCACAGTTCAGAGATGGTTCTGCGATCTCACAGCTAGTAGATGCTGACATAGAGGCTCTGTCCACTGCGAAGAAGGCATGTGGTCTCCGTAGTCCCTCACCGATGACTACTGCTTTGTCTCCTGGTCAGGCATTGACACACCTGTCACTGCTTCAAGGCGCACTTACTCTCACAGGTGAATCTCCTGAAGCTGCAGTTCTGCATGTGGAAGACTGAGCTCCACTTTCTTTCGTTCTCTTCCTGTGGTTGTATTAAACTATGCTTCCTCCGCAGGGCAAACCATCTAACCTCTCAGACTCATATTTCCCAAAATGTAAAATGGAGAAAACAGTTTCTACGTACCATATCTTAAATAATGTTTTGGAGAACATGAGAATATTTCCAAAAACCCACAAAAAATGAAATTAAAAGACAAGTTCCTGGCTGGCGCCGTGGCTCACTAAGCTAATCCTCTGCCTGCGGCGCCGGCACCCCGGGTTCTAGTCCCGGTCAGGGTGCCGGATTCTATCGCGGTCGCTCCTCTTCCTGTCCAGCTCTCTGCTGTGGCCCGGGAGGGCAGTGGAGGATGGCCCAAGTGCTTGGGCCCTGCACCCCATGGGAGACCAGGAGAAGCACCTGGCTCCTGGCTTTGGATCGGTGCAGTGCACCAGCTGCAGCGCGCTGGCCGCAGCGGCCATTGGGGGGTGGGGTGAACCAAGAGAAAAGAAAGACTTTTCTCTCTCTTTCTCTCACTGTCCACTCTGCCTGTCGAAAAAAAAGAAATGCTAGAATGGGGCTGCTGTGGCACAGCGGGTACAGCTGCCGCTTGCAGTGCTGGCATCCCATATGGGCATAGGTTCAAGTCCCGGCTGCTCCACTTCTGATCCAGCTCTCTGCTATGGCCTGGGAAAGCAGTAGTAGATGGCCCAAGTCCTTAGGCCCCTGCACCCACATGGGAGACACAGAAGAAGCTCCTGGCTTCAGATTGGCTCAGCTCCAGCCATTGCAGCCATCTGGGGAGTGAACCAGCAAATGGAAGACCTCTCTCCCCCTCTTTCTCTGCCTTTGCCTGGGTAGCTCTGCCTTTCAAATAAATAAGTAAATCTTTAAAATAAAAATGCTAGAAGATAGGATTTTCAATATTTTCATCACAAAGAAATGATAAATGTTTGAGAGGTAGATAAGTTTACCCTGGTTTAAATATTACACAGTACTTACATGTATGGAAATATCGCATAGTACCCACAAATATGTACAATCTTGAGGTGTTAATTTAAAAAAAATTAAAAACCTCTCCTCAATTTAAGTAGCTTTGATTTGCAAAATACTTTAGGCATTTGAAAAATATTTTAATATACTTCATATAACTCCATCATTTCCACAGTTCTTTTACAGCAAGTACAAGGCATCTGTGATCCTGTGTTCAAAAAATATTCAGAAATTTTTCTCACTACAAGAAGGAAAGAACTCTTGGAGTCTGACTTGGACTAGATGAGGGTCACCATCATAAAATATACATTTTATTGTATATTATGTCCAACTCCTGTGTCCTTTGTTTAATTTTCCGGAATGGAGTTCAACACCTTCTATGGGATCACCCCCTAACTGTGCAACCAAGCAAATTACTCTTCAGTTGAGTCCCAAGAGACACTGGAAAACATTATGCAAATTAAGTACACCTCATTGAGTTTTACCAAGCTCTTTTTTTTTTTTTTTTGTCTCTTCGTTATCAGCTAACTACATAATGAGCTGGAATAGCCAAGAGTAAGTCAACTTCTTGTGATCACTTCATTCTTACTGGAGGAAAATACCAGGCATTTAGTAAGGAATTGGGTGAGCCAAAACGGAGCACACCAGGTAAGGGCTCTTGGTTGACTAAGTCCCTCCAACAGGTAGTCTTCCTTCATGGCTAAGCCAGGCTGTCAAGCTTGAGCTTCAGCTGCAGGCTGCCTAAGTTTATCCACTTGGAAATTCAGTCCTTTGCTTAACTGTAAGCTGGTGGTTGGGGAGGGGACTCTGGCCACTGACTACATCCACTGGTTCATTCTCCAAATGCTTATGATCGCCAAGACAGGCCAAGGCCAAAACCAGGAACTGGAAAGTCAAGGTGGGTCTCCTCGATGGGTGGCAGGGACCCAACTTTGGGGCCATCACCACTGCCTCCAGGATGTGCATCGGCCGTAGTGAGGAGGCAGAGGCAGGATTTGAACCCAGCTACTCCAATCTGGGATGCATAGATCTTAATCAGCATCCTAACTCTATTAAGTCAGATGCCAAACAATGGTTTTCTTGAAAAATGATCGCTCCAGTTCAACAGACTAATTCCTACTTTATAGGTTGATCACATGCTTACTGGAAGAACTCAATATTAAATTTAAAAGTTTCCGAGCTTTTTCTACTTGGGGACAGAAGGCACAGTTCAAGTGAGACTGCCCAAGACCAAGATCATCTTCTGTTGGTGGTGGAAAAAGTTCGTGTTTTTTCTTTTTGCCTTTAAACATAAAAATAAACACACATATGTAACATGGCACGCTCCTTTATATTTTTACATTTGTTAATGCATTTATCTACCTATCCATTTGGTAGAAGCTTAGAGTTGATGGGAAAGAATAAACTGGTGGCTGGATCTTATGTGACATCCTAATGCAACTGCCACTTTAACAAACAGAACAAAGGGAATCACCATCTTAGTGCCCTGTGAAGCAGCAGAGGCTGCCGGTGAGCTTGTTGTTGGAATGAGATGATGTCTGTGCCAAAGATGTGTCTGTGGAAGGCCCTCCCACTAGGCAGCATAACCGTGATGGATCCACTGCGTGATGGAATGAGCGGCTGCTGATCCTGCAGCCTGCTCCTTGTGTCGTTCCCAAGAAGCAGGGTCTCCCGGGTGATGCTCACATCCTCCAGAACACATCTGCAGCTGCACTCTACAGGTCCCCACACAGTCTTCTCCCATCCTGCAGTGCCAGCTCCCACCTCTCAATCCACTGTCGCCTTCCCTGCCCCCACCCCATTCTTCCCTGGACCCCTCCAGCTTTGTGGGTGAGCTTCTCTTATTTTCCGCTCTGCTGCCAAGAGGAGAGCTCTGCCCAGGAGCTCAGCACATAGGACAATGACAGCCACTCACTTTCTGCAAAATCAGTGTCTCTGGATCAGTGGTTTTTGGTTTGGAGAGGAGGGGTAGTACAGTAGGACAAGATAGGACTCGACATCAAAGTCAAACTACCTGCTGCAAAATCCTTACCTATACATCACAGTTTAAAGGGTTATTGCCACCCTGCGAGTTGGGTCCACTCATTGTGTTTGAAACTGCTCAGCAATTGATCTCTGCTTTCCTGGGCAAGCCCTGGCTGCTCTGGGAAGCCATAGCTCTGTCAGTGGCCTTGGCATCCACCCAGTTACTGGTCTCTGAGTGAAAAATCTGCCTTGTTCCACTCATATCCTCTTTCACGGTCTCTTTTTTCCTTCCTTATTTTCTTTCACTTGAGAGAAAGAGACAGACAGAGCGCCTATCTGCTAATTCACTACCCAAATGCCCATGAATGCTGCCACTCCCATTTGCCCACACGTTATGGCAAGGTTGGTTAGACACGCAATGCTGCAAGCAAGAGTGTGTTTTTTTCAGATCAGTCTTCATATCTGTACTCTGAGAACTTAGTAGGGTTCCTGTGTGGGTGATCCTGAGCCTGGCTGGGAGATTGCCTGCCTAGTCCATGCAGGAGTTTAAGAGGCCATGGCACACCATGCCTCCCGGGAAGGACCCTATGACCTGACTGCTGGCAGAGGGCAAGAGCCCCAGGCTCATTTCCCCCACCCCCACTTCCTGCTGAGGGGCCTTGTAATTCAATCAGGCAAACTCAGCCCAGGTGTGGCCCAGTCCCATAAGGCCCACCTGGAAGGCTACCTAGGCTTCAAGCTGATTGGAGAAGCATAGCGGCACCAGTATCAGCCTTATCCTAAAGAATTAGTGTTGCCCTGAACTAGCCACTCCCCTTTCGCCTGCCCCATAAAAGTTTATTCCTGATTGTTTATAAATGGACTTGTCTCCGGTGCTTCTTATTGTTCTATGGGAATTAATTTTATTTTATTGGTAATGATTATTTACTTGAAAGGCAGAGCATAAGAGGGGGGTGGGGAGAGACAGACAGACAGACACACACACACAGAGGGGTGTGTGTGTGAGAGGGAGACATCTTCCATCTACTGGTTCACTCTGTAAATGGTTGTAATACCCAGGTCTGGCTCAGGCTGAAGCCAAGAGCCAGGAACTCCATCCTGGTCTTCCACATGGCTGGCAGGGTTCCTCTGTTGGTTTCCAGGTGCAGTACCAGAAAGCTAATCGGAAGCAGAGCAGCCAGGACTCCAAACAGAATCCATTAAGGAATGCTGGTGTTGAAAGTGGTAGCTTAATTCTCTGTGCAATTAATTCTGTGCAATTCTCTGTGTGTTGCTCAGAGAATTGTTTTATTTTTGTTTGAATATTTTATTTATGAATAGCACCCAGTGTTTTCTTTCTATTATCTCTGCAGTGATGAAAATACTCTACATTTGCACTATGCAACATAGAAGCCACTGGCCACATGTGGCCATGGAGTAGATTAAACAGCAGGTATGTTAAAGGCTGAATATTTGGGACCGGAGCTGCTGTGCAATGGGCTGTACCTCTGCCTGTGGAGTGGGCATCACGTATGGGCACCAGTTAGTGTCCTGGCTAATGTTCTGATCTAGCTCTCTGCTTGTGGCCTGGAAAAACAGTGGAGGATGGCTCAGGTTCTTGGGTCCCTGTGCCTACTTGGGAGGCCTGGAGGAAGCTCCTGGCTCCTGGCTTTGGAACAGCTCATCTCCGGCTGTTGCGGCCATTTTGGGGAGTGAACAGTGGATGGAAGACCTTTCTCTCTGTCTCTCCCTCTATCTGTAACTCTACTCCTAAAATAAAAAAATGAAATATTTTTTTTTAAATTAAAAATTTCGGCCGGCGCCGCAGTCACGAGGCTAATCCTCCACCTGTGGCACCGGCACATCCAGTTGGGGCACCGATCCTGTCCCGGTTGCTCCTCTTCCAGTCCAGCTCTCTGCTGTGGCCCGGGAGTGCAGTGGAGGATGGCCCAAGTGCTTGGGCCCTGCACCTGCATGGGAGACCAAGAGAAGCACCTGGCTCCTGGCTTCGGATGGGAGAAGCGCGCTGGCTGTGGCGGCCATTTGGGGAGTGAACCAATGGAAGGAAGACCTTTCTCTCTGTCTCTCTCTCTCTTTCTGTCTAACTGCCTGTCAAAAAAAAAAAAAAACCCTAAAATTTTCACTTCTTTTTAACTTATTAAAATTTAAACAGTGACATAAAGCTGATGGTTGTCATGCTAAAATGCCCATGGTTAGACAAATACTTCAGGTCATCGCTGCTCCTATCCAAAGCCGGGAGCCAGGTGCTTATCCTGGTCTCCCATGGGGTGCAGGGCCCAAGCACTTGGGCCATCCTCCACTGCACTCCCGGGCCACAGCAGAGAGCTGGACTGGAAGAGGGGCAACCAGGACAGAACCCGGCGCCCCAACCGGTACTAGAACCTGGGGTACCGGTGCCGCAGGCGGAGGATTAGCCTAGTGAGTCCAGCGCTGGCCTCTTCAGGGTTCTAAAGCTGTATAGTTTCTCTCTCTTTCCCTGTGTGTCTCTGTCTCTGCCCCTGCCTCGGTCTCAATCTCTCTATGCAAAAAATGTCATGCCAAAAGAATGAAAGGAGAATGTATGTGGAAGATACTCTTATTCCTAGGATGGCAGGTTGTTGATTTACTTATTTCACCAAAAAGAGGACATTTCTCACAATTAGCCAAGTACAGCTGGCTCTGGAAAACATTTGGTGCATTTTAACAAAGTGGGGACCCTCTGAAAGAATGGAGCCCTCCAGAGTAGGGAAACACGCGGAGTCTTCAAAGAAGTTTAGAGAAAATGTGATCATGAAAACACTATGCATGGATTTAAAAACTTGTTTGCATAAAAATAGTATTATTATTTGGTTTTAGTTTGTGGGAAAGGCCAAGAGACAGAGAGACAAACAGAGAGAGCTTCCATCTACTGGTGACTTCCCAAATGCCTTCAACAACCAGGCTTGGGCAGGGCATCCAGGAATTCAGGTCTCTCGTGGGGGTGGCAGGGACCCGACCACGGAAGCCATTACCTGTTACTTCCCAAGGTGTGCACGAGCAGGAAGCTTCCAGGATACAAACCCAGGCACTCTGATAGGGGATATGCGCATCCCAAGTGGCATCTTAACTGCTGCCCCCAAATTCTCTTAAATTTATTTTCTATGAACTTCTTGAAGTACTTCTTGTCATATCCCGAAAGAGACCACAGAGCTGTCTTCCAAGGAACTGCAGAACTAAAATTCCATCCAACCATCTTTATTGAAAAGGCTGGTCTTTGCTCAAATCAATGCAATGAGCTGTAGCTTAGAAGGCACTACTGTTCAGAACTGGTCTCTGCTGGTTGGTGCACCATGCTATTCAAAACAACTGCATCTGTGTACACATGAAACTCATATAATTGCACCCAAATGATGAATTGGCAAAGCACTTGGGATTGGCAGAGAGAAAATGAGTTAAAATACTTGCCCACAAACCACACTGTAACATACTAATGGTATTCTTCTCTGTGGTCCAAAACAGAACACCTGGAAATTGTTTACTATCTCATTGGAAAAGGGCTCAAAGGAACTCCAGGATATTGTCCAGGCCTTTGAGAAAAACATGTGAATATCAACAATGTTTTCCAGGAGACTATAGTCCCAAATTTTGGTTTATATCAGTAAAGAAAATTTTGGGAAATTCAAAAATATAAAAGGATTGGAACATGAGGGTACTTTGAAAATTTGGAGGAAAAATGGGTTGAAAATATTAATCTATTGTTGGTGCAAAACTTTTTAAAATTCATGCAGATGTGTTCATAATACATATTTTCCATAAGCTTTCTGAAGACCCCCTCCAATTTGAAATATAGTCAGTTTATGGTTAGCATTTTGAAGTCTTCAAAGTTTTGGCCAGCTTGAAACCTGAAATTAAGTCCCACCACACAAACATTCCCTTCCAAAGAGAGAAATCAGACTTCACCAATCAGCCCCTCAGAAGCAATTACTTCTTCCTCCTCCTCTTTTTCCTTTTCCTGTTGTTTTTGAATACACCCAGTGTGCCAAGCACTATGCTAAATCTCCTAGACACATGATTTCATAGGTATACTTCTACAGAGGAGAAAGAGGTTAAGGAAACACACAATGTAGCATGTAGGGAATTGCAAATTTGTATCTTGGTTATGACCTTAACCACAGTTTTGTCTCTCCAAATGAATAAGTAAAGAAATAAAACCCCAGAAAAACACATACCTACCAATACCAGTTTTGATTTTCCATAGGTAGTGTCTCTGGCATAGAATGCCTCTTCTCTGTTTCTTGACTGACATCATCTGTCATGGTCTGGATCTTCGGACCAGCTAGCTCTAATGCCTCCTCAGTGGCCTGTCGGGTAGCATCCTCTGCAAGCAAATGTTGTCTGGAACAGACCTGTCTTTACCTCTAAAAACCCAGACTTTCCTGAGGGCATTTATTACTGAGGACATTTCTTAAAGAGAGAGCTCCTATCCACTGGTTCACTCTCCAGATGCCTGCAATGGCCAAAGCTGGGCCAGGGCCAAAGCCAAGAGCAGAGAACTCAACCCAGGTCTCCCACATGGATGGCAGCAACTCAATTACTTGAACTATCCATGTGGGCAGGAAACTGGAATCAGCAGCCAGGTATGGGATCCAGGTCATACAAGAGCTGTTTCTGACTCATGTTTGTATCTTGTACAAACTGGACCCAGTTGTCAAGGTTGACGAGTTGACTACCCAAGTCCACACTTTTCTGATTGTTGCGATCTGTACTTCTCGAGTTGTAAGTCACAACGTGTGCTTGGCTTGTTTTCTACACACACTAGGTAATGAGTGGTCTGCAGCAGCTACTTGGCTCCTGAGCTTACTTGCTAAATTTCAGAAATTGTGAGCTCTGTGGTCGAATACAACTGTTATTACAAATTAGCTTACTGTAAATTTCAAGTAATTACATTCTATCAAAACTCTAATGAGTCATGAATTC
The DNA here is from genome assembly GCF_033115175.1 of Lepus europaeus. NCBI lineage: Eukaryota > Metazoa > Chordata > Mammalia > Lagomorpha > Leporidae > Lepus > Lepus europaeus. The sequence continues at coordinate 95,926,000 of NC_084839.1, forward strand.
CTGACTATCTTATACTTTCCTACTATCTCTGCCCTTCGGATTATCTATATCAACTGAACGTGTGTAGGCAGCAATGCTATGCAATGCTGTGGTCTACACAGCCCTAACAACTCTGCATACACCAAAGTCACATAAGCAGTGGGAGATCAACTATGGTTGGAGTATCTGCTCCCACAGAAATTGGAAAAGTTACAAGTTAGAGAATCTCCAGCCCAGGGACTTATTCTCAAATCAGTCCTCCCTGATCCAGACTGAACACGCTTGTTTTCAAATCTAATTAACCAAGTATTACAACAGCATCCTTCCTGCACACAGATGATTAAACTTGGGCATTTTTAAATGTACAAAAGGACATTTTAGAACTAAAGCATCGCCATTATCTTTCTGTTCTGCCCGAGAAGTCAGTATCACATCCTGCAACCTTCAAGCTCATGATAACACATTCAATTATTATTAGACAGCCCAGAAAACCAATCTCTGTCCTTTGAGCTCACAGGTTTTCAAGAGTTGAGAAACACAGGAGTTCTCCTTATGGGTTTTCATCAGAGAACAAAATGAATAAAGGAGACAGCCTGTCAGTTGAATCACCATACTGAATATTTTTTTGAGAGACAAATGCTTAAATCCTGCATTTGTGATTGAATATAGAAGTGAGCTGAAGTAATAAAAAAAGCCAGTCCACCACCTCCTGGGGTTGACTTCTGTCTCCTGTTTATTGTCTCCCCTGCCCCTCCCTTCCCGTACCTTCTTTGCTCTCTGTGTTTATGAAACCCTACTTTGACATCTTGTACACTGAGCAGTAAAGCAGACAAGATTTAAGAAGAGCAATGATCCCCACTTGCAGCTTAGTTGTTATAACAGCCTTGAAATGTTTGTGTGGGGTTGTTTGGGGGTGAAGCAAGTCATGAATCACTTTGGATACAGTAAAAGGCTGCCTTTGTGTTTGAAGATAATGACTGCAGCAAGAAAAATAGTGTAAAACAAGGAGTCCTCCCTTCCTCCTGGAAGTTGAGAGAGATTGAAGTTACCAATAGTTCCCACTGCCTACGTCATTTTTGGTCATGTACTCTCTCTCTTTTTTTTCTGTAATTAATTACCATTTCTGCCCTACCTTACCCTCTTCAGCAATAACTTCTTTTTTTTTTGTAAAATCTTCTTGCATAAGTGTGATGTGACCCAATTTGGACTGTTGATAGGATGGGAATTTTATGGGTATTGCTTAGCATAAATAAAGCACATAACAAAAAGTACAGTTTGTAAAACTGCATGTTTTTTATGAAGTAAAGGTAGGTTTATTCTCTCAAAGACACATCTGCTTAACAGACCTAGAACTTCTTTATACAAATGCATTTGTTGGATGCCTTTCCTTGTAATGGAGCAGTGAAGGAAGGTTCAGTAAGCAAAATGATGTCATTTTTCTGTCCATTTTTCTTTCCACCATAATATCCATTCATTTATGTCCCTTATCAAAGTTTGCAGGGCGACATTTCAAAAGTGCAGTATTCTGCAGAACTGACATGGGGCAGGCTTTGGAAGGACCTTTTTTGTGTGTATGTCCAGCAAAAAGGGTATTTTTTTTTTCCTTCTTCAGCTTTAGTAGACATTCGGGTAGGTGACCGAGAGAGAGGAAAATGGCATTGACATCACACTGGTGCTCTGCAAAAGCAGGAAATGCCAGCAGTGAGGGGCTTTGGGCAACCCTTGCACACCTGAGAGATCCTGTTCTGCAGGTCCTGGGCCTGTTTCAGGATATTGTAGGTTTGTGGTTAGCTTCAGGCTTCCCAAGCAGGATTGGCTTGCTCTACCCCTGTTGGCCTCTGGTAGGTAAGGAGAAGCCACGTGTTATTGGCTTGCACTGTTGAGGTCCACAGGGAAGAGATTGATGACAGTTGGTTGAGAACAGAACTTCTGTATGAAGGCATGAGGGGTGAGCCAGCTGCCATCCTGGCCTTACATCAACTCAACTATCCCTGCAACACTGATGTTGAGGATTGGCAATAGACAGAGAGGTGAAGACTAAACAGGCAATGTTTTACTTACAGCGGTGTATCTACTGGCAGGAGGCAAAGTGTTAGTCTGGAAATGAAAATGTCTGAATTACAGTCCTAACTCTTGGTTATGGGGGCGGTGGTATCCCATGCGACATTCAACAAATCACATTTCTCACTACACCAGAGGGCCCGCATCTGCAAAGGCGAGATAACAGCTCTATTACCTATGCCAGGAGCCTGATGAGAAGACGAGCCTAGACATTCTTTGTAGACAGTAAAGTGCTCTCCAATCACAGGGTGCTATCAATAGTTTGGAAAACAAAGTAAATTGACTTTCAAGGGTCTGCAGAAATAGGGCAGTCTGCGCATGGTTTCTTCCAGTTGACTGGGTAGATTACTCTTGGAAGTTGTAATTCTTTTTTTTTTCTTATTTGAGACACAGAGAGACAGATAGAGACACAGAATTTTAATGTGCTGGTTCATTCCCCAGATACTCACAGCAGTCATGGCTGGGCCCATGCTGAAGCGAGGAGCAGGGATCTCAATCCAAGTCTTCTACATGTGTGGCAGAGACCTAGTCACATGGGCCATCACTACTGTCTCTCCAGGTATGCATTAGCAGGAAGTCGGGATCGGGAAGCAGAACTGAGCATTGAAGTAGGTACTCAGAACATGGAATGTACATGTTTGACACCTTAAGTGCTACACTAGATGCCTGATACAGGAAGTGGCAATTTTAGTGGAACAAGATCTACTGGAAAGTCTTTGGGAGCTTAATAAACTCAATAGCATAATTTCTGAGTCTGGGGGACTCTTTCGCCTTTAATGTAACATGCTGCAATGTATGAAAGGTATTGATGCCATCACAGGTAGCCTCTGGCTCCACCCCAGGAATCAGGCCATTCAGAGAATGGGCAAGAGTACACAGGGAGGCAAGACATGTACAACAACAAGCACAGCTGAAGCCCTCTCCCTACATGAGGACGGGCTGCAGTTGGCCACCAGACACTATCTGGAACAGCTCTTCTTCTGCCATCTTTACCTTGCCCCA